>NC_080600.1:37013243-37625922 GCF_027887145.1 Ammospiza caudacuta
GTGTTGACAACACCAAGATATTCCATTCCTGCTGAGCAGTGCCTACATTACACGGCCCCAGGAGCTTTTGTGCTCCTCACCCCATCAGCGAGAGGCTGGGGGGGACAGGGAGCTGGGAGGGGACACAGCAGGGACAGCTGAGCCCAGGTGACCCAAGGGATGTGCCAGAGCATATGGAGCATCCTGCTCAGCCATACAGGGCAGGGGTACACTGCCCAGGGGCTGCTGGACACCAGGGAGCGAGCAGCTCCTTACATTTGCATCACTTCTCTTTCTTGGGGTTTATTTCCCTCTGCTATCTCCCTTTCCATTACAATTTGTTGTTGTTGTTTTAACATTTCCATTACTAAACTATTATTTTCTCAACCCATGAGCAGTGGCAGAGCAGTGTCCAGGAGCTCCTTTTTTCCTCGGTCCTTCTCAAAATTAAAAGCTTCAGTTAAATTGATTAGCAAAGTTATGAGCAGGGAAAAAAAGAACATTTCTAAGAAGCTGTTCCTTCTTCTTCTAGCTAGATAAGGTAATTCATGTCTCTTGGCAAACAAAGGCTCAACTGCATGTATTATGTTAATTAGCATCCTTCCCATTTTGCTTATCTGAGATGATACTGATGACTGTTGAGGATGCATGAAAGTGATTATCTATTTTAAAATTTTAAAAGGAAACTCAACACAGATAACCTGGGCATATGCTGCTCAACATAGATTTTGAAGAGTGTTTCCTTTTTCTGCTGGCTTGGATTCAGTGTGCTTGGGATTTCAATACATGAGCATAGTTCAGAGGACTCTTTACACCCTGGCACAGGTGTGCTCCCAAGGCCACTAGAGATCAAGCAAAAATTACCATTTTCTGGGACAGGAAGGAAAGGAGTGAATCAGGCCCATGTGTGGGGAAAGACGATTGAAGTGAGTAGCAGGGGTGGCACAGGAGCCAGAGGAGGGCTTTGAGGGTAGTTGGGAGATCTGTGGAAGACGAGGCTGATGTGTGAAGGCCGGGGAGGCTTGCCGTAAAGCGCGACTGTCGTAAAAGTGCCGTAAAAGCGCGACTGTCGCAAAATGGGCGATGCCGTAAACGCGACTGTCGTAAAATGGGCGATGCCATAAACGCGACTGTCGTAAAAGGGGCGGTGCTGTAAAGCGCGACTGTCGCAAAACTGCCGTAAAGCATGACTGTCATAAAAAGTGCCATAAAGCACGAGTGTCGTAAAAAGTGCCATAATGCGCGAGTGTCGTAGAAGTGCCGTAAAGCGCGAGTGCCGTAAAAGTGCCGGTGCCGTAAAGCGCAACTGTCGTAAAAGTGTCGTAAAAGCGTGAGTGTCATAAAAGTGCCGTGCCGTAAAGCGCGACTGTCATAAACCGGCCACAAAGCGCGAGTGTCGTAAAAAGTGCAGTGACGCGCGAGTGTCGTAAAAGTGCCGTAAAGCACGACTGTCGTAAAGCTGCTGGTGCCGTAAAGCGCAACTGTTGTAAAACTGTCGTGAAGCATAACTGTCGTAAAAGGGGCGGTGCCGTGAAGCGCGACTGTCATAAAACTGCTGTAAAGCACGAGTGTCATAAAAGTGCTGTAAAGCGCGACTGTCATAAAAGTGCCGTAAGGCAATACACACAATGATTTTTCATGCAGATAGTTAGAGCTGTCTCACTTTTACCCTCCTGATTTTCTTCTGGGGTTTGGGGGTTTTGGGTTTTTTGGGTTTTTTTTTTCCTTCTGGGGTTTTGAATTTTTTTTTCTGGGCTGTAGGGCTTGGTTGCCAGCTGCAGTCAAACCACAACAGTGTATTTATAAATTGTGAATGCTTTTCCTTGCCAGACCATTCCACAGACTTGATGCATTCTCAGATGATGTCTTTTCAGCACTGTTTCCAGTGCAGACCTCCTAGTGCTCAACACCATTCACTGTGAGCACCATAAAATAAGAATTTCTAGACTGTTGATGAAGATAAAAGCTGTAGATGAGGGTTTATTTGTACTTTCATTAAAATAGCAGCCTCAAGCTATGCACAAATAGCTCAGTCTTACTGCACAAACTGAAAAAAGGCAGAAATTGCTCCAAGCACTACAGACTTAACATTCCAACAAGTTTAAATTTGCTTTCCAGTGTCACCTTGCTCCTCTTTCTCCCTCAACACGGCCTCTTTTTCCTAAATATACCCTTTCAAAATTCACAGTATCTTCTGATATGCTTTATAACCAATTTCATTTAACAAAACCTGAGATGTGTAAAAGACATATGCTAACTCTAAGGTGAAGTAAGTGTGTCCTGCAGGACTCTCAGTATAGGAGTAATCAGAGATATCCCTGTGGTATGAATACATTTTTAAAATATGCAACTTTAAAAAAATTCTTTATTTCTTAATGGGAATTCAATTAAACACAATAACCCAGGCCTGAAAAAAACACAAACCAAATCATCAATGAGCAAACAAAATACAATATGAAAAAAAAATGGATGCAACTAAAATTATATGCAATTGGAATTATCTTTGAGTATAAGGCTACAAATATGACTTCTGCTTTACCTTCCTTGCTTTTATCTATATATTCAGCTGTTTTCTCTTGCTTTCTTTTCTCCCAGTGGAAGGAGAAACTAAAATATAGCTTTGCTTTAGACAGCACATCAGTAAGTGTAATAATAATATATTTTTGTTTAGCTAACAGCTTTTGTTCAGAACAAGCTGACCAAAATTGAAGGTAAACAAAGGAATGCAACACATCACAAAAGTTTACAGAAACATCCCAAATTGTTCATGATTTAACATTACCCTTGTCAGAAAAACATATTAGATTCTTCTTTTTCATTTCTGGATTTCACTTTCAAAGTAAGCAGAGCGAGCAGCAGCGTTCCCTAGATTAAACACTAGTGATGGATAAGGGGAGCAAGTTCATACTTTATGTTTCTGATATGTGCCTCCCTCCACCCCTGTATCAATCTAAATGTTCTCCACATTATTCTCCACTCAGAACACTCCCCACCAGTACCAGCTATCATCCCTGCTGAACAGCTCTGCAGCAGCATTAATAAATTTCCCAATGATGCTTTTATTGGCCACTCCATGCATCACAAACATATTTCTTTTGAAAAAGTTCAGATTGGAAAAGAGCAGAAAACCTTCAGAGTGCACTTGAGGATGGAGTGAGCTCCTCAGATCAGCAGGAGGAGATGGGATTTCTTGTCCCCAGGCCCCAATGCCAGCTCCTGTCCCTAGAGAATGGAATTCCCATCACCAACAGCCACCTCTGGCACTGCAGAGCAGGAACCAGGACTGAAACCCCAGGCCAGGTGTCAGGCTCAGCAGGGGCAGGGCAGTGATTTTTCCATTTCAAAATGGAAACCTTCAGTCACACTCATTAGCAAAGTTACCGGCAGGAAAAAAAAAAAAAGAACCTTTCTAAGCAGCTGCTCCTTCGTCATATATCTAGATAAGGTAATAGGAGAATAATATTCAGTGTGATTTTTTACACAGATATTCCCTTAGAAATTGGTTCGTTATACTATCATACTTAAAGTAATAATCTTTCCTTCCAGGAAAGCTGTATGTAGCATTTAATCTTTTGTGAAGGGGTGTGTAGGTATTACAGTAACTACGCTTGACTAAAGCTATAGTATTAAAATACCTTCCTTTGAACTAGAAATAAGCCAAACTATTCTGAAATTCAAATTCAGTAAATTTTATGTAACAGCAATTGAGGCAAAAAAAAATTCCTCTGGATTTAAGTTGCTAGAAATAAGCCAATTTTCCTTCCATAGTATTCTGGAATGAGATCAGTGTATTAGCTGACTGGTTCTCACCATAAGCACAATTGCAGAAGCTGACCTACGAAGTTACCTGTGGGATTAGGAAGAAAACACCTGGTATATTATTCCATTACCAGGTAATTTTTTTGTAAGTGCCAGGGAACAGTTTCATGTATCCCAGCAGTGTAAGAAAAACTTCTGAAAAAAAATTAGAATTCATCTTCATGCAAAAATAAGATGTAGGAACAATCATTCCAGATTAGATCAAAACTTCAACTTTTCAAGCACATTATTAGAATTCAGATTAACTATCTTAACTTTTCCTGATCAAGAGAGCACTTTCTTTCCAAAATAAATTTACTGGTGTGCTACTAAGAGAGTGCTTTTGTTAAAATAATTTTCAAAGACAGAATGATTATCAATTCAGCAGAATCACCCTTTTTTTGCCTTAGAAAAAAAGCAAAATTTTGGATTTTTTTCAACTAAGCAAAATTTTATATTTTTTCCCCAGCTTTTTAAAATTAACTAACTAGTGCTGCTTTCTGCTGGTTGGAAAATATCAAGGAAATAATGTCAAAATGCAGAGTGAACAGTATCATTTATGGAGATGGGGAAGTAGGGAGAGAGCAATCCATTTGACCACGTATAAATTCATTCATTTGGGGAAAGTGAAACATTCATGTTCAGGCAATGGGTGACTTTTGTGGATTCATTCCCAAAGTCAGAAACAGAAGTAAGATATAGCAAAGGATAGAAGAAATACAGTATATAAGAGTAAAATGTAAACTAGAATTATAGTCAGTATAATATAATATAGTACAACCAAATCAGTCAATCTTGGCCTCTTCATACTGCAGATATCTAGAGGATGTGTGATGGATTAAAGTGGTAGCATAATGGCACCTGCACACTGTGAAAATGTAGATCTGTATCTGGAGACTTCATCTTTCCTTCACCAAACTTGGTACTTCAAGGATTGGCATTGCATTCTCAACAGAATAGCAAGAATAGCAAGAAAGATGGTCAGAGTCAGGCAGAAGCTGTGGGTGACTGGATGTAATCAAACATGTGGATAACTCTTGTGTCAGTACAGAACATCCTTGTTTCCTTTCTCTTTAATTTGGTAGTTCTTTCTTTTGAGATGTAGCCAAGGTCAGTTTGATGGGCATTGGAACAACCTGTCTAGTGAAAAGTTTCCCTTCCTATGGCAGGGGGTGGGATGAGATGATCTTTAAGGTCTCTTCCAACACAAAAAAATGTTGTGACTCCATGATTCTGGGAAGGAAAGAATAGCCTGTTTTCTGAAAAACATGCACACAAATGGCACATTTCACTTATGAGGCTTTGCTGTGTTAAACACAACTCCATCGCTGTGCTTCGTTATCACAAACAACGAAAAAGGGAAAACTCTTTGCAACAAAACTGAAATTTTGAACAGTGCCTCAGGAGCACAATCACCCTCTTTTGGGGGTAGAGAATCCAACTTCATTTTGGTTAAATATTTACCAAAATCTTTGCATAGTGGCGCAAATCTACAAAAAGCCACAAGGAATTACATTGTTACTGAGCTAGCCCTGGATTTCTCTGTATGGAAAAGCAGTCCAACAGCAAATGCTTGTGTCCTTGACATCCCAGGATTTCCAGTGGAGTTCCCAAGAGTGAGGATGGCTCCGCTGTGCTCTTCTCTGTGAGACACAAATCTGCCAATATTTGCCTAGTAATGTACTCCCTAGAAGATTAGGAGGCTTGGCCCATGCAGTCCCCTGAGGGCACTTCCACTCCAGAGACAGATGTTTAAGGATATACATCCTCTTCCTGCAATAGAAGGTAGCATTAAAAATCCTACATGGATTTCAGCTAGGGAATTCAAGTAGTGCCTTTTTTTCAATTCATGGTCATGCCCCTATCTGTAAAATGTTACATATCAATGGCCTGAACAATAATCTTATATAATTTTGTGTTAAGATAAAATTATATTGCCAATGGTTACAGTTTTTCCTCTAGTGAAAGAGCTCTTGACACCAACGGCTGGGCAAATTAGAAGTGACAGCCACAACAACTGCTCCACACTTGAGTAACACAAAAGCATGCAGACAAAAAATGGGGTTGGTGGTGGCCAACAATGCCACCTGAAGTGTGCCTGTATCACTTGTGAATGTTTTTACCTCCTCAATGTGACTGTACCAGGTCTGTCCTGAGCTTTAGTGCTCACATGGACAATTTTAGAATGATATTAAATTGTGAACTTATAACAAATTCTCTTCGTCATCTATTTCATTCACTGGAGATTGACATAAAGTCAAAATGAGTTAAGAACTCCAGGTCTTTGAGTGATCTGTAATCAGGTAAGACTCTACTTAGAGTATCCAGCATTGTGATCAAACAGGAAAGTTTTTTGATAACCAAATCTCAAGGGCAAACTCAGGGAGGAAAGTCTGTGGGGTGATTGGTTTAAAGTCTGGGGTTCAAGAACTGCACACAGTTATTTCTGGGGAGTACATGAGCTCTTGGTTTGGCCTTTCATGATCTTATTTTTAGGTGGTCAATGTCTCTTGGAAACACCATAGAGCTAATGCATAGTAGAGCCTTTTAGTCAAATAAAATATAAAGTAAGAAATATGATGGTTAAGGCTGTTCAAATAACATGCATTCTTGTCTACATTTATGCAAGCGTTCATTATAATTTTTCCCTTTATAACAAAGGAGAATTTGATTTGCAATCCTGCTTCTTAATTCATTTACCCAAAACAAATCACATAACTCATCTGTAAGTCCAGCAAATTAAAATCCCATAGGGCATCTAGCTCTATGGAAAGAGTTAGAAAATTTTGCTTTAAGTAAGAAAACTGGCAAGACCTAACAAAATGTTGCAGTAACACTGCATGCTTTAGGCTTCACCTTCTTATTGTTATTTTTCTAACATTATCACTATGCAACATTTAAAGTTCATTAGCAAGAATATTTATTCTGGAGTCAGTTGTACTGGTATTATAATAATAACTCAATTTCATGCATCTCAAAACAATAATTATATTTGTTTAAAAACTAGATAGACAATGTTTAACAGATCAAAAGCATTTATTGTGCAGTTACCTTTTATGATATTCACATATTTACTTCAACAAACTTCACTAAGTCACCACTGTGTCAAAGAATATGGGACATATGTTGGTAAGTCACACTGGAAATCACCTGATTTATCCCCATTTGTTATGAAACACAGAGTTTTGAATCTGCACTAAAATCCCTTACTCTACTGAACCAACTGATCATACAGTTTTGACAATATCACAGTAATCACAGAGAAAATGTGAGGTTCAGGAAATGTTCCATAAGGTAAATGATTGCAGAGGATGGCTTTCAGAAAAATGTTAGTAGTTATACATTCAATAAGGTTTCTGTATGCATATGAATATAAGATAAAAATTTCATTTAAACTTCCTTCACAAATACAGGTTGATAATACAGTTCTCGTGTTCCCAAAAAACCTGAATACATCAGTGCTTTTAAGGAACATTACCTGGGTTTTACATTTGGTGTTTTTAAGGAACATTACCTGGGTTTTACATTTCAGGTTCTATTCCTATTTGTGAATTATGCTCATAAATATATCAAAAAACTGCCTGAGTCCATTTGGAGGAATACAAATGAAATGTCTTTGTTGCAATATTGATGTGTCTTGCTGAATTTGGACACAGCACTGATTTAAGATCCATCATCTGTTTAAATGGTACGTGTGTCCATAATTTCCACACAGCTGGCTTCAGTAACATATTAACAATTCACAGAAAGCTTCATTAATATATTTTTCAATGTTAAAATGCTTTGTAAACATTTCAGGGCAGAGATTCTTTGCCAAGTGCCTGTTTTGAGGAGCCTTTCAGGTATGAGGTGAGTCTGTGACCCGTGGTCACTGCCCAGCTTTCACTGTGTGACTGTAACAAATCCACACCCAGTGACCCCATCTCTGACCCACATCCCAGGCCATGGCAATGCAGCCATTCCTTGAAATTCCTTGAAAAAAAAAGCCACTTGTTCACATTTTTCATAAAAGTGAACAAAAGGGATCTGAGGATGGATACCTCAAAAAGACATCCAGAAAAAACAACCCCCACAATGTTCACAACACAACAAAAATGTTCAGTGTTTCTGACCTGTTTTACCAGCCACAGACTGGTGTATGATGCAGCAGCCTAGCTATTCCTCCAGGAGAGGAAAACCCATTGCTTCTGAGTCATGGACTAGGAGAGGAAATTCCTAAGCAAAGAAGATTGCATACTGGCAATATTCAAAGAATGAAAATGGCTAAAAAACAAGCTGAGAGGTATCATGACTGAAAATGTTCCCAGGAACAAGAAGCGGACAGGAAGGGAAGGAAACTGTTAGGCACTAAAATAATCCCAGAGACACAGGAATATGGGTGTTTTAAGGCCCTGGAACAGGAACAGCTTCACTCTGAAACAAAGCAAAGCTGCAGTTTGAGGAATTTGCCCAGAGTACCACCCATCAAATTCAAACAAAATCTTGAGTCCTGAAAGAAAGGAACAGAAGGTGTCCATTTGCTAGAGCTGAAGGAAAATGAAGAACTGTTCTTGCATCTGGGCACAACTGCCTTGTTCTTTTGCTGATCAGAAAATAAACTCAGATGATTTTACACAAAGCATACCACAGTGTCCTCTCTCCTGCCTGTCTGGGGACAATGAATATCTATATCAGTGTGGCCCAGAAGGAGAAGAAAACTCAAGATCATACTCAAAACTTTTTTTTTGTTTTTTACAAAAAATTAAGAACTAAATAAAGATAGTGAAAAAAACTACATAGAAATATACAAGCACCAAAATTGGAATGACTGGCTTATCTCCCCTCTAGGAAAGCAGCACACAAAATCTCCAATTTCAAAGACCACATAGCTAATTTTTTTCCATTTTTTTGCCCAAAAGAAAAATTAAGAAACCCCAAACTCTCAGTTCGATGTAACACAACTGCAGTATTTTTTTTCTTTTTTTTTCTTGAGAGTTCAAAAACAAAACCCAAAGAAGCTGAAGCCTAATTGTGGTACCACCTTACTGGGGTTTCCACAGTAAGACAGAATAGAGAAAAGCAGATAATAAAATCATCCCAGATGTCTGTTATGAATAGACAGGGGCAGACAAGTAATCCACCCTGAAGAGAGACTGACATCAAGCTTGACATCAAGCCCACTTTAGAACAAGCCCTGTGTGGTGACAGGAGTGAGCAGGATGTATGGATTTAAACCCATAAAGAAATAAGAGAAGAGAACTGAGTTTCAATTTTGCACCCCAAAAAGATAGTGCATAAAATAGAGATGCCTTTGTCAACAGTTTCTAAAAGAACTATGTTCTATTATAACCTCAACAAAAAAATTTAATTTGTCCTGAAATTAAATTTTACAGGCTATCATTTTAACAAGAAAATTTGATTATATTGAAGGTTAAACTAAAAGATTCTTTTCTCTTCAACCCAAGCTTAAAATGAAAATGTAATTACAGTGATAAATACTCTTTAATATACATTTTTGTTTAGCTATACTGCTGTATTTTTGATCCATCAGCTGTAAGAATGAACTAATATAATTCAAAATTTTGAAAAGTGTTTTATCTGATGGATCACTACCTGGTATAAACTTTAATATATTATATCAGTATTTTATAAGAATGCTTATTCTGTTTAAAAAGATACAGCACAGGACTGACTTCATTAAGGAGAAGTGATATTTTTAAGAATTCATGTGCCTGATATTTGATTAACTGAGATGTATCTCACTCCTGTTTCCAGACTCTTAAATTAAAAGGTTTTCCACCATCTTAGGTTGAATGCAACAGTCTTTTAGGGAAATGTAAAATTCTTTTGCCTTATAAAGAGACCTGGTTCCCTCTGAAAAACCTCTGAAATCTTTCTCTCCTAAACTGTGCCCTGAGACACTCTCTCTACCCCCAGTGAGGGTGATAAAATGCACCTGCCGCTAGCAGGGATATGAAACTGGGAAGCTTGATAGGGATCCCCACACCCAATAAGAACATGAGTGGTAAAATTATCCATCACAATCTGAAGGTCAAGTTGTCAAAAACACCTATGTTTACTAGAGATGCTGGAACAGAAGACTTAAAATATTAAGTGTTTTAATAAAGGCTTCAAAACTAGTTTCTTTGTCCTCTGTGAACTATGAGGAGCAGCAACAGCAGATAACACAAGGACAATAAAAGTGAAAAACATTCAACTCTGCTGAGAGAACACCTGAGAAAATGTAGGTTGAACCAGCTACCACTTACAAGTATTCATAACTAATAAACAAATAGAGGAAACAGTGCCAGATATTTATTTCAGTGGTGGGATTTTTGTTTTCAAGAACTTTTCTATCATAAAAAAAACAGGCAATAAGTCACTAATACCTGATATACCTTCATGATATTGACAGTTCCTTCTCCATGCTGGCCTGGGGATCCTTGGCTCTGCAGCAGGTTTCTCACTGTCTCCTCCATTCTAGAGAATAAAAATATTTATAAAAGTCAACTGCATGGAAAAAATTTAAGAGTTGCATTCAGTGTTTTTGCTCTTTACAAGAGCCTAATGCATCCATGGCTACCACGAAATTAATATTTAAAGACAATCCTAGCCTCATAATGTTCTCATGCTCCATGTTATGAATAACACATTAAGGGCACTCTTTTATCTTTTGAATATGCACAGTAATTAGTTGTATTGTTTAAACCCTACCCAAGCACTGTCACTAAACTAAAACCAAATGTGTGCAAAAGACATCACCTTGTTAACAGTGCAAACAACACCACGATGAGATTATTGCCTTTTAGGAGCAGCCAGGTTAAAAACCCCTCACAGAGCTGTGTTCTGAGCCACAGTGGGGTCTGTGCAGCTCAGAGAGGCTGTCCATGGCTATGGGAACACTGTGCCCATGGCCTTGGTTCAAGGGGGCACAGCAGCTGAACACCTTCACCCTCTCTGCCCTTTCAAACAGGTGCCAAAAGCTCCAGTCTGGTACCACCACCTCAGGACAGTGCAATCAACTCCAGCTCCATCTAATCAAGGAGACAGGTTTGCACTTCCATTTTAAAAGTTGTTAATAGGCACCATCAAAAGCCATCTTTGATCTACACACATTCATCAAGAATGTTAAAATGATGATAACACCAACCCTGCTAAATGGAGCCTGCTCAGAAAAAGGAGTTCTGGTCCTTCCCACAATGGGAAAAAGGGAAACCACCTATGAAACACTGCCCCATTCAAGGTGGGTCAGAAATTAAATCCCATGGGCTTGGATGTCAAAAGGCTGATCACAAACAGCAGGGCTGGGAGTAAGGCTGGTTTCAGCTGTGGGTAAGAGGAGGAAAAGGATCAAAATACGAGAGGAGCAGTGATGGACACAACAACAAAACCACTGGATTTCACAACTAAAAATCGTGAAAGTTCCAGCCAAAGATCCTCACACTTCTCCCCACTCCCCACACAGATTCTCACCCCAGCACAGCCTCTCCTTCAGCTGTGTTGCAACAGTTTTTCTCTCTCCCTTTCAGATTTTCTCTTCTTTTCCTTTCAAGCAGTCTCAGTCCCTGAGACAGTGGGAAAAACAGCCCAGATGGAATAGGGGCTGGAGAAGGGAAAACTGCTGTGGCACAGACACAAGGGTGATGCAAAGGCAGGAGAGAGAAATACCTTAGCTCATACTGCCAGATACACTGTATATTAAAACAGTGACCTTGAAGAAGGCGCCAGCATTCCTGGGCATATCAGACCAGCAACTGCCTGCTGTTGTTTATTTCTACTGTGTTTAGAGAAACATGACTTTTTTGTGTAGTATTCTTTCCAAATGAAATTGAGCAGAAGAATTATTCACAGGGTATCTTTTTTATATTTGTTTATTTCTAAGGTAACAATCCAACGAGACAGAAAATATTAGCTAACTGCTCTGGCCAAAGGCCAACAGCATTATCTTTTATATGAGCCTCTTGGTCTTTCTGTTCTTTCAATCTTATTACAATGAATGGCATTGGCTAATTAAGCAACAATGTGATGTTATTCCAGGTTTTCTCCTTCCAAGTCAACCCACCACACTACTTTTCAAGAAGCTGACACTGGGTGCTCATTCTACCCAGATGAACACTGACATTCTACTTATTTCTGTGAGGTTTTTTTGTCATTGATGTGCAGACTTCTACACTGCCAGAATGCCCACAGAATAGTTTGACCATCTGTTGACCAAATGTGCATAAAATCAAGCCAGCTCTAATCTCTAGTGCAGACAGTGGTGCAGTTTTTCAGTTGCAGATTGGAACCATTTCTGCTCATAGGCTGACCTTAATCAGATGCCTTTTACAAGAAAGAACAAATCATTTTGGTTCACACCATAAATTCCTGTGCAGTCCTCACAGAAAGATTTAATTTCCTAACATGTCCACCATTTCATTTTTAAATTAATGGTGTAATAGCATTCTTAATTATTGTGTTTATCTATGCAAATTCAGTTCCACTGCTAGTCCTCCACAACATTCTTCCAAATTAATAAACAAACAAAAATGGGAGAAAGAATAGATTCAACCAGCACTAAATCACGGTTTTTCAATTTAGAACTAAGAGTATTAATGAAAATAAAGTCTAGTTGCATATTACTATGATCACTTAAACCAGCTCAGGAAAATTATGAATTCCTAATTCAATAGGTCCTTTAATCTTCAGTCAAACTCAGATAATCTATTTTAGACCACAGGCCTGCCTTGTTGAACAGCTTTAGAGGGGCAGGTGAGCACTCAGCTTCTTGTGGCAATCAGAAACATCTCCCATCAGCACTTAGATGTCTAAGCAATAGGGTAATTTTTGCAACATGACCAAGAGCTCAGTTAAAGGCAATTGAAACTTCCGGGTTTTGCTGTTTGCAGCTCCTATAAAAGTCTGTAAGAGCTGACAGCTATTAAGTTGAATCACAGACATTACAGACTATGTGGTCACATCACCATCAAACCAGCCCTGGGAGGATATTACAAGCTTTGGGTAGCCATAGAATAGCTGAAAAAGAAGAAAAAACTAGGAGAAAACAGGGAGGTGAATTATGCTTGCAGTCAAATCCACTGCAAAGCTCTGATGGCCAGTGCTGCTGCAGTTTGTGAGCTGCTGATTCTTCACTCACATCCCAATTGTCCTTTTCTAGGACCAAATATGGTACAGGAGGATAATCAAGACTTGTTTCTTATGAATGAGAGTTTTTGATGCATGAATTAATGGCACCTTAATTGAAAAGCTATTGTCAGCTTATGATCTATAAAACTCTCCTCAGTGACAACACTTGCCACAGCAATTTACTACAAATCCTATTTACAGAATGCAAAAATAATGGAGCCTCTATAAATTCAGCTTGGGATCCCGTGTTTTGCTCCCTCAACAAGGCCACCAAAGGGCATGAAAATTTTGGAAGTGAAGCAGAAAAATTATGAGCTTTATGAAAGGCTATTTCTACACATTGACCTATATTTTTTCTCCTTCTGGTAACCACAAAAGGTTATCTACTCTTGGTTTTGATTCTAATATCTCAGCTGGACCCAATCCAACATCCAGCACTTCCAGATTATTTTCAGGATAGTTATCCCCACATGTGTATTCTGCCTTCTTGCTGCACTGCTTTGCCAAGGATTCTCTGTATCTTATGTAACTAGCAAGCTGTTAAAATCTGAAAAATCAGCCTCTAAAGCTCATAACTTCTGAGTCTACATTCTTCAAGCACTATTTAAGAACATTTATTTTCCCCTTTCTTTTGTATCTTATTTACTGTCTATTCATCTGAAGCATCTTGCGCCATTAAATTTTCTGTTACATCTCTCATTCGAATTGTCATTTTCTTAAAACTCAAGTGTTCCTTTCAACTTCTATTTCTTAATAAATCTATGGGGGGTGTTTTAGGCGGAAAGTAAATGAAAACCATGTTCAACACAAGCTCCTTAAGTTTCCTGACAAAATACCAGTTTAGTGTGGGGGACAGATCCTCACCAGTCCTAACCTAAGGATAAATGTCTCAAAGCACAAAACAGAAGAAGAAATGAGGCATTCAGAAACCAGAATCTGTTCTTGAACTATAAGAATTTAAGTAACATAAAATATTAATGATGCTGTGGAAAGCACTGTCAAGATTCCATGTGGAAGATATTTACAATTACAACCACAAGTGTTCAGGAGTGGCTTATCCAGAGAGGATTCCACAAAAGGGATTGCTCTGAAGCTGTTGAAATGACAGTGTGTGCCACAAGAAGAGACTAAACAACTTGCTAAACTTAAGAGACTGAGGGTTTAAGCAGCCAGGTATGACTTATACAAGAGAATCAGTGGGAAAAAGGTAAAATGTGATAGAAAACTATATCAACCTAAGGCAGATGATTGAAAAACAAGTTGTATTTCATGGTTAGAAATACATCTAGGCTGGAATTAGAATGTTTCTAATAATTTAAAAAGTGAGACTCTTAACCAGCCTGCCAGGTGGAGTAACAGGATGAGAAATACAAACAGTTTCAAGCCACAATTGATTCATTTATGAAATTAATTACACATCATGTCAAGAGCTGAGGATTTGAATTTACGATCCACAGGTTCTTGCTGCTATTCCTCCTGACCCAAAATCACTCCTACACTTAAAATATGCAATTTGTCCTGTGCTGTTGAGGGAATATCAGGAAATTAACCCATTTGCAATATACAGTAATTTATTTTGTTGGGTTTTTTTTCTGAGTGTGTTTCTGGGCAAGGAGAAGACAGGAACCTATGGAACGGAGGAAACATCATTCCCTGCCCAGGGAGCAGCCCACAGAGCACAGATGCTCATGTGCCCAAGGCTGCAGGAGGAAGCTGCCTCTGGTATTTTTGCTGGAGACTTGCTTTTAATGCTGTGTTTCTGACAGCTCTGCTGCCTCCCTCTCCTGCCTGGCCCTGCTGGCTCCACTCCCTGCAAGAGCCATAGCACAGCATCAGCCAGGCCAGGTTGATGTTGCTGCATCACTACTGAGCAATTCAGCTCCTAAATCCCCTACCAGTTTTCTCAGGACCATCACTTGCACAGGCAGGCACATACTTTGTGCCATCCCACAGCAATACCATGGTCAGAAATCCTGCTTTGTGCCTCTGCCATAAATAAACACTTTCCCTGGCCCACACTCAGCTCTCCCTCCCAGGGACAGGCAGCACAGAGCTGTTCAGCAATAGAAGGTTGATGACAGATTCAACCCCTTCCCCCCCTGACCTATTTCCTTCCAGATTTCCACAGGCTGGCAGCTGCCTTTTGCTAGGTGCTATCACCTTCCCTCCTCATCATCCTCAAGCTCGGTGGTTATTTCAAATGTATGTCACAAGAATTCCTTCAGCTTGATTCTGATTTAGTTTTACAGAGATATATCCAAAGGTTTCTACAAAATCCCACTGCAGCTGTTGAGCTTTATGTTTCATTTTTTTCTTTCTCATTTCATGCAAGGTGCAGGATAATTTTTTAGTCTTAGAGAAAAATATCAATAACAGATCTTTCTCTGTCTTCAGCCTGTTACTTCAGTGTAGTTAAAATCCTCAGGAAGATATTTTTTTTTCCAGCTCTTATCTGTGAAAGAATGAAGCTTCCTGTCTCTCTCCTATTTATGTCTCCCAACTTCTCTTTTCAGTTAGAGCTTTCCTGGTGATGTGCTCTGAGTTTTAGCTCCTTGAGCTGTCTCAGCCCTTCCTACCACCTGATCACAGACAAAGGAACAGGTTCCTCTGTGGTTTCTCAGCTCTTTTAGCTCCTGTTCACCTGTAAACCAGCTGGTATTTTCACCAGCAGGACTTTGGTTGTCTCTTTGGAGACTACATTCTGTCTGGCATTGTCATAGAACTCTGTCCAAGCTTCCCAGCTCCCTCTCCAATCTCATTATCCAACCAAACAAAGAGCTTCTCTCAGATCCCAGACAAATCTGTTTCCCTACTTGTTAGTAATTTTAAACTTCAGGATTGGGCTTACCTGCATCTCACTTCCCTCACCACTCCATTCAAAGCTTTGCAATGCACCAGGTTAAACAGGAAAAATATCAAAGTGGCTTTACAAGATGTAACAGGGAAAAAAAAGCTCATCACCAGCAGTTCCTGTTCACTGCATCCTTGCAGGAATGTCTTTCCTTCTACCTGGTTTCAATTAAATTAGTGGCTGTGTGCTCTGTCTCCAGGGATTCCCATTAGGAGCAGACATGGCTGCCTGCTCTCCTCAGCCCTGCAGGCTCCTCTCCAGACTGTGCAGCGTCCTGCAGCCCCACTGAGAGCCCCATGTGGGAGCCATGGTTGGTGTCCCCAGGATGAGCCACCCCCATGGTGGTCCCAGGATGAGCCACCCCCATGGTGTCCCCAGCTCTGCTGTCCCCTGTGCCCTCCTGCCAGCTGCGAGCCCATGGCTTCAAGGGCTGGGGCCTAGGAGACAAACACAAAATTCTATAAAGAATTTAGATATTGGAAATGGATTAAAGAGAGAGAGAGAAGTGCAAATGGGTATGTGATGAACTTAAAAAGAGAACTGACAGATGGGAAATGCTGGGGCTTTAAACCCCAAGGGGTTTTCAGCTCTGCTTAGGATCCAGCACTGGTACAAGCCTGATAGCAGCGAGCTGGGCAAAGCAGAATGCTCAATATCCCCATTTAATATTTCAGTTGGAAAATAAAGTAATAACATCCTTCATAACAGCAGCAGAAAGATGCACACATAATGTATAATTTATATTTATTCTTTCTGTTCATCAGCACAGGTGCTTATCAATCCAGAAATATCCAGGAAAATCCTTCTCCTGCAGCACCATCTCCACCCTTTCCCCACCACAGCCTTGTGGCATTTCCAAACTGCACAAGCCATGCAGTTTTCACATATTCATACAAATCCCTCTTTCCAAAACACACTCCAAGCATATCTGACCTGTTGCCCAAAGGGCACTCTGAGGATGAGGAGCATCACAAGTACCTTGTGCATGATGAAGGCAATGACTGCACAGGCCTGCTGGGTGAAACAGGCCTTGAGCTCCAGTCACACGGGCAGAGGAGGATCCTCTACTCAATCAGAGAATCCTCTACTCAATTGAGACAACCCAGTCAGGTTCTCTGTCCCTGGACCATGCCAACACTCCAAATTGCACAGAACTGAAAAAGTGAGAACAACTTCTACTGTGTTGAACCACTGGCCATTGATCTCAGTGGAAATTTTCAAGGTATCCTTAAAATAACAGGAATGTTTTGAGTACCAGATAAGTAGGTGATTTTGAGCACCACATAAGGGTAGGATTTTGAAAGACCTCAGCATTGGCACATCACTGCTCCCACACAAGTCTGAATTCTGTTATCACGAATGACATTTCTCTGAAACTGCTCTAACCGCCATGTGAGCCAGGAAATGTTGGAAGTGTTTCCATTGTCTCCCTCAGTCATATGGATTTCACTCATCAAACTTCTATCTACAGCAAAAAGCTTCTGAACAGCACTAGAAATCAGTGGTAATGTTTATTTCTGTGTTGACAGATAGACAAATGCCATATGGGCTGCATGGGTGTCTTCCATCACCAGCCCTGTGTATGATTTTGGAAGTTACAGGGATGGAGGAACAAAATCCAGCCCAAGACTAAGCTTTGCAGAAAAACTGCTCACCAGCAATTGAAAGGAATTTTCATCTGCAAGGACTGTCCCTCCTACAGGTCCCCAATAACATATTTGGGACTTTAGGACAGAAGATATTTTCATTAACTATAAGTGGATAGAACCAGGCACACACAGAAAGTTAATTATTGTGTCATCTTAAACATATGTTCATAAGTTCCAACTGTATTCATGCTGGAGGCACCAGAAATAGTCACAACTAAAAGCTTCAGAAAAAATTACAGGCAACTATACAAACAGACTGCAAATATTTCCAATTTCATATAATGGTGGGGGTTTACTTTTTTATTGTTTTTCTACATTTTAAACAAATATTTGTTTTTCCATATTTGCAAATGTTTAGCTGGATGGAAAGATATATCTACCAGTTCCTCCAAATACTCATATTTCATTTTGCATAGTGATGCAGACCAACCACTACTGTACAGAATTGTACAGCCACTCAAAATTAAAAAGCTCTTGTTCAATTCTGAGTCACAGCTTCAAGGTGGTACCAACACCATCCTCACACAGGTGCAAAAATTTCCTCATTATGTCACAATGAGGAAATTTATGCTGTTTGTGAATTTAAGGACTCTGAAGAACTAACTACCAACGGAGTCAATGGGACTCTAAAGAAAAAAAAAAGATAAATTCAAGAAACCATTCCTAGTTTCATTCCATAACCTAAATTTCACATCAAAAATCAAATTTTCATGACAGTTCTAGCCCTTTTCTGACGTTGTACAGCCAACTGCAAAGGCCCAAACTCTTGCACATGTAACTACACAAGACCCAGCCATGAGAGGAAGCTTCCCACCTTGAACTGAGATTCCCCCAAAATGGGTCACCTCTGATGTTCACAAAGAATATAAACAAACAATGTTCAGATTCCAAACCATGAGATTTGCTTAAAAGTACTTTTAAAGAGACAATAGGCAGTCTTAGTAAATTTTAGTAAAATCTTAGTAAATTCTTTTGAAGTTTTTGGGACTTCAGCCTTTCCAAATTTCAGCTCAAAAATACTGCAATAAACAAAGTAAAAAACTGAGATTTTCACATCAGCTGTGACTTCCTGAAAACCTCTAAATATAAGATCAGCAAAGATGGATGAAATGTGTAGGAATACTCCAAGTGATGTTTGCATTACAAATAACTATATGATATTTTAATTCCAAGGGGGATAATGTGCTGCTGCAGTATATCTAAAATTTCTCTTTCCTTTCTTCTCCTCAGCAGACAGCTTGCTTTGGACCTTCAGATATACTCCAAACAGAGGGAATGAAGCATTTCTGGGCTGGCCAGCTGTGATCAGGAGCAGCTGATGCTCTGATGTCCCCTCTGTGTGACTGGGAACAGCTCACACAACAAACCCTCCTCATTTCACTCTCCAAATTACCAAGTTATAGAATGAAAAGTATATAAATAAAATGCTTCCAACATGTTTTGCCTCAAAGTAGAGCCAAAGTGACTGCCAGGACAGTGAATGCCAAGTATCTTCCGCTGAGCATAAGGGATGCCTTCATCCAGGTAGGTTTCCTGCAACACAGATCCCTATTCCAGTGGTGCCCAGCTCAAAGGGAGTTTATTCTCCTGCAGGACAGATGCACTAAGCAGCAATATAGATCTGCTATTAAAGAAACCTCAGATGTACAAATAATTACTCTTGCAGAGTAATTTTCAGGTGGTTAGAGAACACCCACAAGAGCGGGTCATGTCAGAATGAAAGCCTTGTGGCTTTAGATTTCCAAACCATAGCAGCAAAGCAAACCAGCCTAAACAAGTAATAGATGGTCAGAATAATGGTCTCCAAGGGCTTAATTACCTGTGTCATTAGGTAGTGGTAGCCTCTCTAAAATTATATTGACAGCTTTTCTACAACCAAGCAGCTGATAATGAGGCAATAAAAATACATGACAGTGCACACAGAAGAGTGCTGCAGCAGTGTCATAAACAGCACCATCAGCTTTGATACCAACAAACAAGAGCTGCACAAAACTAATTGTGAGCTGCTCACAAAAAATCAAGGACATGCATTTTGTCATTAATAACTTTTCATGTTCTCCCCTTCTGTATGTGTGCAAGCCTGTCAAAAGCTAAAGAAGATAAGGAGGGAAAAAGAATAATATCAAGATACAAATGAAATGCAAGAGGAAAAAAGGAACAGCTGTATTAAAACAAACAAACAAAAAAGGCAGGGACAGTTTTATGCCTCCAAGTTAATTTCCATAAAGGACTCTACCATCTTTCCAAACACAGTATTCTGTCACAGCCACCATCCATTGTATGATGTAACAAAAGGAGTACACAGCTTCAAAATGCCAAATTTGACCTATTAAAGCTCTTCTCTTTAAACTGGATTATCCTGGAGACAAACAGAGTAAATGCAGGGAAACGTTTCTGTATGTAGGATTTGCACTGAAATGCACAGAAATATTTGCTGCATGGATTGGCTTCCACAACTGCCTGCTCCCATTTGAAGAAAGAAAGGAGAGAAATGAGAGGAAGAGAACAATACAAGACATGAGGATCAGAAATAAAGACAACACGGCATAAAAGAACTTTGAAGACAAAAAAAAAAAAAGACATGAAAAATTTAAGTAAGAAGTAAGGAGGCAGAAAAAAAAAGTATAACAAAAAAGTTAAATGTACAGACAAGATTAGTGAAAAGATGTGTAGACAGACATCTCTAAGGTGCAAATGTTTAACCATTTGTACTGTATTGGTATTTCTTTTGAGAAACAGGAGACCATTTAAGAAGGGCTTAGAGAAAGATTTTCAGTCCAACTACAGCCCTAAGTGGAGAATCACAACATCTCTCCCTCCTCCACTCTCAAGCACTCATTCTTTAATCATTTATCTTCAGCACAGCACGGGATCCATTTTCAAACAGCTCTGCAGGATTTTAGCCACATGGCTCCCATTGTGTTTAATGGAAATCCTGTGGGCACAGCTCAGTATGAGGCTTTCAAAATGTACACCAAAAATCTCTAAATAATGCACTAGTTGAACATTACCCTGTTTACTTCTCATAGGACATGACTATAATGAAGCAAAGGTTAGGTCATTTGTAAAAGCAGTATTTATTGCAAAGCTCATTAATGTTTCCTATAGGAATTTTTTTTTCCACTGTAAAAATATTTAGCATAACTATTTAGGATTCTTTTTTTTCATAATATCTAAAGCAGAGAATAAAATCAACTCAAACCTCATTTGCTTCAGAAAGGAAGATCCAGCAGTTAAAACATCAGCCTATGCTTCAAGAAACCTTTTTTCAAGACTTCCCACTGTCATAGGATACCTCTGTGGCTTTGTCTCATATTTTCCCTCTGAAAATTGAGTTAACAGTTTCTATTTCATAACAGCTTTATGATGATTATAAATACCAGTGAAGCACTAATCAAAGATTCATCAGAAAAAAGCCTCAATATGAACTCCCTTCTCTCCCTTCAAGAGGAAGGCTGTTTCCACGATGAGGTCTGACACAACTTGAAAGCTTTGAGAAATGCAAATCTTTGCCATCCAGCTCTATAAAGACAAGGGCTTCATTTCTGTGCTTTCACCTTTCACAAGCAGCATTCAGAACAGATCCATGCACACACAACTTTAATCAACTTTCATGCACCCAAACAGGAGATCATATTCCATCGTCCCTTGGAATAAAAACCACAGAAAGTTTCAGGGACTTCCATTCCAAGGGACAGATCCTCAGCCTTTGGAACACGTGCTAAGTGGAACAGCTCTGCTGCAGAGGAAAGGCTGATACATCCACTAGGCAAAGGTTTAACCAAGGAACAGCAAACAGAGCATATTTAACACATATTTCTAGCTCCAGAAATTAATATTAGATGCAATATTAACATCACAAGTTTACTACAAACTGTCACCTTACCCTTGCAATTTCTGCTACCTGAAAAATGTAAGATCACCCCAGGAATAAACACATTTATGTTAAAATACCTCAAAATTTGACTCAGCAAATAAAATTCTTATGTTAAGAACTAGATTAGCACTTTTTCCTGGATGTACAAGAACTGATACCAGATACGGCAGTATAATAAGAAAACCTCAAGAAACGTCTATAAAACATGAGGTTCAGCATTTTGCAAGGTTCTGAGTTTGTCAGAGGAATTCAGAAAAATTAGATGACTCTATAAACTACAGTGTCTACCAGTTTCCAACTGTAGCAGCATGAATTATTGCAAAATTGCCTAACTTTGAGCACAAGTCATTCCACTGAACTCAAGAGTTCACTCCATAGAGTCAGAGCCTTTGTGACTTAAGTGAACAGCCAGGTTGTGTTTTAGCTGATCTGGTGGAGACAAAGCCTCCCAAGCCTGCCTTGCTAAGAAATTATTTAGTGGTTCTCCTGAGGGACTTCTTTTCCCCTCTAAGCAAGAATCAACACAAAGAAAAAGATCCCTTTGAATTCCTAATTAAATATTATAAAAGTTGAAAGAAAACTACAGTTATCTTATAGCACACTATTACCATGCTGGACACTGATTTCTAGCAAATCATTTTAGATATCTATGTCCAGGAGGGGAAAAGGGCAATAACAACAAAAAAAGTCACAGTGATACAGGAAAGAGAGGCTGGGCTGAACATGTTGGGAATGAATGTCAAGCACTGAGCAGCAGCACCTCATAGTGCTAAAACTTGAAATATTCTATTTATTCTCCAGAAAGGAAGGACCATTTACCTTCATCATGAGCAAAAATGCTACAGAGGGCAGGACCTCTTGTGCATGACAGGGGAATTGCCACAATGGGAGAAGAAGGTTTGTCAGGTCCTTTTATATCCGTAGCTGGGTGTGGCATTCACATTCTCTGAAAATAATCCCTTCACCCAGGATTGTTCTCCTGGGAAGCTGAGAAGCCTCAGAGAAAAGGAAAACAATTCTTATCTCATTTGTTTCTCCTGTGTTTTGCTCATTTGGAATGTGTTTGGAGATTGTTTACCCACAGGTGATTGTTCCATTGGATTCTGCTGTGAGCTGTTTTCACTCTTTGGCCAATCAAGGCCAAGCTGTGTCGGGGCTCTGGAAAGAGTCACGAGTTTTCATTATTATCTTTTCAGCATTCAGTAGGTAACCTTTATGTATTATTTAGTACAGTATTCAATAATATAATATAGTATTATAAAGTAATAAATTAGCCTTCTGAGAGCATGGAGTCGATGCATCATTCCTGCCTTCATCAGGGCTTCCCTGCAAATGCAATACCTGGGCAGGTGGGAAAGCTGGACCCACAGGAAATTACACAAAAACAATCCAAGCTGTGGGCATGGGAGACATCTCAGACTCCTGCTTGCTCTGTCAATTCAAGCTCTCTTTTATGATACAATTATAATAATTCCCTCAGGTTTCAAAGTTGTGTAGTTACAAGGAAAAAGAGATTTTTATGATAGATGTGACCTGGAGAGGCCAAGGTGGGCAGAGAGGGGAGGGTGGGTCAGACCTCCCTAGGGGGGCTGCACTCAGGGAAACTCAGATCTAGCCAGCCTACATGGCTTCAGGGAGATGTCAGCCAAAAGGAGGCAAAGGGAAGAATAAAGCAAGCGGGCAGAAATCCCATCCCTGCAAAAAGCCACATCCAGAGCAGTGGCTGTAGGGTGGGACAATCTGCCTTCACAGCAAAGACAATCCTGCCTGACACAAATGCAAGCAATGTCATCTTGCAGAACATCCATTGCTGACATGGAGTGTAAAATTAAACTAAAATGAAACTGAATTACTTTAAATCACCCATGTTCAATTTATTTTTAAAATAACTGCTATAATAGAAATTTTTAAATTATCCATATTTGTCTATTTTGTCTGTTCATATTTGTCTGTATTAGTGTGTTCTAAGCAGCATTTTTATTTCAAGATTCTTATAAAATAAGGATGCTGGCAATCTTTTTATTAGCACGTATTTTTATACCTTTGTTAAGCTCCTTGCTAATGATTTACTTCAAAGTAATTTCAGAACACTACAATAAAGTGTAATAGATTTCCTTAATCTTCAGGATCTCAAACCCTAATTCACTGCTGAGGCCACTAAACACATAACTTCTGAGAAATTTCTTGGCATGAATTAAACCTGTTAAAAAACAAACTTGCTCTTTGGAAATGCAAAAACTATAAAACCAACAATATTTGGAACTGCTGAAGGAATATGGTAACTCATTTTACAATAAAGGCCATGTTCTTCTTCACACAGGCTTCTTTTTTGTTTTGATATTTACACTGATGCATCTCCAAATGAGAAACAGTCTTATGGGAGGAGGAGAGATAAATCCTCAACTGCTGGGGTGATCACTTACACTGTTTGACTCATAACATTGTTTGTTAAAGGCAAATCTTCTAGAATTTGAGCAAATACCTCTTGATTTTAATAGATTATATCCACAACTCTTTGAAGAAGTGGAAATCTTCTGGATTTTTAACTCATTTGGGAATAAGTCTTTCAGTCTTTCACTGATGAAAAATTAAAGCAAGAGAAAAAAGCTATTGTTAGCTTAAAACATAAGCAATCAACTCATTTTACTATGGAGTATTATTTATTATTTATCAGAAGCTGCTGCTGTCAAGAGTTGTTCCAAGCACCTGCTTACAAACATTATCAAAACACATACAAACTGGAGGAATTTAAATGCTAGCATAAAGGGCTGAAAAATGGTTAATAGACCTAAGAGATTGTGTATTAACAGTAATCAGAAGAGAGAATGTACCTGCAGCACAAACATGCCTTTAATAAACAACAGTTTTCAACTGTGAATATAAAAATCCCATTTTCCTGTATTCTGTAGAATATCTGACAGTATTAAAGGCTTAATGTTGGACAACCAAAAAAAAAAAAAAAAACCAACAAAAAACCATCCAAAATAATTTGGCACTTCCTATATTTGTATTTTGTTCTAAAATTTGTCATTTTTGGTAAAAATAAAAGGCACAGGAAAAGTGGATAACTTGCCCAGTCAGTTAGCCAGAAGGGTTCAAACTTCCTTTTAGATTTCAGTGAAAGCAATACCTGGATGGGTTAATAATTTAATAATTTAGTCAGAACAAAACCCAGCATCCCAGTTCAGTCTTTTGTTACCAAACCATACCAAGTATACTCAGCCTCCTACTTTCTTCAGTAATGTAAAGGCATTGTTTTACATCTGAAAAAGCTTTATTTAGACACAATAAAAACTCCCTGGTTTGGTTTAAACTTTGCTCTGTAATCCCAATATTTAAAATACAATAATTCTCCAAAAAATTAATACAGAATCACCAACAATGATTGTTTGGGAGGAAAAATTATCATCTGCTTCTGAACTGAGCTTTGAAAATTTATAATAAGTGAGGATCTAAGATACTTACTATTTTATGATGTAATATTCTATTGGGTTTAAAATGCTTGCATTTTAATATAAGAAAAAAAAATCACTTTTTAACAATCATACAGATATTTCATTTGGCAGTAGAAATAAACCAGATTACCTTCACAGTCTAAACAGACATATAGGAAATAATATATAAAATCTGTTTAAAAAAATATTATTGCTCATTCTATATGAATGTCTAGTAATACATAAATGTGGAAGTATTATAAATGTGCAAGTCTGACTTTAAAGAAAAATATTCCTAAAATTGCAGTCTATTCAAGTTATTGAAGTTGAACTTAAACTTTGCTAGAGGACAGCCAGTTCCAACTGTTAATTATTTTTAAAATACCATGGGAAAAATTTATCGATGTCTATTTTTTCACTCATGTTTACTTTGGGATGAAAAATTTTGCTTGAGGTTTTCAAGCCATGCAGACTGCACAGATTACACTGAATTACAACACTCATGCTTTATTAAAACTCTCAAGTATATATACTAATGAATGTCATCTCATATAAAATTTATATATTTCTGCCCACACATTGCATAAAATGAAGATAAAATGCCAAATATATAAACGATTGATAGCTAAAGTTTTATGAACTACAAACACAAGGTCAGTAGTGCCTCACTTCTTTAAGATAAATTTGACATCTGGGCAGCACTGTGAATCACAACCAGAACTGCAATGGCCAGGGAATCTAAACTGCCTATTAAAAAAATAAACAAAAAATACAGCAAATCACTCTTGCATGGACTTCTCAAAACACTGTACCACCAGAAGCAAATCTTCTTTCAGCTGCTGCTGAAACTGTTCCATCCTCCAAAGAAGCATGAAATCCTCCTCTGAGCCAAGGCTTTCAATAGAATTTCCAATCCTGTTTGTATACAGACTTTTTGGGTGACCTAGTAATATGAATAAGTAGGAATTCACCCAGGAATGTCCATTTCTGTCACTTTTTGTTTTTCAGCAGGTACCTGTGCTCAGCAGTATAAGATGACATGCATTCCTGTGCCAGTGTAAAATAATTCCATCGTCCATGGCATACATCAAAATTGACAGATAAACTCATTCAGAAAAAAAATTATTTAAAAAAAATCAATTCAATTTCACTAAATAGATTTAATTTTTTTTAACTTTTTTTGGTGAGCATGTCTGCATTCAGGTCTTTGTATTTTATCATGCAACAAGAATAACAGACAGAGAAAAACACTCATTATGGTTTTTAATGTAATTGCTTAATTCAGGCTACCTCCAAGAACACAAATCTTAGAAAAGCTCAGATCACATCCTCAACTTTATTAAATGGGAAAATGTTCAAAGCTAGAGCTGGATGATTGAATGGGTCCAGTTTGGTGGCATTTGAGCAGAGTTAAGAGATGGTGGGTTGTGTTTTTATTTTGTTTTTCTAAAGAAGAATCTTCTCACTTTACCTTTGCTACTATCAAGTTTCATTGTCATTTTGACTGAATTTTATTTACACCACTACATGTGCACATAACCAGTGTGGCTCCAGGCCTTCTTCCTTGGTGCCTTATTTTTAAATCTCTGCAGAAGCTCAGTCCTGTGCCAGATGATGTCCAATGCTGGTGCTGCCACAGACATGATAGGCAGATTTCATTCACTCAAATCCACAGCAATCCCAAATTTTTATGTGAACTTAATATACAGTTAAAGGAAAAAACAGCAAAGAAGGAATTCCCATGAATAAAATTTCAAAAATTCTGCTGGGCAGTTTTCCTTAAATATTTTGGCTACTTCTATCTCAACAGTTAAGAAAATGGTATCTCAGAATTAGCATCACTTTTACAAGAACTTATTGCTGCACTTTTTATCTAAGTTACTAACAGCATATTCACCACTTTAAAAAGCAAGATTGGGGATCTTAATGACATGTTTTTCTAACTTTAGAACCAGATAATGCACACATATGTTACTTAGAAAGACTTAATAAAAATCTATTCATAGACTTCAGTAACATTCTCCAGAAAATGCTCTGATAGCCTATTCTGCATTATCCTAAAGTTTTAGTTTGATTATTATAGGTTCAGTTCAACTATTGGTAGAGTACAAATTTTCAAAGTTTACACATTCACACCAATTTAATCAACAATTCACACAAGTTAAACAGTAATTTACAACTTTTTATATTGAGAGCCTTCTTTAAGCTCTGACTTGTTTTGTTCCATGTGTTCCATTTTGAACAGAAATCTGCAGATATTACCCATAAAGAGCCCTGCAGAAGTGATGACCAATACGAAAATTGGTCACTAGGAGGGTGATTCCTTTTCTTCTCTGTTCAGCTTTCACTTCTATAAGCAAATACCTATTTATTAAACAGTAAGAAAAAAAAAACTAAAAATGTTGGGGATCTCAAATGCAAGAGGAAAAAACTGCCTGATGCTGGTCCATCCCCAGTCTGCAGTCACAGGTTGCTACACAACCTTCCCCAGGCCCACTGTACACAAACACCCTCACAAAAGGATCTGGAATTAAGTAGATATGGCCAAAAACTATGATAAAAGATGGTATAAGCACTCCATAAACACTTCCAATATCATTAATTTTCCAAAACTCACAATTAACAGAGACCTAACAACTGCAAACTGCAAGGAGCTTTGAAATTACTGAAACCTTTTGTATCTACCTTCCTTGTGGGGAACATAATCAAATAAATTCTCTTGTAATTACATAGGACTCATATTCAATTTAATTCAATTATTTGGAACGTGGGCACAGTGCAGGACAGCCTCATTAAGATGGCTCAGCAGTTTTTTTTCAAATGGGACCTGTAAGTCAACATTTATGATGAGGCATCACAAAGGCTGCCCATCCACTCCAAGGGCTCAGAATAATCAATTATTACAGCCAATTCAAAACACTGCAGAAGTGTGAATAAAACTGGTCTGCAGCTGTATGTCAGGAAGATCTGATCTTTCAAGCAAGAGAAAGACACTGCTGGAAATTTGTTTCCTTTCCTGCTTCGTCCTTGTCATTCAGAATAGGACATTACCTTGTGGGGATGCTATCCCCACTGTTTTCCTCAAAGAAAATGAACTTTAAGTTCTCTGGATTGCTACAAGAAGGAGATTACTGCAATAAAGAAGAAAAAGATATTTTGACCTCAACATCAACAGGTTGACAGATTGCCTATCAGCAATACAATAATAGTAATGTCTTTCTTACCCTAAGCAAGAATACAATCAAATGTTGTTCACAACAAAATTCTTCATGCATGTTTGTTATATTTTTCTCTTCTCCCCTTCCACATCTTCTTATCCCTAACTATAACACTCTGTTTCTCTCTTTTGGTAATTCTTGTAACACAGGAACAAACTGCTACAGAATAAACAGCAAGTGTTTGTGACACCTTAATGTGATTAAGGGAAAATTTTCAGCGCTTAAATGGATTTTTTTTCACTGAATCTTGGTACCTGAAGAGGCAAAATATGCTTCTTTTTCCACTACTAGGGGTGTCTTTGGAACATCACAATCATTAGCATATTAAATCTGCTGGTTCAATGACAGCAATTGTAATGAGACCTGAGGCACGAGCAGGAGCCCATTGTAGAAAAGCACATCAGTGAAGTCAGGCACAGCTAAATCCTGGGGTTCAGTGGCAGCCAGCACAGAGCTCTTCCAGTCCAAGGAAACAATTGAAAAAGAAATCAGCAACATCTGGAAGCCTTGTTTTTAATCCTTATTTAAAACACAGTGTTAGTAACACCAACTTTTTAATGGGAATTCTCCCTCAGAGAAGCATCACCAACAGCACTGCCCATGTGTTGTGCTTCCTTAAATTAGGTGAAACAGACACTTCCCAAAAAATTATTCATCTCTTCAGTTATAAGGAAATTTCACTTAAAAAAAAAAACAGGAAAAACAGTTCTTTTATTTTCAGACTAATATTCACATAGCAGTAAGACAAAGTAAGCAGTAAGAAAAAACTGTCCCAGAATACTTCACTCTTATTAGTTGGTCATCAGTTCCTCCAAATCATCAATGCCCACATGCTGCATAACCCAGCCCCTAGATCTCAATTTGGCCAGCTCTTGTCTGGAAGTTCTCAGCTCATTTCCCTATCCTCAATTTTCACTTTTTATTAGTTGAGTCATTGGCTGGGAGCCATTACTGGCGTTCTATTTTTGCCATTTCCTGCCAAAGTGTCAGGGAGGCATTTGGTTTCCACAAGAGTGGCTGCCCTGCCACTCCTTTTTCCATGGAAAAGTCTTTTCCATGGAAAAGACACTGAGAGCAGGGGAGGAAACTGTGGGGGTCTGACTGAGTTCAGTGGGACACAGCCAGGCTGAGGTTGATATTTCAAGTGATGTAATTCTCACTACCAAGGTAAATATCTTACACCAGCAACAACTTCTACTTAAAAGAAGAGGAAAGTGATATGAGTTTGTCTTTCAACTTACAAAAATTAAAAAGCAAAAGTATTTTAGTAAGGCAACATAGTTACAGCAATTTCTCCACTGTTCATGGGCAGAAATTCAGACATTGCATCTTCACCAGGACATGAAGAGTTATGAGGAACGGTAACAGATCACAAGTTGAAAAAATGTTCCCAGATCTGCATCACTGCTACACGTGAGAATTTTGTAATACTTTCAGAAAGCAACACACTGCCAAGTAGAAACACAACAGCTTTAATTTTGTTTGATGGCTAAGTGCACCCAAGTAAGTTTTTTGTGAAGCTCTAACGTTACCCCCTGTAACAAACTGTGAGACAATAAGGAGATGCTAGCCAAGTACCTGCCCCAAGAATGCTGTAACATACAGAGTTAATGAGGGTCAGAGGGTGAGCAGGAATACTTATCTCCTCCCTGCACCCATCATCTCTTGTTACTATTCACGTCATTACTTAGCTGTAGGTCACTCAACTTCATTTTCCCAGGGTAATATTATAACCTTGCAGATATTTGAAGCAGCCATACTAAAACAAAAAGGTTAATTGTGCATTCTGTCAGGACCATGTGGCATCAGGCCATGACCATCAATTGCCTGGTAAATCTTATCTCAGTTTTCTTTGCTGTTTAAACTCTCCCTGGCTGAATGATAATTTTTCATTTTCTAAGCTGTCTAAAGGGTAAGTTTCAAAATAAAATTTCAAATTCTTTTGCTGATACCTTGGTTTAACATTCTAAAAGTCTTCATTTTGGCAATGCTTTGTATACTCTTACGGATTATTCATTTCCTAATAATTTAATACTATTTGCTTTTGCAATTTAAATGTATTATGAGACTGGTCCCCCTTAGTACATGGCTACAATTGAATGAATAAACCATCTTAATAAGCCATAATGATAACAACTTAGAAAAAGGCATTCCTTGCTATCAGCAGTCATGACAGAATGAGGCTTGTACACAATAATACAGAAGGCTGGAACACTATAGCAATTTTTTTACACCTCTGGCCAAATTCAACTCATAGAGGAGAAAGTTCAGCCATGCCAAGGACAATTTAGAATCTCATCAGTAGACCATTGTGAGCTAGATTCATAAGTGATCACCCAAGCCAGAGCTGAGTGTGATTTTAGAAGGGTGGAGAGCAGCACTAGAGTCATCAAACTCTGCTGGGTGCGCTTTGAATACAACTATCACCTCTGCCAAGGACTGAAAGTGTCTTAAATCATGGTCACAACAGCCACATGGTGTGAGGAGAGAAAGGTGATGTTGAATTTTGTGCTGCAGCTCTGTAGTTTGGAACTTGGCTGGCCATGGCCACTGTGAAGAATGACAAGAAGAGTCTCCAAATTACCAGCTGCAGCAGAGATGTGGGGCAATTCTTTTTCCAGTGACTGCACAGTTGACTGCAAAAGGAATTAATTCTAGAAGGACACAAGCTTTAGGGGAAAAGGGAATATTGCCATGAGGAGGCCACTCATCTGCCAGCCAGGGGACACCCTCCTGAAGGACAGCAGAGCAGGCAGACAGCCTCACCCAGAGCCTGGTGTGGATTCTGTGTCTCCCAGCTCTGACCCAGGTGCTGCTTTCATTGAGGGGTCTGAAGAGAGCATCCCCTACAGCATCATTTCTTCTTCCAAACAGTTAAAAGGCAAATTCTGAGCAGTTCACCTGTGGCACTCATTTACACACATGAGCCCTATGAAGTGACCCAGTCTGACCCTCAGCTCTGGCTGCCTTCTCACTCAGCATGAAGACCTTTTTAATCACCCTTCAGAAGCACCTTACTTATAGTTGGAAGTTGTGCACCTAATTTTGGGGAGTTTTTTCCCTCTGTAGGTATATTTTTATTTCACTAGAAGCTCCTTTACTTTTTTATATTAATACACAACAGACTTACAAAGCCCAGAAAAAGTGGAACCAATTCATGCCTGTGCTCTTTAAAGACAGCAAACACTTTCTCACTCCATTTAATAGGATACTGCACATGCAGGAGCAGCCAGGCAAAGATATTAATATTATCACTCTGTTCCAGTAATTAATAGCAACTCCCTTCACAGCTCTGATAAGCTGGCAAACACATTTCATTTCTTTTCCTTTCCTGCTCATGAAATACTAATGGAAGAGGAATGGGTACAGGACTCTTGCAGTGACCTTGTGTTAGGACTGCAGCTCCTTCAGACTGACCCAGAGACACCATGGAGCCATTAGGAGTTTCCAGCAGCAAGTGGGATGGGACATTCACTAAAAATTTAGAGAGCATGCAGCTTAGTGAGGCATTTCAGTTCTATCACAACACATTATTAATGCCAATTATGGCATGAAAGATGCTAATGTGAGGTTCTTCAGAGAGCAGGCAAAAAACACTGATCAGTTCTGGAGATAAGGTTTGTCTGAGTTACCAGTTTCCACGCCCAAGCACACATTGAGCTGTTGAAATTTTGCAACCTGTTTCTTTCCCTGTCACTTTCAGAGGTTCCTAGAGCTGTTAAAATGGAAAACAAGGCTCAACCTTCTGTCTCCAGAAGAATAAATAGCTAATAAATAGGACAAAGACTCAAAGTTACTACTGTAGACATATTTGCATATGTAATTTGCATAACTTTGTCTCTTCTTTTACCCTGGTATGGAATAATGACACAAAAATCCATGTGGAGCTTAGGGAGCGGTGTGGAAAAGGCAAGATGGTCGTGCCCAATACACATAAAAATCACATAATAAAGTAGCAAAGCTCAGAAGTACATGTTCAGTAATAAAATCAACTTAATAAAGTAGAATTATGTTCTATGTTGATTTATTACTAAACAACATCAAATGAAATTATGAGCTTAAGATTAAAGTTCTCCCAGGAGTGTATTTTTATGCTTTGTTCAGTTTGTTTGTTTATTTTTAAGCATGGAGATGCTGTTTATCAGTATGCAACTCAAAGGATGAATGAAAATAAAAAAAGGATTTTAAAAAGAAAAGCAAAGTAAAAACGTAAGAAAAAAATTATGATATTAGAAAGAACACGCTGAGTAAAAACATGCTTGACTACCACGTGTTCTCTTGCTTTTCATTTTGCTTGGGATTTCTGCTGTATGGGAGCCATCACTAGCAAATTAATCACATCAGATTTCTAAGAGGATAAAGTGTCCTCTTCCAATAAAAGCAAAGAGAAGTTCTCATTAAAAAGCAAAACAAGACAATAGGGTTTCACTTTCTCTTTATGTAACTATATTGCCGTCCCATGGAACAGACCCAGTGGAAGAGGCATTGGGCCTGAACTACAAAGAGCAAATCCAGGTTACTGGAAGAGATCTTATCTCAATACTTGGCTATCATAAGGAATATGAGATCAAAAAGCTGCTGAAAATCTTTTAAATGGCGAATAAGATTTGAGTAAAAGCAATTATAGTAATTTTAATTATACCAGCAAGATTGTTACAAGTTTAACCAGACAAGGAGAAGAACTTGCACAAGACAAATATGAAGCTCTGCTGAAATCAGTGGGAGGTTTTTCACAACAGAAAAAAATGAAGAACATCAGATATTTAGTGCTGATATCAGGCTCGTGCAAAATCACAAGTATTCGAGATACGATTTTTTTTGTACAGGGCAAAGCTTTTGCTTAAGAACTCCTAACAGAATGACAGCAGGCAGCAAATTAAATGTTAACTACGTATTAACATAACTTACTCCAACATCAGCTGTCACATTCATCCTCAGCTGGAAGACATCTACTTTCCCCACTTGCAACTTCCTCTCTTCAGCCATAGCCACAGGGACTGTTACAATCCATATTCACATATGTCTTTCAGCACAAAGACAGGATTCTGAAGTATTATGAAAGGTTGGTTTATGTGCATGTTAATGTGTGCCCATGAATTATGTAAGTGAAAAGAGAGCCAAAAAATATATCATAGAATATCTACCTACCTCTATTCACAATCTATGAATGTGAAGCCACATTCAGTGTGGCTTCACAGGAGAAAGGTGACAGCCACAATTCACACATTTTAGGTTTTGACTGCTCTTAAGCAGCTTCACATCTTTTTGCTTTTATCTGTCTGTTGGCAAAAGAGGTTTGTCCTCCATTACAGGGCCATTTTCAATCTAGATTAATTACTTATCAGATCCATAAGAGCAAAACCATAAGAAAAAAGCTCATTGTGAAATGTAGGATAGCAATATTTGCTCATTAAGAATCTTGGTTTATTTTTCTCCAGCGGTGCTGTGATTCTATCATTCATTTCCTTTATCAACAAATAACTTCCCTGTGTATTTCTTCTTGGAAACTATAAATAAAGCAGATTCCATTTTTAATTTGACATGGTTTCAGTAACAGATGCAGGCATGTATCTGTCTTGAGACAAGTGGATAATCCTCCACAGGATCTGAGTATGTTAGGACTGTTGATCTATACTTCACTAATCCTAAACCTTACAGGTGAAATATTTAACTGCAGAACTACAACAAAGGCTTCTTCTTGCCTTTATATTAGTAGTAATTTGACGAAAAACTTTATAGCAGTAATATAAATTACTTTTACTTTCTTCATAAGAGGAAGTTGGGAATTATATGTACAAACAGTATTGTCAAACTTTTTCCTTTTTTTTTTCTCATGTGCATATTTCAGCAATTAGAAGTTACAGGTGTCATATAACCAGGCATGGAAAAAAATGTGATATTTGACATTAGCTTTTAGTTTGTGAGTTTTACCCTTCCAATTAAAATAGTTCTCCAAAGACGTCTCTACCAGCTATGCCTTTTAGAGTCACAGAACCAGACTTCCTGAATAACTGGGAAAGATTTTGTATGACTAATTGGATAAATTTGGATTTCCCCTATATAGTCTCCTCATTTCTGGAGCTGAAAAGCATCAGTTGTGTTTTGACAGAGGCTTATGGTCAATGAAGAATCTCCTGAGCACAGCGCTGCAGTATGCAATGCTTAAACACCAGATTTTATACATGGCAGCTCCTCTTCAAGAACAAAAGATATTCATGATATTTTAAGCACAAGAAAATTTATCGAGGGAATTAGGTTTAGAAATGAGTAATTTTTATGAAGGCTTCAATGATGATTGAGATAACAGACTGCAAAAAACTGAAATGCAAACTTAAAACACCAAAACCCAGAAAACTCATAAAATAGCCTTAGAATGGTGGTATCTGTCCTATTTATATGTCCTTGAGTTGTAAATACAGATAAGTTCTTTAAAGTCTGACATGTGAAAGCTTAACACATGAGAGCTCAAACTGAAGAAAACAAGCCTACACAGTGATTCCTGTCAGAAACCATTAACTTCACCTGCCAAAAAAAGCCACTGTTGTTGCTGAAACAATCCCCAGGAATACAGTTCACCAGTTATAAAGAAGGCTGCACACTTAGCACAGAATTTCTCTGTTAGGACTTTCAGCAGTGCTGAGACACACAGAAATGCTGTAGAGAAATATTCCCATTTTAGTGCTGCATTACACGAAGTGGGTGGAACGTACCCATGTCAGCAGCACTGTTAGAGCTGCTCTGTGACCAAAATTGCCTTTAGTATTAAATTAACTGCACAAGTTGCACTTGAAGGGACTGATGGGGAAGAATATAATTCCTGGAATTAAAAGTCTTATTATGTATTTGTACATCAAAACCTGCCTAATAAATGGAAAAAACTTCAGTGTGTCTAAAACTCATCACCATCTTGCAGGATAACACGTGCAAGACAAATAAAAGATGCAAACTATTTTCAATATCTCTAGATATTCTATATGAGCAAAGTTTGGTATGGTTCGGGGTTTTTAAAAAAAAAAATTATCAATACAATCATCTCAGAAAGATGCTTAACCTAGCAAGACAAAGAAAGGAAATACCCCAAACCTTTGCATCAATCTTTTCTCCCAGAGTACTGGCAGTGGACTGAAAGAAGGATAAAGAGGCAAGTCTTCACAAAAATGTGTGGAAAACATTTCTGGTGTGATCACGGGAAAATAGAAACATAGACAGATTAGATAGATAGATAGATTAGATAGACAGATAGATGTCTTCAGTTGGCTGATGTGACCAGAAGGAAATTCTGCAGTTCACAGCTCATTGCAATCAAACTGATCTATAGAAAACAAGCAATCTACAAAACATTAGATTGGCCTAAAAATTAATTACACCCAGCAGGAAGAATTTGATTTATCCAGATTAGTTACTAAAATGCCCACAGGGGGCAGATATAATCTTTCCTTAGAAATGAATTAAAGATCCGATTCCAAGTGTCATGCTATGAACACATAATCAATACTCCCATTACTAAAATTTCCACTGTGAACTTCCTTAAAATGATATCAGCCAGCATAATTTTGAAATCTGAAAGAAGAGCTGACAAGAGGAAAGCCTGCAGTTATACACAACAAAGGCACTCAGTTCACCTCAATGGATGTCACTCAATTGCAGCATGCACTTATTTTCCAGCCCCCTCTTGGGAATTACATGCCATGGGAGCACACTAAAGCTCCAACAGAGATAGCAAGTTATCACCTGCAAATGAGAACGCTTATTTCATGGACATAATATTCTAAAATAAAAGATACCCTCAAGGAGTCTTCAAAGATGTTCAAGTCATTGCTTTTGCAATATCAACGTACAACAAATTTGATTAACAAACTGACAACATGCAATCCACTACTTTAAAATCATACTTTATTTAATTCATCTATTTAGGTCTTTTTCATGAGGCATCCATCCAAAAGGTGCTAGAGAAGCCAAATAAGTAAAATTAGAATGATGATTTCATATCTGACCCTGAATATAGTTTCAATTAATATTGCGATTTAGAACTTATGGTATATTGGGGCTAGAAATTTAACCTGCTTGAAAAATACAAAAATAACAAACCAACAGATTTTCTGTTTTTTACAGAGATAGCACTGCATTCTATCAAGAACTTCTCATTTTCTAGTAATCCTGCCATACATTTTAAAAACCTGTGCACTGTCTCATCTTATACACCAAGGGTCTTTCTTGATATCAAAGCTTAAAATCTCAGGGACTTAACTGCCCAAAAAGAATTCTGCAATTCTATTCTCCTCCTGTGATGACTAAACTGAGAAACTTAGACAGTGAAAACTACAAATTAAAAAAGAAAAAAGACAAAAGATGCTTAATACTGGGTTTATGAGCAAGGTTTTCCTCCAGCTGTTTACAGCTATGCTCTCCTTTTCTTCTTTGCTCTAAATGCTAGTCCTTAATAGAGCAAATTGTAATTGAACAGCAAAAACTCTAAAAAATATAAATATAACTGTAAGAGGAAAAAACCTTACATTTATAAGATAGATGGTTAATGACAACTCTAAATTTGACTCTAAAGAAGACAAACCTTCAAAGATCCAGTCTGAGTCTATGCACAGTCAGTTCTCAGAAGTCATTGCCATGACAGGTTTTTAAATTATGGAAATTTTAAAAATTGAACTAAAATGGTGAGGAAGAAAAGACAGAAGATGGCTAAAACTTGGATATTAGTTTTTAAGTCAACAATAGCATTATCACAACTTGTAAATGAGATTAAGAAAGCTGTCAGAACCCTTTTGCTGCAGCAGAACTAGCCCATGATAAATCTACAAAATTATTATAATAAAAGTATCTAAATCATGGGTAAATTTAATTTGTGGCTTGCATAAATCACACATTGCTACATATCAGAATTATGTGCTTTCCATGGCATGAAAAATTATGAGATTTCACATAAAACACTGAAAGAAGGAACAGCTCCTCTGACCAACATTTCAAGTTCTCCAAAAGGGGTCTAAAGACCTCTTAAAATTGATTGCACACAAGTATGAACTCTATCAGTATATAATCAGCTTTATGAATTTTACTGTATCATTCATCTTAAATTCTCTCAGACTTAAGACAATCAACAAGAAAAGTTTCTCCAGAAAGATGCAGTACCTGCAAACAGCCTCTCTTAGCATGAAATTAAAGTCAGGCTCCAGTGAGTAGGCTCTGCTGGGCACACTCCTCTGGTGCACGTTCCGGAACATTGCCGGTTCCTTTTTCTGACTTGGACAAATGACTCCTCACAAAGGGCTACTCAGAAACTGAGCTGCTTTTTATAAAAAGCATCAACGTGGCCCCACACTGAGCAGAGACTCTTGTGCGTGAAGCCTTCATTACTCATACATTTCAAATCTGTGGCATTAGCACACGGGACATCAGAGCCACTCATTCTGTCTGGCGCTCTGTTCCAAAGTCAGCAGAGCTCCTGCTCCCACTTGCTGCTGGGGAAATCAGGCTTTTTCTTCACCACATGTTAGCCAGTGTCTGACCTACATCAGGAAGAAGAATGAATCTTCCACTAATCCACATCCTAATAGCCAGACTTTCTTAAACCCCAAACAGGAAAGCCAGGCATTTGAAAAGTAGCGTTATTCCTGCCCCCACCTTTCATTAATATTCTTGTTCTCCAACTTCTTTTCTTCATATCCTTTTTTTCCTCTTTGCAGAAATACATCAGAGCAAATTAATGACATTTATAATAATTTATTGTGTTCAGAAATTAAAAAGATATGATCTGCCATTATTATGTTTATCAGTAAGCGAGGTATCTCTGTTGCAGTATTTAATACAATAAACCTTTTAAATCAGCTTTAAAGAACTCAATCAGAATGTGCTTGCAGTGAGTAATATTCTGTAGTAGACCTGTAAGTTGTTTATTGACATAGCATCATCTATGCCACATTGAATTTTGAAACCCAAACTTACACAGTAGATTGATTTTTTTTCCCCCCTCTCCAAAGGTTCTTAATCCGATTTGGAAGCCTGCAGACTCAGACCAGGTAAGCAGAGCTTTCATCTCCTCGATTTGTGAGAAAACTGGTGCTGACTGAAAACTTCACTGGACAGGCACCTTTGAAAATGTGTGTCAGGTATTTTTCAATTTAGGGTCTCTAGAGAAGGTATTTCTAAAAGGCCTTGTATAATCAGTAGCATACGGAGATCAGAAATTCAGATTGAAAGACATTTTCCTGACATCCAACGCTGTTCTCTCCCATTTACCCCATTTTTCATGTTCAGTTTTAATATCTTTTTGGTCTTTTTTAATATTAATTCAATGCTGCTTAATAGGCTTGATCAACTGCTAATTCTCTTTGTTTTTGAGGCAGATGAAGAACTCAACCCTATTACACACCTTATGAAGTTCATCAGAGTCAAGACTGGGATCTTTTATCTCAGGTGACACATTTCTTTACTGAAAAAAAAAGGATTTACTTTGCAAAACACTGTGAATTTTACAGATAAGAAGTCTAATGTATAAAAATTTACATATATGTATGACAAACAAATTTGGTTTCCTTTACTAGTAGTTTCTTTGGCTGCCTCCACAGGATGCATGAAGATGGGATTGAAATGCCCATCTCAGAAATTGGGTTATTTGGCTCTCAGCTACCCAGAGCAGCTGCTGGTGAGGCCCCAGGGACCCCTCCTGCATCACAAACCCACGCAAGGGAAGCCCTCAGTCAACGCTGTAATGAAATCAGGACTTTTCCCCTCTCAACCCTGCACTCCACTCATAAAAAAGGTGGCAAAATGAAGCCTTCTGTTCTGCCACTCCCCCTCAAAAATAAACACAGAGATTTATCAGGTGGCCTGTTTATGAGGTTATTTTCTCAAAGGAGAGGAGCTGTTTCTACCCACATGCTACTGGGGAATTTAGTTTTGTTGTAAAACTCCTGAGGAAGCACTTCTGTCCCTGTTCTGAACATCTCAAATCTAAAAGAGCCCTCATAAACCCAACATTCCTGTAATAAATGTTTCAAATGTGCTTTTTAAAATACCATTTAAAATTCTTGACAAGAAGCACTGCAGTACTTCCTTCCTCACTAAGCACAAGTTACCTGAATTTACCATTCTTGATTCTGGAAAGGGAGACAAGACAAAAGGAGCTGTCACTTTGTCACTTTTCCTGCTCGGTTCCTCAGCACTGGCTGCTGTGGATCTATTTTAATAGGAGTTGGTTGGCTGGGTCAGAGCAAAGGCACACACTTTCTGTGCTACAATCACTGTCTCTGCCCACAGATCCCATTTCAAACCATAACTGCACAATTTTGATTAGTCCCACCAGATTCAGGTGCACTGTGCTCTTTCGTTACTCACTCATCATTAGGAACACAACACCAAAGCACAGGCTGGATTACTCCAGAGGTCCACAAGGCAGATTTTATGTAAGCATCCATGTACAACTACTCTGAAAGACATCAGGTCTGATGATCAGCCACTGAGCATGGGGTTAGAAATAATGGGGTCAGTAGCCACTTGAAACATTTTTATGGCTTCCATTAAATGCAATCTGTCTGTGAAAGACTCAACATCTGTTTAGAGTTCCTTTCTGTCTTTTCATTTGTACTTTTTATTTTTTACCAACCTGGTAGATAGATCAGATTTTCGGTTATCAATGTTTTCTTTCACTGTTTAAATACTTCCCATCCTATTTCTTAATTCCATATATAATTTCACAGCAACATTAGTTAGTGAATTGTTCAGAATTTATCTGTTTGTTCAGTTGTGAAACGTCACTATTTTCATTTAGAAGACAACAGAGAAACAAATCCCAAGAGATTTTGAATCATTTTCATAATCTTCTTTTAAAGCCAGCTGATTTAGGAACAGAAAAATAAAGGGTGAAACATGCTTACAACAAATGTTTCTTCAGGTCAGAAACAGAAAATTTTAAGCTAGGAATACTCTGAATTATTAGATCATATTGTTTATCACACTTGTATCAACTTTCATAACATGAGACACAACCAATTTAACAAATCTCTATTTCCATGGACCAGGAGGGCAATGAAGCTAATGTTACCATTAATTAATTTTTTTTCAAATGTAGATTTTATATTTCACAAAGTGAGATGATCTCTCCTTGAAAGCACTGCTTCTCCTCCCAACAAGCTTTGCTGAATGTCATTTCTGCAGGATATGCATCCTCTTGACCAAAGCAGTGCTGCAGCTCAAACAACCAAGGAGCTGGTGTCAATGCTGACCAGCAGCTCTGCACTGAGGAGCTCCCTGCAGCCCAGGGAATATTCCTTGGGAATGCAGGACACACTGATGCAGGCACCAGTTCTGGTGCTGTGTTACTCAATGAACACTCACACATCAGCTACCACCCCAATCTGGACTTACCCTAAAATATTTTGGTGGGAGGAGGAGTGTTGTCTTTTTTAATTTATTTCTGCAGCTTCACGGGCTATTAGCTAACTGTAAAACCTGCACTTGTCTTGGAAAATTATAACAAAGCAAGTAAATCAAGTAAACTCTCAGAATATCTAAAATGTACTCTTGTGTATTACTTGCATTACTATTACTGGTATGTTCACAAAACAGCAGATGTAGAGGTTTAACTAAAAAGTTTGAACACAAAACATTGAGAAATAAAAGATTATACTCATATGTTTTTTTTTTTTTTTGTTTAATCTCAATGCATTTATGAAATCAAGAGCAATATCACTTACAGAATAACCAGCAATGTTTTGGGTTTGTCTGTGTAGCAGAACAAGCACAAGAATTGGCTGGCACTCTTTAAGCATTAAATTAATCTCAATACAGCAGACATAAATTTCTGTTAGAATTACATAATATACAGAGCCTAAACAAGATGCTTAAAATAAAATATATTCTTATCTACTATATTTATGGGATTAAAAAACCACTGGCCCACTTCAACTTAAGCATCAGAATGAAATCACATCCTCAAAGGAATTAGTTAAACAGTCCTAATCCTTCATCTTCTAAATCCAGCACTAACTCTCAGAGTTTATACTGTTTAATCTGAACAGTGAAGGGGACCATCATCTAGTTCTCTGAACAACATGATGATTAACCCTTCAAAATGAGAATCAAGGCACAGACCAAAGATTCAAGATGAAGCTTCCAAGATTCCAACACTGCTTCTGTACATTTAAGCAGAAACATGACTAATCACAAGAAACTTCCCAAACAGCACAAACTCAAATATCAAACAGCAAATATCAGTCTGTTCTGCATGCAAGAATTAGAAAAATGGCCATTCACAAACTCTGCTGGGTGTTGGTCAGTATACATTTGTAAAAAGAACCTGCTATAAGAGCACAAATTGAGCAGTATTTATGTGTGCTACAAATAGGAGGAGCTCAGTACAGAGCAGGTGTGCCACAGCTGGACACAAATATTCCACAGTGGGCATGGGGGGACCATGGAAGGAGTATGTGCCACAATTGCTCCTGACAAGGTGAAGGTTCTTGACCTAATTTTAGGCACAAAAATTTCTGGGCAACAAATACTTATCAAATAAGTAGAGCAAGTCAAGAAAATACAGAAAGTGAACTGAATTACCTGGTTGTAGCACATATTGTTCTCCACCACAGGCACGTTGGTTTGTATTTGTAACTAGATTAATGTCCACATTAAAATGCCAATTATTGTAGAGACTGTATCTTTTAGATTCAAAACATTATTAACTACTCAATAACCTTCATAGATGGAGAGGGGGGAGGGTTTGAAGAACCTAGACAAAATAATGAAGCAGTGAATTCTTCTCATAGCAAAGTATTTCATTTCATTAGGACTCCATCAATGCCAATACTGTTCCATAGCATGTGCCAACCTAATGATAAAAGGTTATTTCAAATTTTCATATACTCCAGATGGCAGTGATTCAGAAAGAATCTCACTCTTTATTTCAGCAGGATTAGGAAACCTCTTATGACAGCCTCAATTGACATTTCTCATCCTGCCAGCACTACAATGGATCTTGGTGCCAGTGTTTCACATTGCAGTTGCCAGTATAATTGTACTATTACACACTGCTTGAGAACACACACACAGCACTGCAATAAACACTAAATATGTCACAAAATATGCAGCACAGGGCTCACAGTGAACCACAGGCAAGTCTAGAACAGGAAAATATCATTCATTATTTTGCAATGCTATAAATTTCAGCTGAATGAAACCCAGACTATTTTAAATATTTTCACAAGGACACTCACTAAAGTACAAAATTAGTGAAACCAGTGACCCATTATTCTCCCCAGTACACACTAAAATTGTCAACAAATATTTCAGAAACAAATCCAAATGGCCTGTTTGAAACTCAGCATTTTAACATTATAAAGTAAATTCTCAGCAATATAAGAGACCCTCCCACTATACACTACTGCCTAGGCTTAGACAAAAGAAGCTCTTTTCCCAGTGAACGGCCAAGATTATGAAATAAGAATAGAATTTGAGAGACATTTGCCTTTTAAGGAAGACATTGACAGCTGGATGGTTCTGTGGTTTTTCTCTGCACAGTTTGAGAACAAAAGCATAGCAGCAGCAGACATTTCCAGTGCCTGAGAAGATGAAGAAACACTTTGCCTTTAACAGAATTCATAAGATGAGATTCACTTGTACTCAACAAGCCAAAGGGAGGGACCTCCACTGTAGACCACTTTTAACACAAACTCACTTTGATGTGCTGTAATTGTGACTGTAATTAAATCAGTCAAGTCCCTGGCTTTTTAATCTACTGATTACCTTGCTCTGCCTTTACCTGCCTTTAATAAATTAGTACTGTTGGTCAGAATTTTCTGTTTCGCTACTGATTTTTCCAGTAAAAAGCAATATATGCAAGGGCATTGTTACTTGCTTATAATCCATATGTGACCTATAAAGGATGAGCTTCCTCATGGTTAGTAGGCACAAACTGGAAGGAATCTTCCAGATGAAGACTGCACAGCAATAAAAGCACAATCAATTCAGTGCCTAAAGAAAGGCTTTAGGAGGAAGGATGAAACCTACAGCTAAAGACAGAAAAATGTTTCCTTCTGATCAGGTGAGGCAGTGACTCGACTCGTGCCACATTCATTCAATTAACAGACTGCAGCTTGCAGACACAGATACTACAGTTTAATAATCTAATCTGTATCCCTAGAGAATGAAGGCTCAGTTCAAAACACACAACAGGCTTGGATTTCCAGTTTTGGCATGATGCACACCTTTCTCTGCTATGTGCTGACATGGAAAAATGGACAATTAAATCCCACAGATATCGAAGAACAGAAACACTTGCAGAAAAAGGGACGTCAAGTTCTGAAACGCAGCACAACCTGCTGTGCCAAACAAGACTACAGAAATCCCTGTTCCTTGCAGTGTTAAGTCTCACGATCTCACATCTCCACCTAACCACTTCTCTCATGACAAATGCAGCTCTTCCCTTCCTATCTGGAGTGGTGGTAAGAACCAAGAGTAAAATCCCTTATCTTCCTAGAAAGCAATTGAACTGGGATTCAATTATCATGGAACAGAATAAAGCAAAAGAAAAATCTTCTCTAAGTTAAAACGTAAACTAAGAGTGTGTAACAACATCCTAAAGTGATTTCTATGATATTACTTGTTCTGAACTGGATTTGTAATTTCTCTGCATCCTTTTGCAGCGTATCCCTAATTATCTGGTTGTCACAAGAGGAGCTCATTGTTTGATGAAATACAATATTCTACTGACATCCTTTTGACAATGTTTTCAGGATAACCTATCTGTAGTTATTACACTGCATGATTAGAAGATGGATGTTTTCTGAAATACATATTTAATTAATGATACTTGACTGAAGGGTAGAGTAGTGCCCAATTGGTAAAATTTGAGATTATGGGGCGGGCACTACACACAGAATTAAAACCACATTAAACTGAAACAATCATTCAAATCAATCTACATTTGCTCACAGTATCTGCAAACTGAAGCACACATTATGACCAAAGATAATCACATTAAGATTTTTGGCAATATCTACAACAGAAGCTACCTGAAATAGAAGACAGTAATTGTTACTAAATTGTGACAGAATCCCTGTAGAGTTAGGAGTTATAACAATATTAGTTATGTAAGTTTAGGATGATTAATGATACTGCAAAAATGATCAAGATTGCAGCAATTAACCATTTTACAGGCAAAGCCCACAGTAATTACTGAGATGCCTTTCTGCTATAAGCCAGACATATCTTACTCTCATTGTTACGTTTTTGGTGCAATTACCTGGCACCTTTCAGGAGCTGGTGGGGATCTGGTCCACAAATTTTCCTTATTTGTTTGAATAGTTTGAATCATGTCAGATGAGTTAAAACTGTTCAATTTGTCCCTCAGTGTTTCATTCTTGCCTGTTTCTTTCCAAGGGAGACTCCCTCTACTAAGTGTAGATCTAAATCTGGGAGAATCAAAAGAAGAACCTCACGGTTGTCCTTGCTGATACTGATGGACTAAAACCAAGCATCTTTTCTTTTTTAAATCCCATTTTTTCCTCTGCATGATATATGACAAGAAAATGAACAAGAAACATCCATGCAGCTGAAACAAACTCCTTACGCCTTCAGGAGATAATTCCCTGAGGACAGACTTGTAGAGTAACTATGAAAATGTAGTATCAGAGTAAGGCATGAATAATTAGAAGAACTAGGTCTATAAGCCAATTAAAATCAGGAAAAAATTCGATCCTGTTCTCAATGTTTATCACATACCCTGAGAAGCAAAACTCCACAAGAGCGAGCATCTACTACAATAGCTTTTCAGCTTTAACTATAGTCACTGCAACATTTAATAATGGTATTTGAAGTGTGTGGAGAGGCAAACAGATCCAACATGTTTTGGTAAAAAAATAAGATTAAAACTAAATTTTTAAGTTGCCCTGTCCAAATTTGAGCACTTTAAAACAAATGAACTGCTGCACAATCTGTTACATTAGAACAATACTGTGGAATAATTACAAGTTCTAAGATAAAATTAAAATTACCATAATAATTCTCCCGTGAAACAATCCAATCTATGCAGACTACAAATTGCTACTAGGTTGAAAAAATGCATTACCACCTCAAGTCAGGCCGATAAATAATTCTATTTTCATTACTTAGTGGAGATACTCAAAAGGTTACACAGAGCAGAGTGAAAAATTGATTATATTTGCAAATTATGTATTGGTCACATTCTAGGACCAGCTCTTTACCAGCATTAGACAGCCAGCTATGCAAACTGTAGTAAAGATATGATTCCACAGAAGTTTCTTGCTGAGGAGAGCAGAAGTCTCAATCTACAGAGTCCACCTTTGGGTACAACAGGTGGTATCCAGACAGGAACATCTTTGTGCCCATTTTTCTGTATTGTTCTTGTACCACTTCCTTTAGAGTACTGTTGTGAAATGCCTTTTCTCTTTCCTGCCTCATATATACCCCAAAACCTTGCTTTAAATCTAGATAAAACTAAGTATTCCTCTATTATTCTACTCGGAGAGACAACAGTCAGGATTTCAAGATCTTCTCCTCTTTCCACAAATCTGTATATTTCTACTATTTAAGGTACTAAACTCCCCAAAAGTATTTGGAACACACTTTTCCTTCTGCCCTTAATGAGAGATGAATCATAGAATGGTTTGGGTTGGAAAGGACCTTAGAAATCACCTACTCCCAACTCCCCCACCATGGACAGGGATGCCACCCACTAGGTCAGATTCACAGAGGTTACCCCAAAATCTTTAAAAGGATGAGCACTTTTCAGGATCAGATTTTTATCTGCTTGCAATTAAAATGGGGATGTAGGCTGCCTGGTTTAGTTTGATGTAAACCTGTAATGGTAAAACATAGACTCAGTCAACCAATGAACCTTTGAAGATTCCAATCACGTTCATAAAAGAGAAGTATAACTACGAAGATCATTTGACTTTATGTCAGCTTTTTATTCATATTATTCACTCATGGTTTAATTTGCTCTGTGCCTACCACCATCAATCTGAATGCACACCACTGCCCATTAATGTTACATTTACAGTTTACAAGTTTTATAGTACAGAAAAATTACTAATACAAGCCACCTCAAGCATCGAGCAGGAAAACAACCATAAAAACTGTGATCATGAACTCACATTTCTCTCTGATCCATTAGTAAAGAGGAACAGTCTATAATCTGCCAATTTCACATTGAGCATGGGTTTTCAATCATTTGACAAAAGAAACCACAAGTCTGAGAGGATCAGTGAACTAAAATGGGATGAATCCATGTTGTTTGGGTAGCAATTAAAGCTAATAATGAAATCAGAGGATCGGTCTAATTTACATTGATTTTAAATGTGCGTGTCTTTCTGACTCCCCAGGGCAAATACTCACTTGGAAGAAATCATAGTGTGGGCACAGAAATCAAAGTGTGGACATCTCACGTGTGACTTAGTGGAGCATAGGCAAGACCACAGGCTGTGCAATGGAAGTTTCAAAATTGGCCATAATTTCCATATCAGGAAGGAGTCATTAATAAAAAGTGCCATTGTACAACATGACAGGGTAGGACAAGAAGTCAAAGAGACACAGAATGACTGGGTTGGTATAAGAAAATACTCTGCTGGACAATCCTGGAGCACAAACCAGACTGATGCTTTAAAAAAACATACAGCCTTTTATTTTAGCAGAGTCATCCGTGACAGAGCCTAAGAGAACATTTATTCTTTGCTGGACTTTTTCTCACCTGTTCTTACCTAGCTTTAATCAATTTAAGGCCTTTATCACCACACTGTCTGGGTATTTCATCCATTTCCTCTTTAATATTCTTTGCTATACAGTTATTATGAAATGTAGATATTTTTTTAAAAGACAAAGGTACACAAACAACCTGAAGTAAGGAATTTCCCATGTTCAGGTTCAGAAAGATGGATCTGATTTTTACATTAATAAACTACACTTGAACACTTCTATCCCAATGAAACAGGAAACAGAATATCATTTCATGTCTGAGAAATCAGTAAAAGGCAATAGATGCAAACTTGCAGAAATATGAGTAAGATGCATCCTGTGAGCACACAGACAAGCCAGACACAGGATTTCCTGAGCACACAGATCACCCTGCTTTTGCCTCTGGAAGATAAAATTACCAATTTCCCTGGCCCCATGCAAGAAGCTTTCAGCAGCTATCGGCTGTCATGAAACACCACACATGATTTATCAGTGCACTGGTACTGAAACAGGGCTGGCTCTTCATGTAGCCTCAATGCCTTCAGAGTCCACAGAAAATGGAGAACTGCAGGTCCCTACCTGTGCATCTTGAATAACACCTGGAGAAAAGCAATCGTTTGCTCTGTGAAAAGCCAATATACTTCATGCTATAAAATCTGCTATAATTTCTGGTGCTGGCAGGAGCTCTGTGTTTCAAGTTTACCCTGGTTCTTCAGTTGCTCTCGGCAGTCACTCTGAGCTCACTGCTTTTGTTCTTTCTCAGCTTCAGTATGAGAATATTATTTCAACCTGATGGCTTCTGATACGAGAATGAGAATTTTTGTATTTGAAGAAAACTGAGCCACCACACTCATTGAAGGTATTTCTCATGTGCATGTACTTTCAAAACCATCATATTCATACACTGAAGAGTGGAAAAAAATGGGTCTAGTATCAAAAATGACAAAATTTTCTTTTTACTTTTTGCTGGTAAAACAACAGGAAACCAGCAAATTTAGTACAAAGCAGCCCAGAAACTGAGTGGGGTCAAACTCAAAAACTTCAGGCAATCTCCTCTTTGGGCTTGGTTTCATGAGTTTAGTAAAGTCATTGCTTTATTTTCTGTCAGGTGAAAACTATTCATACAAAAGCTCTTGGATCTTAGAATGGTTCTTGACAGTTCTGAGTAACTGTTATAGATGAAATATGTACCTAAGTGTTGTAGATGCACATAAATTAAAATGTAATGTACTCACCCCAACAGTGTTAATCTAAAAGAAACTTCATTCTTTAACTCTGTCAATTCTAATCAGAAGCTAAGATCAATACCCTAAGCAGTAGGTCAGAGCCCCAGCAAAGCAGCATTCACACCATACCCTGAGGCTTGTAGAGCTCAGGAATTTACCCCACAACCCTGACACCCACACTGCTGCTCAGGTGGAAGAGTCAAGCATGAAGGAATGAAGCTGAGCCTGGGAAGAAGGTATGGGTGGGAATAAATGTTTTTAGTTTTGTCACTGTTTGTTGCTACCCTACACTAGGTTGTTATTATATTTCTAGAGTCCCAGCTCTTGGCTGCCCTATCCTCTATCACATCAGGGTCACCATTTGTTGTCTTCATATTGTTGTTATCATATTTCTAGAGCCCCATACCTTCTGGCTGATTTTCTCACAAGCAGCTCTTCACAACAGTGTTCTTCCTGCTTCTTCATCAGGGCTCCTCCAAGGCTCTCCCTGACCAGCCAGCTCACCCCCTTTTATCCCAGTTATCCTCATTGGCCACAGCTGCCACCCAATTAAAGACAACACAGCTGCAGCCCATTTAGAACAACTAGGATTGGGAAAAGGCCACTAATACAGTACATATATTTTACTAGGACTCCTACTGTAACACTACATCTAATTAGAAATAAATTAAATTTTAATATTTAACAAATCAAATCTTTCCCCTTCATGGTAACTGGTGAGTGAGCTCCTGTTGTTATTCCATGAGGGTTTTTTTTCTCTTCTTTGCTCTCCCAGCCCTCTGGAAGACAGTGAGTGAGTGAGTGAGTGAGTGAGTGAGTGAGTGAGTGAGTGAGTGAGTGAGTGAGTGAGTGAGTGAGTGAGTGAGTGAGTGAGTGAGTGAGTGAGTGGCTGGGTGGGCACCTGGCAGCCACTCAGGGCCAACCTTCCCCATGTTTGACAGTGCCCATCCTGCAGCTGGCAGCAAGGCAGGAGCAGGTGAACAGGAGAGACACCCCAGACATGGAGAACTCACTTGTGTGTCACACTCATTCACCGCTTCTCCTCCTTGTGACATTTCATAGTACCAGCTCATAAAATCCAGTGGTACCTAAAACCATAGGGCAGGATGACAAGGTCAGCCTTTGATACAGACTCCATCTCTGGGCCAATTCCCCTACAACACCCCTACACACCATGTAGGGAGAATGACAGGAGGTCACTGCAGAGCTACACAAAGGAGAATTGCAGACAGCTTCCTCTGTAATCTCCCTCTGAGAAAAGGACACAGCACCTTACTCACCCCTGCTATGACAGAATCAAAGGAATACCATCCATAGCTGCCAGGAGAGCATTTTAATCTCCCCAGAAATTAGGTTAAAATGTTATTAATGGTTGACTTGAGGCAAAGTGACCAAACACAGGGCAAGCTGAGCTGGTGTGCGCTTCCCAGACATGGCCTCAGTTGGCTGTGAGTTACCAGCCATGGCAGTGAGGTGAAAGCAGGTGTGACGTCCAGATTGAGCAGATCTTGGAAATTACAATGTGATGACTCCACATCAACATGCTGATGCAATGCATAAAAATCTCCTTATCACAGCTGCAAGGATAACAGTTATCATTCCCAGTCACCTGTTGACAAGACAGAGTGGAGCTAGGGGAATTACAATAATTGGAAAATACATGAAGGATGTGCCTAAACCTACAACCATTCTGTTCTTTTATGCCAAGTGTTGTAGCAGTCATTTTTTCCCTTGTCAGAAGCAACAGGCTTAACCCTACAGTCAATACTAAAGGGAGAGGAATATACAGTTCAATGAGAATTGGACTCATCCCATTCACAGGGCCCTGGCAGATCAAAAAAGGACCATTTCCTACTTTTCCAATAACATCTAAATGCCTGAGGCAATCTTCCAGTCACAGACATTGGTACCAACAAACAACACAACTTTAACTGAAATAGTTTTTGAAATTTACCCAAAAGGGATTTTAAGATTTGATAATGGGGTCTTCAATTACTGTTTCCAGATACACTTTATAATAGTGTTTATTGAACTTGTTTCATTCAGACCAAAACAGTGATCAAAGTAACTTAAGTAAAGCGACTTCTTTTACTGCTTTAACATTTAATCACAGTTTAGTCACCTGAACTGCATGCATTCCACAGACAACAAGTTCTATTGCTTACTGATGTACAGCAGGGAAATGTAATCAATTTATATTGTGTCTATTAGTGTGCTTTTTACAATGATACCATAAATCACACCTACTGCTGTGGGCAGAGCTGCTGCATTTCTGTTCCTACTGCTGCAGGAAAATGCTGAAAGCAGGAAAAGCACAGCTGAAACCAACAGCAAGGAGGTAAATGAGACAGTGTACAACAAAAATAGGAAACTCAGAGTGCATGGTACTGTCTTGGAAGAAACTGGGCTGATTTCTTTTTATAGGGAAGGTCTCTGTACATTTGAGAACTGTGCAGCTGTACAATGCCATGCCAAAAAGAACCTTATGGAATTTAACAGCTGCAGCAAAACAACAGATCTCAGGGGGTTTAAGAAAGCAAAGAAAGTATTTCAACTCAAGGTGAGATTATACCAAGGCAATGTAAAGATAACAGCATCCAACTACAGCATAAAACCCAACTTGAGCATTAAATATTTTTCCTGCAAGGTTTCTCCACACTTCAAACATATTTCATCTCTAATAAAATTAAAACGCAGATTTAAAACTACATGGAAACATGTTACAATTCTGGAAAAGAAACTCCAGTTTAAAAGCTCTTTCAGCAGGTCTCACCTATTTATCAAACTAACTACTGTGTCACATTAAGGCTCTGGCAGATTTATGCAGGTGTTAAGAAAGAGAACTTCGATTTATTTCAGACTACTAGGCTGAAATATTGCTTACTTGGTAACAACAGAAACTTCATTCCATAAGAAACCCCTCACCTTCTGAAGTCCTCCATCTCAAACCATATGCTTACATGACAGATTAAAGTTTCCCCACAATTTCATTTAGGAATAAGGAGCATTGCTCTCCTGATTATAAAGGTCAACTTACAGATTACCACCAACTATTAAATTTCATTCTTTCCAACATGCAAAGAAAATAGTTTGAAATGTAAAGAAATATATGTAGAAATGTCTAGGTAAATCCTCTCAGTTCAGGAATTACACATACTTAAAAGATTTATGCTGTAGTATATGTTCTTACATTGATCTATCCACATCTGAAAGATAGAATGTTTGAGCCCAAAATATTATTCTCTAGTCATCTTCTTCACTTAGTTTTAAAATTTCCTCCCGTCATCATTTGTCTTGTCCTGTTTAATTGTGCTCAAATTAAACAAAGGTTGCAAATCCTTCAAACAATATAGAATCTTTAGGCAGCACAAGATTATCCAGCTTCCAGTTCCATTGTTTGTTCAAACAGGATAAGAAAAAATACACTCATTTAGAGAGAAAGTCTGTTTGTGTAAGCAAATATCTTAATATTCTACTAAAAATCAGCAAAAATAACCCCTAATATTCATCATAATAAAATGACGTAAAATAAAACAAAATATTTAAAGTGACATATTCTCTTCCTAGTATCTGGCCTACAGTAAAATAAAGCCACAGCCTGATGAGGCCAGCAGGAGTTTTCCTCACTGGAATAACATGACTAACCAAGCTGCCATTAATGAAAAATGATATTTAAGTTTGCCTTCAAACAGTTTAGCCAATGTGCAGACAGCCTTAAAAAGAACATAATGCTGATTTAGAGGGCCTTCACCTTTATCTAAATCAGAGGGACAGACATAAAGAGACAAACAACTTTAATTCAAAGAACTTGTGTCCCTCTGCTTCTCGATAGACCCGAGCACGCTCAACTGCAAATAGAAGTGAAAGAAAAAGAATGGATTAATTTGAAGATAGTGGACTTCAGGGATCCTGACTAATAAAATAGTTATTCTTTTCAGAAACACGGTAGAAATGAATCAGACTACAGCAGTTCCATAGGAATAATGAAGAGCTCTCTTGAAAAGATCTGAATATGCATCAGTTAAAATTTTATGAAGGTTCTGGGAGCATCACTCTGGAGACTGGCTCCCCCTCACCCCTTCTTTTTTCTTAACCATGGCTCCATCACCTTCAAAGTTAATTTCACAGGTTTCTAGCTATTGCAGCAATAATACTCTTCTAAAATCAGGACCTCAGGGAATTCTTCCTTAAATAAAGATTAATATACTAGAGAGCAAAAAATTCTAACCAGGAATACACATGGGGTGGATTTATTTAGTGTATATTACTCCAGGAGTCTCATCAGAATAAGTAAAATTGAAACCGAGGATCAATGAAGAGGAACAACAGAAAACTAAAAAAGAAATATCCTTAGCATTTTTAATGGAGATTTCAGAATTAACTGAACATTTAAGGATTTTTGAAATAGTTTTGTTGAATTCTGCAGAGAATTAATGCAAATTTTTCCAAACACAAAGTAACAGAGGAGAACAAATTTTATTAACGCTGTCAATAGTTTTTGCAGTGTTGCCTAGAAACCCAGATTCAAATCAGAGGAGCAGCATGGCAAACATCAAGGAAATAAGGGAAAAACCACAAAAAATGCCCAAAGCAGAAAACTCTAAAACCCCCAAGAAACCTAACCAATAATAAAAAAAAAACCCACCAGGTTTTTTCAACTTATTAAACTGAACTTGAGCTTTTAACAATTCAGTGCTAAGGGAAGGAGTTAATATTCAGCCTTGATGGAAAATATACATGAAATTCCATTATTTCTTTTGATTTTTTGGACTGTTTTGTTTCTGTGCACATGACAAAAACAATGAAAAAAAAATCTGTTTGCTCTACAAAATCTCATCATGCATCATGAAAACAACAAATAACTCAAATCCTTACTATTATCATAGGAATGGTTTGCGTTAATCTCTGTTCTAAACTGGTTCTCTTGTAAATGGAGCTCTGCTCTAGCCCAAAGCTTTGGCCCAGGAAATGCAGGAAAAGATTTGAAGCAGGTCCAAGCAGGATGAGCTTGCCCAAAGGCTTCTCTTTTTCTTCCTCTCTTTATTCAGGTTGATCAAACCCATTCTTGCTTACAGGACAAACTGACTTACCCGTGGCATGCACTTCTTGAGAAGTGAACACCTACACTTAGAAAATTATTGGGAATTCTAGCAAACACAAAATCCCTAGAAATGAAAATTTTCACCACCCCATAAAATGAGGGCATAAACCTTTTAAGTATCCCAACAATCATTTAGCCAAGAGCCTGTGGTGTTTATGAAATTTCCGAGGGAGAGCAGGTTTTGCCTTAGATTAGATCCATTTGAGTTATCAACAGGTCTGGACAAAGGATGTTTCTGCCATAGAAAAGCAGAAACCACCTGCACCAAAGGATGTTTCTGCAATATTTTGGATGGGTTTACTGTGGTACACACCTGGAAAACTGCTCCTGCAGCCCCCGCATCTGGGCTCTGCTCCGCTCCGACTCCAGCGTCACCTCCCGCAGCCTTTTCTCACTCTCGAGTCTCAAATGTCTTTCTTCCTCCAACTCATGTATCAGCTTCTCACGCTGAAATGCCATAAAAAATTATTCATTAATTTTACACAAACTACACTTTTAGTAAAAAAATTAGATTTAATTAGGGAAAAATCATCATAAAATCAAAACAATCACCCTATGAATCCAGTGCCATCTTTATTGCACAGCAATGTTACAGAGAGAAGAATTTTTTCAGAATATACCACCAAACTGAGCTACCCTTCCTCAGCTCACTGATGGATGCCAGGGAATGGAAAAACAAACAACCACCCTCTCCTTCAAAGTGCTTCTCCTTTACCTCTGTTCAAAATAAATACAAAAAATTATATTTGAGATCTGTGACCCATCTTGCTTGAATGCAGACATGGGAAAAATGAAACAAATCAAGAGTCAACTTGTCACCCATCCCTGAATGTTTCAACCTCACAAGGAGAAAATTCTACAGCCACTGCTTTTCTTGTTTCGGCTGGGAGGAGGATCCCTATCAGCAGAACAGAGTTTATTTGAATTTACTTAGTGAAATACTGTGATAATGAATATGTTTTTTAAATCTGAGTATAAAATAAACCAATAAAAGAGCAATAAAACGTCATTAATGTCACTAACAGCTCTCAAAGGCAAGTAGGACATGGGTTTTGCTAATTCTTAAAACATAGGACCCAAAAACCCAATTCACACCATCCTAAATCTATATATGTCATTGCCTAACCCTTTAAAAAAAAAAAAAAAACAGCAACAACAATAAAAAAACCACCATAAATCAACAACAACAAAAAACACAAACACAAAAAACCCCAAAAAATCATATAAAGGGTACCTAAAGATTTTAAAATCTTATTTCAATAGTGGCTAAATATGATTTAAGAGGAGCAGAAAAATTAACCTAAAATTATTAAAATGTTACTGCAATTAAAAAAAATGTATTTACAGACTTTTCCATGTGACCCCTGTTAAACGGAAATGAAGTGAAATTAAATTTCCTCCTTGTGAATTTAAATTGAGAAACCAAATCAATAAAACCCCCAAGGATTTCGCGTGGCACTACATTATTCTCTGTCAGTGATGGGGTTCCCATGCCTAGGAACAGCTTAGGTTACTGTAAAGCTACAGTGGGTTCCCCACCCATCTGCTTTGTGCCTATGGTGCAGGGAGATTTGCAGCCTGTCAGACAGCCGGATGTAATTCCATGTCTGACCTAAATTTTCATGGCATACCTCCAAAAACCTATATAAAAATTATCCGTACAGTTTCATTAGTAAATAACAGAGGTAACTTAGAGATAAGCCATTAAATGGGGGAGACAGGCTATTTGTACAAATCTCACAGCTATAAATCTTACTGGATAATAATTTACAATAGCAGTAACCAGGGGACCAAAAATATGAACATTGCCAAGTGGAAAACGGATCTTAAAGACAGTGATAAATAAGCAGATGCCACAAAGGGAGGCTGCAAAGGTTTAAATGAAATATCTATATGCTTGTGAAAAAATAGGGGGAATTACTCAGAGAACAGAGTGGTTCTGTCTGGTTGGCCATATGTAATGCCTGGAAAATGGAAAACTGCACAAGAAGAAACAAATTACTGGCAAATAAATACATTGTTCTAACTGAATTAGCTAATCACTGTCCTTAGTGTTACATAGCCATGTCCTGCCAGGTGCTGAGTAATCCTCACTTTCTGCAGAGAGTTCAGCACCAGGCAGAAGACAGCACTTGACTCACAGAGGATAACTCAGGTTAATGATATGGGAGGAATAATCACAGCAGTCAGTATTGCTCCAGCTTAGATCCCATCAATGCCAACTTCAAAATGATCCTGCTCCAGGAGCTCTTGCTGAATGCTGTCAGCATCTTCTCTTGCAGGGAAGTTTCACTGCTTTTAAAGGGGCATCTAGGACCACCCAAGTCAGTGGGTAACGAGTAAAATGACATAAAAAAATCTATAACTACCACCTAGGAGTTAAGAAAAGCTTTCAGAAAATACTGGTGTCTACAGGAACTGTGCTTAAAACCAAATATGTAGCTGCTCCTACAGGAACTGAGAAGCCACCTTGGAGGAAACTCAGGTGCTACTATGAACATGTGAGTGTCCAAGCTGACCCAAGGCTGTGCCTGAGAAACCTGACACAGTAATGCTAAACTACAGGAATGGACTGCAAACCAGAGATTCAGCCATGCCTTCAAGCTTAGCCAGCACCACAACAGCCACAATGATCTTATTCTGATACAGCTATGTCACAGCACAGGCCACAGCCAAGACAGCCACAATACACAGAGCATCATCATACAGTTTCAGAAGGCTTTAAGCATTCACCCAAACAGAATAACACCATACCACATCAGAAAGTTTCAAGCATCTGCCTTTCTTGTTCTTTAGCCCAACCTTTTATACCCCTCCTGTTGATGCCCTGCACCTGTGTGCCCTCTGTTCCCGCTGGTGGTTGGTCAGTGCCCCTGGGCACTCCACGGGTCATTGCTGTCAGCGCTGTTCTCCTGCTTTTCACAGCTGTAAAACCATGTTTTACATGGTTTACAGATGAGGCTGGGCCAGCCCCACTCCCAATTACCACAAAGTGTGTACCTACACAGCAGCTACCTCTGCATGTCTGCTACGCTGACCATGCTCTGGTCCCCAGATGAATCTTCCCACATGATGTACAAAGTCAGATCTCCGCAGGCAGGGCAGACAAAAAGTGACACTCTAAAAAGAAGATGAGTCTCCTCTTCTCCATCTCACTGTCAAGGTGTTCTGCAGGCTGCTCACAGCTCCACTGCCTGTCCTGCAGAAGGTCTGTGCTGTACCTACAGCCACGCTCCTGCTCATCACAAACTCTCACCTTCTGGAAGAGAACTGCATAGACAGCACAGATTCACAAACCCAAACTTCTCCCTACAGGTCAAAGAGCTGTACAAGCTGTTTCTAAGTTTCATTTACCTCTTGTTGATAGGTCAGAGAATGCTGTTGCTGCCATTTACTCCTATTCACATGGGGAAGGCTGAGTGATAACACACATCCTATACAGAGAGATCAGCAAATCCACATGGGGACTTTTTTCTTAAGAAGAAAGAACTTAGGAATTACCTTAAGAAAAGTACTCTTAAACGAGCAACACATGTGCATTACAAGAACAATAACATTTCAGGAATGAAATCCCTAAACATTAGGAAATTCTGAAATGAGTCCAGTTCCAATTCAGCCACCTCATGGGCAAGAATTACAACACATTATTAGTTACATGAGCACGTACTGTTGCTGCAGAGAACTCCTGCTCCTTTCAGGCTTAGGATGAACAACAAACCATTCACAAGGCTGCAAGACCAGAAACAACAGCACTGACCTATGGCCCTGGAATTCTGAGTTCTCTTCCTAGCTACCAAAACCCTCCTGCATGAATGGGGCCAAGACTTGCCCACAGGACATCTGCACAGCATCAACACCATCAGCCCTCACTGCCAGGATTCTTCACAGCAATTTATTGGCAACCCTGCAGCGCTTCTGCCATTTCTTGCAGGCAGAAAGCAGATCTGCTTTCAGCCAGATCACAGACAGTAAATACTGTGAAGCAGGGAGAAAAAGGTGCAAGAGACCACCCACATTTGGGAAGTTTTCAGTCTGCAGGACACAAAACACAGTAGTATATACTACACACAGAAAGTAGCTCCCAGCAGTAGTGACCTTATCCACCAGAAAAGAGAACTAGATTTTTATTCAAACTCAGAAAATCCATAATGAAGTGTCAGAAGAGAGAAGTGAGCCTAACATACAGAAAGGCCAGGATTAAAAAGAGGTATTTTAGATTTTTTTTGTCTCCTGGAAGAAGAAAAAATATCCCTGAACTTTGCAGGAATTTTGTGCTGACATAATGCACTTTACAGGCTCCTCTGTGCTAACCCCTCTTTATTCCTGTGCAAAAAAAAAGGTGTGTGAGAAGAAATAAACAGAACTGGTTAAAGGTTTTATAGTGAACATAAGTTTAATAGAAAGGAATAGAATTAGCATGCTACGTGAATAAAAGGTTGAATAAAAAAGTGTCATGTGAAATGCTTCAGTTCGTTTTAACACTAGAAAAATCATTGCCATCTTCCAATGAAGTTATGTATTCCCACTTGCCTATTCCTCTTTAATTGCAGATTTTTCTCTCCACAAGCTCTGCTCAAAGTATTTTCCCCTGCTTCCCCTGCTTCCCCTCCTTGCCTTCTGCAGCACAGCTGTACCCTTCCCTTCTTAGAAGCATAACCTTTACTTGATTCTTGCTTCCCCTTTTCAGCCTCCCCAGAGAGGCTGACTTTCATCACACCACCCAGACAAATTCCTGATAACTTTCCAAACAGGCAAAAAATTCATGTGAACAAACTGGAGTGAAAGACAGTGTTAGCAAACTCCACTGATACTTTCCTGCAAGTACCGGAATATTTTAACAGGGAACAAAGTTTCAGGGGCTGCTCATTATGCTCCTGAGCCAGAGCCTGCACTTCAGCAAGCTCCTTCTTGTGTAGCTGTGGAAATGTTCGTGTCAAAATGTTTCATTCCTCACCCAGGCAGGGACATGCACCTCATGTTAAGTCATCTTCTAAAAGTTAAGGAAGGAATCCAATCTGAGCTACTCGCGATCAAAACAAAACGCACAGAAACTATTTATAACTAGATTGGAAGGAATGCATGTGTTTGACAGAAAAATGTGATTTGTTCCTCAGCACTCCATGAAGAGACCAAGAGGCACCATTGATTCTCAGAGTTACTGGTTAATAGCTGTGCTCACAGTCTAAGGACTAACCCTGTGCAGCCACACAAGTGTCTGCCAAGAGGAGCTCATTTGTGTCTCCCTTAATTACCTTGGGAAGTGCCACAAATGTCAGCACCCAGTTCTTCCACATTTTACCAAAGTGCAAATGTGAGGAAGTGTGAGTGTGGATGGGGCAGGTGGCAGCCAGGAAGGCAGACATGCCCATGGTGCTGTGAGGTGAGGGATGCACAACAGTTCCTTTGCTTCTGCACAGCCTGGCACCAGCACACAGAGGGAATGTGTGGCACAGCAGGGTTTGGCACAGAAATGTCAATGTCTTACCTCTTTTTCATTTCAGGGCTATTTCATTATTAACTTTAAACCTAGACATGGATGACACTAAAGCCTTCCATGTCAGGGACTTGGAGTTTTACCTCCTTTACCTGTTACTGCAGGTAAATTCATCAAATGTCTCATCAGAATGAAAGGACCTCATGAAAATACTTCTCAGAGAAGTACTTGGCGATTTCTCCTCATTAGAGTCAAGCATTTCAGCTACTCAAGCAGATTTCTCATTCCAAAACTCTCCATCTCCTCATCTTTATCTTGGTGTACAAACTTTATTGCAATTTTTTGTACCCCATGTCCTGCTGAAGATGGGAAGCAAAAGCAAAGATGACCCAAGGCTGAGGTCAGCCTACCACATCAGAGCATTTCCTTTTTTAACTTGTTAATTTATCTTTCACATAAAAAATCATACTATCACAATCAATACTTTTATCTATATGTTAAAGAAAAATGTGTCTGTGTGTCAAGATGACTGCAAGTGAAGAATTAGAGGTGTGGGGCAGCACACACACCATGCAGGCTGTACAGGGCATTGTTATCCACCAGGGACAGCCCAACACTTCCATTAGGAACTGCTCCCTCCTCCTTCTGTTTAGCTTATCCTTGGCTCTTATGAACAGCAGCTCTTCAGAACAGCTAGATATAACCTGACTTATTAGTTCAAATATCAAAAATGTCTTAAAGGGGGCACACATGAAATCTCATCATTAAGGTTATATTATAAGTAGGGGAAAGAGCTACTGATTAAGTAGAAATAAAAATCCTCTAGTCTCAAATTTGTTCTTTGCTTCTCCTGTGCATCATAAGAAAAGGTTTACTATGGTACTGCTAATTATGCAAACATGGGACCAATATTCTGTTAAAAAAAGTCTACATGACAATATTTAGCACAGGCTTAATGTTGCCCAAAATCAGGCTAATAACCTTCACATTAAATTTTTAACAACTACTTTAAAGCATTTGCTAAAGAGGGTCACAATTTCTGTGTAATTAATATTGATTTCAAACAGATACTTTGCAATGAATTTAAATGGTGGGAAGAAAAGGTTAAAATACTTTTGGTTTAGAGTTTGAAGTACAATAAAGCCATTGCAAACCCAAACTGAGTTTTTATGTATTTATTTTTAATGCATTTTCTGATGCTGTTCCTCTGATACCTTGCCATAAAAGTCAGAATTTAACAGACTCAGAGCCTGGTTTACAACACAACATCCCACGAGCCAGAGAGAATGTAGACACAGAGAAGACAACAAAGACAACTGAATGAAGCAAACAAATAGCAGCTACTAGAGGCACACTAAAATTAGGTTTTCTAGCAAAGTCAATGCCCAATACTCTTATGAATAAATGTGCATATTCAAAGTATTCAAGCCCACTATTTTTCACCTTTGTATGCCCTGCAGGCAGCAGCCATAGAACAGCCTGGGACAAGAGGTGAGAGATGAGAGAGGGATGGTGAAGCAGTTCCATTTTTCAATAATCAATTATAAAATATTAATTGAAATAGAAACTGGGATTCACAACTTGGTCTCCCAGTTGGTTTAACAAAGTAACTCATTCATTCTGATGCAATGAATCTTTAATTCTCCCAACAAAATGCCTGGTGATGAAATGGTATTTGTTCAAGTGCCACAAAATACACCTGAGTCCCAGCTGCTCATGGCCCAAGCTGCTGGGAAAGGGAAGCACAAGTGTTCCCTGTGTTATGGGTATTTTGTAAGGGCTTGTGTTTGGGCTTGCAAATGAAACAGATCAAGGTGGTTCTCCCTCATCTCTCTCACACAGAAGGTGGGTGGAATCCCTTTGGTGACATTTTCCCTCTCTCCAGAGCAGGTGCACCTGCTTGTCCCCCTCCTGCAAAGCCCAGTGCTCTCCCCACAAAATCCTCACATGCAACCTGGCCCCAAATCCAGCACACAGGATATCACAGTCCCCCATATGAACCTATCTCACTCACAAATGAGAGGAAAGAAATGTGATTAAAAACCAGAGAGCATGGGCCATTTTTTATTTCATCACGAATTGCACTGGGTACTGTATTTTTGTTCAAATTGAAATGAGTCAAACTTCAGTGTCCTTTGTTTGCCACTCATCGATCCCTGTTAAACCAAATGTTTCTCATTCTGCAATCAATACTTCTCTGCAAAAATAAACCCAGGCACTGACAAACAACTTTGCAGAACATTGCAGCATTCCTTGTAGTGGACTTTGTCAGCATGAAAAAACATTCCCCCACAGAATGGGGAGAAAAGAAGTGCACTGCTTATTGTGCTTATTACAACTTTTACAGGCTGCTTAAAGCTGAATTATTTTACTGAAGAAAGACTGATTAAATTAATTGTCTATTGAAGGCAGGGCTTTCCAACAGTGGCAGTTAATATGCCTTTGTCCCTCATTACCTTTTTCAGCTACACTGGGAATACTGACAAATACACTGAAACATCCAAAGCCTTCCCAGGGATGAAGTTACAGGTGTATTTAAAGCACAGTGAAGCACTGAAGTGAAAACAGCACTAACACAAACACTTGGAGGGTTCATGGAAGGAGAGGCAGCTTTACTTCCACATCTCTTCAAAATAAGAAAGTTAATGGTGAGGTTCTGTGCCTGCTTTGCAATCAAAATGAATTTTTTTCATTTCACCTTTCACCTGACAGATTTGTACTACAGAAGCTAAGGAAGACATTGCCTTGGTTTATATTAAATCTCTACTTTTTTGCCCCAATTATTTTATGATGTAACCATTTTCCTTCAACTTATTCCTGCTACAGCTTTGCAACAGTAAGATATAAATAGTGTAAAAAGCAGTATCCTAATTTTAGGCTGGTATCTTCTAGCTTTTTCATACCAATAAGGAAAAATGATGGCTCTTGAGAATAGAGTTCTGCTCCAAAAGTGACAGGCTGCCCAAAAAAAAAAAAACAGAGGGAAATCTAACTGACATTAAATAATTTGTTTCAGAATTTTCTAAAAATGCCTTAAAACCAGCTAAAATTAAATAATTTGAAGCAAATCATGCATTTTCCCCTATGAAATTTCTATATGCTAGCACATCTGTCTCTTTAGCTTCATCTCAGACTAACACAGGTATCCCATGACTTTCAGATGTAAACCTCAAGCTTTTCTTACCTCTACAATGAACAACAAAGCAGGAAATGCTCATTATTATTATTATTAGTGATATTTTGGTGACAGCAGTTTACACACTTCATATTGTTGGGTGATAAAGCTGCTCCAGAGCCATCCAAGGAAAATAGAAACTGTTTCTTGGTGTAGTTACTCCTCCTGAACAAAATAAGATGCTAGATTTCATTGTGCACTAGCTCAAAATTGCCACCATGTGGAGGGACAGCAACTTAATTTAGCATTATTTATACCGCATTGATATGGTTTTAATTGCATCTGTGCGACAGAATAACTGCTGTGCTGAAGCTCCTTTATCATTGCAAGCCTACAATTAATCTGAATTAGGCAGGCTATTACCCCAGCAGTACTGTATATATAGCTGGAGGTGTGATAACATTTATTTTACAAGGGAAAAAAAAAATTAAATAGCTCATAAAACCTTTTGGCTGAGAGCTGGATAGTGAGCACCACTGCCTGCCCATCCCCTCCAGGAGCTGTGGTGAGCATCCACTGCTCCAAAAGTGAGCTCTGAGTGCCCAGCAGCTCCTGAATTCTGTGAAACACACAATGACAGGCCACCAAATATCAGAGTCATCCTGGGAAAAGGGATTAAATAGCAAAAAATGCCCCTCAAAGTCTTTGAGGAATTAGCAGTGAAGTGAGCTCTGTGTCCTGGGGACACAGGCGCAGACACAGCCCCTGGCAGCAGCAGGGGCACAGGTGGGCTCCACACAGCTGGAACATCTGCACCCAGCAGCCATCACTCCCTCAGCTCCTTAAAGCTCAGCTCAGTCATATTTGCTGTGCTGAATGGAGTCAAGTAATACATATAATTATAATACATATTTTATTATTTATATATATATATTTATTTAATTTATATATATATATAATATATATAAAAATATATAATTTTTATATATTTATATAGAATATTATATACTTCATATAAATATATATCTATATATGAGTATTATATGCAATATATATAATATATAATATTATAGATATTACATATGTATTATATGTATTATATATTTATTTATGTATATGTATTATGTATATATTTATGTATATGTATTATATATTTATATACATTCATATTTATATAAGTGTATATAAATATATAATAAATATATATTTATCTATTATACAAATGCTACATATTTATTATATATATTATTACATATTAAAAATATAATAGATGTTTCGAAAATCTTGTCTCCCTTACTCAAATTCACAATTGCTATCCCAATTTTGAAGACTTGCCTCAGTTCTTAGCATAATTCATGTGTCCATTTTAAACATTATTTTCTTACAGTTTGAAGGGTGTAGAGAGAATATTATTAGTAAAGTTGAAGTCCCACATTGTCAGGTCATGATTATTTTTTTTAATTAGTAATCTTTAAATGATAACACTTTTAAAAATGAATTTGCAAATGTAATTGAGCTTTTAATAGCTTCTACACACAGCAATTAAAGAAATCTCATTCCTCTAAATTAAACATAATGAAATATTTTTCAAGTTCAAATAAAAAATTGCAAACTGTATTAAGATAGATATAATCCATATGAACATCTAGTACTCAAAAGTGTGAAGTAAAAAACTCTGTCAATAACAAAATTAGAAAGAGTGGCACTGCTAAGGAAAAACAAAATTCCTGAAACATCTTAGAGTACAGTGGGTAATTATAATTTCAAGCCCTTTGCTACATGGGTTTTTTGTAAGGTTTCTTGCATTACTTTAAGATTTCTAAATAGGCATAAAGTTGTTTAGGTTTTTTTTTTATACCAGGTATATACAATATCTTCTTATCTGAGCCAATGTTATATATATGTTTACAAAGAGCCTTGTCTATTTCAGCTGTAAACAAGCAAAAATCCCCAGTCTCTGTTTATGTTTCCCACTTGTTTGACTCCAGAAATTTTATAATAATGGTGTTTGAACCATAAAACAGCACAAAGGAGTGCAGAGAGCAAGTTGCAAGAGCTAACCCACCTGGGCCAGCAAAGTGTCAGTTGTTTGATTCAGTGTCAGTTGTTTGATTCTCCTACAATTTTCTATCAGATCTGCAATTTTCAAACATTTCCTGAAGGGATTTCAACGTAGCAACATAGAAAACAGAAGGTAAAATGTTGTCTGTCAAAACAAATGCTCCAGCTCACCGAAATAGAACTGAGGTTTTGGAACTTGAGTTTGTCTTAAGAACAAAAGTGAATCTGTGAATAAATAAAACTGGCACCAAAACATGAACTATAACACAGGTATAGCCTGCATTTGCACATCTAAATGCTCACAGACTGAGCTCAGAGCCGCATTTTCTGCTGGTGACAGACTGCAGGCTTCCCAGCCGCTTTCTAGTGGATTTATTTGAACAAACAGGCCATGGAATGAACTCCCCACTCACAAACATAAGAAATAAATTAACCCAAGATAAGAAACAAATGATCCAAGAAGGATCCAAGTTCAAGAATATGCCTGATCTCATGGGACTCTATATTTGGCAGGCAGAAACTCTCTCTTGGATCAGAAGTCTTGCAGCAAGGGCCAGAAGATTTGTGTGAAGTTCTCTCAAGTACAAGTTCTCTGCACTTTTTGTGACCTACAGCAACAGCTGTGCTCTGTGTAGGTGCACGAGATGAGCCTCAGGCCACATGATTTAGGGTAATTTCTACACTTGCACTTGCTGAGGTTACATTTCATTTTTGATGTGGCACTGGTTTCTTTTATAGCTAAGTAAGAGGTATTTGCTGTCAGTTTGGGTGAAATTTCAGCCTAGACACAGACTTCAGGAAGGAGTGAAGAGAATCCTTGAGGTCTGAAAACCAGGGTATCCCACAGCTAAGAAAGATTTACAAAAGTGTTTTTAAACATGTCTTCATTGTTTGGACTGTCTATAGAAGATAGTTCCATGAACTGTGGCAAACAGTGGAAAGCTCAGACTCAGAAGACTTATTTAAATTCCTTTTAACCAGGTTTATTTTGATAAGCCACCATGTAAACATTACCACAGAGCAGTATTTTTTGCATACTTGCAAATGGCTGTGAAGACCAGACAGAGTGGGGGAAGAGAAATGCATTGAAGACTATGAATGCATAGTCAGGCTGGAGTTTGATTTCTCAAACATGGATGCCTGTCCATTTAAAAGATCTTGCAAGTTCTTTTAAGAAGTTCTTCCTAAGTCAGTGGAAGCTGATTTAGGAAGGTCATGGAACAGAGGTGACATTATTGAGAGAGAGATGGAACTAGAAACAATTTTCAACAAGTTTCAAATACAGCTTTGGAAAAATACTAGATATTTGAGAGAATTAAAACTGAAAGATGCATTGTAGCGGGACCATGTGAGGTCAAAATATAGGTGATTAGTGTTAGAAGCAATAGCAGCATTGTGTGGCAAAGGCTAATAGGCTGAAAAACATTTATAATGTATTGTCATCAGGAAATAGGTTGGCTTCTGATGGAATGGCATTGAGTTTTACACCTCTTATGTCTCACCCTTCATCAAGACTGATAATGGAATAAAATCTTTTAAAACATCTCTCAATTGCCCCACAGAATAGTGCCCAGCAGAAATAAAACACAGTTTGTGAAAGGGCAGAAGAAGAAGGGACAGGTGAAAAAGTCAAAGAAAGGTGATGTGTCACTTGTGCTACACTTGCACACCTGGGCTGGATTTTAACCTTTGGAATCCACATGAAGCAATGCAGGATTTCCTGCTCCACTCACTGCAGCCAAGGTCCCTGCCCCAGACTGACCCCTCCTGACGGTCAGCAGGAGGCCACCAGGCTCTCCAGGCAGCAGAGAATTGCCTGAGACTCAGCACAGGAACAAGGCCAGGCTTAGCTGAGCCCCCAGCAGCGCTCTGAAGTAACCTGGGATGCAGCAGAAGATGGAGCAGCATCACAATCCCAGCCCACCCAGCCAGGGTGACAGTAACCCCCAGCAGGGACACAGCCACGTCCTAAATGCCCCCTGCTTATCTGCAGTGCCTCCTCTGCCCCTGCCCAAGGTGGCTTTTAGATGATAGGAATGCTTTTTTTTGCCAAAGGACTGAATGCTCACACAACAAATGGGCACGGGGCTGAATCGAGCGTTTCCCGCTCGGATCTGTGCTCCTGAGATAGGAGTTAAGGCAGCAGGATAAAACCAGGAGAAAACACACTTCTGAGAGTTTTATTTGGCTTGAACAGATTGGTCAGTGGAACCCTGGTGCTCCAGGGAGCTCTGGGATTTACCACAGGCCAGGATAGTGTGTGGTATTTTGTCCTGATGCTGGGGAGTGTTAGGGCTTCTTCACTTTCTGCACTTCTCATTCATGTGTTCGTATTTCCTGCTAGTAAACAGAATGTCAAGGAGTTAATTGAAATAGATCTGAGGCTAAAGAAAATTTATGAAGCTGAGAGAAGCAGAACTTAACCATGCCAGTCAGAGAGCAGCTCAGAGCAGACAGCAATGCCTTCAGACCCCCACAGATCTGGGATAAAACAATAATTTCATTTTCACACACACTTTTCTATTTGCCTTTCTCAGCTGACACATTCAACACCTCTGGCATCACTGCTTTGCTGCTACCTTTCCATACAGCATTTCTTTTCCTCAGGCTCCTTACAGCATTCCTCATGAGCATGTCAGATTTTATTACAGTTTTTCTGTGTCCACTTGCAGAGCCCATTTATGGTTGGTAAGTAACTGCAAAAAAAGGTGCCTTATTTACTCAGCTGTTGCTTGCATTGATTCCAGAGTCCTACTGCTTTCATTTTCTGACAAACATGTCTGTTTTCCATATTTACCCCTCTAGCACTGCAGGCACTGCCATAGGCAGTAGGGAAATGCTGCGGTTTTTCTGTTTGCTGGCACATCATCTGTGGTATTTCTAACAAAGCTGCCACTACAAAATCTTTATAAGTGCTGACAACACAGACACTCAAAAGAACTGACTCAACTTTCAGGGGCCAGCCTGAGTTTAAAGGTCTGGTACCTGGCAGAACATGAAAAAAACAAAACCCAAGCAATTTTTCATGCAGTTTTTAATTCATTTGCTGGTAAAAATGAAATAATTAAAAGACTTTTTCTCCACCTGATATACTTTTGCACTATCAGTTTTCAGTAATAAGTCCATTAGAATTTCTATTTGTGTTTCCAGAGACCAAATTCAGCTCAACTCTAAATGCCAGCCTTTAGAGGCTTTACTCCTTTAGTCCCATTTATTACTAGCACAAGGAGCCTGGATGCACTTGTACAGCTGAAGGTCAGAACCAGATATAAAAACTCTGACACTTACTTCTCTGGTCTTCATTACCACATTAATCTTTTTAGGCAGGATTATCTGTTTTATTGGATTTAACCCTAGTTTATCCTCATCTATTAACTGCACATAGTCATGTACACATCTCATTTAAGACAAAAAATAACAATCTGGCTTTTTTCAACTTAATAGTGAGTGTTGACAATTTTAAGTGTTAGCTTGATATTCCTGAAGAGAAAAGACAGGTTTCCTTTTCTACAGAAAGAACTAACTACTAGAACCAAGTAGTGGAGCCTCTTCTGCCACTTCCACCTTCAGCACTTAGCTGAAAATAATCAGCAGCTATTAGACTGAGCAGAAGTTCTGCTCCTGGACAATAAAACACATTATCACATAATTAAAAATCAGGAAGGACTTTGCATGAACATTTTCTACCATGCAGAGCACTGAAACAGGAGTCAGGAGAGTAATTCTGAATTTTTTAGTAGCTTTTGGCCAGCACACTGAATTTTCAGATCATTTCCACACATAGTTCCCTTGTCTTTCACTGGGGCAGAAACTTTAAAAGCAGGAGAGTGACCCCTTTGCCCTGAATCAGGGCAGCCCAGTGAGGCTTTAGAGGCTTCCAGAATCCCAGCCATGCCAGTTTGGGAACAGCCCACTGGGCACAATGAACAGTGGGTTAGCAAACTCTTTGTGATTATACAGTCTTTCAGTTTTGGCAAGAAAGAAATTCTGCTGCACATTTAGAGAACAGGAAATATGCTCTTCCCCAGTGCTTCTGGGGACTCCTGCAATATATTACCAAAACAAACAACTCCTGCCACTCATTCAAGCCATCAAGTTTGACATCAAATTCAATACAGGAGAATTATGAACAAACTTGTCTAAAGGGGCTGAGAGGAACCACCCGCACTGGAAAGGACCATGCAAGCAGAGCTGGGTTCCTGGGAATCAGGTGCACAAGGCTTTGGTTCAGCTGCTGTGGGTTTATGGGGACCAATGCCACCAAGCACTGCTGCTCCTGCTCCTGCCCAGGCACTGAGCTGCAAGCCAGTGGCTACATGGAGAGAGCAAAACTAAGGCAAGCTTCTCCTTCCTGTCTCCCTTTACACATTAAACACATTTCCAGAGCTGATATTCTTGTTTCTTGTGGCTCACTAGAGTATTTCTGCTCACCTGCTCATGCTCCTTCTCAGGCTCTTCCTTCTGATGTGTGTTAGATCACTTGCAGTCTTCACACCTTCACTTCCACTTATCTCCTCCCACCTATTTGTGAACAGGTTTCCCTTATCCACTGATGGAAGACACAAGCACTGTACACCTGCCTTTAGACTATGAGAGCTGGCAACTCTCAAAGGCTAGCTGTAGTATGAAAATAATTTTCAACTTCTCACTTAGTGCATGTATTTTCTGACGATATCTCCTACATCACAGGTTTTCCCTTTTTGGGTGGTTAATTAAGAACGACATCAGGAAGAAGTACACAACTCAAGATTTCCAACAAGCACCTGGAAATTCTGACCTGCTCCTCTAGAGACATCCATGGAAAAAGCTTCTTAAATGGAAAACTGTGCCAGCCACTGCCACAGGGCACTTTTTAATGCTTACCACCAGGAAGAGGAGGTTCCCAAGAGATAATGATTTTTCCCCAACACTCAGAAATTATTTCTAAATAAGCAATGTCACCATGGATGCCAATCACAATGTGCATCATAAAGATGTAATTACACAATGGCAGTAGTGTGAACAGCACACACTGAGCCAAATCCCCTCTCACTATTCATTCCAAGCCCCTGGGCTGTGACTGTCCATGGCACACAAGCACTCCAGGATCCAAGCATCAACCAGCACTATTTAGAAGACCCTGCCTTTTCCCCAAAGAGTTCACTACCCACACAGGCAAACAAACAGCAGAAGAGTGACAACAAAGCCTGTTTTGCAAATTGGATCAGAAATTTAATATTTTCCAGGATTATAAAGGATTTAGGTGGCAAAGGTAATTACAGACCTTGTAGGACACCAAAGTACCAAAGTTAAAGAACACGGCCATTAATGAATGTAGTGAAGAAGGGTTTTAAGCACTTGGTTATTTACAGTCACACAGCAAGGTACTAAATGGAAAGCACAACTTTTCCATGTAGTTTGGAGAAGGAAGAAAAGCCACTTCACAGCCAGGTAAGGCCCTAGACCAGGCCTGGCACCATCATTAATTTCCAGACTAACTAGAGAGTGCATCATGCCAAGCGGTATGGAAATAACACAATCCAAACATCACAGTCATTCCCACAGTCTAGACAGTCTCCTCTTGCAGGACATGCAAGCAAGTCTGATCACCAGCTCCAGACTTGGAAAACTGTGTCATGAGATCTTCATTATGAAAGATCCCGTGGAATATCAAAAGATGCCTTATCACAATGCAATGGACATGGAGCCAAAACAAACAGAAAGTATGGAAAAGCAAATTCCTGACAAAGCAAAAACTGAATTAAAGTTTATGAGAACTGGACTTGGAAGGGAAAGGACAGGAAAAATCACAGTTGCCCAAATTATATGAATTTGTACAAAGCTAAATAGGTTTAGTACAGGAAGACATTACTTCCTTACTACATTTTAATATTTCCTTTAAATCTTGGAGAGAAGTTGCAGAGAGATGTGATTATGCTCTGCCAAGAGAAAAACAACAAAAAAGCTCATGGGACTTAATGGCACAAAGAATATTGTCCAAAATATAAAGTCCAAATCTCTTTCAGATGAGCTGTAAATAGTTTTCCTGTCTACTTGTAAAGTGTTCAGTGGACAGAAACGGGCCAAGAGTTTTTCCCAGTTTCTGCTCTCTCTTTTATTCACCCTCAGCAGATTATTTTCTGTATACCTATGTTGTGTCACTGCCCAGAGGGAACTGAGAAGCCAGGAGAACCTTACCCTGCTCTCCTGGTGCTGTGGAGCAGTTATGGATCAGGGCTCATGGGCTGGATGCTGAACAAAAACTTGTTGCCAGTAAGGAATTTGCACTCTCACATGCAATTTAAAGCACTGCAATTTAAAGCACTGCTTTAGCTGACTCGTTCCAAGGGTCAGCACTGACTTCACAGAACAAGCCCCAAGAACACTGCATGAATTTAAATAAATGGGAAATTAATAGAAGCAGCACAACCGGGAGACTCTTGGTATATAAATTTTGTCCTTCCTTGTACAGGAACTTTCTCTCCTTCCTGCTAACCTTTTCTGCCCCATGCAGGGAAAAAAACCTTTAATTAAAAAAATATTAAAAGAAGTCTTAAGAAGATAAATTAATGGATTTCTCTCTGTTTCCCAAATTAACAACAGAAACACACCTTTTACAGAAGCGATTGCTGGTATTATAAATTCTACAGTAATAATTTAACTACTGGCCACCAAAAAATAAACCAAACAAACCAAGCCCAACAAAAATCTAGCAACTTCTTTTACTTCTTGTAACACACTAATTTCCCCAGGTACTTCAAGAACAAAGTTGCAACACCAAGTATACCACAGCAGTTTCACTACTATTAATCTGTATAAATTTACCTTCCTAGTTTGCATAAAATTAAAACTGTTGGCCCAGTGCACACATTCACCTTTCCTGTTCCTCATCCTTAGATGTTGTGACTAATTCAGTCCTACCTGAGATCCCTTTTTTGCATGAGCTAAAACCAGAGCAGAAATGTTCTGCCTTTTCAGCCTGCAGATTGGTGGCCCTATTCAGGTCACCCTTGCAAAAATATTAATCCAGTGAGTGTGTGGCTTACTTGAGTCAACTCCTGTCATTGCCTGGAGGAGCTCAGGATTGCAGAGCTTAGCCTTTGATATGAAAATGCCTGCAATTCACTGTTATTAGTGCATGGGCACATCACTGCCATTAGGCAGTGAGGTATTGCCTGGAGCAGGATCCATCTGCTCCCAGTCATAAAGCAGGATTTGCTTCACGCTGGAGCCAAGTGCCACGCCAATACTCCGTCCAGCCATGGATGCTCTGAGACTGCCCTGCCCTTTCTGCACCGTACATCCCCTGCTTTGTTATCTAAAAATGGCAATTTCTACTGGAGGGCACTTTAGCCAACATGACATGCTTTCTACACATTGCCTCTGTTTTACTTCCAGACCTTATATAAATGCATTTTGATGTTGCTGTTGGTTTTTTTGTTTTGTTTTCTTTTGGGTTTTTTTGTTTGTTTTTTTTTACGTGTTCAGTGATTTTTACATAACTCTGTTTGACTTCGTTTTTACGTTGACTTGCTGAAGAGTGAGACACCACTTCGGTGAGCTCCAGCTGAAGGGGAAAAGCTTATTTCTGCCTCTCTGGCTGGAGCGCTGGTGTTTCCGTGCCGCTGATTCCGGAGACGCTGCGGGTGCAGGGAGAGCAGCGCTGCCTTTGGAATGGGGCGATCCCGGCGCGGCCCGGGAATTCCGGGGGCGCCTTTCCCGTGCCTGCAGCGCCCTCTGCTGGCGCCAGCGGGGAGCGCCCGGCCGGGCCCGATCCATGGGGATCGCTCTCCGGGACAAACCGCGCTCGGAGCTCACTGCCAGCTCTCCGGCTCGGAGCCTGAGGGACAAACCGCGCTCGGAGCTCACTGCCAGCTCTCCGGCTCGGAGCCTGAGGGACAAACCGCGCTGGGAACTCACTGCCAGCTCTCCGGCTCGGAGCCTGAGGGACAAACCGCGCTGGGAACTCACTGCCAGCTCCCCAGCGCGGAGCCTGAGGGACAAACCGCGCTCGGAGCTCACTGCCAGCTCTCCGGCTCGGAGCCTGCGGGACAAACCGCGCTCCGAACTCACTGCCAGCTCTCCCGCTCGGAGCCTGCGGGACAAACCGCGCTCGGAGCTCACTGCCAGCTCTCCGGCTCGGAGCCTGCGGGACAAACCGCGCTCGGAGCTCACTGCCAGCTCTCCGGCTCGGAGCCTGCGGGATAAACCGCGCTGGGAACTCACTGCCAGCTCTCCAGCGCGGAGCCTGAGGGACAAACCGCGCTGGGAACTCACTGCCAGCTCTCCAGCGCGGAGCCTGCGGGACAAACCGCGCTCGGAGCTCACTGCCAGCTCTCTGGCTCGGAGCCTGCGGGACAAACCGCGCTCGGAGCTCACTGCCAGCTCCCCAGCGCGGAGCCTGAGGGACAAACCGCGCTCGGAGCTCACTGCCAGCTCTCCCGCTCGGAGCCTGCGGGACAAACCGCGCTCGGAGCTCACTGCCAGCTCTCCGGCTCGGAGCCTGCGGGACAAACCGCGCTCCGAACTCACTGCCAGCTCTCCCGCTCGGAGCCTGCGGGACAAACCGCGCTCGGAGCTCACTGCCAGCCCCAGAGCGACCCTGGCTTGGAACAGCGGCCGGTTCTTAGCACAGGCAATCGGTCTCTCGTTGGAAAATGACTGCTGAAAGTGTCAGCAACTTAAATCATAGAGAATACCTAAATTCATAATAACTTTAAAATACAGAATTTCTAAATATCCATGTGAAAAATGCATGTATTTTATGATTGGCTTTTCGCAAATACTAGAATGAATATTATATGTGTTGTTAGAAAACAATGCTGTATTAATTTTCTTAAGTATTGTGTTAAACACAGTTTTAGGTTATAAAAATTGTTAAAATTGAAACTATGCTATGTAAGATGCTTTGTTTAAGAAAGGGCTTGCAGTGAGATAGATAGCAGCCACAGGACACCTAAATCTTTCAGAGACAGGGAATTTATTGCCTTCTTATCAGAAGAAACGAACTTCTTCCCACCTTGAAGGTGCTGTTAGGATTAGAAGGAAGAAGTTGACACTGATTAGACAGAATCCTGTGTTTGAATGGAATTTATGCATCATGAATGAAGTGTATGAATATGCAACGGGCTATTGTTCTTAAGGGTTAATCCTTGGTTAACAGGTGTCCTTTTTTGGGCTCGTGATGCCCAGAAAAAGGTACCCGGATGTCCGTAACTCTTTGTTTTTATTGTCTCGTATTGTCTTAATTCAATTTGTCCAAATTGTTATTACTCTAATTGTGTTACTATTTTTACAACCATTTTATTACTATTAAACTTTAAAAAATTTAAAAAACAAGTGATTGGCATTTTTCACATCCACATATTTGCACATTTGAAGCAAATAACAAAAGGTACCCAGGACATAAGGGTATGTGTCCTGGGTAAAGGTATACAGGACATAAGGGTTTATGTTTGAAAACCACTGAAGATAAAACTGCAAAGTTGTGAATGAGGGCATCTGGCCTAATGAAGTATGAAAAACTAATGAGGTCCAGGAGCATTAAACCAGGCTTGTAAAGAATTTCGATAATCATTATTGATGCTAAAGCTGCTGCTAATGTCAATGAGCTTCCATGAGGGCAGTATGATGGAGTTTCTGAGAAAAAAGAGCAAGACAGCAGGGCTCTCTGTGCATAAATACACAGCTTCACAGAGAGGACAGCACAAGGGCCAGATTGCTTTTTTCTAGTTTAGGATATTTCATATTCAATGAGACATTTCAAAACAGATACTTGCGCTCTCTCTGCTACTTTCTAATTAAAGCACAGATAGATGCTTTCCTAGAACATAAGGACCCAGAAGGTGGGAAAGAACATTTAGCCTTTTGTACCTCATCTTTAACACTTCATTTATTACTAAATATCCTCTATTTTTAAATGACCCGGGTGCTGCTGCTACAGCAGCCTCCCCCACGGCCGGAGGGGATGGCAGGATTCATCACTCCGGTGTCTGAGTGCCCTGGGAGAGCCGAGAGCACCACGAGGGGTAAATGCAGCTCCCAGGAGAGGCACAATTTCCTACAGTCATGGGCTGCCTCTCCAACTGTGCATTTTCAGCTTCCTACAAGGAATTAAAAAAAAAAAAATAAATTTTGCTTTCTATCTTCATTTCACTCACAGCATCAAGCTGGGGTATGGTCTCTTTCTTCTCACCAAAAACTAGCACCCGTGCTAAAAGCCTGAACGGGAGTAAAGAGCAAACAACTCAAAATGCATACAAACCCCCAGGCAATTTGGGAAAGATGAGAGCGCAGTCAAACTTTCAACTGACTTTAATGCAATTTCAGTCAAGACCTTTTCTACACTTCAACACATCCATCTCCATGTGAACGCTCCAGTTTGGCAGTGCTTGATGAGAAGAGGCAGATCTTCTCAAAGCTGATTACAATTTACGTTTCAATCAGGCAACCAGAGTGGTTTGCACTTCCTGTGGTTTTTGAAGAGACTGTTACATATATCTAAATCCACTACATTTAAGAAACTTGTAACAAGCAGAAGTGACTCAGTTCCTTATAATAATGGGACATGTTACTGACTCTGCTAGTTTTTTTAAGCCTTTTCTATTTCTTCCACTCTTTATTTAAAAACTTGCAGCCTCCACTGTTTTACTGCAAAAACTGTTTGTAAAGCAAGAATTGTGCTGATCGCATCAAAACTCATTAATATAACTTGGTTTTCCATTATTAGCACCATCTGAGCCTGTTGAAAGCCTTAACCAGGGCTTTAATTTTTCCACAGAGAGCTTTAAATTAATTAGTGGTTTACATGCTAACAAAGAATCTGATACATTCATAAATCAATCTAATGCAGAAGGATTACCAGAGGGTGGAAACCTATTCAGTGGGGAGCTCACATTCACTTAACATGGTGTGTTCTCAACAAAAGGGTGCAGGTGTGGGATGGATGGGCACCAGGAAGAGCCCATGATAATCACTTTGCATCACTTAAAGCGCAGCAGGACACATGGTAAATCAGAGCCTAGGGCCCACCCTAAGTGAAACCCATGTAGATATAAAAGGCAGCAGCATCCCACTTTAACCTTCACAGCTAAATTGCCAGAGTGGTACAATTTCTTTTATGTAGGTTACAGGCCACTGAACTAATGGAAAATAGAGTTGAACTGAAGGACTTGGATGGAAAGAACAAACCAACAAAACTGTATAGCACAGATACAAATAAAGGTATGAAATAAAAAATGCAACTTTTTTCTGGGTAATTTTTAAACTTATTCAAGCTTTCAAAATGTACTTGTATATCCTTTTGGTTCATTTTAGGCTTTTAAACTAGTTTCTGCTAAAATAACACTCTGCTACAAGAACTCTACTGTTAAAGTGTGGCAACATTTTTCTCATATTTTTCCTAACCTGGCACTGTTCACTGTTAAGAAAATTTCACAATGAACACTTTTCCTGCTTATGTTTTGTGTCCAAAGGTGAAAATTCATGCACTTCAAAGATACAAAAAATACTTTCATGACTAACATGGTTTTCAGTCTTCAGAATGTTTTGAAATAAACTTGTGATTTGCTTTGAAAGCTGCTTATTTTAAAAATGGAATCTCTGTCACTACAGACACCTGCACAGTCCCCATCAAATGCAGTGAGAAGTGTACACAGATGAACTGATCATCTCAATTTCCTTTACAAAGAGTCATCCTTGATGAGTCAGAAGAGACATGACTAAGAAAATTGTGAACATGCAGACTATCAAATAAAAGGCCATGAGTGACAGGAACAGCCAAACAATTCTGGGTCAGTACGGCTGGAACTTTCAAGGGATGGATTTGCAATAATTCCACATTTTGATAGTGAACAATCAATATTTACTGATGGTGGTTCATAAAATAAAGAAACTTGAGCAATTGTCAGGTATTCAGCCTGAATGATTCAGTTCACAATTGGAGTAAGGTCATAAATCCACATCATCCAATATACCAGGTATCAGATTTTCCATACAAAGATATGGAAAAAACGTATTGCAAGATTATTTGTATGGCTTTGGTGATGTTTGTCTTGAAATGAAGCATCTTCATTTCACCTTCACTGGTAGTACCTTCCACTAACAAATCAGTCAGGAAAACTGTAACTCTGGGACATATCAAAAACCCAATTATTTGGGGAGCACTGTGGGTCGCACACGCTGGTACCGCACAGCACACACCGACTGATCTTCAGCCTCAGGAAAACTTCTCCTTGCGTACATCCTTTCCATCATCACTCACCAGATGTTTACAGATGCACAGACCCATTTTGTGAGCAAAGCCACCCCAGTGTAGCAGCTTCTACAGCACATGCTTTGTGTTTATTAGTCTCTGTTTTATGTACATGTCCACCTTGCTGTGGTTCCTGGGTGCTGGATGAATCCCAGTGGGAAGGACAGGGAACACTCACTGCACCACATCCTTCCAGCACCCCCAGGGACAGGGGACATGTTCCCTGCTCCCTGAATCACAGAATAAAGAGGCTGGAAGAGACCTCTAAGATCATCGAGTCCAACCTATTCCCCAACACCTCAACTAGACTGTAGCACCAAGTGCCATATCCAGTCTTTTTTTAAACACATCCAGAGATGGTGATCCTACCACCTCCCTGGGAAGAGCATTCCAGTATTTATTACTCTTTTGGTGAAAAGTTTTTTCCTAATATCCAACCTATCCCTTCCCTGACGTAGCTAGAGACTGTGTCCTCTGGTTCTGTCAGTGCTGCCCTGTGGAAGAGACCAACCCCACCTGGCTACAGCCTCCCTTCAGGAAGGTGTAGAGAGCAATAAGGTCACCTCTAAGCCTCCTCTTCTCCAGGATAAACAGCCCCAGCTCCTTCAAACGTTCCTCACAGGGTTTGTGTTGCAAGCTCCTCACCAGCCTTGTTGCCCTCCTCTGGACACACTCCAGCATCTCAACATCCTTTACAAACAGAGGGCCCAGAACTGGACACAGCACTCCAGGTGTGCCCTCACCAAGTGCAGGGGCAGAATGACCTCCCTGCTCCTGCTGGCCACACCATTCCTAATGAAGCCCAGGAGCCATTGGCTTTCTTGGCCACCAAGGCACACTGCTGGCTCATATTCAATTGGCTATCGACCAGCACCCCCAGATCCTTTTCCAAACCACTGTCCAGCCAGTGAGCCTTACACACACCCTCGTGTGTTTTACATAAAGTGGTCACCTCTTACCCTCCTGACCTATCTGTGCCAGCAAAACCCAAAGAAGTGGGTTTTTTTAAAGAAGCAGAAAACACTAGTGGGTATTACATGAGGTGCCAGCCTGCCAAAGGCTTGTGTGATGCTCTGCACAGCTCCCAGGATGCAGGGCAGCTCCCTGTGCTCCCTGCCTTCCTTCCCACTGCAAGAAATGCTCTCCACGTGAACCAGCGAGGCGCTGCAGGTGCCACTAAAGGTGCCACGTGCTGTCACCTGCGCCCTTCCCAAACGAAGGAGCTGTTTACACGAAAACCTCAACACCGATCTCACCAGCACAACAAACAAAAAGCAAACGGGAGCGAGTAAAGGCGATTAGCTAATTAGTAATTAAACAAAGCCGTGGCAGGGAGGCTGGGGGATGCCATTGCTTTGATCCCGGTGACAGCAGGGCCAGGCCCTCGGGCGCCCTGTGGCTGGCTGGTGGCCCTGCCCAGCCTGCTGTCCCCAGGGGATGCCCATCACAGGGCACAGAGCAGCACACGGGCTGGGCACCCTGCAGGCAGGCTGCTGGCAGCCAGTGCCACTCAGGAGGGAGCCCCCATGCTTGTTGCCAAGGGCTTGCTGGCTCAAAATCCCTCACTGAAATTTGGCTACAAGCGTTTGGAAAGGATCTGCTACTTTGGAAAGGATCTGCTCCAAAGCCAGGGTGTGCTGCCGGCTCCTCGCCCTGGGAACGCGGCTCCAGGACTTTGTTAATCCCTGCCCTCCCCTGGGCTCAAATGCTCCAGCCCTTGGACCCTGGCTGCTCCCACACTGCTCGCAGCCGCGCAAGTTCATTAATGTTAATTAATGACTGCTGTGTTTCATATTAAAATCACCAGCTCTGAGACACAAAGAACTTTCCATACATCAACTGCTTCAAAGCAATCGTCTCCACAGGCGCGCTGGCTCTAGCTCAGGATAATTGTGCCTCTTGCCCTCAGGGAAGAGGGAAAAAACGACCCAGTATTTACCTTGGGGGAAGAGTGCACCCCCGGAGAGCTACCTGTCAGCTCCTAATGGGTTACAACACTTGGCCTCTCAACAAATTACACAAAATTACACCCTGGTCACAGAGAGAAGTGATGCACAAACCCATAGTGAAAAGCACAGAAAGTGTCTGACAGGCAAGAGAGGAGACCACAACGTGGGTGCACATACCAAAAACCTTAGCAGCTCTGGAAGGTTAATCAGTATTGCTCATTTCACACAGTCTGGGATTATCCCACTAAGTATATTTTACACTCAATATATTATATTACTGCTATGCCTCCAAGGGAATGCTAGTTTTAAAAAAATAAAGGAAATATTTCAAATAGAGTAAACAGCTCTTCCCAGATTTTGACATTTATTTACACTGAAAACTAAAATGCAATTGCAAATCCAATGCTTGATCTTTGCCATTCTTCCTCAGGCAAAATTCCTCCCGGAGGCAGCAGGAGTTTTATCTCAGTCACGGACTCCTGAATTGCAACTTTACCTGATAAAAGTTTGTTCCCCACTTCCTCCAGGACTTCTGTGCCCATTCTCATAAATTACCCACAGGCCAGGCTTCCCAACTGCTTAAACCCCATCTCAAAGACTCCCTGTGGCCAGCCCAGCCATGCTGCAGACCCAAGGGCAGGAATAGGGGGGGGTTGTTGGGATGGGAGAGGGCAGCGGCTCCCACACCTGGGCTGGGCACATCTGGGGCTGTGGTGGGAGCAATAAACCCAGAGCTGGTTTCTCCCACTTGTCACTGAGGTCCCTCCAAACCTTCATCTCGCCATGTTAATCATTAAAGGTTTATAAATGGCTCTCACTGGAGGCAGGTGGGATTTTAAGGACCCTGCATCCCACAGCTCACAGAGCATCCCCTCCCCAGAGACCTGCTACAGCTGCTCCCCACTAAGTTAAACAAACTTGGGACCACCAAAGTCTTTCACAGCCAACTGTGCAATCACTCAGGTCACTGGCACTTCCACATATGTTCAAGGGGATAGTTTGGGTTTTAAGGTTTTTGAACAAGCCTTCTTTCTCCCATGGAAGCTTAAGACATTTTATATGAAGACAGGGACAAACAAACTCCTTAACAGATGGAAACAGTTCCTCAGATATTAAGTAATTAAGCACACTCAGCACATGTTGGCTCCCAAAGAAAATTGTTTTGAAGAGATAAGGCACTCTATAAATTGAGGTTTGCGGTCAACTAAAAATCTGCCATTTCATCTTTTGCTCACAAGGCTAATCTCATGAATTGGTACACAAAAAATGAAGATACAAGGAGCATTACATGATTTACAAAATTATCAGATTGAGGGGTTTTTCTAAGCTTCCATGCTTGTGTTCTTTCATTTTTCTGTGGTTAGCTATGATTTAACAGGCAAGTAAATCTGCTGCCTTTTGATCTGAAATTGCCTTTCTGTGCTTGCCTTGCTTCTAATTCCAGTGAGGAACGGAAGCAGCTTTTCTCTCCCATGGCTTTTCCAAGGAAACCAAGCCTTGAGTTTCCTCACATTTATGAACATTTTCCTCACATTTATGCCAATTTATGCCATAAATTGGCAACCTTTTGTTGTGCCCAAGACATGGATGCTCCAGTGACCACCTCCATCCAGCCCAAAGGTGAGCAGGACAAGGATTGCAAAGTAGTGAGCAGTTCACAGCTTACCATGGCGCCTTCGCTCTTACTCTGGGCAACCTCCCGCTGCAGCCGAGCCACACACAGCTTCTCCCTGAGGAAAGAAAAGCCTGTGAGCAGCAGTTCACTCTCCCCTGGCTCCCCCATTCCTGCGCATTGCTGGGGTAACCCCCACCAGCTCTCCTCCCTCTGCTCCCCTGCAGGACCTGGTGGTTGTGTTATTATTTCATTTTTATTTCATTTATTTCATTATTTCATTCCGTGGCAGTTTGACAGAGCTCTCAATAAATCAGCTGAATCCAAATTTGCTTCACTCAAACAACAAAGCAGCTCATCATGTCGGTGATATGGAAGCAGACTGTGCAAATCAGATTGTGTTATTTATTTTCCTATAGCCCTGCACATCAGCTTTATTCTGCACCATGCCCGAAGTCTGTTGCACCATCAATAAATATATGCATAAAATTGAAATTAAAAACTTCTATTCTATATATAAACACACTGTGATGCATTTTGCAACTACTGAATTATTAGATCTTTTTTAATTAGCCTTTTTTCATATAAGATCCTTATACAAATATTTGGCTCAACTCAACTAATAGTTAATTTGTTTAATTAAGGATTTGGCAACCACAACACATTTTCAAGTACACTGAGAAGTTGTAAGAAAGAAATGAAAAGTAGTGATTAGCATACATAGAAAAGGAAAGATAATTTCCCATTGTATGGCCTGGGGAAACTCCATCCCCCAAAAACCTGCAAAAGTGCCAAGCCAGGGCAGAAGTAGGACCCAGGCTTGGAAAATGCTCCTATCATTGACTGGGTCAGTCTTACCCAACATGAAAAACTAACTGCTCTATGGTATTCCCAAACTTGCAGAATAAAAAGTAGCCTTTAGAGCATTTCTCAAGCACCATTCCTGATGAGAGAAATCTGCACGTGCCTGCCTAATTCCTGTGGAATGACAGCTCTCCTGTCACTCAGTCACAGCTCAGTGTGCCTGGGTCACTGCACCAGGCCCCCTCTCCATTTCAGCAGAAGATGTGGTGATTAAGCTGAGTCTCTGTCACAGCACCCATCAGCATTCCCCATACAGCCAACAATTGTGGGTATCAGATTAGCACCAGGCATTGCCAAAATCCTGATCTGTACACAGGGATGATGCTGAAACCACTGAATATCAGCAAAAGTTGAAGATGATACAGCCACAGCCCTGCAGAAATTGTGTTTGTGTTCTCCAGCATGATATCTAGACCTTTGTTGGCACATGTGAAAAATTATGGAAAATTGAGAAGTGCAATTAGTCAAGAGCCTTAACATAGGTGTCCTAAACTCATCTTCTAAACTACATGTACCACTCCCCCCCTTCCTTGCTCAGATACTATCACAGGAAAACTTTAAAACTGGTTAATCCTATTTTTAGGGTTTAGTTCATCTGCTGGAAATAGCCCCTCGCATTTTTGCACTGCTTCAGTGCCCTAATATGTTCTAGTGGAAAAAGCAAGTATTCCCTTTGAGGAGGTTTTGACCTTTTAATTGCAAAACAAATGCCTAAAGATATTTTATGAGAAAATATGTGGGGGGTGGGGGAAAATAAACAAAATCTCCCCACAAACCACTCCTCCATACACTTCCTGCCAGTGGTCTGGAGAGATTTATTTAGCTATGTCTCCTACATCAGGAATACTCCTACTTCCCTCACTCCATGTTAACTCCAACACAGAATCAGTTACACATTTCTGGAATTTTATGAGAATGAATTTCACTCAAGGTCTATTCATAAAGAGGCTCCTCCATCAATGCCAGGTATTCCCTGACTGGGTGAAGATCATTCAAACAGATATTCCCAAAGGGTTTTCTTAGCAATTTTCCCAGTGAAGGACAGCAAAGCATTCTCTAACTTTGTTTGTAGCATTGCTGCTATTAGGAACAAAACCATATTTAAATAGCAGAAAAAGAAAAAAGAAACCTGACTATTATGTGGAGGAGGGGAAAAACAGTGCCATAGCGGGTACAGAAGAGCCAACTTTTTCCAACAGTGTCTACAAACACTCAGCTTTGAGGCAAGCAAACTCTGTGCTCCTGCTTCCCCCTCCCACCTGCGCTGCCCAGGTGAAGGAGCTGTGGGCTCACAGCCAGACCATCGGATGGTTTCCCTCCTCTGGGCAGGATGAGTGGCAGCAGCTCAGCATGCCCGTGGACCACAGGCATCCCTGAGGCTGCTCTGAGCTCTCTCAGGGATGCACTTGGCCCACTGCCTGCTGCGAGCCATTTCCCACCACCTCCACACAAACACGCCCGTGTGCAGGGCAAGGAACGTGCTTAGAGTCCCTGCACAAGCCAACAGCATTTCAAACTAATGTGCAGTGCTGGAAGCTTCCATATGAGATGGATGACAGGAAAAAACAAGGACCTTCATGTCTAAGGATGACCAAACAAACCCTGTGGTTATTATCCACCATCTCAGTCAGTTCTGATTAAGGCAGCACCTTCAGTGGCTACTCTCAGCCCCCATTTTTAACATGGTGTTACGACTGAATAAACATTTTGCTATGATTGAGTTGCAAAAACCATAAGATTTTAGCTGCTTTAGCCTTTCAGATGTTTCAAATGCAGAGAACATTTGACATGTAGCTTCAAAGTTAATCTCGTTTTTTAATCTTAGCTTTTAAATAGGAAAAAACACTAGCATCACTTTGTTGCTATATGGCTTTATTTATTTTTAATCAAGCATGTTTCATCCCCATAGCATGTTTAATTAACAAAGTTAATTAGCAACTAAAGCCAGCCTGCAAGGAAACAAAATCTTCTCTGGGGATTTAAAAAATTAAAACATGTTCATTGAGGAGGTCTCATGTTCTCTTTTGAAAAACCTCCAAATGATAAAAGGTTTACAAAAATGCTCTTTGAAAGCACACTTTATGCTCTTAGGTTTGAATATTTGTATTGTAAGTGGCAAAATTCCCAGCCAAAGACTTTGCAAAGAAATAATTAAAGAAGCCAAAAAAGGATTCAATTATATCCTTTCCAGATGGAACCAAGCACAAAAGTAGTCAGTGTGTGCATGGAAGAAAGATACATTTCAAATCTCAGTATCACTGGTAGATACTGCAGTAGCTTGTTCTAAAAAACAACAGTTTGAGGAAAGCCCATTTATTCCAAGAAAAACACAAATGTGCTAAATAATTCTGCATATTTGGAACTCTCCTTAGACTGAAATTCCTTCTTCACACTCCTTTCCCACCAGGTTCACTCATTTGACTGCCAGACAAAAGAATCCCTGTATCAGGTGGCAGTGACAGCTCAGGGCTCCACCACAGAGCTGCTCTGCTCCAGCTTCTCCCCATCCACAGGACAGAGGCAGGGAAGTCAATTCAGGCACAAACCCCTGCCTAATTATCAGAATTATCCCCTAATTCTGAACAGATGCTGATGCTCCTCCTGATGTGGTAACACATCTCCCCAGATCAAGCACCACAATAAAAGCCACGCTGAGTCCATGAAAGGCTCAATTTTTCTCAGTTGTTCTTTTTGTATTGCTTCTGATACAATAAACCCAAGAACTCTAGCAGTGTACTTCAGCTTCCCAAACTTTGATCTTCATTTTTATTTGGAAACCTCAGATTCAGAAACTGCCAGATATAGGGTTTTACACCTGCATCTAACAAAGAAAGATATTACTTAAATTAGCTTCTGAATAAAGTAAAATTGTGCTGCAATATATCCATTTGCCAAGACCTAAGCTATACAGAACCAGGATGTATTTACAGTGATAAATAGTAATTAAGTACTGTTTTAATGATGAAATGCAGTTTTATCTTTAATGAAGAACAAAGTCAAGACTCAAAAAGAATGGGAAATATTTCAGAAATATCATCTGAAACTTAAGTTAATTCTTCAGCAAACTTTAAGCGCCATGATCCCCTGGGAGAAGGGCTCCATCCACCCTGACACTGTCCTTTCCTGTCCTATCAGCCCCTCAACCTTCCAGCATGCATTGACAGCTCTTACAGTTTTGACAAGTGTCAACATTGATGAAGATTTCAAATTTTTCCTATTTTGTAAGTAAGTTACTACTTCTCTGCAAAACAAAATTCCATAGGTATGAAGCTTCCAAGCTACTAACTTGTTTCTCTACCCACCTTTTTTTTATTCAAGAACAGGAATGTGTTTTCTTCGTGTTTCATCCTGTCTTGGAATTTTTCCCTCTGAAGCAATTTCACTTAGAAGCACCGTGCACCACAAAGTGAAGCCCACCTTTCCTTGTCATTTTATAACTTTGACTATTTGAAAAGCCATAAAATCACCACTGACAAAGTCAATCTTTGAAAATACAATGAACATTTGTCTTACTGATGGTGACTGTGGCCAAGCACAGTGGCCAAGCCATATTCCAGTGAGTCCTTCCATGAGCCAATAGCCAATGCACCACAAAGTGAAGCCCACCTTTGTTGTCCTTTTATAACTTTCACTACTTGAAAAGCCATAAAATCACCACTGACAAAGTCAAGCTTTGAAAATATGATGAACATTTGTTTTATTGTTGGTGACCAAGCACAGTGGCCAAGCCATATTCCAGTGAATCCTTCCATACCTTCTGGAGGCTATTTTGGAGCAGAGAAATCCCAACCAAGTTTTCACTCTACACTGTTGCTGTGAAATTCAGAAGGTGAATAAGTACTTTGTTCTCATGGAGAAAAAGAAAACAGAAGACTGACAGAGACTTAGAACCTGAATCTGCAAAGCCTCCTTGTGCCTTGGAACCACTCCTTATCTACCACCTATCACAATGACTTCTTCTTAACTTTTTCCCCCCTATATCATTATTTGTAGCCACAGCATTATTTTTCCAATGAACCAGAAAAAAAAAAAACACAACTAAAGCCCATCAAACATGTATTAAACATAGCACAGTGCTAACAACAGACCCAGGGTCAGGGTGCTGCTTTGTGCAGAGAGATGCAGCTTGTGCCCAGCCTCCCTCAGCTCCTGGTTTTCCAGGGAGTTTCCCATCCGAGTGCTGACCAGGCTTGACCCCACGGGATGGATGAGATGTGACAGGGGAAGAGCTGAGGGTGGAATGGCTGCAGTGAACTCGGCGCCTCTTTCAGCTCCGACCGCGGGCGCGGCGCTGGGCGAGGCTCCTTCCTCTCCTTCCTCTCCTTCCTCGCTGCTCCCTGAATGTCAGAGCACTGTGGAGCTGGGCTCCAGAGCCTCAGTGCCTCAGCCAGGTCTGCCAATAAAGGAGTCACCCCCAACAAAAGGATATTCATTGCAAATTTAAAGCTGAGCGAAGTACGGGCTTTATTTAACTGCTTTTACAATAATCTCAGGGACTGGGGTTACAATAATGGAAGCACTAATGCTGTCAGGCAGAAGCAGGAAAGATAGGATGAGCCACCAGCAAGGAGCAGCTCCTATTCACTGCTAACTTATTGGTAATAAAAGATAAGCCTACAGAAAATACAATTTACATTAAATTTCTCTTCTATAAGACATGATTCTGTCAAATCCGGACAAGCAAATCAGGTAGTAACTTACTTAAACTGTATTTTCTTTGGGTGACACTAACAGCAAGGAAAGGGAAAATTATAACTATAATCTAAAATAAGGATCAGCAATCCTCATGGGGTCCTCACGAATTTCCAGTGGATTTTCATATACATTAATCTGAAGAAGTTCAAAGACAATCTTGTAGTCACTTTCCAAACAAGACACCAAAGAGAAGAGAAATGTCATGGAAGAAATCATGGGAGAACAGGTCAGAAAGGGGAAGGCAAAGAGAGGAACATCATGAGGGCAGAGCCTTCATTATAAAAGCAAAAACATTGTCTTTGGCTAAAAAGTGAGACAGTTATGGCAAAGAAATTAGGAAGGAAAGGTTATCAGGAGTCCATGGCAGATTATCCTGAATTATTTCCATGACAAGTTGCTCTCCCAGCACGGGCACCTGAGCAGGGAAATTCCCCTCCTCTGAGCATGAGCGTGGGAATGGGCAGCAATGCATTTGTAACACAAGCATCCTCTCTCACACTAGCAATCTTTATCATTTCATTGATTTTTTTTTTTCAGCATTGGAATTATGAATGCAAGGCAGCAAACTTTAATGATTCATTGGTATTCCAGACAACATTTAAAATATATCTATTTATCTATAAATATCTCTATTTATCTATTTATTAATGTTGGAGTGTCTTCTTTCATTATTAGCACTGACTCCACAATACTGCCCACCTTTAAAATTTGTACCTATTTTGGCAAAAAAAAAAAAAAAAAAACCAGTTAGGAGGTCTAGACCCAACGTGTAAAATGGGATTTTTTCTTTTGAACGTTGAAATGGTTTTTAACCTTGCTGATGCAGAAAAAACATCCAGTGAAGAGCAAAAGCTTAATAAATAACTTTCATTAGTAACTGCAAAATAATTAGAATGACAAGAAATAGAGCCACCAAGTAAGACATGGGTGTGGTATCAACCATTACAATCAATGCAGATTCTTGACTAAGAAAAGAATAGGAAAAAAAGTGATTTTTTTCCCCCCCATTATGCACATATTCAGGTGGAGGATAAAAGATTAATGTCTGTGTGATACAGTGCCAAATCATTGAGATAATTATGAATTGTACCAAGCAATCATTTTACAAATCTCCTGGAACATCTCATTTTATGACCATTATTCATGAGATTATGCATTCAACTGCAACTCTTTTTTCTGATATATTCCTCCGAAGCCTTTCTTTTGGTCAGAGATTCCAGAGCAAAGAAGAAAAAAATGAGTTTTTCTAGAAATACAAAAATGGAGGGAATACCTCCCATTTTTCTAACCATCTCTAGTCTGCAGAGAGTAGTGAGAGATACTTACTGAATTTTAATAAACAGCCCAAACAAAGAGCAGTAAATTGCAGCAGGCAAGGGAGTTACACCTGGCTATCAACTTGAATGTGCCCTCCTCAAGTATGAAACATCCAAACCCAAGTGCCCAGAAACCCCAAGTAAACAGCACCAGAATACTGAACTCTGAAATACACGCAAAGTACAAGTTTTCACATTATAAATTAAATAGTCCATGCATTATGCAAACCTTGCATTTAACAGAAAGCAAAGTTAAGATTTTAGCAGGGCCAAATTTCTCATGGATTTGCTCCCTGTTTAAATCTTTTGACTCAATATGTTCCAGCAAAACTACTAAAACTCACTGCTAAAAATAAACGGGCACTGGATCCATCACACAAAATTTCTTATTCTTAAAAGTGATATATTAACTATAAAACTTTTTGTTTCTGTTCTGAAATACACACCCTAAAGTATAGAGCAAAAGCAATGTGACAAATTCACACTGCTGTAGTTTGGAATTTTTTGACATAAGTGATTGATTTATCAATTTTAATGTTACGTAAACAGAGATATTTATATTTAATGCCATATTATTTCTGCCAATAAGTTGCAATCCAAGAAGCATACAGTGGGAACTTGTATTGGGAACAGCAATTAGGCAAGCTGCCAAGTTCTCAAAGAATTATCATCACTGGAAACCTCAGCATTCAAAAGGGGAAAAAAAGAAGGAAAGGACCAATAAAAGTCAGTATGGAATATTAATTCAGCAAAAAAAAACCTTTACATCACTATATAGGCAGCTGTTGTACAGAGATCCTCATTCTTTTCTAAGGGACTTACTGCTTGCTCTTTTTCTCAGGTGCTACTTTTAAAAAATATTTTACACTAATGAAGACATGTTTAATCAAAGCCCTTAAATGGTACCAAATTCCTTCCTGAGAATCCTTTCACAGCACAAGGCCTTCAGTTTGCACTTCTCTAATTAAATCCCATTGCAGTGTTTATCTGCTTTTTGATGGCATCCTCAGAGCCACCACATTATTCTTATGACTTTCTTCAGTACAGGTGAGTGTGAAAGGCAAACTGTCCCTCTGGTACATGACCAATTCACCTGATCCTCCCTCAGCAGTACATGGTCCAGGAGCTCCAGCTCTTGAAGTGGGATGATGAGAACAGGTTGTTCCAAACTTCCCAGTTTAGCTTGATAATGCAGTTGAGGTCAGAGTGGGTTAAGAAAGAGGCCCAGGGTCATTGCCCATAGAGAGAGGCAACAGTGTAAATCACCACCTCCTAATCCCTCTTATTCCCAACACACACAAAGTGCCACTCTCCATTTCACACGCCCACAAGATGCTTTTTTTGGTCCTAATCCCCAAAACCACCTGCTCTCTTTGCTGGAAGTGCCAAAGCTGGTGACACTGGGCTGTTCAGTAGAGCTGCCATGGGCCTGGTGACACGTCAGCCACCAACACAAGGAAGGTGCTGCTGAAGCAGATGCTGCTTTTAAATAGGCAGATTTTTATTTCTGGCCCTTGGTGACACTGAAAGCAACAAGAGATATGTGAATGGAAAAGCTCTGCCTATAGAGCTATCAAAAGTTTCTTTTTTTAATGCATGTTCAAGAAAGAGGAGACAGAGCAAGGACCAGATAGGAACCACTCTGTGTAAGGGCAGCTCTCCCATCTTGCCTGCCCTGAGCACTTCGTTCAGCCCTTCTGCTCTACTCCAGATTTCAAACCAGCCTGCAGCTGCAGGTCATGCACAGAACTCCTGTTAGGGCAAGCAAAGCTGTTCCTCTCAGTGCCACTGCTCTCAGCAGTGTCTCCCAGCTTGTGAGTGTGTAAATTCTCATCTCTCTGTCTGCTGTTCAGTTTTAATCTGGGTCAAGCCTTTCTCTAGACCAGACAGAGTCTCACTCCTTGTGTTTCTGGTTGGGGTGTTATGGATGGTTTGCAGTGTCAGATCCTTACAGCACACAGATTTATACCATTTTTACTGTATGGTTTACTTATGTTTTGGGGCTTTTTTCTTAAGTAGCTATTTAGAATCCAGAAGATATCTATCTCCTGCTATATGATGAATTCTTTGGTTTGTGACCCAAACCCCTTCAGCCATTTCTAACAGAAGTGAATTATTTTTTTCACCTGGATACAAGGCGACCTTGGAAAATGAAAAACAAAGGAAGAAACGAGCAAACAAGGTTTTCTTATTGCAAAGGACTCAGAAGTTGAGCTACCAAATTTCCCCAATCACTTTTCCTCATATAAATTTTTTCTCTGGAGATTTGTCACATGGACATGATGTGCTGTGGAAATTCTTTTGAAAGGACATGCATTTCCCTAAGGGCTTTTTAATGAGAATTTATTGCTCATGAAAGATTCAGGATTGGCAGCACTTCAGTCTTCACTTAATGATCTTTTGTTTATTAACATAAAATGCATCACACTTAACAGGAGTGTAACTTTCCCAACCAATGCATCAAAGCACGGAAGAATTCTCACTCCTTCCCTCTTTCTCCCCTGAGGCTGTCTGAGAGGGTGTTAGCTCAAATTTATATGGCTGTCCTCTATGAAAATGAAGTCAGAACTCTTGTTCCACATAAAGCTGAAAATCATGGAAACATTTTTTCATAAACTAACAGCAAGAAATGTCAGTACACTGCTGTGACTTCTCACAGCACCTATTCCTTCCACACAAACCTTTTACCAGAACCAGAAAGTATTTGCTTGCTCCTAATCTAAATTATTTTACATTCTGTGGGTAACATGCATGCAAAGTACTGATTCCACATCCTGGCAGTAAATTACTATCTTTAGAAAATCAACAAATTCCTAAAGAGTGATGAAGACTACAGGCAACTGGGTCTGTAAACCAGAGATCCCAGAAACACACCCCTAAGCCGCCTCTTGTATGCTAAGAAAATAAAGGCAGAAATACATTTTTACACAAAAAAATAAAAATAAAAGGGATGAAACCCAACACTGAAGGAAAGTGGGTGTAAGGCACAAACCCCAAAATCATTGTGTTGGATACTAAACTCCACCAAACTTTTAGATCCCACTACTTTCTTCATAACCAGCTTTCCTTTGGCTCTGCCCAAGAGATACACCCAGTTCTCATTTGTTTGTGAGAATGCTCAGAAAGATTTTCCTCCCTGCTCTCTACAAAGGTTTTCACTTTTGCTGTTACAGTTCAAAGAAGATACCTCATTTTGCTTCATTACTGGTTGACCTCTTACCTCTGTTTTCCACTCCTTTGTTCCCAGATAATCACAACAATTCCTGGTATTCTTTGTAATCTCTTTTTAAAGGAAGGTGTTACACAGTGTGGTGTGTTTCTATCCATGCAGAAAGCCCACAGCATGAGGACTTATGGTTTTCTTAACAGGCTGCATTTGCTATGTCTTTTTTCTCTCAGAGCTAAATTTATTGCACACTCTATAACCTTCTGGATGTCACTCATGTCCTGTTCTAAATGAACACTGAAATACCTTGTAAAAACTGTGTGGATAAGAAACAAGACCAAAGTGATTTTTATGCTTTGCTCACTTTGCTCACAACCCTTTCTCTCGACTTTTTTGTGTTCACACAATCGTTCAATACTTAGATATTTTTGGTATAAATCAATAACAAATCTGCAATGACCTTCCACTCACAGAGAAAATACAAAAAAGGATCAAACATGGTCAGAAAGAGTAATTTTCTTTACTTATTGTTTTGCTTTTGTTGTTTTTTTTCTTGTAATCTCATTTTGCACCCTCAAGAATACTGTTCTGGTAAGACCCAGAAATATTACTCAGGCAGGGGACATGTTTTTGCTGGGAACTGTCTATATTTTAAGGCCAAAGAAGCTGAAACTCAGATCAGACCCCTGGAATAATGTTTTCTGTTGTAACCCATCCCTGCTCTCCTCTACCAACCCACCCGAGATACAAGAGAATTTCTTCTCACATCATTATACAGAAAATGAAATAATCTGAACAGTGAGATTACACTTTTGGATACAGCATTTTTGATACAGCCCCTGCAGGTGCCTTCCAATAGGATTCTCAGCAAGTGACAGATAAAATAAATTAAATAATTATTTTCTGAGAGCATTTCTTAATTGTCTACATCAAACATATTGAAGATTTACCAACAGGCAATAATTGCCACTTAGTTTTCAGTTTCAGGAATGTGATCCTATTTATTGAATGCAAAGATTTCAAAAGAGAAAGAAATTCAGACTTTCATATAAATTTCTGTGGACTTGGATAAGCTACAGTTTTGTGAAGAGAAAAACAGATGAAAGCTAATAAGAAGGAATTTTTTTTGATTTAAAGTGATGCTGTAACACAAACTTCCTTGGAAAAGTTATAAACTGGTGGAGTTCCTGCTGTCCTCCCCCAGACTAAGGAACATGTTTCACTGTGCCTTAAAAAAAATAATGTTCTCTACACCACATCTCACCAGGCCAGAAACAAGCAGTATGCTGAAAATCACTTTGATGTATCCTTCAGCAACCCAACACACAAATGCAGCCTTATAGCAATAAAATCAGTTCCATGCTAATGATATAATTGTTTCTTCTATCATTCTGTCTATAAAAGAAGACTAGATAAAGTCAAAGGCAGTGGCCTCTGGCTGATTATGTGTTTTGACAAATTAGATGATTAACTGAAACCTCAAACCCAAGCTTTGCTGTCTCAGTAGACCTGGAGGAGGAGAAGAAAAGCTTTGCTTTTGCAAGGACAGGGTTCTACAGGGAGCTCAGCCCAGCCTGAGAGCTCTCCTCAAAGAGCAGTGTTTGCAGTGAGCACACAGCCCTGCACACAGCCTAGTGCCACCAGAGAAATTACAGCTGTCACTTTAAATAATGGAAACAGCATATGGCAATATATGCAAAACACTTCCCAACATGTTCAATTGGAGATGGAGAAACTAAGTTATCAGTGACAGTTTTACCACATAATATACCAGTGTAACACTTAACAACACTGAAAATGAAATCCAGACATATCAGTGGGGTGATGGCAGTATTCCTATATTTATGAAGGTGTTTAAATTCACATACTGTCAAATCACAACTAGGAATAAAACAGGGAAGACCAAATAGCAACAGGCACAACAGGCACAAAGATCTACTTGTGTTGCTCAAGTGGTTTTACTGAGCTCAGTTAAAAAATTCAACATGTGGTACCCTGAATTTGCCTCAGTACATCTCGAGACCTGCTCTCTGAATATTAAATGACAAAACATTATCAGGTGAAAGCTCAGTACTGTCTGTCCTTCCAGCTAGTAGCTCAAAAAAGCTGGGCCAGAACTGTTACTCTAGAACTTTTTCAGTTATTTGTGATGTGACTGAAAATGCTACTACAAAGGAGTGTACTGTCATCCTTTCAAAAGTAAACACAATCTAAAATAAAAGGCTTTCTGTTCAGAAACTGGATCAGGGAAGCAAACACCTTCATGTAACCCCAGACAAATGAAACCCTCTTGGGGCATTTTAAATAATTTTCCCCAAGGACAGCAGCCAGCTCTGCTCAGTGAATGAGGCCAGCTCCTCAGAGCTCAAACAGCATCAACTTCAATGGAAGTTCAAACAAAACAAGTCATTTAAAAGATATGGATGAATAAGGATTAAGATGTGTTAGTGTTCAGGCATTTCCAAACATATTAAATGTATATTAAGAAATGCTAACTGTCTGAAGTATTAAAATGGAAATGCTTTCAGCAGTTCAAATGTCAACCAGACACTTAGGCAATTCCACATTTCTCCAGTTTCAGCAAAAAAAAAAAATGTTTTGAAATCATTTGATGTTTGAATAAAGCTCTTTGCCATTTTCCACAGCAGATACATTGTATCTGGGTAATGAACTGTGCTCTGAAATAACTTATTACAGTCATCGCCACAGCCAGCTACATCACCTTTGGCAGAAAGCAAAATTAAAATCACACAGCGCTCACACAGCATCACCTCAAGGATTACTTCATTTACAGAATCAGGAAAAGCTCCATTTCAAATCAAGGTATTGATTATTTCAGAATTTAATCCCGCAGTCAAAAGCTGTAACAAGAAAATAAATCCAATAAAGGGCATTTTCCAATTAAGTAAGTGACCCTAATCTTGATTTTAAATTTCTTTGATATTAGAGATCATAAAGTAGAATTACACTTTAAGTATCCCGGATATTAGAGTAGGAATTAAAACAGACACATATAAAACAGGTAATTAATTTTATAGGTGAATCTCCCACATCAGGGCCATGCCTTTAGTATATAAGATCAAAACAGCTGAGACAAAATTCATACATTGGTACCTTGAGGTTTTTCTGCTTAAACCTAAGCTTACCTTGATTTCCTTACCTTATTTTAATAATAAAAGGGTCAGAATGAGGCTGCAACAAGCACCTACTTTAACATCCACTCCCAATAACCAGCAATTGTCTTAGAGAAAATCAACAGGAGCAAACTCCTTCAATCCCTGGGTTCATAAGCAAAATTGTAACTGTGGCTTTTCACAGTGATTTACAAGAGTGCATAAAGAGCTGGAAGCTCTTGTCTGCACAGAAATATCTTACTAATGGTCTAAGTTGTTATACAGGTGGTCAGAACTCAGGGGATCAATATCCAAGAGATGTTTGGGTTCACTTTCCTCCCCAAAAGTCCCGAAAGCAAAATAGAATTGCTTCTCCTTTTTCACCAGGCTGCAAGAACCAGCAGACTTTGATAGGCTGAGACACTTCCATGTTGACATATTTTCCTTAACAAGATATTGTCTTAATTAGTTTCATCTGCCATTTGGAGGTTATCTAGAAGACAAGTTAAGGATTTTTTTTAGTGAAGCAGAAAAAGCCCATATGTTTTTAGGTTGTGTATCTTTCCCTATTATACCTGCTCATTACTGCACATCCCACAAAAACAGTTTTCACAGTTGACACTGAAAGCTGTTATCATCTAATTTCACATGGAAATTAAATGCTAGGATATCTTTCTGCACAAAATACCCACATATTCATCCCTTTTTGGTGAGCAGGTATGACCCACACACAGAGGTGTTGCCTTGCCCTTAGCCAAAGCCTTTACCCTACAAAGGTAAAGCCAGCACCAGCAGCATTTCCCTGGCCTCTGTCTGCAAAGCTCAGAGTGTTAGATGGCAATAAAACCACATGCTAAATTCAAAATTATTTTAGTTAGCATACTGCTGCTTTTTTCCTAGTCTCAGATAAAGATAAGGAAAGAAAAGGATAAACTCTCCAGGTATATGAGATCTATCAACAGGTACTTTCCCCCAGCACTGCCTTGTGAAACCATTATGAAAAACTGTACCTACATATAGACAGTGCTTCCGTATGCATCTATAAAAACTACAGCTTTAAAAATCCTGAGCTTCCAATTTCTCAGTGTTGCAGGTGACAGATAAAGAAAACAATTTATTTTCTAGATAGGTGGGGAATAATTTCTCTTTTCCCCTATACACAGATCATAGTCTACACAGTTTCCCAAAGACATACTTTCTTTAAAAGCAGCAATATTTTTGGAGCATTACCTGCAACAATACCATTCAACTTCTCTTCTACAAGGAAAATGTTTCTCAATGCAGACAAGTACTGATAGTCAAAAGTATTAATGAGGAAGAGTATTTAAGACCACTAGAAAATGATGCCCATGACACCAAGCAGTAATTTAACGCTTCAAACAGGCAGCCAGATGGCTGGTTTCAGTCAGCCCATTTGCACGGACATGTATTTAATCAGCTGAGTTACCCCAGACAAACAAGCAGCATGGATTTCCAAGGGCAGGACAATGATGGAGTGGGATATCTGGATCTGGAGACCAGCAGGGTTTGGGAATTACTTCAGGCTGGGGCTCAGCAGCCCTTGGCAGCCCAGAGGCTCAGCCCTGCTCCCTGTGCCAGCAGGACAACTCAGGCACCTGCTGGAAGCCCCAGTGGCTCAACAGGCCCTGCAGGACATTCCTCCAGGGCAGCCACAATCCCCCAGATGGGCTTTTAATGACAGTCCCTCTGCTCCACTGCCTCCTGCCACCCTGGAGGACACACATCCCTCTGCCAGGGCCCAGCTGGCCAGCCAAAAACCACACAGGGAGAGATTAGCTGCAAAGGGAGGAGAATAAAACCCTGTCCTGTGTCCCTGCCACAAAGCAAAATTCCCTGAGTCTTCAGACTTTCAGCCTATTCAGTACAGACCTCCAGCCACTGTCACACTCTGGCTGGACTTTTTCACTTAGGTTATAAATCTGCTCCTTCCTCAATGGTCAGAGGATTTTCGCAGGAATTCCCTGGCCAACCACCAAACAGTCCCACTAAAGGCCAGAGCCATGTTTTATTATTTAACAGTATCCCCAACGTCCATCCTCTCTGTACCTGTTATAATTCCCTCCACATCCTCTCCTTTTGTACTCCCACAAAGCACTCTGCTTTTCCCTAGGGTATTAACATTGCTGGAGTCAATGAGTTCTCACCAGCTCTAATACACATTTGGTGCTGGTTCTCCCAAGCAAACTTGGTTTGATCCTGATGTCAATGACTATGGGCAGATCCACTCAGGAACATCTGTGTACTGTCCCTGGACATCACAGGAGAGGACAAACCTGGGGAGAGCCAACATTACAATCTTTGAAGAGGTTAAAGCAGCAGGATCAGTAATTGCAGGGAGCTGACAGAGCCCCTCCTGTTATTTTACACAAAATGAAGAAAGGTGTCATAAATTTTCACAAATTGCTCAAATATTAAAATTTGAGTAGTCAAACACTTATTTCTACCTCAGCACTCTACAGGAAATGTGCAGTTTGAGGTGGTAATGGAACCACATTAATGACTCCCAGAACCAGTCCAACTTTGAAACAACGTGCCTTGAGCCTCACTGCAGAAAGAAATGAAGACATTACCCATGCCAACCACAAGAAACAATCTCCTACTCAATGCTCACTGTTACACACCATACTGCTCTGTCATTTACTGCCCTTTTTATGCTCATCTATGCACAGAAGCACATAAAATTGTCTTTATTTTAAACTAGGCAAAGTTTGAGAGCTTTCCTGAGAGGCAAGTATTTTGTTTTTCATTTCATTTTGAAAAGGAATTAAAAATCTAGATCATAAACATCCAACAACAAACAACAGTGGAAGTCAGTGACAGACTTGCTTATTTCTCAGAAATAAAGTTGAGCAGTCTCAGGACCTTGTCATTTGAGCATAGATTGCATTTTGGCATATCAGATGCTGCAGTAATGGGATTTTGTAAATCTGAAATGCATTCATATTGTGTACATAAAGAAATCTCTTGATGTTTTACTTAGTTCAGTGCTCTTTTTCATCATATGTACCAGCCCGTGCCCCCCTGCGTTCAACAGCTAATAACCAATACATCTGATGAAAATTAATTGTCTTGACAGCTTTCATAAAAACCATAAAGGTGCAAAGAAAAAATGCTGTGGCAGCATTTTCTTTCTCTGTAGGACAGTAGCTATGGAAACTATCTTCAGAGGCCAACTGGCTGCCATCCCAGTGCAGCACAAAAAAATCAAAATGCTACTTTTAGAGGGTTAGTCAGTGGCACCAGTCATAATTATCAACATCTATGATGTTGCTGCACATTAGCCACAGCAAAATATTGGTTGATGTTGTTGGGAGCAAAGCTGATATTATAGAACTATTACAGACCTGGATAACACAGAGCCTTATAAACTGTCCTCATACTGATCATGATAACCTGTCAAATATTGAATAAAAATGTATAAAAAGAACTGTCTAAAATATCCATGTGAAAACCATCCAATCTCCTAACAGAAAATATTTTATTCCTTATTATGATTGAAATACTCAGGTAAATACCTGCAGATGAAGAGGAAATCTCTAATGATGCTATTTAACTGTCACATTTCATTAAGTAAAACTTCTCCTTTCTGAAGGGTTTTATCCCATATAGCTAGCCTGAACAAAAGCTGTGATTTCTAATACAGTCTGACAAAATCATCATTTTTTATGAATGTTGAGAGATTATGAAGGATTTTTCCCTAAAAAGATAAGACACAAAGGAGCCAGAGGTTCATTATTGCAAATGCACGTGGCCACTTTCACTGCCTGCCATGGAAGAGTTCCTGTGGAAATGTAGTCACAGGTCATTGATGAGACTCAAACCTTTGAAGAAATATGTCTTCCGGCTAGAACAGAACTCAAAAAGCAGGAAGATTTCAGTCAATAAGAAACTCACTTATAAGGAAGAAAGCTGAAGTATAAATACACATCAAGCATATACACAGAGGTTGGCATTTCACTCAATCACACAATTTTGTGACTCTGTGACATTCTCCAGTGGGTAATTTCTCTCCCTGTGATACCTTTCTCCAGTTTCCCTGCAAACTCCTGCTCTGACACCAGCAATTCTTATTTAAAAGGCTTATGAAGACTGCCCAGGAAGGGCAGAGTTATACAGAGCAGGTTTATGTCCAGTCAAAAGCCAAATTCCCCCCAGTGCCACCCTGCACTGGCTGGGTCTGCTGGGGGCTCTGGAAATGGAACCTCTTGAAGGATCTGACTTGAAACCTTGGGACCTTGACATGCACTACAAAACCAAACATGAGCATGGCTGAGGCACTGGGCTGTCAGCCTGTTATCCTGGTAACCTTTGAGCAGCCACAAATCAATGATGGCCTCATTCAAAAAAGTCTATGCCTCTGGGCAGAAAATAAAAAATAAGGCATGTACTAAAATACAGCACATTTAGACAACTTTAAAATTCAGTTTAGCTCACAGATTCAATTGCTGTTATCCACCCCATGCTGCTGCTCCCACTGAGGAGCTGTGACCCATCTCCTCCTCAGCTCACCAGGACCTGCTGTAAGAGCTGGGACCCAGCTTCACTCACAGCAGCCTGTGCTGCTGCAGCCCCATTTTGCCTGCTGAAGATCCTCTAACCCAACCACTCCACTGCCCAGCTCACTCCAAATTCAAGCAAAGGAAGTGATTTTCAGGCTTTTAAACCAATGTGAATTACTATAAATAACAAGTAGGTCAAGACCATGTTTTCTTTTGCATTTTCTTTTGCTCACAACAAATGATCCAATCCTGACCCCTGCAGGTCCCTCTTCAGGATGGTACAGCCTCCCCTTTGGGGCTGACTAGGTGAGGTGGCACAGGGGCAGCCCCAGGGAAACCCAAATATTATTTTCCACTCACCCTGGTCTGTCTCCTTGTAACCTTAGTCACAACCTTCAACAATCCTGCAAGTGCTGTATGATTTTCCACAGATGAAAGTGTTTTTCTCTTATGGAGGAAAGAAGGTGCCTAACCTGTATTTTTACAGATCTAACAATGCATGCCTATTCCTTATTTTTAATAAATTAGCAGTGTTGAGCAGCTTTCTCTATAAAGCAGCAGATGCAGCATCTCAGAAATACTTATTTACTTACACTACCTATTAGACAGTCAAAGAAATAAATTAAGACCTTCAATGCAGTCTTAATCCAAACTATTTCACTGATTGACTGAGTGCCTCACCATTTGGGAAAGGAGCTTTCACACATCCTACCCAGACCTCACTGATGGGATAATTTGTAATAGCACTGTAAAAGAAAAACAATAACCCAACAACAAAAAGGGGCAAGTTTTCTGCAGGCAGAGGGAGATTCACTACTGCTTCAGATGGGAAGGGAAACCCAGCTGTAGAGCTGTGATTTCATCCTGTCATGTAGGAGCTCTGCATCTGACATATTGATTGGGGTAACTGGAGGGAGGAGGATCATGCCATGCCTAGATCCCCCCAGCACCATCGATAAATCCATGTCTGGCTGGAACTGAGGGTTGTATTTTAGATCTAACAACAGCTCTCATTAATTCACCTGTTACCTTTACATGGTTATACCAGCAGAAAATTTCAGCAAAACAGACCAGAATTATTACATGCCTCACACTTGGTTTGATCCAGCTACTACTAAGCAAACCAGGTTATGGTTCAGCTAACTTGGATCTGAGTCAAAAATACGTGGGCCATGCTGCCACCAGAAAAGAGGAGATTAACAGAACTGAAAGGAGGGACAATAGGGTTTGTGTGCCAAAAGCCTGAATCTTTTCCTGTGTTAATCCCATCAGAGACACCCATGACTGAAAACCTTGTCTTGCCTACCGTCCTTAAGGCTATCACAGCTACACGCTGCTGAGTGAAGATGTTAAGGAGATTAATCTAGACTCTAATAATATTTATCTAAGTATTGCTAAAAATATCTCTCTTAGAAAAGCCTTTACATGACAAGGGAGAGATAACTCACATATTGATACATCCCATACTATCGAACCTCCACTCTTGCAGAAAACCCAGAATCAGACAAAAAAATGCACAATAAATAATAAAGCATGTTTTCATTACTCTAGGAAATAAATCAATTAGGAACCACTGCCACTATTTGCTTTAACAGTGCACACTCTAAGTTAAGAGCATTGGTTTTAAACAAAAAAATATGTAAGTAGTTATGAAAAATCTGATTCTTCCTATGACACAAGTAGCTCTACCCTAGAAAACAAGTCCCAGTAAAATGAAAGATTTCTAACACCTGTTAATGCCACATTTACTGTCCTACAGTTTTATGGCTTGGTTTCACCCCTCACTGAAATGCATGCTGTTGCAGATCTTAATATCTTTGTCCACACGTTCTTTCACACCTTGCAACACCTGTATCACAAATCCTGAGACTGAACAGGTTGTTACACTGAATTTTTTTTTATTCCTTTAGTTCTGACTTTCCTAACTCAGCTTTTCAAACTTAATAGAATATCCCTTTGCAGTTAAGTATTTTCTGCCTTTGATTAATTTGTGCAAACCTGCAGTTCTCTTCCTGAACACAACTTCACATTTTCTTCCAAGAGGAAGCAAATCAAACTTCAAGAAGGTAATTTCCTTCCTCCTCGCCTGCCAAGATCATGTTGATATCTCAGTCCCTCCTCTCACCTGGTCTCCTTACTCTTCCTTAGAGTTCTGCTGTCCCTGATTCCAGCTCCTTGCCATACAGGTTTATTACAGTTTTTCCTGGCTTAAAAACAACAGCCAGCCTTGACTTTACTTCATTCTCTGAACACTGAACAACTACACTGCCATTTATCCTCATCCTTCTTCTAGTCTTTCCTATCAAAATACCAGAAGTGGTGTTTGACCCTCCGTGAGTTGCAATCTTAGGAAGCAATTCCTAACTCCTCATCAGGGAGCCGTGAAGCCTCCTCCTCTCAAACCAGGAGCTGCTGCCAACACGGAGTCCAGAACAGGAAACCTTGGGATGTGCTGGGACTTCCTGGGTTTCAGGTATGGAGTTTGGGCAGAGGCAGCCCAAGACATCAGCATTGTAGGCTCCTGTTACCCACCAGTCACATTGGGACCTGTATGACACAGTGCCAGGAGGAGGCTCAGCAGTTTTGAAGCAGCTCTTCAGATATCCAGCCTAGTGAGAATGTCAGGCTTTGAGAACAAACAGGACCCGTGACATCAAAACAAATCTACTCCTGCTCTCTGACTAACAATCCCTCATTTTTCTTTGTATCCTGCAGCCTAAATCTCTCATCATTTGCTGAGCTGTGTTTCACACATACAATGTCAAGTTTGGGACACAGACATTCTTTGTGATCATATTTTAAGACATTAGGTGCATTTGAAGTGCCAATTCAATGTGAAGGGGGAATTTTCTCAGTGAAAACTTGATGTGTGTTGATACTTAAGGTTTTGGGCCCACCATTCATGATAGCATGCCTTGATTTACCCCTGCAGCTGTGCTCTAGGACAACACCCTGAGCATCCCAGATACAACACAGATGCAGCAAGGTCCCCAGCAGCTGACTCCTTGCTGCATGCCCAGGACAGCAGCTGGTGCAACCTCTTGGGCCAGCTGGGAGATGAAGTGGAGGTGTGGTCCTGGACCCACCAGGGATCACAGCAAATAATCAAGTTTTTTCTCATTTGTGCCATGTCAGTTGGTAATACCAGTACTTCTTGTCTACTGTGTTCTACTACAGTGCCATAGCAAATGTAAATAAAGTTATTTAACAAGAGTGAGCATTAAAAAAAAAAAAAATCAAACCATAGCCATGTACAACACCACTGTAATTGTTAATTTCCATTAGGTAAGATTGAAAATTGATAACTTACTCATCTCCAGGATACAAGCTCTAGCAGTAGGAGTAAAGCCAATGTTACTTGAGAGAGAGCCCTGCAGCAAAACTTAGAGCAAATTGTTCCTATGTTATGAACTACAAACACCCATCTAGAGCTCAGATACCAGAGGCATTCCCAGCAGTCTTCTCTACTACCACATGTGCTATTTACATGAAAAAATATTTTTATATGCTTGAAGGTTGGCACGTCAGATTCCCATTAACACCACCAGGAATGCCTGCAATTCAATCTCCTGTTCAGTAGCCACCAGGAATCACTTTATTGCAGATGCCAAGAAGGCCAGGACACAACACATGGTTACTGTGGCTCCCCTGGTAGCTCTGGTCCTCTCCCAAACCCAACAGAAAGATGCATTTATTGCACTGGGTTTGGCCCACATTCCCCTCTGACCACATGCCACACAGGTGTGTCCTTAGCCAGGACACTGCTGCCCTTCAGGGTGCAGGAAGGCACTGAGCTCATCACTGCAAAAATGCCAGCTGGCTCCTGTGCCTGAGACTGGGAACATCCACTGGAATGCACACACACACAGTGGGCATGCAGAAGAGGTGCACAGGCAGCCGATTCAAAGAAAGGGAGAGAGAGGGAAAGAAATGGAAGAAAAGTTCTGTAAAGATCGATGTCTTTTGCCACAGAAATGACTATTTATGGCAATGAAACCTGAAATTATAATCTGAAATGCTTAAAGCATGTAGCTCATTTTCAGAACAAAAAACCCCACTCAGAATAAGGATGTGGTATACTCAGGCACAAATTACTTTATCATCATCAACTCTACAATGAGATAAGGATTTTAGCTTCCTGTAGTGGCTCAGATCAAGAGCATGGGTAAAACCTTGGCACAGAGAAGAACTGAGAGGATTCAAGTGGACATAATGAGAGAGCAGCTGCATTGTCCATTTAGAACAACACAGGCCATCAGGAGCCAAGAGCCTTTTTAGAGGGGTTTATACACAAAGCAAGGGAAGTTATTAGAAGGTAGAAAAATGATGTACATGGATAACAACTGGTATATGTTTGGCTCAGACACTTGGAACCACATGGATTTAGGAGAAATCCTATAAAGAGAGACAGGGAAAAGAAGAACACATTTTTTTGTTCTTTCACAGCACACAGCAGTGTTGAGAACTTTGCTTCTGTAATATATCAAACTTTTTTTTCCTTACATATTGGTTTTTCCTTCATGATCTTACTTTCATTCTGATTATTCTGAGGAATAACTTATGTTTCAGATGCCAACTGTCAGCGCACACACCACACAGCAAGATGCAGAAGTACTTGATTCTCCTTTATGAGCCATTAATTTCTGCACTTTAAAGATTGTCTCTGCAAAAAAATAAAAAAAAAAAAGCAGCTTCCTATTTTCATTTCAAATGATAAGTATAGAAGAAAAATAAACTCTCAAAGAAACAGACAACTTGAGGGTTTCTGACATGAGTCTTGCTGCATAACTTTCTTTTTAGGTTTAAATAATTTGAATATATCAAAACTATTATGTATATTCTTTAAAATTCCATTCACATCAGCTTGAGACTTTAACCATCACCTAATGTTCTAATACTATAAATTCTTTCATAATTCCAAGGAGTTTCCATATGTGACATCTAAATATCAGATAGTTAAAACCAAGAAACAGAATTTTGCTGCTGTAATAATCCCTCAGACCTTCTTCAGAATGAAAGCATAAACACAAATCCTACCATCAACCTTCTGGTTGATGTTTTTTTTAAAACACAAATATTTTTAAAATTCCCCTTTCATTCCTCCCCTTCTGAGCAGTGGAAATTCTGCATCACGCTCTGAGAGCCTCAACTTCCCCATGGTGCAGTTTCAGGTGGAAAAAGAGGGTTTGAGCATCCATGGAAATATCAGCCAAGAGCAGAAACACCATGCCTGTGTCTTAAATACCAGTCCCAGGTCAGTTCCACCACTTGATGGGATTATGTTTCAGCTAAATCCAACAGCAGCTATTGAATTGCCCTTCCTGAGAACTGGAGCAAAGCAAAGGGGATTGGGTTGTTTGGGGTTTTTTTGTACAGCACCTCTTTGCAAGGCTCAAGTGAACAGGAACACACACACGTGGCTTTGCCTGCAGAGGAGCCTATCTGTTTCAGTGCTGTAACTCCCAGGTTAAGCAGGTGTCTAACTGGTGGCAAAATCAGGGTCTTAAAAGGAAAATTAATTAGTGTAAGAAGTGGATTTATGCACAACACCTGGCTGCTGCTGCTGCTGGGCTTATCTGTGTAGGGATTTATCTGGTGGAGACAAGCAGTGGTGTAGCAATAATGCTCTACAACTGTTGTAACCAACCCTACATGGCACAGAAGAAGAGTTAACCATTAATTATTACAGAAAGGGAAGGTTTTTGGTAAAGAAAGAGTTTAACATGAAGTGCTACAAAGCATACATTTAAACATCAACAAGAAAAAATTGTCAGTAAGTGCATGCCAAATGAAATAAACTGCAAAAACAGAGATGAGGAAAAGGTGAAGTGGGAATAAATTTCCTAGGAAATACTCTAGAAAAGAGACCAGACTAAAAAAGCACAATACATACAATATGTATGTATACAATACAAATGTATACAATAACATAAAATATTTCTGAGCTAAAGTATATAATCTTCCTGTCCATGATGTTCAGTGAAAGGGGAAAGAATAAGAAAGATGCTGAAACCACTGTGAACGTTTTGTTTTTCCATCAGAGCTCTGCCCTGACCATCCAATCCATCCTCCCTGATGAGCACACCACTGAAGTGGGGACACACACCACATGGGTCACTTTAACTCTGTAAACTGTGTGCTGTGACATGAGTGGGACTGCTCTACTGGCACAGGGAACCTCCATGTCCAAGGATTGGTGGGAATGGGGATCACAGCACAGGCTGCAGCTGCTCTGGGAACAGGCAGGGCTTCAGAGAGGGCAGCCCAGCCCTGCTCAGGCTCGTTCTGCACACCCAGAACCCAGCGGGTCACAACGAGCTCTGTAACCTGGGTGGCTCCAAATTCTATTGGAGCATTTGTAACACAAATGTACTTTTCCACACTGCTTCCCTCCACGGCACAGCAAATTGCAGGTTCTAAAGGAAACATGTAAATCCATAGCAGCAGAAACCTGATGACATTTTGATTCTTGCTCCTGGCAAGCCCATGCAATGCCAGTGGCATTAATCCCAGTGTTCACTAGCAAAAGGAACCAAGTCCTGGTAAATTCAACAAAGGGCACTCATTGCTTTGTGCTGAAAGGGAATTCTGTATTTAGCTTATATGATTTGTTTCCTCTCTTAACAAGAAATGGAAAAGCATTTGGGGTATTCATGGCCAAAAAAAAAAGGTATTTTTGGTTCACCACCAATAACCAGCATAAAAATGTACAAAAAAAAATCCTTATTCTGATTACTGCCTAGTTATTCCCTAACCACATTTAAAACTCTAGACTGCCCATTCCAGCATTTCAGTGCAATTTTTATTGACCTACTAACCTGTAACTCTGGGAAGCCTGGAGCTAAGAATGCAATAATGGCTAACAAATACAAGTCTCCAAACAGAGTGTAATAACCTTAAGTAAACTACTGCCAAGCAAAAGTCCTGCAGATCAAACAGTTCCCACGAAGCCTTATGCTATTAACTAGCAAAAGAGTCCCATGATATCTCCATAGTCATGCACAATAACAGAGCACTGTGCTTCTGTTTACTTACATAGCTTATCTGCAATCCAGTAATGTATACAGCCAGCCCCTCCGATGTAAATCACTTCTCTACTTCATGATACTTCCCTTGTTAAAACTTTGCTAGCTTCCTAATGATAAACAGGGGGTTTATCTGGAATATCTGGTTTTAAGGGATGGGCAGTGGACACTTACAAAACCATTTCAATAAGGGACTCAGAATGGTTACATGGAGAAAAGGAGTTGTTAACATGCAAAATAAAGTTTGCAACAATGTGGTATTTATGTGGCTCTGCATTTTTTCTGCTGCAAGGCCCACTCACACTTATTCCACCTTATTTCTGTCATTCCCTGGTTAACCCCATCTCGGGAGATGGATAGTGGAGCTAACATCCTACCACAGCTCAAAAGAAGAATGAACAGCCAAAAGCCTCATGGCCAGCAGTGGGTCGCTCAACACTCTGCATTTACCTCACGCCCTACAGCTTTGTGTATTTCAACTCATTTCAGAAATTAGTTTTATTTCACTTTCTTCTCTACCTAATAGACTTCTTCCATGGGGACAGTCTGCATCCAGCCATCCACGCAATGTGGAGGGATCAAGCCTTAAACAATCAGGAATAAAATTAAAACAGAAATAAAACTTATTAGGATGCTCCTTCAAGATGCACAGAACGGGAACAAAATCTGCTGCCTCTGAAGCAACAGGGCTCGAATGCGGATCAGGGAGGAAAAGGCATGAAAAAAGCGCGTTGTCCTTCTCCCCCGTGCCGAGGAGGGGCTGGGCCGGGCGCGCAGGGGGCGGTGCGGGCTCCGGCCGGCCCGGTCCCGGTCCCGGTCCCGGTCCATCCCGCCCGGCGCTCCAGGACCCGGATCCCATCGGCGCTGGCTGCGGCACGGCCGGCGGGGCGGGCAGGAGGCCGGGCCGGCGGTGGGATCCGGCGGCTGCAGGTGCCTCCCCCGCCCGCGGGCCGCGCCCGGCTCCGGCAGTGCCGCAGGCCCGGGCGGGGGAGCAGCGGGCGCCGCCGGGGCGGGCGCGGGGCGCCGGGGAAGGGGAGGAGACGGCGGCGCTGTGCGGGGCGGGCAGGAGGCGCGGCGGGCAGGTGAGGGAGGGAGGGAGAGAGAGAGGAAGGAAGGGATAGGAGAGTGGATGGATGGATGGATGGATGGATGGATGGATGGATGGATGGATGGATGGATGGATGGATGGATGGATGGATGGATGGATGGATGCATGGGGGCGCGGGAGCGGCCGCTCCTTACCTGGGGCGCGGTGGCGCATCCTGCGGCGGGCGGGGGCCGCGCGTCCCGGCGGGCCGGGGAGCCCCCCGGGGCCGCCCCCCGCCTGGGCCGAGCGGCTGCCGCCCCCCGGGCCGCCCGCCCCACCGCCGCCGCTCGCCCGCTCCGCTTTGTTCCGCCGCGGCGGCTTCTCCTGCCGCTGCCGCCGCAGCCGCGGGACGCGTAACATGTGCCTGGGGAGGGCGGGCGGGCGGGCGGCTGCCCGGGGTGGCACTTTCGGCGGGGCGGGGAGCGCGGCGGCCGGGCCCCTCCGCCCCCGGGCCCGCGGAGGAGCGGGGCTGTCAGATCCAGCCCATCTGCCGCGATCGCAATCGGTCGCAAGTGAATGGCTCCGGCAAATCTGCGGCGGCAGCAGGGGCTCGGCGCGGCGGGGGGGTGGCGGAGGCCGGGCCATTGTGAGCGGCGGCCCCCGGGTGCCCCCGGGCTGGGGGCGGCGGGCGGGGGCTGCCCGAGGTGTCCGGAGCCGCGCAGCCTCCGCTTGGCCCCACCGCGGCCGGGCAGCGCTGCCCGCGGCATGGAACATCGTGGGGAAAGCCCTCCTTCCCTCACAGCCCCGGGTGCAATGCTCGGCTGGAGCTGGTGCCGTTCCAGCCATCCTCCAAAGTTAGCAGAGAGGGATGAGTTGGATGCGCCGAGGGGCAGCGGCTGTGCCCACAGGGCTGCTGAGGGCCCCGTGTGTGACACACAGGTGAAACAGTTCTGCTGGATGGAGACTCACAGGCATGCACGGCACGCTTTTAAACCTCAGGGTATATGAAAGAGCAGTTCCAAAAGAATCGCTGAAAGCTTTGGCATCTGTTAGTCCAAAAATAGCAAGTTAAATTTTTTCCTGGTTAGAAGAAAGTCTAAGTGGTACATGAGCCAGTTATTTGTAGATACATGGTGTGTGTAAGAGAACCTAAGAGAGAACCTAAGTGAACCGTGAGCAAGAGTTCTGGCAAGATTTCCCAGGTTAAAGAGGGTAAGTGAGAGATCATGGAAACAGGGTGAGAAAAACTGACATAATGCAAATGAGAGGCAGTGGGTGCACTGGAGTGAAGAGACTGCAGGAACCAGGGTGCAAAGTAAATCCTCATCTGTGGTGCTGAGACAAGAAGGAAAAGGTAGAGCTCTATCTGAGAATCAAAGATAAGTACTAGAGAAGCAGAACTTCAAAAATTAAGGTGGTAGGAGTTTTTCTGGATTTTGAATTTGGAGGTTTCTTAGCAGAGGAGCTCAGAAGAACAAATCATTGGATAATGCTCAGATTTTACTCAACAGATTAGCTGTGGCTGAAGAGAGTGCAGTAAGTTGGAGGGGGAATCTCTTCCTGTGGTGGTACAGAAAACACTCCTTGCAGCTAAATGTGTGGCTGAGGTGTCTTGAGTAAACCCATAGCCAGATCTCTTAATGCAGGTTTTCTTCCAAGTTGGCAGTTCCTTTTTCCAGTGTGAAATGAGAACCTCCAAAATTACTTGAATCTGTCAAACCTGTAAGTTTGTCCTTTCCAGGACACAGGCACCTTGCTCTCTCCTAGTAAGACACAATTGATCAATTTTCTGAGGGCTGATCTAGGGTCCTGGGCTAGTCAGAGATAAGGGGTTTAATTAACTGTAATGAGTGAATCACAGATGATACAGTGATGTTCTTAACTACTGCAAAACTCTGTGACAGAAAGCTGCAAAGCAGCACGGGACAGGAACTAAGCATCATGGCACACAAGAGGTCCTCTCCAAATCTGGTAGAATTTGGAGTCTCCAAAGAGATTGTTATTCTCCATTCAAACATGATTTCATCATTTAAACCATGACTCTGTCTGCTGATGTGTTTTAACTGCTTTGTAGTATAGGAAAACACCTCGAGCAACTCTTGTAAGAGCCAGTTTGCCTACTGAATAGAAGATAAGTTAATTTTCTGTTTAAATAGAAAAAAAATCCCAATAAAATATAATCACACTATAATGCCTGTTGCTCCTTTCTAATTAGTGATTGAGACTGCAAATGCAGCGTGCTTTTTGAGACCTGGCTAACATGTGAGTGCCTGCACTGGATCTGTCCAGAAAATTTGTGTAATTTGGTGTCATTTCGCTGGCAAAGCCCAGTATCCAGGGGAAGATCCAGCACTTCACCTCCCTCCAGCCCCCTGGGAGCTCAGGGATCTCCTGACTCAAGCTTGCCCTCTGTGTGTTCAGTACATCTCACCAGCTCCCTTCCATGGCTGTCCAGCCCCTAACTGAGCCCACATACACTTATAAAAACCATGTTGCAGATGCCCTGATGCTTGTTTAGATGAAAAGTCTTCCTTTCATTTGTTTTTCAATGTGCTGCCTGTTTTCATCCAACAGCCTGTGTTTCTTGCATTGAAAGGAGCAGTGGACAAGCAGCTCCTCTCGATGCTGCTCACATTTTAGCTGACATTCCCCTGCCTGGGTTCCTGCTGTTTCAGACTGAACAGTCCTAGTTGTTCCATGAATGGAAACCAACCCCTGCTTATGATTACCCTTTTCTGTCCTCCCCTGAACTTACCCAGTTTTTCTGCACCTTTTCTGAAGTGGGGGACAAGAACTGCAACTGGTACTCCAGACGTAGTAAAATCACTGGCATCATCATGGTCCCTTCCTAGGGGTTGTACTGCAGATCTTAAACTAATATCCTACTCAGGGTCAAGTCTTTCTATTAAGTCTGCAAATTATTGCATATGAAGTTTCTATTTGAAGACCTCATCATTCCATGATTCTCCTTTCCTGAATTCATAGTGAAAACATGGAATAGTTTCACCAAATCTGCTAGATTAACAGCAGCTAAAGGGATAAAAAATATTTTTTAAAATATTGCCAGTTTGTTAATTATTTTCAGGCCTAAGCCTACATTCACTGAAATCAAGTGTGACAGACTTGGTCTCTTACTCTGTAACTGGAAGCGATTTAGAATTGAAAAGAACCAATATTTATCTACAACTTAAAGCTATAATTACAACTTGAAAGTGTTTTTTATGCATATGGAGCTGCACAGTATCTGACTGCTGAGATACTGTTCTTCTATGTCTCTTCAAGATTAGTAGTATCTCAATTTCATACACAGCAACGAGTATATGTTCCAAATCATTATTTCTTGTCCCTAGGCTTGCACATTTTTGTCTAGCATAGGTATTTACAAGATAATACACCAGTCTTCAAACAAAATTCACGACTTGGCTCACCATTGCTTCTGAAAGATACAAAAAACTGCAGTTCTCATACTTCAAAACACTAAAATGAAGTAGATTATAGCATTAGTTCAATACATTGCTGCTAGCCATAGTTTTAATTTACCCAACCTAATAACTGGCATGGGCAAATGCATGATTTGGGGGATGTTTTTCATTTTCTCAGAGACACCAAGGTACCATTGGAGGGACCAATATTTCCTAAAATTTTTTCTGCTTCTCAGCTGGAATAATGCATGTATGTGGAGGTGATGTACCTCTGCTCACTGCTGCATTTTCCAAATGGGAGAGACCAGGAAAAAACAGGAATATTGGCAGGTTGGAGGTGACGCATTTGCACAGTAGTCAATAATGCCAAAGCAACCAAAAGAACCTTTAAGGCAGTCTCTTCTTCACAGAGAAACTTCATACTCAAAAATCTGGGAGGGGGAAGAAACCTCCCAAAATGCAGTTATTAAACTTCACCCTCTTCTTGTCCTTCCATTAATACTTCTATATTTGCTTACACAGGACTGAGGCTGTGTATGGGTGATGTAAGACGAGATTTTCAGATGTTCTGCCCCAAGGTTACACCGGTGGTGTTCTGGAGCTCTGTTAAACATGAGCAGGGTAGAAATCATGTGAGCTGACATCATTAATGGAAACAGTTGCTCTTTAGGCTGACTCAGGGCACTGTTCAGTGAGACCTGGGGCAGCTCTGCCCCTTTGAGGGCTTCGATCCAGCTCTGGAGACCAATGCCTGCACGCCTGGGAAAACTGCCAGGCCAGGCTCTTGCACATAAAGTGCAACAGGAGTGACAGGGACACTCAAGGAGTGCCCTGTGCTGGCAGGAAAAATCAGCCACTGGAGGAGACGTGGCAGAACAAGGTGGAAATTCCATGCTGGAGTTTCCCAGTGCAGCAGAGCAGGCAGGCGGTCCGGCTGCTGCCTCGTGCTGATGTGTGTTAGCAGCATCTCCTGCTGCTAATGGGGACATGCAAACCAAAAAGGATCCCATAAAAGTTTTCTTTGGATCTCAGTGGAGTTAGAATATAGATTCTTCATGGGAATTCTGAGTATCTTTTGGATTGGCTGAATAAAGGGTCAAGTGCTGTCACTTGCACATTTCCACATTGCAGAACAGAAGGGATGTCATGACTTTACTGTCACAGCAAGGACACAGCTTTTGGCCATTTTTTCAAAAATTTACAGCTGTCATTAGAGGAACTGGGAGTGTTTACAACCTCTGATGTATTTTTGGACCAATTTCTCCCAGGGCACTTCAGGAAGATAGATACTTCCTTGGCATTTGAAGTCTCCCAACCATGAGGAGTGGAAGATCACAAAAATACAGGAAATAAGAGCCACAACATACATACTTGTGACTTTCAAAAGGGCTTCAGAGGCTTTTGGATTGCCTGGCAAAGGACTAAGAATCTACAGAATGAAGAATAATAATGGATTTATTACAGCACTATCAAGAACTGGGAAGAATTTGTAAGGTAGTATCAAAATTCCTCAGTACAGGAGGCAGTGGGAGCATGTGCTGATTCTGGCAGGGTATAGAAGTAGATCAGCTACTCCCTCTGCCATCCTTAAAGGTGCTACAGAAATGACAGCAAACTGAATAACCTGCAAAAGCTGGCATCTCCTTACTGCAAAGCACTTGGTGGAACTCAGTGTGGGGTTTTTATTTTTTTGCTTATTTGAGTTATACTTTCTGAATTCTGCTTAGCTAATCAGGTGGTAATAAGAGTCCTGCATTTTGCAAGCTTTTATTAAATTTTGAAAATCTCAGGGGAGTATCTACATAAGCAAGAGTTTGCAAATTGTGAGCTATGCAGATTTAAGTAAGAAAAAACTGTGTTCATGTCTTTAATATGTGATGAATGCTGCTTTATATTTGAAACCTTGTGCCCAGTGGAACCTATTACAATAATGTTTAAACAGGTTTATGCTATAAATGCATTATATTTTCCCTACAGCAGAATATGTTGGAATGTACTCCTGATAAAAAAAAAAAAGTGTGAATGGGTGATATCCCAGAATCTGGATTGCTATAGGCACAATTATGCCCTTTTATTAACAAATTAGGCAATGAAAAATATAATTTGTTAATATAAAAAGGACTTTGTACAGCGGACAGAATTGATAAAAATGCACCCTGAATCTCCTGCACCATGTGGGAACTGGAAATCAGCCAAGTCCTACAGAATTCAGGGAAACTGGATCTTCAAGTGCCAGTGTCACACAAAGCCTGGACAGAGCTGCTGACTGCCATGGAAAAAAGCAGGAAGATGACAGTGATGGATCAGCACACAATTAAATAGCAGGAGTAAGTGGTGTCACAGCAGTATTTTGGCTGCACAGGTGTTCTACTTTCAATTTAAGGCATATTTGTCTTGTAACAGGCCCAACCATGAACAGGGTCTACATCCACGGTTTTCTCTATGTGAAAAACCCAATGGTTTCATCGGCACAGGACATCCATGTACTTTAAAATGAGCTGTCTGAAGAGAACAGGACAGAGCCCTTCTCTTCTGCTCCCCTTGCCACTGCCCATCCCCTGAGGGGGGACATAATTTACAGTGTGGAGTGGCAAGGGCCAAGGACAGGAGCTGGAGAGGAGACATCCAAAGAAAGGTCACCTCTTCCTCGCCTCATCATGGTACGAACACAAGAAAACCCTTTCCCATCGCACAGCATGAGATAAGGCTGCCACCAAGTGTGTTTTAGGCCATAGAGTTTTAAAGATTCAAGCAGGGATGTGGGAACTTCATCCCTCAGACTGACCAGGCTGACAGTGCACAGTGCCGTGACCGAGCACAGCAAAACTCTGGCTCACACATGGATCTCTTATACAAATTCCATTACCTTTCTTTGTTAAAAGGGAATGATATTATTTCTTGTTGCATCCTTGGGGCTGAGGAGATGAAAACCATTTCACACTTTGTGTGGAACAATGAGGCCCTGTTCTCACTTGGGGTCTTAAACTCTTGCTTTAATATAATTTAGGGGGAAAAAAAGGTTGAGCATTAAAGAATAAAATAGAAATGCGAAACTTGGTTATTTAACTTCTCTTTCACAAGGAAAGGTGCTAACCTGACTTGCATAACTTCATACACAATTTCTCCTTGACCTTTTCTACATCTGCCATCAGCAGTGCCCTATTTGTAGAGTTCATCAGTGAAACAGATCAGTAAGGTACCATTCCTTTAAAAATAGCAAATTAATGAGTTTTCCTTTTCTTTCTTAAACCCACCATGCCATCTAAAACCCTGTCTCATAGCCTGTGACTGTGCAGTACTCATTTCTATAATGCATTTTGACATCCTGGTTTTATAAGGACTTGAATTCTCAGTTGTTGCCTTAATGTGAATCTATAGGTTTTCCCTGCCAAATAGGAGCCAGGGATCTGTGTAAAATTTTTCAGTCTTAGAGAAGACTTCAGGGAAATGCCACTATAACTCATTGAAATTATTCTTTGCTCTGTGAATAAAGCCAATAACCTAATTGGGATTATCTGAAGAGTGAAATATGATTCAATTTGACTAACCATGGCTGTGTGCAGACATTAGTGGGAGTAAATTCAGCACCAAATAATAAAATGAGACTGGGGTCAGTTTCCTTTTGGAAGAGTTTGATTTCTAAAGAAGGAGGTAATCTCGGAGCACCAACACCCAATAACTGCGTATTCCTTTCTTTGGATCCTTGTGTGGGTGTGATCTGGGTTTTCCCTCTGGGTGCTTGTGGGAACCTAGAACATCTCTCCAGCAGTCCAGGATTGCCAGGACCCTGCCAGGGGGCTCAGAAGCCCTGGCACAGAGCCCAAAACACCTGTGGGTTTGATTATGACCCATAGAGCAAATTACCAACCTTATATGAAGATCACCAAGCCACAACAGTTTAGGTAGAATAATAGTGAAGTTATCACGGGGTGAAAAAGTAGATTTTGGGGTTTCTGCTATGGGGGTTCACGAGGCAAGATGGAGGGATCTGGGTGTGTCCAGCCTTTCTCTTTCTTCTTCTTGGCCTCCATCTTCTGCTGTGATGTTGGCACTTTTAGATTGGTTTAGGGTAGAAGCTCACTGTCTAACATAGGTGATAGGTATTGGAAAGTTATTGTGAATATTGTACATGTAGTTTTTAGTATAAAGACATAACACTGTCCTGGGGGCAGCAGAGTGCCTGGAACTGTCCTGCTGGATGGACCTCGGCAGGGCAGGAGAACGAATTTTATAGATAAGAAACAATGAACAACCTTGAGACCGAGACATGAAGAGCCCTGACTCTTTCTTCAAGCTCTCAGGCTGAGAAAAGAGACTTTCCAACTTTTCTCAGGGTCACTCTGACAAGCCAGAGATCCCGACAGGTGCTGCTCCCAGGAGCAGCTGCCCTGAGCTTTCCCTGCAGGGCTGGGCTGGTCCGTGCTGCTCCCCCATGCAGGGATGCAGCAGTTGTGCAGCGCCCAGTGCTGCTACCTGGGCCAGGCTGCCCTGCAGGGGACAGACAGAACCCTGCCACTCGCACTCAGCGTCACACAAAACCACTTCAAAGAAGGGTTTTTTTTCCCCCTAACCCTAAATAGCCACTACAGTAATACATATATCTGCATACACAAAAGAGTTTGTTCTTAGGAAAAATCTTAAACAAATGCAGAACCATGCTAGGATTATACATTTCATTTCCCAGCATACAAATGAGGAGCTAATTTAGTCTGGGCTGTTCATGCATTTTGCTTTTAACAAACATCCATATGCCAAATAGACCTTCCATATACTTCCCTGCTGGAGTTTTTTTTCCTTTCAACTTGGTAGGGAACATTTGTGATCCTTATTCAACCAAATATATCTAAAGAATATATTTTGCTCAAGGCCTTCTAGTTTATAATTTAAGAGAAACAAAATCAATTCATGGTTCTGGCAGTCTCACTATTATGACAAGTATACATCTGTGCAAAACTACTCCAATCCCTAATTAATTACAGAATGTTATTAACATTTTATAATTTAGCATTGGTTAATTTATTTAATTTCATAAACACGGCCATATGAAGTTACTTTTTATGGACCACTTTTTCATCTTTTGCTTGCAGTTCTGAAATCTGGGTAGAGATACAGAGATATTTGCTTGTATCAAGATTATTTTCTGTTCAGATAGTTCTCAGTCCTTTATGTAATGACTTCAATGCTGAGGCTTGACACTTCACTCCTGACTCAGGCAGCACTGATGAGCAGTGTTAATGGGAGTTTTTTCCAATTAGAGGAAACAGGCTGAGAGTCATGTTCTTTAAAATTAATACTTTTATGAATATATAATGCCAATCATATTTCTCATTACCAGGGCACATCAAGTTGAGTTTAATTTTAAGTCAGCTTAGTAAATACATCACAAAATGTGCCCTGTTGGAGTTAAAGTGGATCATTCCTAAAAGAGATTTATTTATTGATCTGGTAAAGAGCTGCACATAAAATTGCTATCAACTTTAATCAGATGAGAACAATTATTTTACATGAATAATTAGTGGAACTAATAAAAAATCTGAGCAGGTATAAACTTCTGTGAAGCATTTATATTTGTTTGAAAGACAGTGGTAATTCTTGATTTACCTCACATAAGCACTGATTCCACTACAACTGCAACAAGAGTTCTAGCAGCTATTCAGCCTTTTCCTATGCTTACATGTTTAGTATTTATAGGGGGTTTACACAGTCCATCAGGTTCATTTGTAATCTTTAAACAATCCTCTCTTACTTTCCTATGACCCTATTAAAAATACAATCTAAAAGGCAAATAGTAAAAATCTTGCTTTTCTCTATATTCACTATTCAGATTGCTCTCAACCAATCTGGTCCTGAAGTATCTTTTATAGCTGTGGTGAGACATGGGCATGGTACTGGGGTGCCAGAGGAAGCAAGGGGTTCTCATTCACAGATAATAGGATGGCAGTGGTTTTTGTGGCCTGTAACCACATCTGCACTGCTCACTGAACCATCCACATTTATACTCGGCTAAAGAAAAGCACTTTTGGCCAAAAATAAAATACATTTTTAATTGGTATTCTCATGTACATATTTAAACAATTTAAACCAGTCCTCTGTAGAAATGCTCGTCTGAAGCAGTACTGTGAGCTCCACTTTGTAGCTTTATGTGGTTTTTATCTACATTTTTGTTTTTTTCACACATAAGGTCACAAATTAGAAACCTCAGCTTTAGAGAGATAAGAATGTTACAATGTTAGTTGGAAGAATCTGAATTAGTACCTGGTGACTGAATGACTCCTAATTGCCAAACTCAGTTCTACTCTACCTCATTCAAATGCTAAGGAAACTAAAAGGAATCAATGTTTGCATGGGTTGTACAAGTTTATCATATGCATCTAGCAGTACTGTAGAGATGTAGTGAAAAAAACCCAAGAAAACACCACCCCAGCAAAACCAAAGACTGATGAAGAGACAAGAGACAGGTTTTAGAGGCTAATAGCACTAAACATGTTTTTCCTGGCTTTGTGTGTTGCCAAGATGGTATGGCCAGACAGGTGGATCAAGAAGCAAAGTAGAAGGAAGCCTCATGCTCTTACCACACCTCACCACACCACACCAACCTCTAATCATAGACTGCAGCAACAATTTTGGAAGATTATTCATTCCAAATACAGTCTCTAACTCACATTAGCATCATAGACCAGAAGCAATGTTTGTTATGAGAACTTCCAGAATGGGTTAAAATGGGGGTTTGGCCCCAAGACCTGGCTGCTTACACCTTCACTCCCTCAGGCCAAGTTACTAAGCCCAGGCAAGAAAAAGATGCTTGTGCAGAGCATGACCTTATTTAGTTGGGGTAGCACTTGATTTTTCTCTCAGCCTTCATTACTGTAATATCATACACAGGGTTTTTCCTTTGTGTGCCATGCAATTTATTCCCCTAAGATTAGTCTTTTTCTAGTCAAGCAGTTTAAAGCTAATCACAGTTGTTATTTTAATCTGTGCTCACCATTAAGAATTCTCACTGAGCTATTTTGCCTGTTAGCAATTAAGGCTTCCCAATGGAAGTTCATGATTACAGCAAAGGCAACCTGTTTAATACTTGGCACCTCTTTAGTACATAGGCATTAAAACCAGGAACACAGAAGCATGCTAATGCTGGTGAGGAAAGCAGAGCAGATCTATTTAACAAACTCTGTTTTGAATATACAGCATAGGAGAAATGCAATGTAATCCTCATGTGCAGTTCTGGTCCCTCCCCTCTGTGTTTTACATTTCTGTAGTAAATTGGGGAAGTGCTGTTGACCTTCATTAACTTATTACATATTAGTCATGTCTGAGCTGCAGCATCTCCTCAGGCTTTCACCAAGGCAGACTGAAGTGTTGGTCCCAGTTCCAGTAGCACTACTCATAAAATTCCCTTTAAAAGTCTCAAGACCAGGATCTGACCTTTGCTTATTCAGGCAAGCATCCTATGCTGAATTATGACCTCTTTCCTCTGTTAAGAGGATCGGTAATTACTGCTACTGATCTGTGTATCAAGATTTAAAAATTATGATTTACCATCAAATCAATTAGCAAAGAGTGTGGGAGCAAATTTTTGCTTCTCATGTTGATTGTCCATGTGATTCTGCCATAAAAATTACACATCAGCTGAACTTAAGCATTAAATGACTAGGTAACAAACAACATTGCAAGGGGATTCTACTCACCTGTCCCAATTCCATCCTGTTTAAAGCCATTTCCAGACAGGATAGGGCAGAGAAATCCAAAATAATATTTACTTTTTTTTAAACTGATACATGGACATGCACAACCACTACTGTGCATCACTTCCAATGGTAAATGTTGGTGATTTACATTGATGGGGATCAAATTAACAAATTTGTCTCACACTGTGTAAATGTGTTGAGCTTCGACCTGAGAAATAGAGAAACCACTGACAAGTCAAATATGCTATCAGTAATGTGAAAATAACTGCTGTGAAATGTCCAGTATAAGAAAAGCTGTGTTAATAAAATCTGCATCATCACAAACTACTGAGGTATTGTCAAGTTTTAAGAACAAGGAATCTGAAGCTGGGTTAGAGGTCTGCTTTAGTGGAAAGCCATAAAACATGACCTAACCATTGCCAGTCCTCCTGGGACAGCAATCACAGCAATAAATGTTCCACAGCAGATGCTAATGCCATGTGTAAACAGTTGTCCTCTAAACTGAAAAGAAATTTTGGCCCCCACATGTCTTTTAGGGTCCCATTGTACGTGTGGAGATGTAAAGGAAATGTAAAATTGATATGCACGCCATGGCAGCGGGTTTGGCCTCCTGTGCCTCAGCTTGGGCACTATAAATCTGTGCTGGCTGTGGGTGAGGCTGGAGGAGCCAGAGGGGCAGGATTTGTGTGTGTCAGGTTTATGGGCTCGCCCTGACACCGCGGGGTTATCGCTCAATGTCAGGTTCAGCGCCCGCTGACCCACCGGGCTCAGAGCATGCGCCACAAATCAGCAGCATAATGAAGGCTGAGGAGAGGGCTCTGCTGATTTATTGGGACATCTGTCTGCCTGTGGACAGCCCAGCACTGCCCCTGTGCAGTGCCAGCTATTAGCATAATCCTCACCATGGAACTTCTCAGAGATTTCAAAGGGAGGAATAAAGTGTTCAAAGAAGACTGGCTGAACCAGAAGGGTTTTTTTTGTAGTGCTCATTACCAGTCAACTTTTTATGCCAACACACCATAAAAATAATAATAAAAATAAATAATGTTAAAATAAAGTAATGGTTTTGGTTTTTTAAAACCACTGAATTTCCAGAATGCATCTGTATGTCTGTTTATAATAAAGACACCACCCCTGCTACTCTTCAAAGACCTTTAAATATTTTAAATTTTTATAATTCATTTATATTTAATCACAGTAGTGTCATCTGCATATAATGTTATCACCTTCATTCTTACAAAGTTAGTCTCCTGAACTCTGTAATGTTAAATGAAAATTTCACCTTTTTGTGCCAATTATATTTGGCTACTTTTTAAGAAAAGGGGGAATTAGGCACGAACTTTAGGAGTTTGCCTATAACTAAGAGTCAATATCATAATGCTGCAAGCTGTAAATGATGGGATACTACTTTATATTGTATAGATAAGTTTGTGAGGTGCAGAACTAATACTGGCATGTGCAAAGTCGCTCTTTTTTTGTACATGAGAGGCATTCACCTGAAAAATCAGACAGATCATTATTTCTCACTTGATCGGAACTAAGGTGAAATAGGTTTCAGTCTATGAACATTAAATTATTCCCTGAAGATACTTTTATATTTGACTGTGTTTTAAAAGACTGTCATTGTTCATATGTCTTCAGAAAAAAAAAGTTAAATATTGCATTAAAAAAATTGCTGTGAATGTTGAAGGAATTTTATCACTGCTATTATCCCATTTCCTTTGTATGAAATGTTGTGTTAGATAGGATTTGAGCAGTTACCGAATTTGCTGTAGACAGCATAGAAACACCCACCAGCATGTGGCAATCCCTGCTCTGCTTAAACCAGGGTGAAGTCTGGGCAGCATGAACAGAGAAGATGTAGAAAATCCAAACTATCAAGAGCACTGCAAAATTGTAAACCTCTCTTTATTTTAATTTCCAAACTCTCAATTGGTCATGCTGCTATGGTGATATTTTGGCTAGATTTTGTGTGCCATTCAATGAAAACACTTATATTCAAGGATATAAGACAATTTCTGAAATTCAGTCCAGTTGAAAGGATCTGAAGGAGAGTTAGCATCCACTGCCTAAAAACTGTAACATGAGTAAACTTGTACATGTGTGAAACTGCCCTGATTAACAAAGGCAGAATTCCTCTTGTGTGTGCTGCCCTGCTTATTTAATGAGCTAAGATTTGGTATTCTGCAAAGAATTAAAAAATGGAGAAACTGAATAGCCAATCATTCATCTGAACTCAAAAATGGAAACTGTGGATTGCAGTATAATTTCCAAAATAGCAACATAAATAAACATGTGTGGCACAGTACTTGCCTCCATAAATTCCAGCGTTGTTCTTCCAGCTGAGTCACCAAATGCTCTATGTATTTGTTGGAGTCCATGTATTCCTAAAGGAAAAATTATTACAATATTAGTTTTTCAATGTTCAAAGTATTTGTAAAACTTTGAGTAAAAAGCAGTCGGAATCAGTTTGTGGAGTGCACTTTGATTTTGCTCCCAAAGTTATCCCATATACATAGAAATCACAGTGATGTAAAAATCTAGGTTAAATTCACATTTGGATTCATATTACATGAACAGGGCAGTAGCCTAATGCACACTTCAGAGATTATTTGAGGGGAAGACAAGAGGCACTAAGGATACACAAGCAGCACAAATAAATTAGTGTACATATAAATTCATATCCATATTCCAAGCCCAGAATAATCTTCCCTGGATCCAGACTGAAAAATAACTGCCCAGCAGTGCAGTCATTGGTTTTGGTGCACATTTGGTTTACTTAGATATTAATCAAAGTGAACTGAATATTTGACTCAAATATTTATTTTATGGAAAGTATGAAAAATGCTATAGCATGTACCCTATTTGAAAATGAAGCTATAACTCAGCCCCTATATTATTTTCCAGTCCAACTTTTGCAGATGCAATAACTTGAAATATCAGCTCTATGAAAGCTCCTGTACTTGTGTCTAGACAGAACTTCTGATAAATAATCTTGACCAGATGAAAAATTTGGATTTTTTTCCTATTGAAGCCTATTCTTTAACTCAATGCAAAGAGATGATGTTTATTCTCAGCAGAGAAATCTGTCAGTAATAGAAATACACCACCTCATTTCCAGGAGGAAGGCAACATCAGTGTTATTTATATCAAATATTTCAGAATGAGCCCACAGAATTACATGATATAATATGATACATTTGGATGACAGCAGTACCAACACAGTCACATTACTATTATTCTGAAGGTCTATCAGTAATAATATAACTGTCCTGAAATATCTCAGCACAGCAAAAATATGTCTTAAACCTCATACTGCAGGAAATTGCAAGTATTGGAGTAAAGAATCCATCTCCACTTTCTGGAGACAAAAGCTCCATTTTTATAGCTCCACTGTTTTACCTTTGGACTCATCACAGAATCACTTTGTGAGGTTCCTGTTTGTATTAGAAGTTGTCTCTTCACTGTTATTATTTCTTTTGTGTACAAATATGGATTTTGTTGCAAAGTGGTTTGTTCTTATGAGCCATTTGTCTTCATGAGGAGGACTATGAGACAGCCACTACAGAGACTGTACATCATTGTGTCTCCTCAAGGTGAAGATAAATGTTAGCTGATTTTAATGATCATAATTTATATATAAATGTACATTTTTATTTTTCAGGACTGGAGTTGTTCCAAGTGATTCCATGTTTCTGTCCACAGTAAGCAAGAGTAGGACTCAGCTCCCAAGGAGCCTCTGCAAAACTTCTCAGCCATATCCTGCTCAAACTGCATGGCTTGAAAAGCTTTGGGTACTGCAAAACTTTCCATTAAACTTTGTGATTGCCCCAAGTTTAAATTTCATTCAAACTGCTGTAAATAGAAGCATTACATAGCTGTTTCTTAAATAATGGAAATCCTGAGAAACACCATGAGCTTCAGTGGCAATTAAACAGGAAGCTTCTTCTAAGCTTATTCTAATAAATTCTGCAATACACATATATTAGAGTTCACCAAATATATACTGTACAAATATATAATGATGATTAGTTGCAGTACCTAGTTCTTTAAAACAAGTTGCCTATTTTAGTTTATAGTTTTTACTACAATGAATCTGGCATAAATTAGTATTAATACCTTTACATCTTTTTAATGTAATATTAAACAATATTCCTGATTTATTCATCAGTGCACTTTGCCCTACAGGCAAAGATGGGATCAGCAGTTTTATTCTGCATCAATTCTACCATGATAATATAAAACCCTCAGTCTGAAGCAATTTTCTTAAAACCGTTTTCTGGAAATAAGGACAATGGGGAAAAGAAAAGCCTGTGTTTATCCTATATGACTGCTGACTTAACGCTAAGGGTTTCCTGTGACAGATCAGAAATATTATTCTGTTTGTCTTTAAAAGCCAGCAACCTGGGAGTATGTAATCTTGTCAGTGTGCAGAAGTGATGTAAAAAAGTCAGCCATGGTTTGATGGTGGTTAGCAGCACCTCCTTTCTCCTGGCACATTCATATGCCAGCTGTGGCTGCAGCCAGCCATCTGCTCCAGACAAGGCCTCTTTCCCTAAGCCCAGGTTTCTGCTCTCTTCTCTTATCAACTGTCCCAATAAGACAAATTCTGCCATCCCTGGATCAGGACCCAGTGTTATTTTGTCAGTGGGAAGCAAATAGCAAACAGTCACTTCAGATTTAGAGCAACTTTGTGATTTAGAATAGCTTGGCACATTCAGTGACAGCAGAAAATGTGAGTAAAAACCCCAAAGTAATCACACTGGTTTATGGTTGGACTCAATGACCTTAAAGGTCTTTTCCAACCTAAATGATTCTCTGACTTTATGTTCAACAAGACGATGTATGCAGTTCATTAAAGCACTTCAGAGTGCCCAATAGATCACACCTAGAGGGGAAATACAATTATTTGGTGGCTTTCTTGGAGCTCTGTCCTGTGAATGCTTGTGCCATGCAGGCTCTGAGTAGCACAGAAAACTGTGGAGTGTGAAAGATTATGTGGAGCCTCATTCTCTGATGTAAACTATATAAAAATCATGATGCCACTCATAATAGATACTAATGAGACAGAGCAATCAAATGAGAGAGAGGCTGTAAAAGCACAGCTGCCCCAGGGTTTCAGAAGGGGGTCACAATTCTTCCTGCTCCCCCTAGAACAATGGACACTGCAGAGCAGGAGGGGGTAAAGCTCTGTAAGACCAAGCCAATATCTCTGAAATGACACAGCATTTTTAATCTGAAGTCCTAGACTCCATATTCAAGTACTTATGTACATTTGATGCTGTTTCATAGCAATTGTGCTGATGGTGGAAGTGCCATCCATGCTGCTGTCCACACCTGGACTAGAGCTCAGCAGCCTGCACTGGCTCTGCCTGGAGTCCCCCTCCTACCTCCAGCCATTCCTCACAACTTCCAGGATTACTGAGAAGTTCAAAATTTAAACAAACAAACAAAAAATTAAAATCCTTTTCAGAATAATGAGCGAAACATGTCCCTTTTCTTCTGATGTAGTTACCTCGCAGCCATGAGAAATTAACTTCTCCCTCTATCCTCCTGTGATGGCACTGTTTTAAGGACAAAACCTTCTGTATATGTTTAAATGCAGTAGAAAACCTTTCTAACAGCTGCATGTATTCTGGCATACAGGAAGAGATGGCATGCAAATGTCACATACAGCTCATCTAATTTAGAGAGCATTAGAGAAGTGCTTTACCCAGATTATTGCTGATTTGAGTTGAAGCACAAGCCTAGAAACACACCTAAAAATGGGGGTTTTGACAGTACTAAATATCTCACTTTGCAATGCTTAATTGTTTTGCTAGTTTTTTAGAGTTTTGTTTTTCTTTTCTTTGTTATCTGGATGGCTGTCATGAAAAAACAGAGAAGAGAAAGGAAATGAAGTGCCTCCACTGAGGCCCGGGATCCACTGCTCGGTATTTTGGTTGGTTACTTGGGTATTTGTTCTGGCATATCCCTGTTGTTGTGCTGGGCAGGGTATCAAAAATTATCCAGCACACAGAACATTTTCCCATCCATTGTTGCAGAGCAAACCCTTCAAGCAACCTTAGGCTCCCAGCACAGGAGTCCCTGGCTGGAAGCTGGAGGTGATAAATTCAAGCCAAAGGAACAGTACACAGTCCCTGCCTCTCCTCAGGAACTTGCACATCTTGGTATCAAAGAGAGTTTAATGAGCTTAGTGAGATGTGAAAAGGATTAAGGATACCAGCAAATCACTTGATTACGCACTTAATTCAATAGGGCCACTCAGGAGCTTGCCTGGCTGTCCTGGCTAGCTGGGCCATGGGTGGGACTGGCCTGTGGAAAAGGTTTTACAGCAACTTCTGTGAGATAGAGAAAAGTTTGATAAGAGGATCCATATTTACCCCTGAAAGAATTTTCTAGCAAGGTCATTGATGTAGAAACCAAGAAGGGAAGGAGGATAAATAAGAGAAACCTGCAAATTTCTATAAGCACTTTGATTGTCTCTCATGGCCAGTGAGTGAAGTGTAAACTTACGTGTTTTATAAGAATGTATAAAAAGCATGCATGCTGTAATAAAAACAGGTTTGAAGTCTTCTGAAAATGGAGTGTTGCTTTTCTTGTGACATTGGCCCCTCCTGCAGCATGGACACCCCAGCTCAGCTGCCCCAAACCCACACACCTCAGCCAGGCACATGGGGACACGGCCACTGTCCCCCTGCCAGTGCTCTCCTGTCCTGACCAAGCTCCTCGGGCACTGAGATGCCTGAGCTGTGCAGAAAACAGGGAACTGGGACAGAGACTGGGCTGGCACTCATGTTCCTGCAGACCGGTTTTGAAGCAGGGCTGGGAGGTAAACATCATATTCAGGCCTGCACAGCCCAGAGCTTTCCATTTTCCCCTGGCACATCTAATTGCACTCCTGGCTCGGCTGGAGCAAACTCTGTGCACGCAGCCCTAGCCCACTCTTCCACGACACTTCCCCTTGATTCCCCTAATTTTGGATTTGGAAGCAGGCAGGATTCAGCACAGATTCAGGCTCCTGGGCTCCACAGAGGAAAATGTTGGTCACTGGGGAGCAGAGAAACCGAGTGAACAACAGTATAAGGGCACAGACGAGGTCCTCCAAGAGCCTGGAGACAGGGAGCTCCATGGAGAGCCCACAATCATCTGCTGCAGTTCAGGAAGTCACAATTTCACAGGGAAAGGTTACTAGAAATCAAACAACAACAAAGCTGTCTGCAGCTAAACAGCAGACTGTTGCAATTAGGAAATTATGTTAGCAGAGCAAAAAGGGGGACATCTAAGCTGTTACACTGAGTGTGGAATTACATGAGTAATTTTTGAAGGATCTTGGAACAGTGCCCTGGGGTAAAGCTTTAAATCTAGGGAGAGTGATTTCAGAGAATATTATAACTTTTGTAAAATATTTATTTTTGTTTTCATCCTGCTGCATAAACCCTTGATAGAAAATAGACTTTTTTCCAGCAGCCTAAGAGGACACACACATATATTTATATATATATGTGTTCTTGTCTAGACAATGTTTTTCATATCCAAAAGCAATAGCAATGAGAATTGAGAGAGCTTTCTGCTGCACACTAAAAAGAAATCAGGTATAAAAAACATAAAACCCTAAAACCCTTTAGGATTAGTAATTTTTCACTCCTTTCAATACCACACCTGGCCTACTACTCACTTTTGTTCCTAAATAACAATGAAAGCTAAACCATGTGGAGAAAATAATATTTTTTAAAACTGCCATTATTACTGATTTAATTGTCAATATTTTAATTGTCAAGTTTATTAATAACTGGCATGAAAATGTACATTGAGAGCCTCTGCAATGGAGCAGGAGGCTGGCAAGAGCCCTTGTGCACATTACACCATTATGGAAAAAGCAGTAATGATTATTTTAATAAATATATTAAGCAAATTTCTTAATTGTTCAAAATCACTTAAGCTTCAGTGAACAGTTCATATTACATCTCAGCTGCAGTGATTAAAACTGATTTGCCAATTCATCTGGAGCCAGTTGTTTTCATAAACAATCAGCTGGGTTTTCCCTCTGCTGCTGCTTGGCTTCCACTTTGCACCCTATTAACCAGCACCATCCACAGACACAGCAGAGTTTAATAAAACCTGAAACAGCACAAGCTCATTGGCTGATAGACAGATTCTGCACCCTGAGGACAGGGATGCAGGGATATTTCTCAGAGGAATGCTGTTCAGATCTGCAGCTCTTTTGGGTAGTTGCAAACAAATTAATATTTTTCCTATGCAAATAGCAAGCTATGTAAATTATGTTATTCTGCTAAATATTGAGCAAATCATTCCATTTAGCTCTTTCTGCTAAATATTGAGCAAATCTCTTCCATTGAAGAGAAGGAAACTCGATGTTTTGTCCAGCAGGCAAATCAATGCTGCTTTTGGCTGATTTTCTTCCCCTGAAAGTATAAATCAGTAAAAACAAATACAAAGCATTACCTGAAATTTACTAGAGTCATCTTGAAATAGAAAAGGATGATATAATAGTGGGAAAGTCTGCATTGACATCCTCTAAGTTGTGGAGCTTTTAACACCCATGAGCAGAGTGATTGAGCAATACATCCCTACAGCATCAACACGAGGATGCCCTTAATTTGGATGTGGAGCCAAAACTGTCTCCATAAAGGCCAAATCTCCATGGATACCCTCCTATCCCGAGGTTCTAGAGGCTGGGTAGGGCCTGACCCTGAGTCACAGAGCAGGAACTGCAGCAGATGCAGGTGATGGTGCAGAGTATGGACTGCACTCATCAGTGCTTGTCCCAGAGGAAAAAAAACACCAAGAACCCTTTGAACTTCTAACCTACTAAAAATGTCAACAAGACCACTGGACCAGCCAAAGATTTCAGCAGGAAATGGGAAAAATTGTCTTTTGGCCAGGAAGAGGAAAGAATATGGACAAGCAGATTGTGTCAGAGCACCCTGGCTGTGTCTCCTGGGCAGGTTTGGGGCTGCTCTCCCATTTGCTGCAGCTCATGGAAAGTTCTGGTCCTCACTGAGTATAAAATCTCTCTTGCAGGGAAATATAAAATGAACAGAGATTGGTACATGTAAGAGTTCCTGGTGGCTGGAAGTTATTGATGACCATGTGTAAGTTAAGAAGGTGTCAGAGAAACACAAATGTTTTCAGCCCAGCAATTCCATGAAGGAAAAGGTGACAGTATCATTTAAGGTAACAGAAATTTGCTATTTAGCCAAAACAGACAATTTGCTATTTAGCTAAAACAGACATCCAGAGTTTAAAAAAAATAGTAGGAAGATGTGCAGATTTTATGAGTTTGCTGCTACACAGTGTGTATATTTACATGAAATAATTAGCTGTAGTCTTGTTTATGTCAAATCCAATTTACATTAATAAACTTCACCCAGCAAACACTCTGATGCTGTAAGAAAATGTCCAGAAATGTTAGCAGCCTTAAAAATGCAGAGTAAACACTGGAGCATTTAATTAATCAATTCCTGACATTACCGAGTAATTACAATTTCTGAATCATTTCTTGAATGTTTTTTATGAATATAAATCAACCACAACACATGGAAGAACTGCTGGTGGGAGGCATTTGACTTATGTAGACATATGGCACTTGCATATGACTCCTACTGTCTAAAGAGGACCAGGAGTTAGAACAGGATGGAAAAACATTGATGGGATCTATTGTAGAGTTGGGAAAATTTAACTCTGAGCGTATTCAGGATGTTTGGGATTCACAGATAAAGATGCTTTATTCTCAGAATGCACCAGACTTTTTGACTCACTTGGAATAACCACTGCCATCTATCCAACAACAAATACCTCAGGATCTGAAGTTTTCTCTACCATTTTCTGTAATTGCTTTGTTATCACTTGTCCTCACATTTATTCTGGCAGCTTCTGATGAGGAACAATGTACATAAACAAAAGTCAAGACTATGTTCATCTGGTTTCATTTCTACTAAAAGCAATTTAAACAAACAAAGAGTAGATGCTCGTTCAGTAGATGCTATTAGTCAACAGCAAAAATTATAAAGTATATACTATAAATAGTAATAGGATGGCCTGATTTGAAGACCACCTTGAAGACCATAAAATCCTAACTCCCCTGCCATGGACAGGGACAACTTTCATTAGCCCAGGTTGCTCCAAGCTCCATCCAGCCTGGCCTTGAACACTGCCAGGGATGGGGCAGCCACAGCTTCTCTGGGCATCCTGTGCCAGGGCCTCCTGACACCAAATCTGAACCTCTCCCAGTTTGAATTCACTCCCCCTTGTCCTCTCACTCCATGCTCTTGTAAAAGCACCATCTCTGTCTTTCTTGTGGGCTCCATTCCCATATATAAAATATCTCAATATAAGGTTAAAAATCCATCACAATGTTACAGACACATCAATATGATGATGCTGAAAAATGTCCAAACAAGGACAAAATAAGGTGAGGAAAAGTTCTGAGGATCTCTAGATTCTGACCCCCACTCTAAAGACAAGGATAACTTGAGCTTTAGCAAACCCCAAATTACCTTTGGGGTAATGTATGGATGGAAATCAGGGAATCTGGACATGAGCAGATCATTTACATCACCACAGGCTGGGACCTCTTTTCCAGACAAATTTCGTTTGTTTTCTCCAACCACCCTTCTTTTGTCCACCTGCCACTGTGCTCTGCTCTAACCACAACCATTTTCACACAGAGGAGAGAACTGGTTATAGCACATTTTGAAAATTAATCTCCATGTCAATGGTTCTGTTTGCAATGTCTTTCCTGTGCATATCTATAGTCAAGAAAAGATTGTCTCTGAGTTAACAATGGAACATTGCTCAGAAAATCTCAGAAGCTGCTTCCAGCACTCCATCCCTTCCTGGTATGCTGAATTTAGTGGGACTACTTACATCCATCCATCTCATCTGCATGATACATAAACACAAACACACAAAAAAATGATGGAACATGCTAATAAATATGTTCCTAAACATCCCCTGTTCATTTTTCACTCTGTGCACAGAGAAAAAAGAAATTAATCTGAAGCTAACACAAAAATATACCTCTAAATTTTCATAGTTTATTATAAACAAAGCAGGAATTGTGCTTATAGGGAGTTTGTCAACTGTGCTTGAAATATATTTATTTTCACTACCAGGACTTGCATCAGGTTCAGCTTTGGGTATTGAATGATTGTAGAACACAACTGAGTCTAGGCATGGATCAGTTGTAAACTGCTGCCCAAATCACACTTTTTCTTCAACCCTCCATGTCTAACTCATGGGCTAATTTCCATGAGATATCCAAGTAAATAAAAGCATTCATTAATGCATTAAAAACATTCGTTAATGCCCTGCTTGTAGATATCTGAAGGTAGGAAAATTTTTAAAAAACACCTCTGCAACATTCAATGTATTTTCTTGTAAATAACTATTCAGTTCCATATGGGAGGAAGGTGCACTGTTCTGCCAAGCAGATTTCTCGTGAGGAGCTCACAGTCCCCACGCAGGACAGGCAGGCAGCACAATGGGACCTGACTTTCTGGGTCAGGGGATTAATCATAAGAAGTTTGGCATTTCCTAAGTGGTGTGTAGGCTAGACAGCATCATGTGATCCTGGATGGAGATAAACTTTTAGTGTATCAGGGATTTAGTGAAAGTGGATTTAGTGGAAGGAAAATGTTTCACTTTAATGGCAAGCTATAAGCAGAGGGTTCAGTAAAATCCCAGAAAGGAAAAAAGAACTGGAACATTTGTGTCAGCAAACAGCACACAGGCTGTGTGTTATGTTCTGTAGGCCTGTTAATTACCTAAGCCAAAGCAGTGCCTTTAGTTACAGACACTAATTCCAAGTCAAATCTGTGTGGAACAGAAAGCACAAAAGCACTGCAAGGACAATTTCTTGTTGGGCTGCAACCCCAACCCTGTCATCCCACCAAGGCTGTAAAAACTCCCAGCCATAGGCACAGTCTGGGATGGTGCAATTTGCACTGGCACAATTAAAAGACCCATGGGATAAGTGGGAGATGCCCAATGGCAGCAGGAGGGCTCCTGGGGGGCATTTCCTGGGGTGAATTTGAATGCCAGTTGTTGAATTTAATGTGTAGGGGTAACTGAGCCTAATACAAAGCCTTTCATAAAATAAGAATTGGTAGGTTTTCCCCTTAACTTATGATACAAAGAAAAACTCCCTCCTCAAATCCTGCATACTACAGTTCTAACCATTAATAACCATTATTATCATGTGCTTTTATTAGTGATATGGTTCACTATTCTTCTCTGTCTCCTGAACACTTGTGACTCCATTATGCCATGTATTGTAGATGTTAAACAAACATAATGGTGCTGCTCAATTTAACAAGAATCTATTTCCTTCTCATAAAAATTAAAGTGAAACTTAAATTTCATTCAGCAATATAGAATTCACAGGTACAATGCAGTAGCAGTGAAATCAGAGCTGTAATTTACCTCCTGGTTAATGCTAATAATTTTTCTGCAATTGAATACTACTGCACTGAATTGCAGATCCATCTCAAATGTTATGTGCCTAAAGATATTAGTTACAGTTATTGCAGAGCATTCTATTTATTCAAATCAGACTGAAACAAACACAAACTGTAGCATGAAAGGCTGGAAAATATTTGCTTAGATAAATGTTCATTGTTGGCTGCTACACAGGATATATAGACACAATTCAAATTACATGACAGCTTTTTGTTTTATACACCATCTTGCCAGTTAGCATGCAAAATGTAACTTTTAAAATGCCTTTAATTTTATGTGTGCTATACAAAGTGATATACTTAGCTGTCCATGTTTCTACACATGAATCTCTAATCCACAGGAACCTTAATAGGAATTAAAAGTGGAAATATAAGCATAAATCTTTATATTTCTGGTAATACAATCTTGCTGTTAACCGAAGCTTACTGGAAAAGTTCTTTGTGATATTTAACTGAATTACATTTTAAAGACCTTTATCATCATCAACTGGAAAATCTATGGCAACCAATGATGAGTCCTGCTAGCCTACCCACTACTCTAGTGCCAAATTTGTGATGCTCAGACAGTGTCTCTGTCTTGGGAACCACAGGCAGAGACACAATTTCCTGCAGAAGCCTTGGCTCTCATTGTTCTGAGGCAGAGAGAGCAAATTATAAAACCCACCACATGTCAATCATGTACCTAAAAGCATTTTTTTCACATGAAGGTGACATCCCATTTCCAGTGTGTAAGAGTGTTATGGGCCAGCTTCAGTTGGAACCATGCTGACCATGAGGGAATTAACTGAAGCCACCATCAGTTCAAAATAAACATAGAAAAAAAGCTCAAAGTAGTCAGGTTTCACTCTCTACTGTTGATGCATGATTTTTAGACTAATTGGACCAAAAGATTTTCAAACACTGGTTTAAAAAAGTTTCATTTGGGGATAGTAATTATTGTACACAAACACTCTGGAATGTACTGGCCTCTTGCTATTATCTAGCACTTGTTAAGCATCTCGTGTTTCTGACTATTCAAAACTAGTGTCAATAATTGATGTACAACAGAAAGGCTGAAATTCTGCAACTGAACTGTGTAGATGCTCCATGCATGACTCACAGACAGTTTACTGTATGGTTCTCACAAGAGCTAATGATTTAGATTCATTTGCTAAGCCTTAGGATGTTTGCATGCATAGTCTGGATCAGAAATTCCAACCTCACGTTAAATCAGAGGAGAAAAATACCCAAAATCACCTTCAAGAAACTTTAGCAGTTAAGAGAGGTTCCAGCCCAGAAAGTGCTTCTTTCCCTTCCAAATCTGTATCATCTACACCTACATGCCCTTCATGGCTATTATTTTTGAAAGGGTTGATGAGAGTTGAAGGCTCTGCCCTGCCCCATAGCTCAGGCAGGGCAGGTCTCCCAGATGCCCAGCTCCCATCAGAAATCACAGAGTGATGTCTCACCCCTCACATAAAGAGAGGCCCACCATTTAAGTGTGGTTTTCAGGTGTTACAGACATCCAGAGAGTCATAAACTGAGCTGCTGCCCCCACTGAGCTGTGCCCATGTAATGTTGTGTGGCTTTGCTGTGAGAAGGGCTGAGCATCTGCAGGTCTCCTTAATGCTGCAGAATTAAACTTATTCAGGGGAGAAAAACCAATTTCAAAACTTTAGATACAGTCCTTAATCATTAATTTAAAAAGCATTTCCATAGCCATCAACTTGACAGTATCTAAATGAAAAGACTCAGAAAATCTCTTGTTTTCCAACAGGAAATGTGTTCAGGGAGAGACATTTCACATGTATAGAGAAATTTACAATAATCATGTCCTGATGACAAGTCTAGAAAAGGATTTACATCTAATAGGAATGATCTAATTTATCTTTCATACAGTAATACCCAGTGGCTATTGTGAACATTTTATTATGAAGGAAATCAAAGACAACACAAGAAAATTAATGTTTTAAGGGAAAGTCGTATGGTCCATTTAACTCTTCTTTTGACTGTCCACATAATGCAATGAGTTAATTTGCTTCTTTTCATATGCTTGAATAATAGAAATAACACTTTTCATAAATCATCTACAAAAGCTTTAAGAAGAAAAGCAAGATAGTCAGTATAAAGTTCTTGAATTACTTCTCTATAAATGGACATCATGGGTACTTCTGCCATTTCTCTCTTGAAGAAAAAGAGAAATTACACTGAAAACCAACCTTTATCACCTTCTCCTTTCCTTTTTTTTTTTTAGTTTAGACCAAACACCTCGCTACACAGCAGTAATATCATGTTTGGGACTCAGTGGCCATTTTTGTCACAGGTAAGTGTCCCACAGTCACTGTTTGGATGTGGAGACAGTGGCACACTGTGACAGCAGTGCAAGAGCTCTTAGCAGGAAGGTGCCTAAACACTTCATGGTCGAGGACTTGTAGGGAAGCACTCAAAAGTTTTGCAGGTGAGCAAAGCCATTTTTCTTGTCTTACTTCCCTTTCTTCCAAGTACCCTTTATGACCAAGTCTTGTAAAACAGAACTGTTCCACCCAAAGGTTTTTGTGCAGCAGTGATGGGATAGAGCCTCAAAGGAAAGGTCTCCATGCACCTGGGATGTGACCTGACACCCTGATGGATCCCAAAGGAAAGGTCTCCATGCTCCTTGGATGTGACTGTCACCCTGATGGATCCCAAAGGAAAGGTCTCCATACACCTGGGATGGGACCTGACATCCTGATGGATCCCAAAGGAAAGGTCTCCATGCACCTGGGATAGGACCTGACATCCTGATGGATCCCAAAGGAAAGGTCTCCATACACCTGGGATGTGACTGACACCCTGATGGATCCCAAAGGAAAGGTCTCCATGCACCTGGGATGGGACCTGACATCCTGATGGATCCCAAAGGAAAGGTCTCCATGCACCTGGGATAGGACCTGACATCCTGATGGATCCCAAAGGAAAGGTCTCCATGCACCTGGGATAGGACCTGACATCCTGATGGATCCCAAAGGAAAGGTCTCCATACACCTGGGATGTGACGTGTCACCCTGATCAGATCTCCTGCTGTAGCCTCTCCTGATGAGGATGCTGTGGTAGGATTTCAGAAAATGCCTAACCCTGCAGTGTTTACTTAACCAAACAAATCTCAGGGCTCAGTATGGCCTGGGTCTCTCAGTCCAGCCACTTTTGCCTGTGTCACTCCAGTTGTTGAAAGGAGAAGCACAAATCACAAAGGAATAAAAACAACACAGTTTTAGATGGGATATTTAAACAGCCAAAGACATAGATAGGCACCTGATGAGATTTTAATGGGAATGTGCTCATTCTGCTTCCTTGGAGATTTCTGAAATTCCTCTTGACTTTTTGGTAAATTTTAAAAACTGTTTTCCCATTCCTCCCTGTGTATCCCACTGCTTTGCTTCTCATTTTCTGAGAGGAGGAGGGCAAGGAAGCCAAGCTTATAAATTCCTTTCCTTGCATTCATACTGAATAAGGTGAAGAAAAATTCCCTCTGTACATATTTGAAAGACTCAATCACTTGTGTGGATAGCAGAATTCCCCCTTATATTACTTTGCATTCATGCATCACATGCCTGGGGCCAGAAGGACATGCTGAATATGAGAGTATCTGTCTAGCCACAAAGTAAATATGGTGCACAGGAGGATTAAGACAAGGCAAACGAGTCTGCTGTTTCAGACTGCAAAATTTTCAGGCTCTCTTACAATGCCAAAAAAAGTTAAGAAGTTCACAGAGATTGTTGGACTGATCTGCATACTGGGGGAAACTGAGTCACTGAATAAGTCCCATCCTCTGAGTCACCCTGGCAAGACCAGGGCTGAAAACAAGACAAGCTCAGTCCTTCTGGTCCTTGAGCCTGGTTACATCCTAACCTGACATCCTAAACATGCCAGGTGTGCTTGTGCATTACACACACACACATGTACAAAACCAGCTAATTCAAAAAGTGTTTGTTTAATTCAGATCCTGTGACTTAATCTTACAGCCCTGAAACCTGGAGAGGCCCTTTCCATAAGGGAGTCACAAAATCAGCTCTGGAGACATCTCAGGCACAAGTGATTGTTTGCTGCTTTGGCAGATTACATTTCCTGTGCCAATATGTATCAGCTGATAAGTCTCAAGCCATATTGAATGGTTTTATCTTTCAAATTTTGTTGAAAAAGACCTTTAGATTATTTGTCTCCTAAAATGCTGCTGATTAAAGCTCTGCTTTCAAATCCAATACTTAGTTATTAATCATGGCAGAGTTTTCTGCTTTCCACAAGTCAATAATTATGCATTTAGCTATGATTAGTGCAACATGGGGAAAACCTTTGTTTTAAAAAGGGCAGTATTCAATTCTTAGCCAATAGAGTACATAAAAAATGCAGCTTGGATTTGGAATAATGTGGAGATGTACTATTCTTCTGGGACATCTGAGGAATTCCTCCACATCTGATTTTGAATTTATGGCACTGATATGCTCCAACTGCTTTATCTGAAAAAGACATGAGGCACATATTAATATCCATCAAGAGGAAATTCTTGAACATGACTGCAAACTCAGAAGTATTTAGAACCAGTAATCTATATGAGAGCACTAATTTGTCTCACAATGATTATTTGTATGCCCTTAAAGCCTTGGGAAAGCTTCCTAGTGGATAGCACTGCAATCCCAGTGACACCTGAGCACAATTCTAGGCTGGATTTCACCATTTCTGCCACCAATTTACATCATTCTTCCCATCACCATGTATCAGCTCCCAGAGAGGCAGTCAGATGTGGAGCCCAGCTACCCTGCTGTCCCTGCCTTGGAAAGCCAGAGGAAAGTCTCAGTCTAACAAGGAGGACTGAGTTTGTAAATGAACTCCAGGTTTAGGGAGTGCAAACAACAGGGGAAGGGATGCAGTGTGCTACAAATATCAGATATTCAGTGAGAGAGGTGTAGTGTTATTGCTATTCATTAACTTGATAAGGTGATAGTGCAGTGTGTGTCTGCATTGCTAAACGTGAGGAGCAGCATCCAAGCCCTTTCTGAGCCCGCTCCCTCCCTGGACCAGCCCATGGGGCTGCTCCCTGTCCTCACACCACCCAAGGCACACAAAAATGCTCCCTGCTCAGTCAAGGTGTGCTACACACAGCAAGGAAAAGGAACAAAAAAGATAAATCTAAAAACTTAAGGTAATTATTAGTATTAAATGATAAAATTGTGGGACTTTTGGCTCATGAACAATAAACATAGACCTGTCATTTAATGTTTTAATTTCGTGCACTTAGAGGCTCGCTCTTGCCTGCAAACACGTTTTCCAAGACACAACTGGTGACATTTCCCACCTTCTCATCTATTTTCCTCCTGTTGCTCTTGTTATGACTAAAAGCAGCAGGCTTATATTTTTCTCAGTGGGAAATTTGTCACCTGCTGTTGAAAGAAAAGCAATTATTGTGTCCTCGCTAAATCTTCGGCCTATTTGTGTAGAGCTTTAGAGCTTAAAAATATAAACATCCTTCTGAGTGCCAGTGTAAGTGCTCAGACACTCCGAATCCCAGCTGGGATCCCCTGGATGTCACCTCCAGTGCCTGCTAAGCACAGGGAAAGATGCCAAACCCGAGTGCCTTTCCCATAACTGTGTCTGATCACTGGAAATTAAAAGTGAACAATGCTCAGCTCCAGCACAGGACACCTCAAAAAATTATGTTCTCCCTCTCCCCCCTTACTCCAGGAGTCAGTTAATACTTTTCAGCTTTGTTGGACCAAGATTTATGCGTGCTCTACATTTGAGCAGTTGTTTTCACTCCTTTGTGTGTGTTTGATGTGGCTGTAAACCTGTCTGACAAAGGGACAGGTATTTTATTTGCACAATGTCAGATGCTTTTTTTTTCTGTGCAATCTCCAGTTATCAAACTGAAAGAGTCTCAGAATCAAAATGGGAATTAAAACAACTGGACTTTTACATTGCATCTGGCCAAAGGCAGTGAAGGAAACAAACTCACTAACTGAATATAAATATAAATATATTTATAAATATAAATATTTTATATAAATATAAATATAAATATAAATATAAATATAAATATAAATATAAATATAAATATAAAATATAAATATAAATATAAATATAAATATAAATATAAATATAAATAAAAATATAAATATACACACAAAAGGATGTAGAGGTACATGCTAAGAGACAGTAGCTCTTAATATACAAGGTTTGTTTCTCATGAGTCTGTTGCTATTTAAAAATTATTTTTTCTCACAGAAGTGAAGAAAACATTTATAAACACTTGAATAGAAAAGGGCAGAGTTACAACAATTAAAAAAAAAATTGATCTTCCACTAATTCTGAAAGGAGGTTTCTAACAGTAGTATCAGTATTGTAAGATTTAGGGAAGAGGATCTCAAATCAGTCATAGTGAAAGGATCAGCAACCTCAGTACTGGGCATAATTTCAGGAATTAAAAGATAAGAGTTCTCAATTTATACTACAATATGGTCCCAGCCAATAATAATAAAAACAGCCAAGAAGATTATTTTCCCTAGCATAAATTAAACAGTTACTTAACATTTAAAATAGGGATCATCTACCAGCACTTTAGGAGGCACTGTCTCTGTCTCTGTGGGATTTTAGACAAAAACACACCGTTATATATCTTTTTATTTCTAACAAGTGTAAACAGCAAAGCCATTTTTTCAAATGAAAAATATGAAAATACTAGAAGACAAATCTCAATTTATAGGCATTTTCTAAGTATCTGTCTTATGCTAACCATGTTGGATAGATCACACAGGTCTGGAATCTCTTTACTCAGGTAATAATTATATTCACTCTTTTGCCATCTTTTATATCTTAACAAAACCACACAAATTTTCAATGAATTAGGAAAATGTAACAAGCTTGCACTGAAGAGGGAGATTGAGATTATATTCTCAAATATATATGCCAAGTATTCCCAACATAAGTGACCTTATTTCTGATCACCTTCCCCCTCAGACCCAGTGTGCAGAACCAGTCACCTATCATTGATGTTGCAATGCCTTTAGTGGTGAAGACAAAAACACATTTTACTTGCTGATAGTGTTTGGTAGGATTCAGAAAGGACCTGAATCCTCCAGTTCTGAAGGCTGCAGGTGATGTGTATTGCACAGTGTACAACATCCATAGTAGCCTGCAATTTAACATTTAAATCTATATATACAACATAAAAACATGCAAAGAAAACTGTGTGAAGAAAATTAGAGTTGTGTCACTTGTTAAAATAAAAAAATGCCAAATTCTGTTTGCAGTTTTTTGTATCATGGACAGCCTTTCTTCAGTTTTGTTTTACCACAAGTGTACATAGTGTTGAATGAACACTCAGAGTATACTTTCCCAAATACACTAGTTCTTGCTGGCCAAAAATTTATCTGAGGTAAAGAAGGAACATTGCAGAACAGACTAAATGTTTTGCTTCATGTGATCTGCTAGAAACAAGGGCTTTTAGTTTTTAATGAGATTGAACATTCTGCAGAGGTAACTGTTCAAAACTGCAGCCTATGAACTAAATTGCTATTTAACAGCTTGACCTATAAAATCTTTGCTAAGCTGTGATACAGCATATGGTCTTTGCTGAGATGTACCAAAAGATTCAGTGATAATGTGCACACAAGGCTTTCTCCATTCCAAATCATTTTGGATGTGAGTTGCCAACATGTATAGCATATGGATGTATTTTCATTTCATTATTTCATTTCATTTCATTTCATTTCATTTCATTTCATTTCATTTCATTTCATTTCATTTCATTTCATTGTTTATATTATGTTTCTCTTTTCCTAAAACTCTCTAGAAAAGCTGGCTTTTAACTCCAGAGTCAGTGTTACACCCACTTTGCTCAGTGAATCACAGACCTTTCAGTCTGTTCTGTGAAAGTTCATGAGGTTCACAATGGCTCTTGAAATGGCACTTTGTATCCTTAGTTTCTAACTTTTTTATGGCCTTCTAATGTTAAGTCACAAGTATCACACTCATATCTGCAACAGATTTGGACTGAGGCTACAGAAGAGAACTACTGTATTTCCCTTCCTTTGTCAGCTGTGAATGGAAGTGGTAGCAGACCTCTAATCCTTTCTCTGTGGGCAGATGGCCGTTTGATGTATGTACTCATCTACAAACAAAATTCAGAAATTCATTTGGCTTTATCTTCATTCATTATGTATTATTGGTCTCCCTTCATTTAACATCAAAAGTGCAAGTGAGAGGACTGCCATTCTTTATGTTAATTGTTCAGTTGATTAGTCATGAATAATAACACTTAGAATGTATACAGTTCTTTACATCTCTAAATTACTTATAAATCTTGGTCCATCAAAAAATCTGAGACCTTTTACCAGAACTTACTTTCTAATAATTATTTTCCAAAAGGAAAAAAGCCAGTGTCACAGTGTTATTTGTTGAATATTTAGTGGTCTGAGGTACCAATGTAATGGAGTGCATGAGCTTTGGTGAGGTTTTGCATTTCACTCTCATGTCATAAATGCTTCTTTTCTGCATACATGGAAACAAGCAGGCTGCAAAGGGGATGAGAAATGAAAGAGTAGGGAAGCATTATGCCAGTGAAGATGAATTTATTGGAGGATTTCATACCACACCTCCTGTTGCCTGATTGCCCAGAATAGGGCAAATATGGAGCAAAATTCACCTTCATGGTGGTTCTATCGAGGGCTAACTACCCCACCTTTGAGGGTGAAGACAAGCCATGGATAAATTACATCCTTGTGGTTCTCCTTACTCCATTCTGCTTGCCAAGAGCCTGCTGCTGGTGTTTGGCAGGTTTTTGTTAAACAATTCAGGATAATTGTCTCCCCAGTCAATGAGCCCCTGTCCCAACCCATGGAACCTAGTGCACCCATTTTCATTGCATAATTACTGCTAAATTACCCAAATAAATGGCGATAAATAATGAGAGCAGGAACTGAAATGAGAACACTCACAAAGTTATAGATGTCAACAGAATTTCCAAGTACCAGGAAGGGGAAAATAACTCCACAGAAAGCTGGAGTGACAGATCTCAGTGGCTGTGCAATCCACAGGTGTCCCCTGTGGATGCAGACGCACAGCTGGCAGCATGACTGCATTTTATGCCTGACACTGAGTGTCAAGAAATTTCCACTTGCATTATTTCATGTAAATGAAAAAGTGTATATCACCTCAGTGTATTTTGTAGGAATTTTTAAGCAGGGAGTTTATCCAAGATGCTGTAAAAACAAGTTTCTATTTAAATGAAATTTTTCTTCTTTAGGCAGAGTGAAATGATTAGAGATTGTGTATCTGAATGAAGGCAGTTTATGTACAGGTTTGTATGAGAATAGATTTTGGTGGAAAAAAATAGGATTGTCCTGAAAAAGATCACTATGTCCCAGAGCAGTGAGTGAAAATATGTTCATGAAAGGATCCTAGCCCTTTCTACAGGGAACTAAAAGCACCTTCATGCCAAGAACAGATGCACCGAGAGGGAACAAAGAGGCCAAAGGCTATTTCAGTGCTGAACCTCCCCAGTCACCAGAGCTGCCTTCCATGCACGTGCTGGCTCTATGTGTTGTGACACATGTCAGGGCCAGCTGTGCTCCTGCCAGCTCACATTAAATACCAGAGACTCCACAGCTATTCTCTGCCTCTGCCCTGCATAAGAAAACTGACTATGAAAACCTGTTTTCCATGGGACAGCTCACTTGAGTGTTACTTATGGTTACCTGCCAGGCTGAAAATTCAAAAAGTGTAAAACAAAAATAAAATTTCTTTATATCAGTTGTACAACCAATGTTTTAACAATCATGAACCCTATAAACAATTACAGCCTTTGAAATGTGCTCTTTAAGTGAGGCAATTAAAAGCAATGGTCCAGTGTCAATGATGGCTTCTAGGGGCTAAATGAAACAAATAAAGCCATTAAAATAAGTGGGTGCTTAACCTCAAACCTTCAATGATGTTAGGTGTTACTTAGAACATTCCTGTTAGTTTACAAGTGACAATGTTATTGCAGTAAAATTTTTATCATTAACTGTCCAGGAGTCAACTCCAGTGATGTAAGGCAAAATTCAGCCTCATGCCTGCTGCTGTAACTCACTCTACTCACTGTAAGGGTAACCAGCCACTGTCAGTAAAATGATTGAAAAAGCAAGACCAGTAGTTCATCTGGACCATAAACATTTCAAAATTTTTACTTTATCAAAAGGGTTTTGATTACATAAAAGTGGTTTCTATATAAAATAACTATGCATTTCATCCTTATTATAGTTAAAGTGAATGCGTTAGATCCTTGACAACACAGAAAAGGCTGTAAATGAATGAAGAGCCCATTTCAGTCACTTTGACATGATTAGTCTGTAGCACAAACTGTGTTATGCATCAATTGCATTATGAATTGCTGGAGAGCCTGGTATGTTACAGAAATGACTGATACTTAGACTCCTGTGCATTTTTTTTTTTTTTTTTGCTTCATTTAAAAACTGGTCCCCTGGGCTTCTGCTTAATAAAAACCACATACATTGCTGTAGTTGTAAGTCATAAATAAGCCTGGTTTTGGGTCAGGGCTAGCAGGAGGATCCTGAGCTCCAGAGGCAATGAAGGAATGCCAAGGACACTTGACATCCTGCAGTTTTGGAGCATGACTTCATGGGGCTGGCTGTGTGGGTTGGTGTGATTGCAAACACTTGAACAAATTTCACTGGGAGCCCTGGGAGCTCCTTAGGAGGTAATAAAGTGCAGGCATTCAGAAAGAAACACTCAAGGCAGATCATCAGGGTCCTAGGAGGGACTTTATATTTCTCAAGAGAACCCCATTACAAGTGAGCACACCCTTCACACCTCTCCTGGAAGGCTTTTAATCTTGGGCTGTCCCCAGACTTCCAGGCAGAATAACCTGACAGTGATTCTTCCTACATTCCCAAAGTATTATGTACCAGATGATATCTTCCCACTTCTTCAGAGTAAAAATCATTAAAGATGGTGATGAAGGGAGAACAGAGGTGAAGAACTCAGGGTCCTCTCATTTCAGTGGTACTGGTCTTGCAGAAGATAAGTTTTACTGCAGGATTTTGGGAAATGCCTGAATTACTTAAACAACCATTCAATTTCTCTCAGGGTTTATGATGTTTAAAAGGTAGACTGAATACAGGTGAATTTTACCTTTTATCCAAGCATTTAACATTTTCTGTTCATTACAGCGCACTGCTGTCTCTTTCCAGCAGGACAAGAACAGGGTAGATGGGAATGCAGCACTGGATCTGCCTGTGCTGCTGCCATCAGGGAGCTGGGGCTGGCAAAGGGGAGGTGGCTTTTCCTGTAAAATCCCATTTCTATAATCTCTGTCACTGCCAGTGATGTGGGGAAGGTTCAGGCTTTAGGCAGGAGGTGCCTGAACTCCTGGCTCCATCCAGCTCTTTCACTGAAGGCTCGAGATTTCAGGAAGCTCAAACAGGCCTCAGATTTAAGGAAAGAAATAGGACCCTTCATGAAATAAGAGGGGAAATCACAGAGACCAGTATTTGCCTGAGGATTATCTCAATCCCCTGCTGTCAGCTCCAGAAGCAAAGTCTATTATTACACTTCTGCTGCTGCCTTGAACATGTTTCTACAGTATAAATGAAAAGATTCTTATTACCTGCCTACAATGGTGATTGAAAACTTTGCACTTTGTAGGAACAGCTCACTGCTCTCAATTGCCTCATCATTGATTTTCTCCCGGCCATGCCTCTCCTGTCACAGCACAGACAGAAAGCCTCCTTCCACAGAGCTGGTCCAGGTGCAATGAATTTCACTGCTGCTGCAGCTCTCTTTATGCCAGTGGAAATGTGCAGAGATGGAGCCAATGGAAAATACTGTTACCCTCTCCTTGCCAGATCTGCCATTTGCTTCCTGCAAGCTGCCCCACCGCATTCACTCTGAGGGCTTTATTTCTCATCAGGAGGGTAAAAACCCATCACAGAGGGCAGAGCAGAGGGAGGATGAGACAAGGGGAGTCCCCCCATGGGTGGCAATCAGCAGTGTCAGAGCTGCTCACCTGCTTGGGGAGAGGTGCTGAGCACACAGCTGAACAGGTGTCAGTAGAAAACCAAGAGTGAGACAACATGAAGAGCTCACAGCATAAATGTGATTACATTTTTAAAAGCCATTAAGACCATGAACCCTCTCTCTCTCTCTCTCTAGATATATATAAAGTAAAATATTTCACTCCATCTCGCCTAGGCTCAGAATTTTTTTTCCCACAGATATGACAAAATTAGAAACACATTTTCAGAGAAGGCCTAAATCCCAAATAGTTGTGTGGCCTTCAGAAAGACAGCTCTGCCCTTACAGCCCTCTCATTTTTGTCTGAGCAGCCGTCTGCTTGGCCAATTAGATGTCTGCCTATTAAAAATGCAATCTCGAGGAAAATGCTGTGAATCATGCAGGGTGGCTGCACAGTTTTTCCCTCTCTCCCAGAGCAAACTGCACACACTGACACCAACCCATCTGCCTTATGACAGAGACATGCAGCTCCTGGTTCCTCTGTCTATCAAGCTCAAACCAAACTCTGCTTTCCTCCAAGCTGAAGTGCAGTGATAATAAGACCATGACAAATTGATCATCTGCTGTGGCCAGTCCTCTATGAACAGCTGGAATTTGCTGGGAACAAATTAAAGCTGAGATTAAAGCAAATCTGGACTTTAAAGACCAAATTGAATCACTTGCTGCATCTACAATAACTGAGTGGTTCCTGCCTGGTAAATGTGGGCTGTTGTTTTCTTTAGCAGCATCCACAAAACAGCTAAAATCAATTATAAAGATGATAAACTCACATAAATTAGTTACAGTTAATCAACATAAGAAAGGTTTGCATTGTACTGTGATCAGTAATTACCAATTATTTCAGGCTCTCTCTTGTGACTGTTACTTTTCTGTGACATCTGTGTGTGGTTAAGGCAGTTCATCACAGGGTTATACAATGCCTCACAAGTGCCTCAGTGTACTTCCTTTCCAGGCTTAAATATTATCTGTTGGCCATTTTGTGCCTAATAAAATAAAATAAATTTCAAAAATATATTTTAAGTTAAACATTTATTTCATAAAGCTGCCTTAAAAACATGCATTGGCATTAAAGGGAGCTGAGTAGACAGGCTTGAGCCTATGCCACAGCAATAGAGAGGTTTAGCAAATGCTTAGGATTGTTTTCCTTTTATCTTTCACTTTTTTTAAATTACTATGTCACAATGAGTGCACGTGTGAACTCAGGTAGCTGGGACAGGCTCCCCCAGGTTTTCTCACACAGCTTTTCCATATTAACCCACCATCATCCTCTGAATTTCATTTGGTACCAACATGAGCCCCTCTTGCACCTTCAGTTAATACACTCAGTGGACAGCAGAATCCTGCATGGTGCTACAATATTCAGCAGACCAGAATGTCCAATTTCCTCCTCTCCTCCTTCTTCTCTTCCCTCCAGGTAACTTTCAAAGAATTCTGAAATATTTGAAGTTTATAAAAATATGTACCAAGACACCCAAGATAAAGCAGCATGGAAATGTACTTGAGAAATGCCTTCTAATTTGGCAGACCTGCTGAAAAGCTCTGTAACTATTTTTTTGTTTAAGTTGGTCATAATATTTGAAAAATAGCAAAATCCCTGTATGCTTTTTTGAGTTCTGACATAAAATGATGGGAAACACAATACCTGCATCATGTTTAAGCACTCTGTGGTACACAATGAAGCATTAACACAAAGCAAAATACAAAAAATAGAAAGGATTTTTTCATTAATATAATCCTCAAAAAGCTGCATAAGACAAACATAAAGATGTCCTTGGAAGAAAATGGCAATATTTTGCCCATGCTCAGCTTTGCCAGCTCATTCTAAAGTGTTTTAGTAATGTCCATGAATGATTATGAATGTTGTCTTAGATGGTTGCCCATTGCCCTGAAGAAAATGTTTATGACCTGAATAGATTAATTATATTCTCCCCTTAAATATCATTCCTTCAGGACTAGTTATTGTTGAGTTTAAATGTGCCACTTTATATGCAAATAAAATGGACTGAGAGTGGAATAAGAAGTTCAGCATATATCTACTGACAAATCATCTTATTATGTTTTATATTAGCAGATGGAACATCTTGTGGTAGGAAATGTTAATAGACCTCAACAGGATGCAGTGCTTGCTTCCTTGTTTCTAGAAAAATCTTAGTCAAACTTTCAATTATTTTCTTGTAGTCACCTTTGCTTCATTTGAAAAGCATTTTAATTATATTGTAAGAAAAAGGGATATATTGAATGCAAGAAAAAAATCTAAAACTCATTAATACCTAACATTAATAAACCAATTGAATAGCAGTGACATAAATTAAAAACAGAAGGTAAAATTATCGTGAATGCTCTATTAAGGAGGATTCTAAACAAGTAATTTACACCAGTGCAAATCAGTAGACTCAAAAGCCAGAGACTCCTGGGATTAACCTTGCTTGGATTTAGCAGAGCTCATCATTGGCAAGCCAGGGCCATTCCACTCTGAACTGCACCCTTCACTCCTACAAACCTTTTGTTTCTCAGGAGAAGGAGGAAGAATCACAACACACAGACTTTTGCCCTAATTTGTTCCTGAGGTGCCCAAAATGATGGCCAGGAAGGACAGTGGAGATATTTAACAGCTCTTGGAAGAAAAGAGTTTTAGTCTTTAAATAAAGGAATGATCCAGGAGATCCAAAGAGGAAAAGATGATATCTCTAGAAGATACAAGAGCAGAGAGATGTCTTGGGAGTTTCACCTCACATTAAAAATTATTCCAATTAAAAATTATGAATGCTTCAGGGGGAAAAAACCTCATGGATTAGGAATTATTCAGTTCTTGGTCTGTCTTTTCTCATCTATGAACAAAACTGGAGGTCTTCAATAAGGCACATTATCAAAACTGAAACCACCATTAGCAATACCAAACCTATCTCTGCAATCCATGGGATCTGGTACTTGAGGAAGATAGACTTGAAATGAAGTTGCATAAAATATTGAAAGTAAGAAGTTATGCATTGCTATGGCTTAAATTTGTTCTGGACCAAAATGAATCTTTGAATTTGACTAAAGCACATAACATTAGCTGAATACAAATAGTTGAATGAAATTTTATGGATTGGTTTAATATATCTTCTTCTCTCAAATTTTTGCTGAACATTTAATTAATCAGAACATTTAATTATATCAGTGTTTTTGTGGCATTAGTCAAAATCAGCTGGAGACAACCTGACTGAGTTCAAAAGAGCCAGGTTAAATGTGGTGCTCTGGATCAGGCCATGATAATTAAAAGAAAATCACCATCAGAATGATTTAATCATAGATACGTCTTGACACAGAATTATTGCCCTTGAAGTGTGAATTTAATTATTGAATCTGCTGCTGGGTATCCTGAATACCATTGAAGCTCAAAATACCCAGGGCCTCTGAGATGCCCCCATTTCTGAGATGGACAGGCTCCAACAATGAGATCATTGGATTCATCAGCATGGGAACACATAAGCAGAATATATACTCTGTGTGTTGCATTTACACTGCTAATGTGCTCACAGGTGGGCTGGCTGTTAATTTAGGATTCTGTACAAAGTACCAGGAGCATTGGGAGAAACAAAAAACACTGCATGAGGCATAAAAAAAATGTAAAAATTGTTTCTCCATTTTCTCCCTAAATCCTTGTACAGTTTTGAAAACAAAAGCTGTGAAAGTTCTTCTTTCATAGAAATCTGCTCATGTGGAAGATATCACCAGCCTTTGAGTTCCAAAGAGCAGATAGATAACAAATAGATTCATTGATTGATTGATCAACTGATTGATTGATAGATTAGACATAGATTATATAAATGTAGATAAATAAATAAGGATGATGACAAAACTGCCCATAATATTTTTAAACTCCTTTTAATACATCTGTACAAACAGACTGAAACACAATTTGGGAAAAAACCTCAACGACCAAATCCTGCTACATTTAACTCTTGCATGCCAATTCACAACTCAGAGATAATTTTTATAGCTGTAATAATCCTATGAAAGTGGGATAAAAGTGCTGCTGGCATTCCTCAAACTGTTGTGGCCCTATCAGGAACGTCTATATTATGAGGAGATATTTGAGCCCATCATCTCCAATTTCCAGATAATACACTGACTTAATCATCACTCTCCAAAATACAAAGTAGGCAATCTTTCTGGTTTTTGTTCATTTTTTACATCTGAGAACAGTTGTGTTTCAATCTTCTACACATAATCTACTCCCACATCTGTCTCACACTATATAACTATTCTTTACAATTCTTGCCACACTTATTTTTGTTGCTACATTGAAATCTTGTGCATAATTATGTGTGGTAGCTATGGAGATTATGTGTGATTTGTCATGAGGAAAATCTATTGTGTTTGAGATAATTCTGCACAATAGTGACCACTGAATCTTTCCTCTCCACTGCCCCAGGGATTAGGAGAAAGTACCTGCCCGGATGTTACAAACCAAACAGGGTTTATAAACACAGAAATTTGTGCACTGCACAGAGGACAAGGTTGTTTCCTCTTTTAGGCAGATGGATATGAACTGGTGCAGGGTGATGGTGATGTACATATTTTGAAGAATGCATCAGAGATATTTTTAAAGCTTATATAAAGTTCCTTTGTTGAAAATGCCCCCAGTCATTTGTGATTTCCCATGAAGGAGATCTGATATGGTATAAATTCAAACAGGTTACAATTGTGGGGACAGCACTTTGAAAATTAAGTAGACAACAGTTCTTTGAAACTTAACTTCTCCATCCCTAGCTCTGTGTCCTTTTCAGAGCTGGGCAAGCTCACTGTGGTTGATCACTGCACATCTGCCACAAACAGTTCAGCCCATCCAGCCTGGATAACAACAACCAGGGGCTAACACAGCTTTCAGCCAAGGTCATGGCTTAGCCCTTCCCCACACCAGCAAGCAAATTCCTTCCTTCCCCAGGCTCGGACTGTCCCAGAAAACACACATTTTGCATAACAAGTGGACAAGAAAAGAGGAACATACCAAGCTTTTCCACCATGGAAGATCCAGCTAAAGAAATCACAGGGATTTGGTAGGAAAATCCCTCCTGATTGAGGCAGAATCAGAGCACAAACCCAGCAAGTTTCAGGGAGCAAAGAAACATACTCATAAAAACAAGAGCTTCATAGGGAAACTGCAATCCAAGGAGCTGTTTTAGAAAAGCCTGTTCATGTGAAAACTCAAAAATAAAATCTAAAGGCATGGACAGTCACAGACTCTGCAGTTCAGGTCATCATTGTGTGGCTGCCACTAAGCTGCTGCAGGTGTGATGTCCTTTACTACCCTGCTAGTGCTGGATGGAAAGGAAGGGACAAAAACTACAGAGGCAGAAAAATAATTAGATCTTTAAAAACTTCAAAACATTCATCATCCTCTGCCACTCTCATTCCTCACAAGTGATCCTCATCATTTTTACTACCCATCTATAGATCACCTTGTAAATTTTATTTTTATGCAAATGAATGTTTGCTGGCCTAAGCAATTCTCAAATCATCAGTAATAGAAGAAAAACATTAAGATGAGCTTGTAACAGAAGGACAAACACACCCTGAGGTGTATGTATATTTATGCAGAGCAACTGCTGGCTTCCTCACATAATCTTGTATTAACCTACTGCTCAGGACTGCTGCCTGTGAGCACAGGAATACATCTGAAATGGAGACTCTTTAATTAAAACCTGACTTTCAGTAAGAAAATATTACAGCTGAGCCTTTGGAAAAAAATATCCACATGGCACCCTTTCACTCAGTGTTTTACACTTGAGAAACAACAGGACTTTGGATGATTCTTTCACATCTCCCATGCCCTGCGCTGCCCTCTTGCCATCCAGCCTGGCTGGGGTTTGCAACACTTTGGTTGCTGTCCCACCTTGCTCTGAAGGAGTGAAATCTGCTTCAAGAGCTGCATAAATTGATTGCTCCGACTCTGGTGACAAAAAAAAATTAAAAATCCAAGTTTTCTCTGGTGGTTCATAATGTTGCCAGAACCCTTGAAGGAATTTACAGCCTCATTATGCATTACTGGGAATACATTATTCCATATATTGCTGATGTTACAATGGTGTTAAATAATAGAGCTTTTTAGTATTTGAAAAGCTCTTCTATAGCACCTTTTGAATGCAGTTGATAAAATACAGTCAAGTAAAGCCCATTATTGACTTTAACCAAGCTGTTATACTACTCTATGCATTTTTAAGCATATTTTTTGTAGTTAGAATTAACACTAAAGTCTGAAAGATTTATTTTAAAATAAGAATAAATGAGAGAAAATGAAAGAATGATGTTTAAAAACTCAACTATGTTGCTCAGGCATGCAGGTTTTGAAATGCTGCATACAAGGAAATTGTGCAATTCATTGCTTCCCAGATATATGCCAAAAATGTTCTCCAAAAGAAAGGGTGAGTAGAGGTGGTCTAGAAAGGGCTTTTAATCTGTGTGATAAATTGCCAAATGCCATTACATTTAATGAGTCTCATCAATGCAGTGCTGGAATGGCAGGAATAAATAAAAAAATAAATAAAGTCCTATCAAAAAAGTAGTATAAACAATTGCATGAATTAATAATAAGAATCTCATTAATGCATGCATAATTTAGAGAAGTTAATGAAGCCATTTTAAAGTTTTACTAATGTATATTTGATTCTGTGAAGTCTAATTTTCTAAAGAGGTCTTAATGCTCCCTTTCACTATTTATTCCTTCGACCTGCCCCCCATTTAAGAAATGAGCTCTTCTGGAAAAAACCATGAAATTTAATGGAAAATTGTATTTTCTGCAGGATTTTAGAACTGTATTCTGAATTTCTCATTCCTGTAGAGTACTCAATGTTTCAAATACACAAAGCTATAAGAAGCACAAAGCCATCATTTACATCTGTACCAATTGAGAAACGTCTCTGCAGCCCTTGGAAGCCTCCTAGAACAATCTCTTGTTTCCAGTACTCAGATCCTATTACTGTCATTTCATTGGAATGAAAAATCCTTGAGGAAAAGCTTCATATCTGGCCAAATGTTAAATAAATAATCAAAAGGGAACCATAATGTCTATAGATATCTTCAGAATATTTTTACACCTTAGCATGTTCATTTAGGCCAGCAGATCCATCTTGATCTGCAATGGAGAAATGAAGTAATGAGTAAAAATTCTCCTACACTTCTTTCTAAGCAGCAGGTACTATTTGAGCATTTCCAAGTAATTCCTGGTCACTTCATGGTTAAGAGTAAGTTTGTGAGTAGATAATTAAAAGAGTAAGTTGTGAGCAGAAAATAAAGTTATGAAATAAAAGGCATTTACAGATGGTTAGAAATAATGAAACCCAAGTCATGGGTAGTTCTACAGTTGGGAAATAAGAAAAATGTGGATTGGCATCAACATCTGCTTGCAGAAAATGTTTTTGGTCGTTTTCAGGTATTGGCTGTGGCCAATCCACTTTCTCGCTGCCCTTTTAAGTTCATTTGGTACAGTAGTTTCCAGGTGAAAGTGAGAGGGACAGCCTCACCCTCTGCTCTTCTAGGGAAGCTGCCGTCCAGGCTCCAAAGTTTGTTCCAGGCTGAGTAAGGACAGAAAGGCAGATGCCTCCAGGACAAAGCAGAAATCAGCAGGTGGGGAATAAGGGGACCTTGCAGGACCCATTTGCTCCGTGGCTCTGTGAAGTGTTTGCTCCCAGAACAAATAATGTCTTCACACAGGGTGTTTACAGCTGATACTGGGGCTGCCAGAAAAGAGAGGTCTCACTCCAGCCCTGGGAGCAGGTGAGCTTTTATTGAGGGTCTGAACTGAGGCAGTGCGGGGAATGTTCCTGCACATCACCTTTAATAACTCTGGTATTTTAGCTGTATTTATAACCCCAGTTTTCCACTCATCTCTGATGAGTGAATTCAGGTTTTTTGGGCCATTCTCTTGGTGTGTCTCAGCAGACAGCACACTTATAAGAGGCTGCTTTAGGTTCTGTAGCCCTTTTCCTGTGAAATGTTTTGCAAATTGCACAGGATTTTTTTATTTATCTCTTGTTAAGTAAACTCTGGTTTGAAAAAAAAAAGTATTAAATCAGAAGTTCCAAAGATTTATAGTAGTTACACTGGAAAAGGGCCAGAGCTGAGTGAAGAGGGCAACATGCTATCCTGCAAGGAATTGGGCTTCATGATCTGACTCTGCAGAAATGACATTTAAAAGCCCCTGGTGATGTCTGTTTTAAGCTGCAGTGCAACTGGCAGTGATGTTACAGCTGACATCAATCACAGACCCACTCTTTTAACAAGGAGAGACCTCACAGATTCATTAGAATTCTCTAAAAGGCACAGAACAAAAATATTGGTTGCTGATTTTTTCTGCTCCTCAAGAGGTATATTCAGTTATATTTGAAATTCTTCCAGTCAAGAAGCATATTAGATCTCTTCCTTTTGCTGTGCAAATGGTAATTATTTACCATGAGAGATATTTAAGGAAGTGTAAGACATGAGAAATTGCTGATGAGCATCCCCTCTGTGGCTAAGTCTGTGAAGTTAATAACTACATTTGCATTTCCAGTGTCCAGCATTTCCAATTAGTTGCTTTTGTGGAGGTTTTCTGCCAGATGACAAGAGTTCATGTTGCACTCACAGCTCTGTCATACCTCAGTCTGAGCCAGGGTACAGCACTCCAGTATTGTTTCAAGTCTCTAAAATAACTACTCTTGATTGTCTCTATTGAAACCCAGTTCCCTAAAAACTAAATATTCCTTTCCAAAGAGTCACCGCACTTTTTACCTTGTCCAGCTGCTAACCAAATAACACAGCTCTACTTATCCTCTAAGTTAAGAAATTTAATTTAAAAGGATTCAGACCCATCCCAGCTCTCCTTCATTTCAGCAATATTCTCCTCACTCACTTGCTTGCAAAAGCATAAGCTCATTATGTGCTGTCCAACACTCACGAGAAGATTATTGTGTATTAATTTTCAAACCTAGTATTGCATTTCTTACTTGAGATAAAGTTTCTCAGAACAGAGAGACACCAATTACTTTGGAGTGGCAATTTGTAAAGGAGATTAGTCTGGCAAAGTGGATCTCAAGAGTTTGTTTCTAATTATTTCCATAAATGAGCTTTACAGGAAGTTCTAATAGGAAGTTCCAATAATCAAGAAACTTATGCCAAAATAAGCTGTAATATTCTCCACCTTCAGACACTACATTTATTCCATTAAGATCTATAGACATTGTGAATATCAAAAGAGTCCTAAAGTAAAAATGAACCATAATTTAATACACAATTTATAAAGTACACACATCATGTGCTTGCCTTCAGATCCTGCTTAATTGTGCCTTATACCTAAAGGAGTTTTATCACATTAGGTGGACTGTGTTATGGATCTGTGATCAATTCCAAGCGTTATTTCACAGCTCAGTGCTTTGAGCACAATAAGAAGGAGCTAAAGGCTTTGGCTCTCATAATGCATATGCATAAAATTCAACCTGGAAATAAGCACAGCTTTTAATAACATCTTGTAACTTTTAGTTTGCTCATGACAGAACAAACACTCTGGGATACATCATCATTCCTCAGTACCAGCTTTCCAAGCCTCAGAGTATCAAAGTGACAGCAAAGAAAACTGCACATGTCACACAGGCTCAGCCAAGGCCCTACACCACACATGCACCCTACTTTCAAAACATGCAGGCACCCACTACCTCTATTTCCAACTGAATTATGCAAAGCTCTAACACAGCAACCCAAAAATGGACATTAGAACTCCACAGAACTCATCACATGCCCACTGCCAAGACTGGCATTTTCAAAGCCAGGCTCATGTTGAAATGCCAGCTGCGATGTGGCACCAAGCAGCTGGGGATAGGCAGCCCTGTTTCCCTGGAGGTGGCAGCTCTGCTGATTCCTGCCTGGCACTTCCCAGAGATGAGGATCTGAGGGGAGTGATCTCATTGATGAGAGAACATTAAATATTTTCTAACCAAACTGAGATTTTTTCCATGTCAGGACTGTAGTGGTATTCTTGGATCAATGTCACCAGGAGAGAAAACATTGCCACAGTTCAGTCTTTTGGGTTAATTGAGAAAAATTAATAGATTACATTTATTATTCACTTGCAAGGCATGATAATTTTGTCTTCAGTGATGCAGCCCAGATTGCTTCATCACAGCAAGCAGAAGAAACAAAAGAGAAAATGAACAAACTGCTGAGACTCATTAGTATCTCCTATTCCCATCCCAAACATGCACATTTGCCCACTGACAGGTAGAAACAAGAAAACCACCCAATTGCAGCTTTTTCCTCCTTAAATTGTAATCTACATGGTCCACTCCGTCAGCTTATCCAAGAAACCTAAGGCACATAAAAGGAGAAAAAATAAAGTATTATTTTATTTTTCTCTTCTCATTCTACAGGAGAAATAGCCCCATTTACTATGTGTCCATTTGTGTACTCAACTGAGCCAGCAGAGTAGGTTACATGTGGAATGGAATTATTGATGTTACTCTAAATCTGGCCATCAATTCTGGAAACAATTGATATTTTCTTTATTTTATATCCTTTTTACTTTACATGACTTCTGGGGAAAAAAATTGTATTTCCCACAGTAAAATGTATCTTCTCTTTTTTTCGGAATGCAGCTGTTTGGAAGCTGTTTGGGATGCAGGTGTTTGGAAGGAGAAGAGATCTCAAAGGTAGCAGGAGCCAGTCAATTGATGACTTTTAAATATGAGGGGCTGAGACTTTGCACTGATCTGTCTGTTCAACAGAGACTCAGCAAAGGGAGCAGAGATCCAGGACAATGCCCACAATCACATATTGGTGCTGTGTGGGCTGGCACTCCACCTGTGGAGTGGAGACTCCATTGTCCAGCTTCATTCCTGTATGTAATGTTCTGCAAAAATCAATATTATGAGTCATGGATGTTCAGACCACCTAGACCAGCTGTACTGTCCAGTGTTTTTGGTGGCTGCCTATCCACTGCTTGGAGATGAAGCTCAAAAATGAGCTGCTAGAAAGCACTTCCCAAAAGGGCACACAGCAGCCCTTCCCAGCCTTCTCAGCAGCCCTGGGAGGATGAACAGGACTCAACCCAACACAAATCTGAAAAATCCTAGCTTTTCCCTCCGTCTCTCCTATTCTCCTCATAGGCTGAATAGCAATCATTATCATCTAAACTTACCTAAACTCACCCTCCTCAACTTCTACCTATACGCTGTAATAATTGCGACCATTTTGCTCACCCTAAACACCAAGTCCTAAAGCTATCTACCCTAAATAACTGAAAGAAGACCTTGTGGGGCTGCTGCAGAAAGCATCAATTGTGCATTCATCAGTCCTGCAGCCCTGCCAAGGCTCCCTCTGAGTGCCAGTGCTGCAGTGAAGGGATGCTCACAGCCATTACTCACAAACGAGTTAGGGGCTAACCAAGACAGCTTTGTTGAATTCTCCTTTTGATATAAGTTCAGCCACGGTTGAATTTGCTCACAAACAAAGCTGAAGGGCTAATAAACACACTGGGGAGAAGAAGAACATTGTAGTGACCTATAATATCAGGACACATGGAAATGTGCAATTATTCCATGCTTTGGAGTGAATTAGCAGAGATAATTAGTGTAAAGGGCACACAGAAGTCTGGTGATATTGTTCTGATATTCCACACAAGTGTGCTGTAACTGTATTGTCATTTCCAGGAAGTGCTTTGTGAGATTTTAGGACAAAAAAGCACAGAAAAAAAGAAAAACAAACAACAAACCACAAAAAATTACAGAAAAGGAGAAATCATTTCAGTAGGGTTTTCACCTTCTGTTTGTGGATTGACACCTGATTTGTGAGGGGAAATAGCCCAAATTTGAGCTTCTGCTTTATTTTAATGCCATGTGGCCACCATCACCACAATTGTAGGTGCAATATGTAATCCAAGCATCTCTTAAAAACCTGAAAGGAGTGAAACAGAACCTTGCCCAGTGCTTCCTGAAGATGGGCAAGAACTTTACAAGAAGTTGAGAAACTGAAAAATGTTGATTTTCTACAGTTCAGAGAAAAGTTTGAGGGTTTTTATCATGGAGTTCTTTTGCAATAAATTCAACCTTACACTGCTGAAAGGATGTTAAATCTTGGTTTTCAGCAGGAATTCAAGAACTACCTACTGACTGCTTGTTTTATTTATTTAACCTTCATAGGAAATCATGTAGGGCTGAAGCTCTTGCAGCTGTGACTACAAAGGTGCATCATTCATGAGTTTTCTGTATCTGACACCAGTACAAATGGCATGGAGCATCATAGATGTTAGACAGTGAGAAGAGACTGAGCTGATTTTAAAATTATTTCTCTCCATTTCATTGTGAAGACAGAGAAATAATTTCCTTCCCCTTTCACATAATGAAAATATGTTTATATAAGAGTTTTCAGCAGCTAATCCACATTTTATTACTCTCCTCCTTAAATCTGAGGAAACATGTATCTCATTTTAGTGAAAATTCACTGTAGATTATGGTTGCTCAAAAGTTATGTGATGAAACCCAACACCAGACACAGTGCTGGAGATTTTCCACTTCATTTCAAATGAAAGATGTGCCAAGCTCACAAATGTCCCTATAAAGACAGCCAAGCAATTGCAGGACACTACAGCATCTGAGCTTTGTTTGTCACAAATAATGAAAACCCCAAGCCAATCAAACTTTTGTTCACATAAAAACCCAAGAGCTTTTGGATAAAAGCTCTGTCACACTTTTGATTTGTCTACCTGCTTTCTCAGAGCATCTTTTCAGGGCACAAAGAACAGCCAAAGTAATGTGCCTCCTCTTTCCTACACCAAAATGAGTTGGACAATACCTGCACACAGCTTTTTAACAGAGCACAAAAGAGCTCCTTTTTCACTACCCAAATATTCCGTCAAATCAAGCTTTGTGTATTTAATCTGAATTGGTACATGTTCTTAATTATTACAGCCACATAACATTTGGTATTTAATTCCTTCCACTGGGTGACTGAAGAACTGCCACAGTCAGTGATGCACTGAGGATCTGTGGCCACCCAGCCAAAGCAAAACATTTTACTCATTTAAACACGTGGCAGTGAGCACCTGGGTATCGAAACCCTCTGGTCTAAGCAATCTGAAGCTGCAAGAACTGAATCCCTGGAAGCAGATAAAACAATTCCTCATTAGGTAACTTCTTAGCTATCACTTGTCCTTCGTGTTAGAAAAACTGCAAATTATTGTAGGCCAAAAACAATTCAAGCTCTGCAAAATACTGAGAGTGTAATACAAGCTGTGAGGAGAAATATGACAAGTAGTAATTGCTCTTCAGCGTGGAATCTCTTATTTCTGAGAATACACTCACAATTCTGTTAGCTCAGAATCTTGAATCCTATTTTGTGTTTGCAATGACAGGACACGCAGTTCCTTACAGTGAGGCCCTTGACCTCAGCCAAGGTAAAACCACTGCTAAATGTGCAAGATGCTGATGACTTCCAAACAAAGAAACAGCACACCAAAACCAGAAATCATGGTTTTCACTTCAGTCTGCTGTCCTTTGTGAGCTTGATACTGCTTAGGGTTTCATTTCACATCCTTTTGAGGGTTCTCTTGGTAAAAAGCCAAACAAGTTTCTCTGAAGTTTGCAAGGATGCAGGCTCTGCTCCATGTGCAGAGCTTCTCACTGGGGTAGGCAGGGCAGAAGGGTCAGACTCAGTGCTCCCATCCCATCCTGTCCCTTCTTCCCAGGGCAACTCATGTCCACTGACACACTGCACTCATCTGTGCCCTCTCCATCTCTTTCCTTCCAACTTTCTTTGGAAGTTTTGTCATTTCTTGGTAACTCACTGTGCTGTTTGTGCTGTTTTTACTATTTTGTTTATATTTAAACTTCCTGTTCTTTATAATTCCCTGGATATATTTACATTCACACCAAAGTGTAGTCCCTCCTTCCTCCCCTGGTGCAGAGCTGCACCCTGGGAAGATCTGGAGGCTTCCTGATACAGGGGGAGCAGCTCATTGCCCTTCTATTTTAAACTCAAGGTTTGTTAGTTATCTCCAAGATAACATCAGATGCTGACTTACATGGATCAAGGAGCAAAATCCAGTTCTCCTTCATTAAAAGGAGAACTACTCTGCCTGCAGACAATATACAGTAAACATAAATTTGTGAGCTAATGAATGATATCTCAAGGACTCGAGCTTTAACAGGGAGCATTACTAGAGTTCTGTTATGAAAGTCATTTCTGTCGTTGCTGAATCCTGGATAAACAGAGGTTTTAAACCCTGGAACAGTGTCAAGGGTTTTATAAAGCTGCCACCATTTGTTTACTCCTGAAGCAGAGTTTGAAGAAGTCTAATAGAGAGTATGTCTGTAAGTTACTCTGCAGAGTGGGGAACCAGAAAACATGAGAATATTTTGTAGAATTAAGAGGGAACCAAGGCAAATATTAATAAAATATGAAACAATGTAATTAATATGCCATGTTATTTTCTGGTCATAAACCAGCAGTATCTTCAACTTCACATCCTCCTCTACACAGATCCACTTGTGGCCTTAGTTCTGCTCACTGGAGCTCCTGAGCACAGCTTCGTGCACAGCACAGAAAGAGTAACCAGTGCCAACAATCTGTCTGCCAGAATGCATTCTGATTTTTAAACATGGTTTGTCTCATTTAATTCCAAGTTGCGACCACAAAAAGTAACTGAAAACTGTTAATCAGAGTGTAAAGAAAGCAGAGATTAATGTCAGGCAAGAACAGAAAACCCTAGTGATGCCAGTGGGATTTTCTATCCCTGGTCTGTCTTTGCACAGTATATAACTGACTATGTAAGATATCTTAAACACAGAGCTTTGGCAAATAAAAGACTTTCCACTTATAATTTTCCCACTCTCCCTTCTCCTTGTAGTTAATTATCCTATAAAAGGAAGATTTATTGAGGCATGTTCCAATAAATGCTGTGCATTAGCTATAGCTATATATATCTTTAACTTTCCAATTGAAGCTCTGTACTTCACACAAATCTTTCTTGCAGGACCCCAACTCCACAGTTTTTACACCAATTGTTCTCTCACTACAATCCATGAGGCATTTACCAAGGTTAAAACTTATAGGTGAACCCACAAACTACCGAACTCTCCAGAATCTTCAGTCTGATAATAATTTGGTGTGAAACACTGTTGTCTTGGCAGGATCTAAGCTGGAGGATGCTATGCTGCACAGAGTGAACCATAGTCTTTGCTTTAGACAACAACTGAATTTTAAAAACCCTCCAAAGCTGAGCTAGAATGCACCTAGTATCCATTACATACTGGCAGAAATTAATAAATATTCTGGGAAGGCTCCAAATGCACCAGAAAGGCAACACCAGTGGATGTCACCAATGGAGACTTTTATGGGCCCCAGCCCGAAATGCCCTCTTGGAGATTGGAGCAGAATTCACCCAACAGAGCTTCCCCTGCCCTCATGAATCCCTGTAGGGTTTTGTGGCTGAACTCTCAGTTCAGGGGCTGAACAAGGCATTTCCCTGCCTAAGACATGAAACACTGCTGGGCTTTTCTTGAGGGTCAGGTTTTCAGCCCAGGAACCTGCAGAGCAAACATAAATCATCCTAGGCTGGTGGCAGAAAGGTGACGCTGAGTGCTGAGAGCCAGCTGAAAGGTACAGCTCCAGCTCAGCCTTTGGTTTATCCTGGCCCAGCAGAAGCACTGCACAGCACAGCAAACTGCTCTTTATCTTGACTTTTGCCACAGGTGGGCAGGTTCAGAGAACTTAGGGGAAATAAACCCCAAACCAGCCACCTGAGAGATTTTCCTCAGCAATATAAAATTCTATTTAAGATTTCCAACAAAGTCATCAAAATTATGGGTTAAGATGAAGTCCTTGTCACCAAGCATGACAGACTATTAAAACATTACACAATGAAGCATAAACAACAATGTGCTTCATTTATCCATTTACTTTACAGTCAGCTGAAGGGGTATTTAGGTCATTACATTTAAAATGCCATTACATTAACTCATCTCTCAAAAAACACAATACCCAGACATTAGCAGATCTGCTGGGTTTCCTAATACCTCCCTTAAAGATATGGAAGTTCTTATTAGGATGACAAAATATTTCACAGAAATACACACAGCTCCATGTGTTGGTGACTGATGGTTGGGACAGTGGTACTGGGCAAAGAGTTTTTTTTGATGTCAGAAATGTAACTTCAGGATGTCAAATTTTAAAAACAATCCCACAGAACTGCAGCCAAGTCCTTGAAAAAAAAAAAGAATATAAAGTATTGAACAGCATGAGAGATAAAAGAGAGCAAATGCCAGGTGTGAAAGTGAGGTGTCTGAAGCAGGAGCTGGAAGTGCAGTGCAGTCCCTGCTGCTACACCCAGAAACCCAGCAGGGTCTGGGTACAGCTGCTGGCATTGGGAACACTGGGGAAGTTACTCTGCAAAGGCAGAAAAGTAAAAAAACCCCAAAGTTCTTGAGAACACATTTTATAAAGCAGCGACAAATCCAGGATTTAGATGCATGTCAGGGCTGGAGCGGAAAATAATTCAGAGGAGATTTCCCCGTCTGCATTACACTTGTCTGCTTTTGAGCATTGTTCCAGCAAACATGCCAGCACAGGGCTTTTTCTCCTAGTTAAAAAATGTTTTAAATTAGGGGGTTCCTGTACCCAGATCGTGTCTCTCTACCTGACCTATTTCCTCTGGACTTCCAAGCTTCTGTAGAACAGACTTGTACCTCACACTGCTTCATTTTACTGCATACAAAAGTGAAAACCACTGCTACTGGTAGAAGAAACTAGAAAATTAATAATATTGGTACCAAATTCCATGAATACATGTACATATACTATGTGAAGCAAAATTTCAGTTTTGAGAAAATAAAGGTAACATACTTAAGTGGAGGTAAAGCTGAGCCCACACAGGATACGGAGCCCCGCTGTTCCTGAAGGCACCAGCTGTGTCACAGAGTCCCATCCAACAGGAATCCAGCACAATCCTTAAGACAGCTACCAAAACACATTTAAAATTCTGTCTCCAGCCTCCAGTAGCACTTACAGGGAATATCCACCTTTTAGCAGATGCATTCACTGAGTGTCTTTTTTCCTTCTGTTTTTTCTTTAATTCCTTCTATCAGTGTTTTCTGTGCCTTATTAAACTCTGGAATTGACTAGTAAATATTTTGCCAAACAGATGTTTGTTTGTTTAAAATTATTGGGGAACTAGATTGATTTCTGTGCCTGTGGCTGTATACCATAAATATGTCCTCTGCTTTTTGAATAGCTAGGAATTAAAAAGAAAAGTTTAGTAAGGAGTGGACGGGGCTGGACATGCCTGCAGTGCTCACCTGACCATCAGCACGTTCAAATGCCACAGGGAGAAAAACAAACCCTTTGAGCCAACTGGACCTTAGAGCAGAACATCTGAAGGCTTTAGCTGGCCTCTCATCCTGTGTGCAATCCAGGCTTTTCTCTTCCCACATGTCTGGCAGTCTGCAGAGGAACCATATGGAATCCCAGCAAACTGCACATGGGAAGGACATGAGCATCCAGGGTGAGCCCAGGGAAGGGACAGGCAGGCTCTGCCTGTTGTTTGTGTACCTGTTGTACAGTTGTACAGTGTACAGTTGTGCCTGTAAGGTGCTGCTTGATTGTCTCCCATGAGCTAGACCATAATTCACAAAGTCATCCTGTGCTTTCATACAGAACATTAAGAGTCCACAGTACAAGCTAAGATTTATTTACAAATAATAAATAAATAAATAAAATCTTCCATAATTTTTATTTTTAGAAATATTTTTTTACTATACACTGCTGAAACACTGTATTTCTGTCCTTGATTCTAAAAACACATAACTATTTCCAGAGTTTATTCTCCTATTAATATCCTTTGAAGGCATTCAACATATTCACATAATATGTCTTTAAAAATATCATTTTATATCATATCTTGGAGCCTGAGGAGTGGATTACATAGAGAAATGAACACAGTAGATAAAGAAGTTTGAGAAGGATTCAAGTCACATTTCAAATCTAAAATCTCTAAATTGGATTTTAAAGCCCCAGTCTCAGGGAGGAGCTGCCAAGCAATTTCAATTCTGTCCTAGGCAGGGCCAAGGATCAGAACACAATCCAAAGAAAATATAAGTTGCAAGATTCTTTCTTCAAAATTCAGCCTGAATTGAAAGTATATCCTACCCAGAGATATTATCATTAGGGAGACCTGCACAGTGCTGGAATATCAAGTGCAGCAACGGGATCACTGTTGTATTACTGCCAAAGAACCAGGGACATCCCTGTTTATTGATGGGAAGGTGACAGGTTCTGAATGAGGATCACACACTGCCTTATGGATAATTCTGTGTTTCTTTCCATGGCAAAATTCCTTTCCTGCTAAAGAGAACTTCACCAGAAACACAAAATGTAACTGAACAACTGTTTTCTGCAGCATTTGCAGGGAGAGCCTGATGAACCTCCTCATCCTCTCCCAAGTGTGATTACATTATACTGCCTGATTATGTTGAGTGGTTATTAATCACTTTTAAAGCCAATTTGTGAACTTGGCTTAGAAGTCTGTTCTTACATCTTTGCTGTTCTCTTTGTTCTTTATTTAAAAAGATAAAAAAATACCACAAAACCCACAACCAGAACAGATATATTGTTTTCCAAACTAGCATGAAAACTCATCTACCTTCCTTCATAGAGGAGACTTTACATGCCACTTTTTTCCAGCCATTTAATTACATGGCAAAATTTCTTCCCCTTAAGCTTCTGTTTCCATAGTTAAACAAAACCAGACACCAAAAGAAGCAACTTCTAATTTTGAAAATCCCCATTCTCCTGCCAAACATTTGGTTTAGCTCAATCACACAGAGTAGCTGCAGGGGTTTCACTGCATAAATAGGAGTATGACATTAAGTGACAATGCACTGAAAAATAATGTAAGTCTAATCACTCAAAGTTAAGCTTCCTCCACAACACAACACTTTCTTACATGTTTCTGAGATGCAAATTAAAAGTATTTCTGAATTTGTTCAAACTGTTCCCCTCCATAGGCAAATATTTCCTCCAACTACAGTGAAACAAACAGGAGAATTCAATCAACTTCATTATATTTATTTTATTCTGTAACCTCTGGGCCAGATTCAATAAAAGCTCTATCTGATTTTAGTCTGTGTGACAGAACATTAAAAAGACATGCTATTTATTTAATTTAGCACTCACTACTTTTTTGAGCAACGAAAGATAACTTCCTGCTGACTCTTGTTTACTATGACTTATGCATGGGAATTGTGCTTTAAATAGCTGAAGTCCTTAAGATGTCAAAATCTGGAATTTGGGTTGGAATGCACACAGATCTTATTAATTAACAAGGCCTGGGAAAACAAATGGGAGAGAGAAAATATACTTGGGCTCTGGATTCAGCATGAGAACGAATGCATTCAGATTCAAAGCCAAATCAGAGCTAACATTCAAGTATGCATGGAATGAGGTTCCTAGCAGTGCCTATTGTGAGATTCTTGCTCTAACTGATGCAAATCTCCTGATATTTCCTTCATTTCTAGCAAACTCAGAGCAAACTCTTGATTCCCTTGTTGCTTTAATCACCTTTATTTAGAAACAGGGATTTGGACCCCACTCCTGCAAATTTGAACCATTTATCTAAAATGATCAGGCGCTATTTGGGAGGAATGTTCTCTCTCTCACAGAATTGTTTGTAGACCAGATACCATTCCACTATGTGCTACATGTAATAATCTCAATTCCTTGTATTGGATTGGATTCCTAGCTCCATTTTTCCTTTCTGAAAACCTGTATTCAGTTTGGATGCCTCTCCATGTGCAGAATTCCCTCCTGGATTAACGAGGCTGATGTCACCGCTGTGCAATTCTGGGTTAAGCCTCAGTAACTCCCCTGATCTCAATAAAGCTGCAGCAGCAGAAAACCCCAGTAATGCAAAAGTGAGTCACACCCAGGCAGCTCTGCATGTGGAAGGGCTCTGGATGTGCCCAAAGAGCAATCAATGAAAGCTTTTCATTTCTTACCAAATGCTGGCTGCACTACTCTGCAGAACAGGAGTTCAGCACACTAAGTTACGCTTGGAAAACTCATGAAAAGCAAAAATCAGAGAACTGATTTCAATGTTAGTGATCCATACACATTGGTACCCAAAGGTATTTGAGATACCAAAGGTTATCATGTTGTAAGGAGGCAAAATTGATTAAATATTCCTGATTAGACGAAGCCACAGCATATTAATCCTTAATCAAATAGTGTCACATATGGCTTTCTTCTCTGTTTGGTACCTTGGCTATAGCACCATGGGCCAGGATCCAAGTTTTTTATCAAGAACGTGCTTGTGATCTCTGTCTAGGAACACAGCTAGGGTTCAGCATGGCTCCCAGTGTCATGTCCATTGCACATCATCTTGCATATAAAAGTTAGGCTTTCCTCCTTCTACAAATCCCTTTCCCTGCAACACTTCATAGAGAGGGACTGCTAGCAAGAAAGGGTGCAGGGACTTTCCCAGCTTTAGAAGCAAAGCCATAAAATTTAATGTGCCCAGCATAGTTCTATTTAAAGCACTGGTAAATGAGCCAACAAACTACTGTCCATGAGCATTACATCACGTGTTGCCACATTTCTCTGAGGCTATATAAAGCTGTAATATGTTCACTAATGAATTGTATGGTATGTTCAGGCCATATGGCTCCCCGGAACTGTACAGAACAATGCTGCAGTTATGGGGGTACAGAACAATCACTTTCTGACATGTACATCATCATGTGTTTATGAAATGTCTCCCAGGGAGACCCCATGCTAAAACAAACAGTCAATATTTTATTGTTTTCTCTCTCTTGTGCTTGTTACAATTTGGTTTATGTTTTATTTGTTTATAAAACCATTTGTGCTAATAACCCAACCATATTTTTTATTTTCCTCCATGCCCTAATTTCACTGCTGCTAGGGCAATAGAAAGGAGATGATGGGCTCCAGTATTTTTGTTTCATAACTTCCAGCTGCTGACTAATTTACCTTGTTGGAAAAGCAAACATGGCTGTTTCTCATATCTACACTACATTTTCTTATTTCCAAATATGAAGTTACAGGAATCTAAGGCAGTTAATATGTCAGGTTTTATTTACATAGCTCTTCAGTTATCATATGGAGCAGCATCTCTGCTCAACCTTTTGGATTATAGGAGGATTTTTTTGAAAGACAAAATGCTATGGTATGAGTTAAAGTATGTATATAAATTTAAACAAACACAAATAAAAAGCAGAACACTTGGGCTATCTCTGTGCATTATGGTAAATGAAGCCATAATCTCCTAATACCCATGGCAATGAGGTCTCTCCATTAGCTAATAGCTGGTTTAAAACAGTCTTATAATAATTCTACCAACTAAATAAACATTTTAAAATACACACATGCATAACCATTCTGATTTACAAAGCAGAAAATGTACAGCATTATGTTCCACTGTCTCTTTTTCAGTCATTAAATTTTCAATAGTGTAAGCCTGCATGCAATGGTGTGACCCATAATAAAAATACCCCCTTGAAGTTAAAGCAGCTTTGAGGTCCCCACCCTGCTCCCTCACAAGGTGGGAGCTTCCTGGGAAAGCAAACCTACCTTAAACAACTGGAGGAATGATAAACCATGCAGGGCATTGGACTGGGCTGGATCTTTTGGGTTCCTGCAGCCATCCATTGTGGCTATGAAAATCCTGGCTGTGCTCAATCAGAAAAGCAGAAGCGTGTTCTCCTCCTCAGCACAAGCACTGCTGCCTTTCTGCTTCTTGTCAATATTTAACTAGTTTGTCAAGTTGAATTATATCTCCTGTCCTAAATCCTACTCCTTTAATTCAAACTAAGTGGGTGTTCTTCCAAGGCAGCTTCTTAGTCACGTATTGATATCTTATCAAAGTCATTTGTTTGGCCTGGAAGGTTTCTTCCTGGATGCATTTTCATATATAGGTGATGCAGTTCCCAAACCAATGCACCAGAGAAACCAGAGGAACCACCATGGTGAACAAACAGCCATGATTTCTGTGTTCCACAGCAACACCCACAGAAAACAAGGGCTTTGCTGGATTTTCAGCACTTCTTGATCACTCTTGGCCACAGAATGAGAACATCACACCCAATAATGAGAGGAATTCCAATATATACACACTTTTCAACAAGCTAGCATAAAACAATGTGTTTTTTCAGACATTTTTTAAAGCAGAGGCTGAAGGAAGTGCTTCCTTAGGGCTGATCTCACCCTCAGATGTGGCTGCAGCTGCCTTTTCCCTGCAGCTACTCCAGCATGGCCAGAGCTGGTTTTGCTGTCTGCAAACAAACCAGTTCAGTTGGGCTTGCTGGAGCTGCAGCCACCCACTATTGTGAATAACCTCGTATGAATTCATGGTTTGCACCACTTATGCACATTTATTTGCACGTTAAGCATGTCTCTTAGGCACAGGCAATCTGCCAGCACTGTTCTCAATGGAACACAATTTTGCTTTCCAAATTAAGAGGTACTAATAATACCAAGCAGCAAAAACAATGATGCAAAACCTGTATTGTGCTTCAAGCTACAGTAGTTAACATTAAAGAGTCGATTATTACCAGTTCACTGCAACATTTGCTCTCAGAAGGTAGATTGTTTAAAAAAGAAAGTTACAATGTCTTAGTTTGGTGTTTTCTTGTTTGGGAGATTTTTGGGGAGTGAGTTTCAGGGAATGCTGACTTCTAAAAATAAACTTTGCTCTTTCCAAAAGGAGACAGGATGGGAAAAGGCTACAGGTTTCAAAATAATAGATACAAATATTCCTCACAGATCTCTTTTTCCCTGTCCTTCCTCTAAGCTTTTTCACAAAAAAAAAAAAAAGAAAAAAGAAAAAAAGAAAAAAATTAAATAAAATTATATTTGGAGCCAAAGAAACCAGTTCAAGCAAATGATGGGAGATTCACACCACTCAACTGCAAGGAGCAGTAGAGGTACAAGAGATGGAAGCTACCTAGTTGTATTCTCCAGCTGAACTTCTGGAATTTTGTGGCTGCTGAGCAACTTTTCCCATGTATTTGATAATACAGATTGTTTACATCCCTGTAACATTGTTTAAAGTAACCTAGCCATTACTAATGACTAATTCAGATCTGAAAATATCCCTGTACACATGGATGTACACAGGGAGTTCCCATAATAAGTTATCAGATCAAGATCACTGTATCACTCCGCCTGACACAGAGGCTGATGAAGAATTGGGAAGATTTCCTGCCATTCCTGCAGGCTGGGCCAGGTTTCACCAGCACACAAGCACAGGAGGCACTCGGTGTTGCTTAGCTCCATTCCCTGATCTCTGTCTCTAAAAGAACAAGCTCTCTGTTTCAGGTCAGTGTGCAGGGGTTTGTCCAGCATGACATGATTTCAGATCACCAAAAGAAGCAGAAGCTCCCATCTGCCTCTCAGCCTGATGGGCACAAACCCTCAGGGGACAGTTATCAGCCAGGGAAATCATATGTGTGATGGTTATTCCAGATAGAAAAGGGTTCTTAACCTACATATACAATCTCTTGAGCAACTTAACTCCCCACCCCCTTCCCCAGTGCTCTCTGGAACCCTCAGCCTGCCCTGGAATAGATGCTGAGCCTCAAACAGTCAGAAGCGATTTTGCACTCTGAAATCCAAACCACGCACAATTGGCCTCTGAAACTAGTGGAACAAATGCTACTCTCTTGCAGCAAGATATTTTGGTCTTTGATAAATATTAACTGACATGCAATAGTCATAGCCAAAGCAGCTGACCCATATTTCATAACTAGTGGAAGTTTTCCCTGACACTATCATTAGAAGCACTCAGCTGCTGGGGGCTGTGAGTCGGATCCCGCTGCAAAACTCCTGCTCAGACCCAGTACCAGATCACCAAGCACAAGATTGCTGCCTTGGCAGGAAGAAATGCATTGGGGATCACTTGAAAGAAGGTTTTAATGTGGCTCCTAACATCCTTTTAATCAGTTAAAATGGGAAAAAGTGGAAGCATTCAAATTATGCCTTATTAGCTGTTATTCTTCACTGGGGAAACTCTGCAGACTCACCTCTGTCAGCACAATCAGAGGGAGGGAGCAGATACTGGGTAAGGGGTGTTTTGTCACAGGGATATTGTGGGACAGAGCTCATCTGGCTGCAGGGATTACAAGATAACACACAGAGATTGGTCATGAGGTCACCTTCCGTGTGACTGAGTTGCTGCTTTCAAAAAATTATCATTGGATGTAACTTCAGTTAAAAATATTTAATAACTGAAATCTGCAGGTCTCAACAAGATTCAGACTAGACATCAGAAAGTCTTTAGAAAAGACTGCTCTCTTGAGCTTAGAATGTGGGGGGGTTTTTTTGCTATGAAGATGAAATCCTTAATGTTTTCAGGGTTGTGTTCAAGTTTGGGTGTTTTCTGCTTTTTTTGAAAACAAATAGATTCAAAATTTGCAAACATAAAGAGGAGTGCAGAAAACCTGAGAATAATCACAATCTGCCTAATATTTTAAGTAATATAAATACCACGAGCCTTGGAAGAAAATGCTACAAACCTGGTACAGGAAAACCTTTGTTTACTTAATGCAATTCTGACTCCTTATCCATTGTTTATTTATTTAAGTATTGCACAAATTTCCCCAGCCAAGCTGTTCAGGTTGCCAACATGAATAGCTTTCCACATCTGCTGCCAACTGATGTCTCCCCTGATGGTATTCAGAGCTGAAGAGCAAAAATTTCACACAGAGCAGAATTAGCTCTTTAATAAATGGGTCTGTGGAGCACTTCAGCTCAGAATAAAGCAGCTGTTTCAGTGGTCATGTGGCTTCTGGGAATTTTCTCCAAAACTTGCCTGTGCCACAGCTCACCAAGGAGTTACCTGCTGCTTCCATCACAAGTTTCCATTTTTGCATTTTTAAATAGCATTTTAAGTGAAATGGGGACCTTAAAGGCATATTTATGTTGCTCAAATTCTACACTGTTTGGGGAATGAGACTAAATTCCAACCTTTAGCTCTCAGTGAAAATTTGTCATGCTTTTCTTGAAACCCACTTGAGCACATTCAGGACTTTGCATGTGCAAAGGGGAACATTTCCTGGTGCACACTGCAACAAATGGAACTCACAGATTCATTTTGAATCTTAGACATGTCAGCTGAGGTCTCACTGTCTCACAGGGACCCCTGAGCTAATTCTGTCAAACTCCCATTGCCCCCAGTGGAAATTTGCCCAAAATTAAATTTAAAAACCCCAGAAAACTGTGGGCCATGCTCTAGGTTTGGGTGAAAAATGAACTGTCTTGGTAGCTGCCACATTTGTGTGCCAGGAATTGTTGTGTGGGATTGTAAAAGGTGCTTACTTTTGGCCTCTGTTCCCAATGAAATCAGTCAGTGATTAAACTTCCATTGACCTCAGTGGGAACAGATTTAAACTCATATTAAGCATTTTTAGATCCAAGTATGCAAGTTTTACATATCAGACAGCATACTTTTCCAAGCACTGTTATAAACCTTTTTCTCCCATCACATGTATTGGCAATGCATTTTTTGCAGTAGATGTTGGACGAGACTGAAGGAATGCAATTGGTTTTCAGTGTCACTTAAATAAATAGAGAATAGTGCCACAGGCTGAATGAGAAGATACAATTTTTTCTAAGCTCATAATGTTTTCCTTTGCCTTGGAATGTCTTAGAATTGTTCATTAAAATTTGAACAGCGTACAGCACACAAAATCTGACATAACTGCCATGCCACCACTGCCATGTCTGCCCCATCACACAACAAACCAGACATGACTTTTTAATGAGAAGCAATAAAAAATGTTCATCAATTATTAAAGTTTTCTTTGCAGTATGTATGGCTGAAAAAAACACATAAGTGAAAATATCACACTGACTACATGTCACTTACACTAAATATTTTGGTTTTCTTATAGTAGGACCAGCCAATATCTTGTTTAGAGCATTGTCTGACAACAATACTTCACTTTTTTAGGCATGAAAGAGTTCAAAACCCTCACTACTGTGCAACACACAGCTATGGCCTTGGGGTAAAAAATAAATACCTGCTTTCCACAGAATGCATTAAGCAGTTCAGCCTTTCCAGAAATAAATTTTCTCTGTGTCCTCTACTTGGATCTTTTCAGAAAGAAACAAAAGGTCTCTGAACCATCAAATATTTTTGAATGTGGCACTGTTAATAAAACTGATAGCGCACAATGTGGAGAGGGTAATTAGTGCTGCAGCCCAGCATTGCCTCCCATGAGTGGGAACACTCTCCCTGTGCAGCTCCCAGTGACCTGAAGGTCATCCCTCTCCACAAGGACATTTGCTGCAAGGTCACTAAGCTTTTTTTAAACTAAAGAGAAAACAAGGAAACTTCTTTCCTCTTCTGCCAACTTCTCTTCAGAGCATCACCATGTCCCTTCCAAACTTTTGCTGCCTCCTGCCCCAAACTATAACCTGAGGAGTGGGAACTTCTTTTGATCTTTGACCTTCATTGCTGTCCATAAGAAGGCAACTTAACTTTCTAGAGGCAGAAAAGACCCTCCTTTGACCTTACCTTCAGTTTTTCTTCATTCATGGATGCCAAGGGAGAATGAAGAGGAAATTTGTTGTTCCCTTCTCCCCCGCCTCTCTCCCTCTTTCCCAGGAGCAGCCACAGCAGCTCTTGCAAAACCTTATCTCCTCAGTGCCTCACCCTATACATCCTATAGTTCCCTTATCTTGCCTGAGATAACAGCCCAGCTAGTGCAGTGGGTATTGGCTCATTCTGGGGTTCTCTAGTGGGTCTGAGGTGAGTGTGTCACCCAAGAGCTACAAACACCATTTCCCGTGCTATCCATAGATTGAAATGCTGGAAAATCTAACATCCAAATATTGGCAAGCCAAGCTTGGCTCGGTGTGAGACTGAAAGGGATCGCAGCCCAGGGAAGGATGGCTGCAGGCCATAAATGCAAATAGCTGTGCGATTAACAACATGTTATACCCATAAAATTTAAATCAAACATTGGTCAGCTAAAGGTCATTAAAGAAAGAAAGTCCCTTAGTTCTCCTTTAGGCTGCTCTGAAAGGCTGATACACACCAGCAGGAGGTATGGTGGGCTAAGAGGAATCCACACAGATTCAAAATGTTTTGTTTTGTAAAAAGGAAAATGGATTTGCTCAGTATTATGGTGAGTCCAATCAATGCAAGCAAAGCAGTAACAGACTATAAATTACCAGAAACAACAACAAAAACTCTTTGTTGATTGGAGTGACTATTGTCAATACATATCACTTACCCAGCAACCAGAGAGAGCACTCACAGCGCAAACATTATGAAAGGGCCAAACTTTCTAGAGTGCTCTGGATCCTTTGCAAGCTTTTGTAAGCTGAGTTCAAGAAATGTGAAACTCCTTACTGTCGAAGGGCTGCCTGCTGACTGTGAATAGTCACTTTTGACAAGAGCTGGAGGGGATGTGGAGGTGGTTTCTGCAAGGCTTCAGCTCCTTGAGGCAGCAGAGGAGGCCCTGCAGTGCCTCAGTGCAGGTACCCTCAGGTGTGCCATGCATCAGGTCACTGGGGGATGAGACTGCTTCTGAAAAAACAGATTTGCTAAACTGGACCATTGTCTCCTGCATGAACCAAAACAGCCTTGCTGGCACTACAAATACCAATCTTGTTCTCATCTCCACTGCTGGATGAGTAGAAATTTGCTGGATTTAAATAAAACTGAGAAAAGGCATTTAATCCATGACGAAATTGCCTGTGACCAAGGTATGCCTTCTATATCAATAATTAAGACAAAAGATTATAAACATTACCTGGTAAATTAGTTTAACATTACAAGCTAGCAAAACAAGCTCAGGGAGGCTGAGCTGAAAATCACCATGATAGCTACAGAAAATGAAATGCTGACATGCACTTGAATAGCTGGAGGACAAAGTAGTTTCTTTGGAAGGTGTTTGAGTTTGTGACTTCTTCACACTTTATCAGGGAAATAATAATACTTCATAGCTACCAAACAGTAGGAAAGATCATAAAAGTCCAAAAGTGGCCAACTGAGAAGCATCTATTACACCTGGCCCCAGGGAAGGATGGAAAAATGTATGAAAGTCTGAAGAGAAAAGTGCCTCTATGCAGAAATTACCAAATTCAGTACATCCAGATAAATACTCATGTTTATATTTATGAACAGTTTATATTTATGAACATATTGCTATTGCACTATCTTCCTTGGCTTCTTTGTAAAGTTAAAAGGAAAGCAATATAGTACTGGTTTTGTCTGCAAAGTTTTTCTGATGCTGACTTTATTTATTTGTTTATTGCCAAGAAGAAACCTAAAGGATGTGTAAAGTATCTGTTGTGACACATAGCACTTCCCTACTAGATCAAATCTAGGTCTCCACAGACAGCAGACAAGAGCACAAAAGGGGAAGTGCAGATGAACTCACACTAGAATTAGGGGAAGAAAGGATTTAAGGCTGAAGGATTTGAAGGAAAACATCCATTATTATATACTTCACATTCACCATTAGGCTACCCTTGGGAGGAAGGGAATCAAGAAGCTGTAAAACAGAGTTTAAAATGGGCTTCTTGGGACTTGAGGAACCACTAGACCTCCATTAGACAGACTTCTGACAGGTCTCCCTGTTAGCATATCCAATATATAAAAATAAAAAGGGCTCCAGCTGGCAGACTATTGTTACTATGGCAGCATAGATCAAGACCACTCAGAACTCTTTGAAGACTTTGAAACCAAACTATTTTCTAAAACCACAGGAAGCTCACGTCACGGATATGGCATCATTCCTAGCTTGGAGCTGGGTAGTGACAGCTGCCTTTTCTCTGCTCTCTGCTGGCTTTCCTGAGGAGGCACGTGAGTATCTGGGACCCTTAGGACTCAGCAAACATAAAACTATCCCTCCACAAAGGGTCTGAGCAACGAGGCACACATGACAAATGTCAAATGTTTTGTAGAACAATTTTCTAATTTTTGGCATGGTAATGTTAAATATCACTATTCCTCATCCTGTCCATGCAGATATACAGTAGAAAACTGATGATTCTATCCAGTTCTCCTAAATTTGAACCCTTTTTTATGAAATACTTCAGCTTCTATTGTTGTCTTCCTTTTTGGGAGGCTCTACTCTAATTTTTTTGCAAATCTCTAGAGAACATTTGCAGCACGACTGCTTCCACCACGTCAAGAAGTGGGTGTTGGAATGTTGCTTTGCAAAGTCAGAGGAAAGGGTTGATTTGAAAGTGATTAATGACTGAGAGCTACAGAAGCTTTGAGGATGGAATATGCTGTTTTACACAAAATGTGTTCCCTGCTTAGGCTCTCTTGTTGCTTTACTAGATTACAAAGGGTTTTTCCAATGGGCAAAAGCAAAAGGGGCAGATTGAGCTCTGGGAATTGGTTTTAAATAAGGCTGCATTCTCTTAATCTCTTGTTTCTAGAAGAAAATCCAACAGAAGAGAGATAAATCCACAGCAATGAAAATACATGCATTATACCAGTATTGGTAAAGCACATATTTATTTTTGAACACCCTTAGCAAGCTTAATATGAACTGACTTTATTAAAGGAAATATTTGCCTTCTTGTTGATCACTCATGTATGGACTTGCATCCTTTGCTTTCCACATTTCATTCTTTGAAATTAAGCAGGAATGGCTCCTTTTCTGTTTTTAAACATCAGGTTCTTTGCAACACCCAAGTCAGACAGCAAAATGCAGCCACGTAAGGCAAAGCCTGGTAATGCACCACCTTCCCCTATGGGTCCCACCAGTAACTAAAAAATATTTAGGAGCAGCAGCACCTGAGATCAGAAGGAAAATGTGAATTCTTCCAGTGCTCCAGTAGGGAGCCCACAGAAGTGCATGGAGCAAATATCTACTTTTCCTGTAGGTCACTGGGAAAGCTGGAAGGGCACTCTGGGGGAAATGGGAATTGAGCAGAAGCTGTCAAGGGCACTGAGGAGAAGGGATGCAGTTAACTGGCTGCCTCCTGGACTCTGAACCGTGCAAATCTGAGCTCCAGCAGCATCCTCTGAGTTCAGCAAACACATTTCAGTGCATTCACAGTTTGTCAGGATGGCAACACAGGGTTCAAACAGGGAGATTTGTTTGTAAGTAAATCCTTGTCCCACTACTACAGCTGTGTCAAGCCTGATGCCAGCTGGCACTGGAAGCTGTTCTGCTGCCAAAATTTGCTGTCTCCAAAGCAAATGGGAAGGAGCCAGCATCCTGTGGATCTCAACTGTAAGTAGCCATCCAAGACAGAATATAAGATGAGCTTGTGGAAGGGACTGGAGATCTCCATAGGAACAGTCAGCTCAGAGACACACAGAGAGTGAAAAAGAGAGAGGGAGGTTATCCCTACTGCATAAACAGTTCATTTTTGTCTCCTGACTAATATTTAGGATCAGATTCTCCACTGGGATAAATTAGAGCATCTTTAGCTCTATGTTTGAAAAAATCTTGACATCATTGTATAAACCATACTATTTGAAATGATAAATCTGTTTTCTTTGCCTTACAGTTTAAGACCCTCCAGGCTATTGTTTTCCAGGCTTTTTCCAACATCAGAGAGGCAAGAGACTTAGTCACACTTCATCTTCATGCAAATGGAGACTGCATGTAGTTCCCCAAGTCTGGGTTACAGGGAATGAAAGGAAAATCTTGTACCCAACACCACAAGGCAAGTAACAAAACCAGAAGAAATAGTGGCTGCAAAGTCTGTCCATCTCCAGCTCACATCAGTGGGAGAAGTGGTTTTGTGCCAGCTAAAGACCCAGCCCTCAGTCTAAATATTGACTCAGTGTTTGGCCTCCTGGACTAAACAGGAATTTTCATGAGGCATTTCCCAAACCAGTTGAGTTTGGAGAGCCTGAAGGCCTCCATTTCAACCTTTATGTGATCAAATTTGAGAGCTCTATTTGAGACTACTGCAGAACACAGTCAAAAGGTTTCTTAGCTGCTTTAAAATTTGGTTTTTAATATCTGGTTTTTATATATGCTTGCTGCAGCACATACAACCTAGTAAGTATTCTCCACAAATGCAAGAAAAAAATTCCCTGTAGTCATACCTAAAGCTGGACAAAATATTTAAGAATCATTTTCCTCTCAAGAAACAAGTAATTTATCTGATTCAGGAAATGGAAATCAATCTTTACTGCTATGCCTGAAGTGAAAATTGTCTTCCACTCTTCTGAGAGCTTTGTGTTTTATTTGACCAACTAAGTACATTTTATAGGAACTTAGGAAGAAAAGGCAAATCACAAACATTTGTCAAATTCTTTAAAAAAATATGGCAATATGTGCGAGATTTGTATATTTTAAACAATAAAATAGTAACAGGATTTTTCTGTAACCAAGGAGAAGGCATCAAATATCTTCTGCACTAGATGTACAAGATCAATCTTACTCCAGGACTACAAGCACAGTAAAGTACAAATCTTTACTTAAGAATTTAATTTCTTCAATCTATTTCCATCTCTACAGTCACCAAAAATATGAATTGTCTTTGAAACATATTCTCTCTTGATCCTGATACTCTATTTTCAGCATCCCAACTCTGCTGCAAATTTTGGAAAAATCTTATCCTGAACAATTGCCCTTTTTTCTCTGGCACTGAGCTTGTTGGCTCTGAATTGCTTCTCTGGATTGAACTCTGCTCCTTTGCAGGCTCTGTCAGTGATATGCTGCTGCATACACTGATTTAGAGCTCATCAATGCACCATCCTCTGCTCTCATCATGTCTCACTAGCTGCTGGAGCCAAGGCAAAAGGTCTTGGTTAATTACTTACTTCCTTAAAGGGTGTTTGGAAGATCACAGAAGACAGGTATGTTACTGTTAGCTGTAATACTGCTTGTTCACTCAAAGGCCATCAAAACCTCCTCAGATCAAAGTTCCTCACTGAGAATTCTCACTGTGCTGTATCCTAATGAGTACAGACTGGGATCTGAGTCCTCAGGGCTCAGGAAAGAGAATCACCTCTTTTAATCTGTAACCTTTATTGTTGCTGTTTTCTTTGACTACTTAACTGTGGCCTTAAGTGCTCTTGTGCACCAAATCCCAGCCTCCATTTCCTAAGGGGTTACCCCACCAAAAGGACAAAAGCTACATTAGCCTCAGGTTTGACAGCAGCCACATGCATTGGGATTTTTTTTTTCCAATAGAAGATAAAAAATGCATTTTTCTGCTCCCATTTCCAGTTTGCTACATCTGCCCATGATGGGGTCCTTGCTGTTCACCCAGTAGTGACAGCAGTGAAAGTAAGAGTGTGTCAGCAGCCGCTCATTCAGAGCCCAGATTCTGGACACAGCCTAATGGACATTGCTGGTGGGGACACACTCAGGGAGTGCCATCTGTGCTCAGGGAAATTGCCTACATCAAATGGATGGGGAAAAATGTGTGTCATGAAGAGAAGGAGAAAAATTTATCTGTTTTGCAAGGCTATCAAGGATTTCAATAAAGGGCAGTAGATGCATTGCCTTTGATTAGCTCATAAATGCCCTTATTGCCATTCTGGGGAAATGAAGCTCTACTTAACAGACTCTGCTCTTTCTCACAGAGATGGGAGGAATTTATCTCTGATGGCTCCTCACTGAAAGCAAGCCATCATTCACATCCCAAGAAATACTAGGATAATGAAAAGGGCCATACACTGTGCAGATACTTCCCCCAGTTTCTCTTTGGAAGCTTATTAATTATCAGAACTTTCTGAGAGGTTTGTAAATCACGGAGGGAATCTGCTTAAATAATCTATGAATGTGTGATAATGCTCTTTTTTTGAGAGTTTGCAAAGTCCATGGGCAATTCCAACCCCACAGCAGCATTCTCTTTTGGTCTCCTGAGTGTGTGAGGATCCCCAGTCTATAACCATGACACTCTTGTGTTTCCTATTAAATAATACAAAGCAGCAGTGATCATTTACATGGATTCAGCTAAAGGTCTTTATTTTATTATACCTATGCCCTTTTAAGCCACTTGTTTGCATTTGTCTTAGGAGATGTGTTAACTTATAAGAAAAACACACAAAGGCAAAAAATGCCTGGACGAGAGCCACGAGACAAGAAAAGGCTGAAGTCTGCTTGAGAAAAGGGATCAGACAGGCCCACACCTAAAATAAAGAGAAAAAAGCTGCAGGCTGTGCCTTCCTGCAGCTCCTCCTGCCCAAGGTCACCACGGGGGAAGGAGCAGCTTTAGAGGGCTCCCCACCTTCCACTTCCCACCCAAATCCAGCTGGGGACACGAGGTGCCCACACACAGGTGCACAGAGATGCACTTCATAGATTTGTGAACCAGCTGGAAAGATTACAGTCCAATAATTTCACAGGCAGCTTGGTTGGAGACGGCCCAGAGGGCTCATTCACTTAGGGGGGGGAAAAAGGAGCAGGGCTGACTTCTGCAACACAAGTATTTACAGAGGCAGATCACAAATCCAGTGGTTTTAGCTGCTCAGTCACAGGGAATGACTTGGTAAGGCCAGAACAAAACACAACACTTGGGAAGAGCTTAATTTCATTGTCTGAAGGTTCCTCTGCTGGGTTCAACAGGCTTGTTTAGGCAGCTTTTCTGGGTAACAAAAGAGTTTCACACTCCAGCATCCATGAGAGATACAATTTTCAGCTGCACCGACACGCCGCAGCCCTGGCACTGGCCCCGCTCTGTGCGCAGTGAATGTAATTAGGTTCTGGTCACTGGGCTGTGGGCAAACACCAGCTCCCAGCCCACACAGTAATTAATGACAGCACAATGACATCCAAAATCGACACACTTCATGCTGGGGAAGGGGGATGTTTGAGGGCTAGGAAATCATGGGCTGTGAGTTTTAGAAAATCTTGTGATACAACGCTGAATGGCACAAATACCCAGAATGTGCATTGCAAACTGAGCAGCTGCAAAAAAAAAGCACAATTCTCCTTTCTGTACAGTACCAACAAGTGCATAGAGAGTAGCTCACCCTATTTTTAGGTTTCTCATACATTTATCTCTATCCCTATCTCTTCTGCATCACTTCCTGAGCTTGCTAATTAGTGCATTGAGCCATACATGTGGGCATATAAATATAGCTTAGATATAAAGACCTTGTGGGTTTGAGTTTTAAAAATATCCCTAAAAATAGATGGCAATTGTGTCTAATAGGGAGCACAGTTCTTCATATTTCCTTCCTTGCCTTCATTTTGTGCGTACAATATAAACAGTTATTAAATATAAACAATTATTTTACCATCATAAATAATTCAAGTCATTCCACAAGATATCAGTAATGTCAATTGGATTTCTTCCCATCCATGAACATTTCCTGTTTTCTACTATGCTTTGGGAAAAAAAAAGCTCAGCCTTGATACATCAGGAGTTGAAAACATGTCTTTTCTCATTCACAGCCTTTGGAGTCCACTGTGAGCCCAAAGTCACAGGTTTGTGCTTCCTGAAATTTGTGTCCTCATTTCCAAGTGTCATCCTGCAATTCATGCAGGGCTGGACAACCTATGGTAGTTGTTAAGAGAGCACCATAAGGGAAGTTGATTTTGCCCCTAAGTGACATAAGTCCTCACATCATTTGCCCTGAAAAATATGTAATCCATATTAAATAAAGCCCTGAGCCATTTGCAATAATATTTTCTCAGATTTAAAAGGTCATTAGAAGGAGAGAAAAGGTTGAGGTAGAACTTTTTGCAGTGGATAAGAATAACACAGCACAGATGTAACATTTCTGGTGGATGATCCACCAGGTCCTTGCAAACATTAATTAAGCCTCACATTTTCCTTATGAGATAGGTAAACACTGTGGCTCCCTGGCTCTCTGATCTGTAAAACAAGGCCAATAAAAGACTTGTGACTCATAAGACATCACAAAAGCCAAGAGCAAAATTAAAAAAGACTTTGCAGCCAGCCCACATTCTAGCAATGCGAATTAACTCAGTCAGTGATGGGATCCTGTGCTCTGCTCAGGCAGGGTCAGATCCTGTTTCCCTCCCTTGCCAGCTACAGCAGAGTCCTGGATGTTCTGACTTCCAGTTTTGCATAACTATAAATAATCTGCTACGTCTCATTCCTCCAGGCTCCAGTCATCTGTAATTTCCAATATGACTTTTTTTTCCTCCTCCTCCTCTACTGCAATGCTTTGATGCTTAACCCCTTGGTGCTTTTCTTTGCAGTTGGTGTTATAGGAAGCCTCAGTAGAAAGGGAAGCTGTGAGCCAAATGATGAACGTGTTCAGCATAGTCCACAGCTGTGAGAAACTGAATGATAACAAAAACCAGCAGGAAAGTGTTTAAATCCTCCCTTCTGTCCTCAGATCTGAATAGCAGCAGGGTGTAAGTGGCTCACGGACATTGTACCTCTCATCTTCACCGTGGGATGAATTTCACTCAAACAGCACAGTCATATCCCACAGCTTTGGTCTCCATTCCTACCTATTTTCAGTTCTGAGATAGATCCAGCAGAAACTGTACCTGATAATAAATATTAAATCACACTTGTGCTAACCTCCAAACGCAGCTGTGCACGTACACATTCAAAGTGCTGCACCGGACAGGTGGACTCAGAGATGAATACATTGACTCAAGATGAAAACATAAACAAAAGAGGAATCAGCTCTGTTCTCCAAAATTTCTATTCTGTTAGGCTCTATATATTGTATCAAATAGACAATCAAATTATCTTTTTTATATAGTTGGTCAAATACCTTCAAAACCCTGTCTTGCAAAGCACTTGGGAAATGAATGCACTAAGTTGTTTAGGACAGAAGTTTCAACTAAGTGCAGATTCATTATCAGAATCATTGTTTAGAATTACATATCCAATTATTAAATCTGAGGTCACATTTGCCTAAGTTATTGAGAAAAATGTATGTTATTATTTTTAACTCTTTGGGCCAACAGTACTTCAGGAAAGAATTTCACTTTGTTCTCTTTGAAAAACCAAAAAAATTGCTAAAATTTTTAACTGTAGCTTTTGTCCCTGTTGCAGAGACATATATTTGTCAGCTCAGAAATTCGATTTATTGTGGAGGCTGTCAAAAGAATCAAATTGATGGCGGAAAACAGTGATTAGATAGATATGAATCCTTCACCTGAGTATAACAACACAATGAGCTCTACAAGCACCACTGCTTTATTTTCACAACTAGATGCATTAAAATTTATCAGTATTTGTGTCATTTATAGAAATAGTGTGTTAATATCTATGTTTCACACAGAGTGTCCATTTGATTCTACACAAATACAGAAATTTGCTGAGGTCAAAAGAAGGTCAAAGCAACTCTTGGCTTGTGCATAAAAGTCCTGCATCATTAATGAGATGAGAAAGGAAGGAGCACCTTCAGGCACGTGATCCAGCAGAAGGAGTCTCTTGATCTGGATCCCCAAAGTTAATTTCTCTGCATCAATATTTCAAATGCATCAGGTTCAGGGGAAAACACACTTGCCCAAAACAACAGTTTGGCTTAAAATCAAAACCTGTAACCTGTAATGTGTTAAGTGCCAATGTTCTTGGAATGCTTCCTGGTTTTATGAATACAACCTTCAGTTCAAGTGCTGTCATGCAACGAGGATAAGAAGATATTTTAAAAATAAAGGTATAAAATGCACCATACCAGACGGATTATGGCTTAAGAATATAAATGAATGCAGAGTCAAGTCATTGCTCATAAAGTATTATTTCAGTAATCTGAAAGAACGATCTAGAGAAAGGGATGGTTGGTATGCGGTGATAAATACACTCATAAAAATTTGAAAAGCTCACAGGTTTCTTTAAGTCTGACAGCATCGGAAATCCTGAGCTCTACCAGCCCAAGCAGCTTCCAGTTGATTCAGACATAACATGTTCTGGGACTTGAGGAAGTGTCTTTTAGTACAGTGCTGGCCAAGCTGAACTTGCTTTTCAGTTGAATATTCACTGAATATTACATTTTACTTAGGTTTTTCTTGTACTGATGTGACAGTTCATCACAGCTGCCTACAACTGTCAGCATCTCATTTCTCCAGACAGCGAGGCCCGAAATTCATTCCAACAGCCTGAGTAAAATAAAAGAGCATAACATCCAGAATGCTGGAGACACCTCATGCTTGGGAACCCAAGTGTGGTTTGGACAAAAGTTATGAACTGAGGAGATGCCACTGGAGCTGCCAATTTGAGTGAGCCTGAAATAAGTGATTCCTGAATGGGTCTCTCCCTCCCTTTGTGTGGAAGCTTCCTCACTTTGCACAGAATAATTAATTAGGCAGAAAGATTTTTTTGTTCTGTAGTAGGAGATTTAGATTCCTATTCCTGTACCAGTGGACAGTCAATTATTTATACAAAGTAGAAAAGAGTCAACAAAAGGGACTGTGAATGCCCCATGCAACATAATGACCTATTGCTCGGAGGCTGCAATGCTTTCGAGGCAGAGGAGAGAGCTGAACCTCATAAAAGCAGGACAAAATCATCTCCTTCTCCCTCAATAATAGAGGTCTTTTGCTGGTTGGCTTTTTGTTTTTTTGTTTTTTTTTTTTCCTGAAATGAGAAGGAAAATGTGACCCAAATTCACAGGCAGTTTCCAGGCAACTGAACTTTGCCAGAACATGTAAGGAAGCTCTGAGAGGCTATGTGCTGCCCTGCTGGAAAAACTTAATGGATGGCAGCTGTACCACCAGGTTCAGCAATGACAGCCAGCACCTTCTGAAAGGCAGGGGGGAAGAGCTCCCAGCCACTAAAGAAACACTAAATACTGATCATCAGGATGTACTGTTGCCTCCAAAGGATGATGATCCAGATCTTGAAAGTGATGGAATCCTCCCCCTCACCATCTAGAATCTTGTTTCTATTTCTGCTGTATGAAATTACTATTAATGCTTCTTGCTAGGATTTTGATATAGGAGGGCAACTTAGTGATGCTCTGTAAAATGTGGGTTTGGGGCAGGAGAATAAGCAGGGACTTCAGAATAGGAGTCACTTTAATCTTTTTCTTTTTTAATACATGGTGCATTAATGATGTGTTTTAAAGGTTTTTGAAGGAGAGCAGTGTCTTTTGCTATTAATGACACATTTTTCTGAAGAGACAGGAAGACCTGGGAAATAGTAAGAATTTCTTCTGATGCCTCTGCAAGTAGAGTGGTGAGGTGAGCTTTACACTAATGGTGGGCCAGAAGGCCAAATCACCTCTTCACAAGAGGCTTGAGAGGCAAATTTCCTAAAATGCTTTGAGAGAAAGGTGAGGTAATGCAGGACTACAAAGTGACAGATGACCTGACAAGTAAGCAGACAGGAAAATTAGTCTCTCCCTTCAACAGACTTAAAATAGTGGTGTTTACATCCAACCTGCTTAACAGATCCTATGGTCCTGGGGTAATAGATTACTGAAGAAAAGCAGAGTTGGCCTTCATTGCATGCTCTGAGCAGCTTAGGGGAAACTCTTCCAGTCAAGTTCTCAGAGTTCACTCTCTTACTGGGTGCTCACCATCGTACATGCTGAGTTCGCTCCATGGCTCAGCCATCAGAGCAGATCCTCAGGATTTTGAGGGGGATGGCTCCTGTTGGAAGGGAGAATCTCAGGTTCCTGAGAAGTTAATTCTGAGATTGTCTTCTGGAGACAAGCCTTGCAGTTTTACCCTGAGGTTCAATGCCACAGCAGAAAGAAGCCTAGAATTTTTCGGTATCTTAAAACATAATCAATTTATTTAGTAAAAGATTTCTATCCATATCTAGTTCTGGGTAAAGCAATGTTAACTAGCCCTTGAGATAAAAATATGCCAAATGCTACCAGCAGTCTTCCTTATTCTTCCTAGACAGATGTGAATGCAGACAGAGATACTTAAGAGGATAATTGCACCCTGGCTCTTTGTTCACTGAAGAAATCCCCTGCTTGAGCTTCTGCTCCCTTCTTGCACTGAGAAACCCAGCAGAGCAGCTCATTGCAGAACTGGGTAGAACCATAAAAAAACAGTACAATTTATTTTGTTTGTCTCATTCTTGTTTTAGCTATTGCTAGTTGTCCCATCCCCAAACCATATTCTTTGTCTTGAAGAAATAGACAGGAGAGATACCATAATCAGTGATTATCTACTGTGCCATGTGCACACGAACAAGGTATTTCAATAACTCTGCTAACCTATCATATTATTCCAATCATAAATCAAATCAAGGGGGGGGAATTAGATAAATATATAAGCTGATCAAAGGCAAAAGAACTGTAATCTCTCAATTTTTCCTAGAAATGAACAATATATTTTACAATAAAATAATAATGAAAATAATTATGTACTGTTTTGAATAAAAACATTTCAGAAAAGATATGTTTCTTCAAATTTGTTTTTTCTTTGTGGATTGAATGATCTTATTCCACATAAATATAATTAGGGACCCGTTCTTGTTTTAGTTATTCTACTGACACTGGTAAAATGCATCACTCTTGAGATGCACATTGTCTAACACTCTGTCAGTTTTGTACTTTTTTTGCCTCATGCCATTCAGCATGCAGGGCACAGGAGAGGAGGAGATCTCCTTTCTTCAATTAAACATACAGCTATTTATTTCCTCTGCAGTCAGTATTTTCTTTATGATCTCTCAGATAAAGATGTGGGAAACAGTTTGTGTCTGGATTTGCAAGGCAAAACAAAGCACAGTGTGACTACTGTCGAGTCTTACATTCTTCTGTGTGTCACAGTGAGTGAACTTAATTACGGTTCATTAACTCCAAATCCAGTTTCTCATTCATGTACCCAACAGTGTGGTATCAAATCATCTCTCATAACTTCAGCATGATGTTCTTAAATCAATGTGAACTTCTTTTAGATCAGCATACCCTATAGTCCTTGCGTTTTTCAGCATATTTATAAATGGAAACGTGGCACATGATAATTAATGATTTCAGAAGACAGTTTTGAAGAGAAATAAATTTGGATTATCAAATCTCTTCCCCGAGGACAGTCTGATTGAGTACTTCCAAAAGTTCCTGTTCAATATCTTTAGCAGAAAATGCCCTGCTGTGCCTGCCCTCTGGTTATTGGTTTCACCTGTAAACAGTTCACTGCCACTGCTTACTTCACTAAACATCTTCTTTGTACTTCAATCTGCATTTTATGTGAACTCTGGAGCTATTAGCCACTAATATCAATAGCATTGCACAGTCTAGGAACATTTATTGGTCCCCTGCTTAGTTTAATGTTTCTGCCTTAGTACCGTAATATTATTAATAGTCACAAAGTACATTAAAAGAAAATTAAGTGTTTATTTTGTTTAGGCTTTCGCCACTTTACCTACAGCCTTTTTCCATTACATTTGCACATAAATGAGCATACACTACATTATTTTAGTGCATCTAAAAGTCAGGGTTTAACTCCCCTAATCATATTCTATTTTCAGTCATCTTTCAGGCTACTCTATTTTTTATTGCAAGTGCAAATATATTATGGTAAATCTATACATATATTTTATAGAAATTGATAGCATGAATTTAGTAGCTAGTCATTTTGCTAATAGACTTTATTTGCATATTTTTCTCTCTCTTTTAAAAGAAATATTTTGAAAAAAACATTTTGTCTTCAGTAGAGGCATGACACAGCCTGCAGAACGTGCTCACATCACACACATTCTAAAATAGCCTGTTTGCTGCTTGTGGTGCTTCTTTATTGTTCCCCTCAGTTTCATAGTTATAAAACCAAAATTGAGGTTTTAATGCCTATTAAGATCAGCATTGATTCAGATGTATTTCAAACTGATGTGCATACAATCCAGAGACGGTTGCCTTCCAAGAGACAATGATATTCTGAAGTGTCCACTTTCCTGAGGAACCATTGGCCTCCACGGACAATGTGCTGCTAAAAACTCATCCAACTCATATCTGGCCACAAGAATAGGAATGAAAGTGCTTCCCATGGACATCCACAATTATGCATGAGAATAGCATTAACTGCATTCCTTCCAAAGACCAGCTCCAGTACATATTCATCTTAAAGGAAGTAGAGGGTGGATAAATTAAAGATTACACGGTTAACAAGTATGCAAAACTGCAGCTGCAAAAAGCCTCTTTCTGTGTGGGGCAGGCTTTGTGCAGAGCCCTGGTGGGCACAGCCTGGGCTGCTCCTCTCCCACCGCATGGCAAAGCCTGCCAAGGCTGAACAGCCAATCTGAGAGGTACCAGTGTGAAATGGAAAATAAAATAACACCTCTTTGGGTGAAAATTTAACCAGGCCCATAATCTCTTTAGTAGAGAGATGCTCATTGTTTTCCCCATCCAGATAATTTACCTCCCCACAAGTGTCCCAGTCAGTTCTGCAGAACTTACACAACCCTGTACAATGGCAGCATGAACCACCTCAGTCACAGGAAATTTGGTTGTGAAGGTGCAGCTCTAGAAAAGCCTGAAGGGCCCAGATCTCCCAAATGGTCCTTGGAGAGGCCTTCTGCCAGCCTGGCACAAGTGTCTGGTACTTTGTGTCAGATTCAGCTCCCTGGGATTAGAGTGATTAAAGCTTAACACTTCTAAACGGCTTAATGAAAGACAGGAGGTGGCTTACATTTTTTCTGTCTCTAATTTTTCCAGCATTCAGGGGCTTAGATTATATGGCAGGAGTCCCTGCACCATAGGAAAAGTATTAGGTTTTCTATTCTTTCACTATGAATCCAGACTAATAGCTCCAAATTCCTGCTCCCTGCAGACTGAAATGCAATTCTTTGAAATGTATGCATTTGTTGGGCTATATTCATTTGTACACATAGCTAATTATAAAGTAATTAGTATTATCTCTATACATCTAAACAGGCAAGCAAAGGAAGACAGAACCATTTATTATAGTGACAAAGGGAATCAGCATTTTCTTATCGTGAAAATGCAAGTTATCTTGTTTTCTTGTACATCAGTGTAATTAATCACTGTGTTTAACGTTCATAGATAATAACACCCAGTATCTGCTTTGATGAGATATAAACAAGCATATTATGAATCACTTCACATACAGACCATCCTAATTGCTAAAATTACTGTCTCCATGTCTGTTGTTCCTGTAGCAGCAGTTAACAAAATGAAATGCCTCAAACACCCCCATGCTTTGACAGCCAGCTCTGCTGCTGTGCTAATATGGTGTTTGGGATTTTTATTATGAAGCCATATTCTTACTATACTTACAATTTCATCAAGCCAGAGAAGTCCAGGGGTGGTCACTGTGTGATACAAGGCATAAGCAAGGATGTAATCAAACTTTCTATAGTGTATGACTGAGGGAGTGAAAAATGCTGTCAAATTCACTAATTCACTGATCCCACCTAAATAAACCTCTTCACTGAATGGAAAACAAAAGGGAAAATTTACTTTTATCTTTAACTGAGTAATAAAATAAAATTTAAAAATAAAAGTACTGTTATCAGTTAATTGAGATTGTCTTCAATTACACAAATACAACTGACTAACCTTTAGGGCTTTTCATTAATCAGGGTTCATCAATTCTAATCATCTGACACTCAAACACTCCAATTGCCATGTCAATGTAATTACAAGTTGCCAATTCTGCTGACAAAGTTCTCAGGTTACAAATACAGTTATCAATGCAGGGTAAGTAATATTGTGCCACACCAATTTCACTTTCCTGAAGTATTAATGCTAAACTGGTGACAGATTTTATTAATGAAATCAATCTTCAAATATGTACTCAGTCATTATTTTTGGTTCAGAACCAGAAGCAGCCACTGCTTCCTAATCCCACATGATATTTTATCACAATTAATAAACACAATTGGAGTTATGGTAGAGTTAATCTTCATCTTCAATCAAAATAATTAAAGTTTAATCTTCTAAGGGTAATTTGTTTGACCCCATCCTACCAAAAACATTCTGCTCTATGGATTGTGACAGAGGGCAGAAGGACAGTCAGGGTGTAAGGAACCAATTCAGCAGTTGCTTTAGAGCATCTTTCATGCTGCACTTACATCTAAATGCAAAGTGTAAAGACTGCTCATCACTACAACATGACTTTCCAGTTAAATAATATATTTGCTGCCTACAAAATGTGCACAAATTCATTTAAACAGCAGATAATACTATCTGTTAGTAACTGAAAAGCATTCTACAAGCTGATGCAGCTACAGACATCCAAGCAATGGCCAAACATTACACACTGGAAAAGTTTCATTGGCTTCCATCAGGCTGATTATAATTATCTTCTCATTCAATTGTTGCTTTTCACTTCCAGAATTGCTACAGGATACTTAGGAATAAGTTTTCAAGAAGAGATATCTCCTTTCCTCCTTGCATTCAGCATTCTTTATCTTTTTTTTTTTTAATAGATCAAGAAAAAAGCAGAGAAAATCTTTCACAGTATGACAAAAACACCTTAGAGCAATGTGATTTGTGACAAAGCCCAGTCTGAGTTTCAAGTATCAGAAAAGGAAAGAACAGCCAAACTAGGTCAGATCAAGGGCTCTGAAACTGGCCAGCAGAAGCTGACAAAGTGAAAGTGTTAAGAGGATGGCAAGCATATTGTCATCACAGAACACTTTCAGACAGTTCTAGTCTCAATTTCTTCTCCAGTAATTCCTAAATTCAATTTTCTTCCTTGAGTGCTACTGAAAACTGAGCTGACATTTTCATTAAACTATCTATAGTAACTATAATGCCTCATCTGTGAGCAGTAGTACTTAGCTCCCATCTGAATATATTGAACATATTGAACACTTATCTAATCACCAGCCCCTAGAGCAATCATCATTTAAAAAATTAAAATATAGTTATGAAATAGAGCTGAGCAGTAAATACATCCAATGATCTCCTGGATGCTTTCAGACATTTGAAAGCAAAAAGACAGAGATATTCTAAAGATTTTGAGGATTTGGTTTTGGTTTCTGAGGTTGGTGGCTTTTTATCCACCAAAATCACAGAAGGGTCATTAGAATTATTAACTCATGGGTAATCCCTGACTTTTATGACTGTGTGTCCTAAACAGTTATAAGATAACCAAAAGGAAAGTTTAAAAAAAATAATTAAGACATGACTTGCTAAATATTGTTGGTCATGTGCATTGACATTTGCAGTTGTCTCCCTGCTCTGCTTGCAGAACTCCTTTTAACAGAACTGTCAGATTGTGCCCATATTGAAAGAAAGAACAATAATATTAATTTACTTCTATCTTGTAAGAGTTGCTAAGCAAACTCATGCTGAAAATTTACATCAGCACTCCAGCTTGCCAAGAGTAAACATGTAGTTGAAAGTAGGCAAGGTTTTTGGCTTTTAGTAATTTTCATAAATAAATTACTATTGTAACAACATAGGCATGTACCTATACTAGTTTGAGGCTGTATCAGCTCAGGTCTTACCTCACATTAAATCACTTTGAGTATTTTTTGACCTGGTGCCAGTCCTGCTCAGAATATCTGTAACCATGCTGGAGTCAGTGAAGCCTTGAACTTGCAGGCTGCAGCACAGGCTTTGCTGTGTGCTGCAAACAGGCTGCTGACGTCGGTGAGAAAAGACACAATGAATAAATAGTGAAATATCGATAAGGGTTTGGAGGAGGAGAGCCCAGAGAAACTGCTTTCACCTCGTAGATTTTTGGTGTTCACTAGGAATGTACATTCCCACGTGCACTTTGAGAGCATTTGACACTTTGTAAACCTCATTGTTCAGGAACAAAGTGGGAAAGCTGCATGGGTTCATGGCACAAATGCATGGCGAATTCAAGAATGCAAGCCTGCCCTCAAATACAGACTCACTGTGTTTCCACATGACCACCAAGCTGAGGCACATGTGAAAAGCCCCCAGAGAGTCACATTGGCCCTCTGATGTTTCATCATTCTCAGTGGGGCTGTCAGACGTGCGCGATGGCAACGCCAGACACTGAATTTGTCAGCACTGGAGAGGAAATCAGAAGCAATTAGGCAGCAATATTGATTAAAAGTAACTCAGTTCTTAGAACCATTTCTTCCCACAACACATATTTAATTACAAATTCTGGAAACTCCATTTAATTTTCACTCAGCTTAAGAGGGACTCACCCTATGAAGTGCCTGGGAATTGTTTTTGAAAGGGGGTTCAACAACAATGTCAACTTTTGGCCCGAAGTCAGCTGGAAACAAGCCACAAGCCAGACACAGATGGCCCGTAGGATACGCTTCCAAAGACCTTGACAAACTTAAAATTAAATTTTAATTATGTCTGTTCAGCTTGATTTATAATAATTGTCAATATCTGTGGTTTGAAATAACACGTTTTACAACATGATCAGTTAGAGAAAATATTTTCCTAATGACTAAAGGGAGGACGAGTCTGCATTGAGTCCAAGAATTATATTATCAATCTTATTTATTATTTTTTTAAACCATAACACAAAAACATTTAGGAGACACTGATCTGAAACTGGGGTGAAAGGCTGAAGAATAATATGTTTGCCTGGTTCTGCAGCAGTCAGATTTAGAAGTCTATTCCTGCAGACACAAGAGCAGCTGAGGTCCCAGGAGTTCACAGAGACAATTAATGACATTTGATATGCTCACAAATTTTGAAGAGTCCCTAGAGCCATAAAAATTACATTGGTCAATTACTTTTTTTCAATAATTATGTGCCAAGAGTTGGTAATTTATACATTTGGACACAGATTGTTGTGATGTTCTTCACAAGTTCTACACAATTATTTTATACCACAGCAAGGCTCATTAAAATATTCCATTCTTTTCTGTCCTGTAGAGTTCACTTGCAAAAATGGGCTTTCAAGCTTATCAGGTTTTGGGCAATATTTCTGAAATAAACTGCCTTGATTTAAAAGATATCAGGCTCAACAAACTCTCCTTCTCAACTGGTGTCAGTGTTTCTTGCCTTCAAGCCATGGCCACCAGAAGAACCACAGGCTCAAGCTGTGGCTGTGCCAGGAATTTGCTAAATCAATATTTCAAGCTGCTCAGAAATCACCTGCTTTCCTGCTTTGAATCTATTTACAAAGAAATTATTGAATATGGTTTTAAACAAGAGTAAAAGGGCTGACTAAAAGAGCAACTCAATTCATGTGAAATAAGAACTGCTAAGCTGGAGTGAAGAATAGATCCCAATAATGCCAGCAGAGGAGTGTTTAGAGGTCATAAACCACAGAAAATTGCAGCTACTGTCCCTGCAATGAATAAATGGCTCACCAGAAACAAATCCCATCACTCACAACTATTGTATTGGCAGATTAGTGTAACAGATGATGCAGATCTTCAGTGTTTGGGGTTTTTTCCCTTATAGAAAATGCACAAAACTACTACACATTTCCAGCTTGATTTTTTTACAAATTGACCCAGAAATTACATCTGCCATGGGTCTGTGAATTCCTGGCCATTGCTTGATTCATTCTGACCAGCAGTCACTTCAGCTGAAAAGATATTATAAGCTTTCCAATTTTGTATTCTTTTTAAAGATTGGTTCCTGTAATTTCTCCTCCCTAATAATCTATTTGATTTTCATAACATCAATTGAATTAAATATTTTTCTTCGTACATCAAATCTTGCCCAATTTACAACATTTTCCCATTTGGGCTACAAATTAAAATTACTGTTGCCTTTCCTTTAAGTAAGTGGATAAACCCCTGAAATTTGTATATAATGGAATAAAGCAGATTTTCTGCATTCTATCCCTCTAACATACAGTTCCTAAACCATGTGGTTTCCTCACACAAGTCCTTCACTTTTTTACAAACACAGCTCCAGAAACTCTGTGTATTATCTGGAAGTCTGTGTATTAGAGCTATTGATTATCTCACACCCTGTCCTAAAGCAAAGCTTCTCCTTTAAGAAGTACATTACCTCATTCTGTAACAATATTTTCCCTCTCCCCAAGGCAGCAGAAACACGAGGAGGGGCTGAGAACCTCGCTGGGAGTTCACTGAAAGCCACAGGAGGGTGAAGTCTATGGCTTGGCTCAGCTCCAGACTCCTCACTGAAGAATGATTCTCTGAAAATAATGCAGTTTTTTTGACAGCCACATTTTTTGACAGCCTCTTCTCAAGTCAGAACCCCATGTCTGTCCATGTCTGTGCAGCTCTGGCAGCTGTGATGGGCTGCATGGGGTGTCAAGGAATTCTGCACAGAACCTGTCCTCCCAGAGAGCAGGCAGGGGCAATGCCCAGCATCACTAAATCTGAGCACAGACTCTTCTACTACAGCCTCCCAAGACATGAAAATCCCCCTGTTTCCAGCCTGCAAGCCAAACCAGTGTTTGGAAGGCTGGGCAGGAAAGGCTTAACCAGCAGTTCAAGGAAACAGAAGCTGTCACTCCAGAGAAAGAAATCTTTAGGCAGCAAAAGTATTAATATTAAATACTATTAAATACCATTAAATATTGTAGCTCCACCGAGCAATCTGGGGGAAGGGAGCTTTAGAGGACTGTAGGCAGGGGCAGACACAGTTTGTGTTCCCTGGTCGGTGTGATCTCAGGATAGGTGACAAAAGCAGGGCATTTGGCATTGCATTTTCCAGATCTGAGATAATTCCATGAATCCTGCATATCACCCATTATTACAGGGAAGCTTTGTGAGAATTATCTTTTAAAGTAGGAGTTTTCTACAGCATTGTATCTTTAAATGTATGTTCTCACAGTCCAAGGCTTAATAATTCAAGTTTAATCCTCTGTAAAAATGATACACCAGAAGCTACTATTTGAATACAAATAAGATTTTGTATGAAACAAATCCCACAGGAGGGAGAGTAATTAGCAGATAGTTTGCATTCATTTGATAAAAGCACGAAATTTTAGGCTTTATTGAAATAAAATCTGAGATAAAAATTTGTTTAGAAAACATATTTCACCTTCTCATCAAAAAGAGAGTTCTACAATATAGATTTAAACTTTCTTCAACTGTTTGATATCTCCCAAAGATGATGTTGTAATAGAACAATGGTCTCAGGGTCTGTATCCAGAGCAGAAAATAAATTATAAAAAAATAAAAGTTTCTCAAATGCATGTTTATTTGAGTTTTTTTAAACTACAAGTCAAAAGCATCTTTCCAATTAAATAATTACTCCTCTCCTATAAGCAATAATGAGCTTTTTCCAAAATAATTTCCTAGTGAAACAGAAAGAGGTAGGTTTGCTGTTTTTCATGTTACTCTTTTTCATTCCATACCAGACAACAAAAATGATAACATTTGTATCAGATACAGAAGGAGCCACAGCACTGCTGCTTTCTACTGAGACAGGGAAAGGAACTTGAGTGAAGAACCAAAGCCAGGAGTGGCATCCCCTGACACAGTCTGGTTCTGAATAGAATAGAATTTCAATAGAATGGGGGACAAAATAAGATCTGAACAAACTGAGTTTAAAAGAGAGGAACTGCTTTGGATTATTTGGATAGTGAAGGTCAATGTGATGTGTGTTGGGCTGGCACTGAATTTATTATTACAGAGCCTAAACCCATAGGAACTTTCCCCTAACACAAAATATCTTTGCAAAATCCATTTCCTTTGAGAGAATACCCCACTGTGGGATATTTAGCTACAGAGAAGAAACTGTAAGGTTCTGACAGACCCCAGTGGAAGGCCTCCAACCCAATACAAGAGTTTCTGTGGTATTTGTGGGACTGAATTTATCCTTCAAGGAACAAGCCAACATGATGGCTGCTGCTTTGAGCCTGTGAATCCTTGAGAGGATTCCTCAGCACAGAAAGCAGCAGTACATCATTGCCACAGCATGGGCAAAACAGACATGAGCAGGAACAGGATTTATCCTGGCTTTGAAGGGCCCAGCCCAGGTTTGGCCTCCCAGGCTATTGGCCTGGCATCAGGCCGTCAGCTGCACAGCCTCTGAGTGCAGCCTGGGCTCTCCTGCTGAACCAGTGCCTTCTGTTCCCATTGCATCTTTACAGGAGTTACAAATTATTGGACACAAAAGGACTTTCAGGGAGGCAGATAATCATAAAGAAGGAAAAAAATATATTAGACTGGTTTAAGCTTGATTCAAAAATCATCTCTCTCTGTTAAACTCTGCTGTATTCAAGGGATTTACATCTTTTAAATACATCAAATGCAGATATTTCCAGCATAAATGAGAAGTGATCTAAGTAATGCTGAAGTAGTTTTTAAAGATCTTGTAAATAAATTGGACAGGTCAAGATAAGCACAAGATTCCACACACCCTTCAAAGGCACAGTAAGAACTTTCCATAACTCCTACACGTGCTTTTCTCCTCTCACAGTGTTGTGGATAAGTCCCACATGCATCTGAAAAAAACACAGCTGGGGAGAGAAGGATTCAGGGAACAGTATCTCCAAGTGCCTGGCATCCCCTCCACTTGTGAGCTGAATTCCACTTGAGAAAACACATTTACTTAGTGCGAAAATGGGTTTTGTGAGACCCAGCAGCTCATGACTTGCTGCTCTAGCCTGCACAAATACAAAAGGCAGCACGCCCAGACACAGCTGGGGACTATAGCTAGCACAGGGCAGTGACACCTGAAGCTATACCATCCCAAAGAAACCAAGATTTCCCTTGGTTTCCCTTCCTCTTATCATGTATCTCTTCTATTCTTGCATCTAAAAGTGGGAAGAACAAAAAGATTGTACAACACAAGAGAATTTTCTATCAGTCAGTTCTGAGACTTTTACTGCCCACTGTAACATTCAGTGCATGAAGGGCACCAGAAATGACAGTGCTGTGTATTTTCCTCAGTATGTGGAGAATCACATTTCTAACCCACACAGGAACAGATCTTTAGAGTGGCTCCACACACACTTGCATTTGATTTTCATTTCACCCTTAGATATTATTACTGAAGCATTATCAAACCACAAGATTTTTGAGCAATGGTATCACTTCAATGTTAAAGTTTTTGTGACAAAACTACTTTTTTTCACTAAAATTAAATTCTTTGCCACTTCATTGCTTGCCTTGTGTGTATACATGACCTTTAACCAAAATATGTCTCTCTTTTTACAGAGTGATTTCTTCTTTTGTCAACAGTACATGCATTGACTGCCGAGCAGAGGATAATCTAAAAAATTTAACTTCAACTTTCAGTTTTCCTAACTTATATAATCACTAGAGTCATGTCTCACTCAATATCAGTTGACCATAAATGGATTTGCTTACCTAGAGGGCAAAAAGAATAGAAACAGGAGACAGAATATAACAGTATAACATTTCAAAAGAAATATTATAGCTATTAGTTCCACAAACACACTGTGCCTAACTCAGAACCAAATTCTGCCCTCAAAAAATGACGTGTCATTTATAATTATATGTCTGTGTGTACATACAGAAAGTGAAGGAGATAGAATATGAGAGGACAGTTTATTCCCTGAATTTTAGAAAGAAATGCCTGCCTCAGGTGTCTGGATGCTGTGGAGATCTACTATATTGTTCTCTTTGTTATCAGGATTTAGAATGTGTAGCAAATGGAGTCCATTCAATAAAACAAATTAAATATTTTACAAAAATAATTTGGGTTTTTTCTGTACTGACTTTTAATTTTAATTCAGAGTGCTTCTACCAGCTCTTGCTGTCAACTTTGGTTAAAATTAAACAGGCAGGCAGGAGATCAGGAACAATTTTAGCATACTTTAGATGATAAAAAATGTATAACTTCAAAATAGCTAATAGAAATTTGGCACAATATTCATACATTGCAATTTCATTCAAATATGATTCACAAATCCTGGTGGGTTAAGTATTACTATTTCTGGGATATGAAAGTTCTAGCTAGAACAAGCTCTTAGCTTTGTGTCTGTGCTCACCCCACTCATGCCCTATAGCTCCTCTTTGAAGAAATTTCCCATTTCAGGAGACGTTCCACCATTTATGCCACTTCTAGAGAAAGGCAATTTCCCCATGATGTGTCAGTGGCACAATCCAAGATATTCCACAGTGAATGTAAATACTGCAAACAGGATTTGGCAAGAAATGTCTCAAAATACATTTCAGAATTTTCCTATGCTGAACTGGGAAATGCCAGAGACCTTTCTAAATAAAAATCTGATACATTTTAGCAAGAAAATTTTCTGGTATTTTATATTGTATGAGAGAGTTAGGGAATTATATTTTCTCATTCTACTAAATGATACAAAATAAAAAGATAAAGACATTGTTCTTAGATTTATCACATGGTCTGCACTGGTTGGGACAGTTCTCAGAAAGCATTTCCCAGGTCTTCTTTGGAATACTTCTTCGTCCTGGAAAAACCATTGTTAAAAATAAAACTTTTCTTCTTGAGTTTTGGCCCTGATGTGAAGAACATGATACAATAATATGACAGGTTTTGAACGTCCCACTTTTCTTCTTCCTGTATCTTTTCTTTTATTCATACCAGACCACCTTGGCCTTTGAGAGATCAGTTTGAAAATTCCACTGGGATTCTAAAAGCAAAAGCAAAGCAATACATGGCAAAGATAAAACAAACGGCTCTAAAACTGGCTGGAGGATCAGCTCAGTGCTGATGGAGCGGTGAATCAAAAGATGCACATCCTTTAAGGTTCCATTGTGACAGTCCTGCATTGAAGGCACGAGGAAACTCATCTGAGTCACACTGTGTGATAACATTTATCAGAAAGCAGTGCTATTAATGCAAGCAGACAAGACAAGTCACAGTCTGATGTATTAATCCAGAGAGAACAGGAACAGATAGATTTTCTAGAAAAAAGCTTAACCCAAAATAAATATAAAAGCATCTTTGTTCTTTGAAATGGCCCTCTCATTCATACTATTCATGCTTTTTTTTTAGCAATTCTTGGTTTTAAATTAGTGTTTGGAGTACAGCATATTCCTCTGGCCAAAAGGGCAAAGCAATTGTAAAGCTGATGCATTTCTATTAAAAGTACAGCAGCTCTTCCCTCCATCCTATAAGCCATGGAAAGGAGAGCAGCTCAAGGCACGTGGCTGCTGCACCAGATGGTGAAACAATTGTGCCTGGGTTGTCCCCTGAACTGCCCTGCTTCCCTCCATGCTGCTCCCCTTGCTGCTTCAGGTCTTCTGCACACAGTCCTTCCCCTGGGGAGGATAGAAGTTTGTCAAACTATTGGTAGTCACTTCTACCCAGAAAATAGCACTGACACACCATAATGATACCCTGTCCTCCAGAGCACTCTCACAGCATGGCAAAGCACTTCAGCAAAAGTATAAACCATCAGGCTGGAAAAACTGAGACACAGAAATAGCCACCCTAAAAACACAGCTATCACTGAAAGCAGCCACTAGTTGCCAGTTTTCCTTTTCCACTTCCATTTTGCACATCATCTTTGAAAAGTTATGCCAGGTCTTGCTTTCTCTGGCTGTTGGCTTGCAAAGAATAAAATGCTGCAAATCACTCTCCCCTCTGGGAACCACACAAGTAATAGTGTGGCTTCACAGCATTACAGAGCTGAATAACGAGGAGAGATAATGCCAGGGCATGACACCAAAATCCAGCTCCTGATCCTTAACCCTCTAGAACTGCAGAAGTACCAGATTTCATAGGCAGCAGGACCACCATTATCTTCAAATCTGACCTCCTGAATAATGAAGGCCACAGAATTTCATTCAGTAATCCAGTCAGAGGAGGGAACTAATAAGGGATGCTTGATTCTGCCTGCTGAAGTAGCTCTTGAGACTAGTTGTAAGGTTAAAAGGAGGATATCTGCTGGCTGCTCCATTCCAGACAGTAAAAGCTAGGTTAACTCTATACTGTCCATATTTAAAAATGGGCAGAATTTGCTTACAAGCCCTTTTCCTCATTTATCAATTCTCCCAGGCTGTATCTACATGCACAGAGCCATTGCCCTAATGCCCTGAGCTCTGACCAGCTCTACAGCAGATTTGCTCAAACCTAAGTCCACAGTCCAGCCCAGTCCTGGAGCCTTCCCCTAGAGATGAGGAATCTCTTTCACCATCCCCCTTCCAATACACACTTTTCCATGCTCTATTTTATATTTGTTTGCACAAACATATGCTGTGAGCTCAGAAAGTCTGTCAGCAATTCACAGATGGCCACATTCAAATAAGCATCTTTGATAGAGATGCAAGGTCTGAATAAAGATGTTAGAAATCTCTAATTTGACTTGAAGCATCTCAGCTTGGTAATGTGAAATCTGGGTTAGCCTCGTGCAGAGACAAAGGCCAGCTGCCCTATGAATTCAGTCTTATATTCTCAATTACTCTTTTCCTGACATTGTTTGGCAATTTGGGACTGATAGAATATGCAAGAAGGTTGCCTGACGGTTGCATTTGAATTTAATGCTGTTTCCAGATCTAATAGAAAATGCCATATAAAGAGGAGTGTTTATCAGAGTTCTCAGGCCAGACCCAACACCTGTCTGTTTTCCAGGGTAACTCATGGTGCCTGTTTGTCATCAAGAAAAGTAAATTGTGTGTTATTCACAGCACAAAAAGAGCAAAAGATCAAAACAGTGCTGGGGGTGCAGCCCACACTGCCTTTTCTTACTGCTGCTCTACAGTTCCATATTGCCTAGAAACATCAGTAGGGAAGGGAGACAAATAGAAAGAAAACAGTCTGAAAATAACTTCAGCAAGTTTTTTGTATCTCAAGTACTGTAAAAACAATGTTTAAAACTGGCTTCTAAGATTACTTTTATCCTTATTTCATATGAAGTCAACAATGCCAAATGAGCAGAATGAAAAACAAGAAAACAGTAATTGCACCAAATTTACAGCTGAGAAATCACAGTAAAACCCACAGCATTATCTCCTTCCTTCAGGAAAACACATAACAGAAGTGTCAGTGCCAAACTATCCAGAACAGGGGCCAATTTATCATATGAGAAGCTTCACCACAAGCTGCAATTTGTCTGCATTTTAAGCAAATGAACAGTAGCCCATTGCAACAGATGCTACCCCAATTATGATCCTCTCTTGCAGAGCTCTCCTAATTCCCACCTGGAGGGCTTCTGCTGAGTCACTGCACTGTGGCCAGGCTGGGGACATTTGCTGGCTACAGAACCAGCAGAGGGATCCATTCCCAAAACACCCCATGTATCCCAAAGCTACAGTGAGGATATCCAAGAAATCCAGACAATCCCACGGCTCTCACCTCTCCTTTTCTGCCCAGGCACCAAAATCCTCCAAACCCCTTGGATCATGGTGTCCCACATCCTTCTGCAGCATGGGAGTCTCTCCTGATAGTGCTGGTGGTTCCTTTGACAGTCCTACTTTTCCAGAGGATTCCTGAGAAAAGCATATTTCACTTCTTTTCAGAGAGGCCTTGATGTTAACTGGTCATGCCCCAGGCATCCTAATTTCACCAAATGATACATTCCACCATATCAAATGTGCCTCCTGTGGAACTCACAGGCTAGGACTCCATAAAATTGTAGCTTAACGATATTTAAAATACTGCAGCTACCTCCTTTATATGTGAGGAAGTGCTGCAGCTTGACAAAGGTGGCTTTCCTCTCTGCCTCCTGTGCTGTGCAGATGCCCCCTGTGTGTGCCCATTTGGCAGCAGTTGGTTTGGGTCAATGCTTTATTAGCCATTTGTTTGCTGCCTGAAAGGCCTCACCCACAGATGTTGGGTGCTTTGTTTTCTTTCCCTGATTGCTTTCACACATGAAGCTGTTAAGCACATGCTGATGGATCAGATGAAAATATCACACACCTAAACTCTTACCAAGCATGCCAGGTGAAGAACACACTTTGTTCAGTGGTGCCCATGCCAACCTGTCACCTCTCCTTGCAAAATAGTTTGAGTGTTAAAAACCTCCAGTCCCTGCCCATCTGTGCATCTTAGAATGAAGATCATTCTCCAAATAATGCCTACTTAATTTATATTTTGAAAACTTTTTTTTAAATAGGCACTACTTGAAATATATCTTCTCAAACTAGTAGTAAATTACTGGCAAATAATCATCTCTACAAGATGGATTTAGACATAATTTTTATCATTTTGCCCTCCCATGGCTCTTATTGACAATGTGGCTTAAGCTCATCAATTCTGGTTTAATTATAGGCATGTTGAATCCAAATACTAATTTCCATCAAGCATTCCATGGTTTCAGCTGTAATACATTGATATGTTAAATAAATACATTAAATGAATTAGATGTGAAAAGATTCCAAATTTCAAGCTGTGCTCATTTACTTATTTATGCTATAATTAGAGAAAAAAATATTCTGAAGTGTTGTTCTTGTCACAGACACTTGAGAAAAACTCAGGTTTAATACAAGAGCTCATAAAAATGTACTTTGAGTGCAATTTCTCTTTCTGCAGTTCCATCTTTTGCAAAGTTGAACGTACAGCTTTTGCAGCAAGGACAGTCATTGTCCCTTTGAACAAACAGAATTCATTCAGTGACAGGTTTATTGCTTCTTTACCTCAGAAATACTTCCTACAATGAGCATCCTAGCAAACTGCAAGAAACCAGAATATTAAAGGTGTTTTCAGTTGCAGGGTATGGGATTCTACAGCTGGAATCATATTTGATAAAACAATGTTCTCAACTCACATTGTCATGTCCAAGAAGAAAGCTCGTATGCATGAGATAAAATGGCTGGGTTCACTAGAAAAATTGAATTTTATTTGTTTTCTGTCATTATTTTTGGTTGACTAAGTCATGGCTTGAATCTTCCTGACATCATAATTTCATTGACTCTCAGGATCTGCACAGAACTGAATAACTCTGCTTGCTTGAACTGCCAATGTTATTGCTTTAAAAGTTTATGGAAGCAAGGACTGAAGTGTAAATTTGACAATGCTGTAGGATACTGAAGTGTTGCATTTAAAAACATCCCCCAAAATGCTTTTTCAAAATGGCAGGATTAGGGACAAAGGTCACATTTTTTACATTATTTACATTCAAGTTGCTCAGATTACTTATGGGAAAAGCAGCCATGAGATTTATACCTACAATCAGGAGTGATTGCAATATGTGCTCTGGTGAAAGGGTAAGAACAGCTCCAGTGAGGAAAAAGCCTGAGATGACAAATGTTGGCTACTGCACACAGCAGCATCTCAACCTGCAAATTACCCAGACATAAAGAGTTAGCAGTCAATCTAAAGTCTCTCCCTAAATACTGTATTTTCCTCCCCACAGCAGGAGAGGAACTTCAGCATGAGAGAGCACTAAATCAGGAAGAGACAATACAAACTTTAAATGAACAAGAGATTTCAAGAGGTCTCAGAGAAGTTAATTCTATTTCCCACTAGAAAATGAGATCTCTTACCTGACTGGAATATGAAAAAGCAAACTCTGAGTGGTCTATCCTTGTACTTTTACTGAGTATAATTCATCTTATCATTTCCCTGGCACTCCTTAAAACAGATTTCAACGGGTGCCTAAGCAGCGCTTAGAGATGTCTCAACAAAGCACAATAATATAATGCTGTACTGACCACTGTAGAGCCAAGACTTTGGGCTCAAATTCAAATATATTTCCCCTGCCTTCCCTTCCCTGCCTTCCATAACTCTTCCTCCCATCAAAGCTGAGCATCACTAAATGAGAACAACATACACATTCCTAAGACGACCACCGGCATTTAAGTTTCAGGTGAGCAAATCCTCTCTCTTATCCACTCTGCAGTTTTGAAAAGCTGAACTTCCATGGCATCAAGTCACCCTCAAAAACATCTTCACCTCAGAGGTATCACAGGGTACCCATCTGTAGCAATTTATTTGAAGGAAGAGCTACAAGCAATGCTTGAATAGAAAAAAGCTGAAGTTGGGCTGAGGATGTTTAGTAGGGTGAGTCAAACCCTATTCAGAGTCACAGAACATCAAATTCTAACAGTATCTGACTTGAAAGGGATTTGAGGTTTTATTTTGTTTAGGGTTGGGGTTTTTTTTGTTGTTTTGTTCTGTAATTTTTAATAATCTTACATTTCTTAAAACAAAAAAGCACAAAGTGTCCAATTAAGTAATCCCGAGACTATGAAACAAGCCAGGTACATCAAGAAAATTCTAATTAACGCTCATCTCAGGCTTAAATCAAGTGTCAATTTGTTCCTTTTTATTTGAATTTATTGTAGTCAACATTAGTTAAAGCTGGAGACATTTGTTCTCTTCCTAATGATATACACATAACTCCCACTTCCATCCCCTTGCTCCTTCCAATTAAGAACTTCTGAACATTTCAGCTAGAAGGCTTATCTGGCATAGATTATTCACTGTATCATATGGATTCAGATTCTTATGTCTGGAAGCTCTTTAAAGCAGCAATTTGTTCTTTGTTTAGTGCATTTTGCAGTGTATGGTGCTAAATAAGCTTAGGGAGTGCTATTCACTGAGGCATGTTTGTGCTCAGTGGATCCAGCACTGCCTTGTGCTTTGTTCTTTCAGTCTGTGCAAACTCCCTCTCGGATTCAATGTGTAAAATCCAGGCTGCCTGTAAAACAGCCTGGTTCTTAAGGAACTCCTCAGACCAAGCACACAGAAATTAGCAGCTCTGAGGAGCACTGCAGGTGGAAATGCAGCACACATTATACCACCTTGCTATTCCCTAAGTACACACAATGAACACCAGCTCATGGCTTATCTCCTCTGCACAACTGATTGCCTTCCTTGCCACATGGCTCTGACACATCCTGTGTCCACTCTGGGAAAATTTAACACCAACTGAGCAACCAAGCAACACCAGTGCCTTGAGTTTTTCAATTCCAGACCGTTTTTCCAAGTTAACCATTGCATTGCTGCATTGATCCTTTACTTTTCAGCTTTGTTGAAATGAACTTTAGAAAGCAAATATAGTTTTATTTCTCTGAGCATTGGAATAGGCTTCCCCCATCAATGCAAACACGTGATGTTTTATGAAAGCATCACATCTGTTTAGCTCCCAGCTCCACCCTGGGAACTCTCAGGCTCTCAGGACAAGTGAAACTGCTGCAGGGTAGATGTCTGAGGGAAGTGAGAGCACCACAGATCTCCCTCTTTTCCCCTGTAGGAGCCCAAGAAGGCCTTGCTGGCAAACTGCACATGAACATGGCTTTGTCAGGCCAAGCTTTTGGTTAAGAAAAACAGAGCCATCCAACAAAGTGTGTGTCCTTCCAATGAAGGTAAAAAAATCAGGGAGCAACTTTGCAGATTTCACCTAGCACCATTTAAGAAATGCTTTCTTCCAATAAACTATAGGGAATCTCCTCAGTTTTAGTTAAATATTGCAGTTGTTAAAGAAATGAGTTATGAGTAATTTTCACTCTTTATAAGTTCTCCCTCAAGGAAATGGAATTTTAACATAACACATTTTATGTCTTGTGTGATATTCATCCTCTTGACTCATACATCAGAGGAAGGGATGTTTAGATAAGATACCATAAGTTGTTACAAGAACAGTGTAGCTGAGGCATGAAAATATTCATGCTCTCAGTTGACTGATACATGAGAGGACTCACAATACTTACAGATTATGAGATATTTGAATCCAGACTGAATCCCTAGGATAATTGGAAGGATACTTACACTGAGCACTTGATTTCTGAAGTTGCCTTTCAAACCAAGCAATCTGTTCAAAACACTGAAAAGGTTTAAGTGCTGAAGCTATTGACACTTTTCCCTCTGATGGAGATCCATGAAAACCAGAGTAAAGAGTATGCTGATGAGATTTCCACTCACAAAACACAGAAATTTCACAGGCTCCTGCCTTCACTCAGACCAGCATCAATCTGTAGAAACCTCACCACTTTGCCCTTCATGGAAATGCCTCAAAGCTGTCCTTACATAGCTTTAGTAAAAGGAAATATTTCAGGTTTCTAGTCCATTGACCTAATTTTAGTCGCACCTACTTGACTGTTCAGCTCTTAATTACATCTGATTCTTACTTAGTATAAACTGAAATAGCTTGATTATCATCAGTGCCAACTTATATCACATAAGAGTTCGGTTCACTGACTTTCTTGAAGTGATGCTTGATTTACTCTGAAGCATATGGGGGTGAAATCAGGTTTTGTTTCTCCTTTACATTGAAGCTTCAAGTTAAAAGCTTAATTTTGAAAAGGAGACTACAGAAAAATTCTTCTGTAATATGTACATTAGCAACAGAAGATGTGTGCTGGTTAGCATTAAATTTTATGGTCCTTCCCTCCTGCAAGTCTCATCCTACACTTAAGCCACTCTCCAAATAAACAATGACTGGTTCAGGTTGCATGGGATCTCACAGTTGCTTCTGATGCCCCTGGGGCACCCTAAAAAGGGTTTTATACAAGTATATTATGTCAAAGAATCCCTTACGATGGAAAGAACTTCTAAGACCATCAAGTCCAGTTTTCCACCCAGCACTGCAAAGTCCACCATGTCCCCAGATGCCACTTCTGCTTGTCCTTTAAATATCTCCAGGAGAGAGAGGTGACTCCATCACTTCCCTGTTCCAGTGCTTTATAAACATTCTGGGGAGCTGCGCTCTAGACCCTTCACCTGCTCCATTGCCCTTCCTCAGACACCCTCCAAGACCTTTCTTTTAGCCCATGGCCCAAAAGGGATTACAGGGTTTGAAGTGCAGCCCCACCAGTGCCAAGTACAGGGGGACAATCCCTGCTGGCCATGCTGCTGCTGAACAGTGGCTCCCATGTCCTCCTCCGTGCCTGTGGGCATCAGTGTAGAGGCATTTCAGCTGAACTATTGATCCCATCACCTTTCTACCTGATCATTGTCAGGCATTTTCATGGTTTCTAAGACATCCCCAGCCCTTGTACCTTTGTTGCCTCGTGGATCTCCATCCTTAACCTCCACAGAGCCAGCAGACTGAAGGAACTCTCCAGCACACCATCCCTCAAACATCTGTGTGTGCCTCCAGGCTTATGTTTAAACACTTCTTTATACATTCCCTATCTTGCCTGTAGGGATTGACATTTTCATAAAATTTTGCCTATGTTTGTACATGAATGCAAATAAGAGCAAGTTCAAAGCCCAAGCAGTGTGCTTTGTATTTTAATGAGCATTACAGGCAATGATAAAAATACCTATCAGTCTCCAGTCCTGAAATTCCAAACTCACGCAGTCCAAACAAGGCAAACAAGAATTACAAGGCTTCCCCTTATTTATTTGTAACAAAATTGAAATTTTTTTTCTGCTAATTTTACGTAAGATGCATCTCTGGCTGAAACTGGAAGCTCTAAGAACTCTATGTTTTAAGACATATTACAGTGCAGGGTATTATCTTGAAATCAGGTTTAAATGAGTAAAAGTCTTTTTTGAGAGAAGCCCACATCTTTGAGTGCCACTGAGGACACAGTGGGTAAGAAAGCTGCAGGCTGTGTTGGACTTCCCTTTCCGTGGCTTAAAATTGTTCCTGATCCCAGGATGGAGTAGTGAGTGACGCTGTCCTTGACCCAAATATCAGCAACACCTCTAGTCAGGGACAGGCAGAGAAGCCAGCCACAGCAGCCTCCTTAGGAAGGGCTGGTGTTGTGTGTGAGAGGGACCCAAGGACACACATGGTGCCCTCACTCATTCTGCCCTTGCAGCACTGTGAGCTCCAGGGGGGCTGGAATTGACCCCCTGCCCTGGCCAGGCTCTGCAGGGAGTGGGGACTTGGATGAACAATGAGCATCTTTCCAGTCTCCTCCCATCCTAGGATTTAACAGTTATTCTGAACAGTTTTCAAGAAAACACTGGTGCTCTCTCCTTTATGCAAATGGAAGAATATGGAGTATGTAATTACCATTTGGAAGAATCTCTGCTGAAGAAGAAACTTGTAGCTACAAAAACCAGCGTGAAAAAAATTTAAATGTACTTACTGTAGACCTGACTTCTTAAAATTTTAGAGTTGGTACTATTCTTCCACTAAAGTATTTTTAAAAATCATCTCACATCTCTAAAATACCTAAAGGATTTTGTTTTTAATTAATCTTAATGTTTAAATGCATTAACTACTACAATTGCTCATTTCAGAAAATTAATTTTGTACTCAAAGAGTAGATGTTGTAATTTTGGTGTTATATAAACTATTCTTTATAGCTAGAAAAGTAATTTTAATGATTATATCTGCAAAGTTTTGATACATGAAGAATACTTTGATCTGTGCATAATTATGAATCTTTACTTCAGTTTTATAGGTAAGGGTAAATTTCTGCAGCTAGCAGCCCCCTGTCAAGCATATCTTTGTAAATGAGATTTCTGGACAGGTGAAGGCACACTAGTTAAGATTTTCAAAGGAACTGGTGACTCAAGATGTTTGAAAGTTTTCAGTGTCCAACTGAATGGGACCTGTGTTTCAAGATTTCCAACATTCCTGTAAATAAAGTACCCAAAGTGGAATGCCCAAAGTAATACATCTGTCATTAGTCAATTAACAGCCAGCAGAACTAAGCAGTTATAAATCAAAATATTATGATCATAAAATTGGTGAATGCAAAAAAGAAAAGAAAATGCTTTGGAACTCATAACCTCAGTCAAAGGAAATTCCCAGGTCGCTTAGGGCAGACTCTGAAGGGAATCAGAGTTTCTGCAGCAGAGGGAAGCAGCAACACTGGACACCAGCAGTGCCCAAGTGCCTCAAGGACAATGAGGGAGGGTTGTGAGACCCCCTCTGCAGTGAGGTGTTACAGTCATTACATCCATTCATACCTCACACAGACACTGGGACAGGCCAGGATATGGGCATGTGGGGAAGGAAGCACAGTTACAACCTTTTAGGTTTAAACAATGCCACATTCCAACACAATTCACTGCCTTGGACAGGTGTGGTGCACTGGTTTCACACACATTTACCTGGATGTCCTTTAGCACATAGAGAGAATTTGCACAAGCTTAAGAACACCATGTAGCAGCCAATCTAGGAGGCTGTGAACCAGCTACTGCAATAATTCAACCTGTGCTGTTATCCAGACATAAATCAGACTCTCTGTGTCCTGCTGAGACAGCAAGACCTGAGCTTTTCCTGGATTCCTGGACAGATAAAAAAAAAAAAGCCTTGACAATGTAGTTGATGTGGTGCTCAAAGGAAAGCTTGAAGTCACAGATGAAACTGAGATTACAAAGTGGTTGGAAAGTATATAAGAATCCCATCAAACAGAACCACACAGGGAAAAGGGCTAGGAGGAACCTGCTGCTTTGCCAGTGACAACCAGCATGATTCAGTATCACAAGATAATCCAATTACAAAGACACAACATGAGAGAAATCTCCTGTCCGACCCTCAGTAAGAGCAGGAGAAGCAGGCAGGACACACCAGCTGATAACTAAAAAAATGTTTGAATGGAAATGCCTACAGAATAAATGGAGGACATTAGCTTGATTTTTGTCTCATATAAATGTACATCAGAACAAATCCATAGAGTTCCAGCGTTCCAGGCATGTCTGAGACATGAATGAGATAAGATGCAAGTACTTGCAATGTTGTGATGTGTTTTTAAAGTCCCCCAGTTTTCTCCCCTATTTTCTCCCCCAGTATGCTCCCCCTCTGTTCGGTGTTAAATGGTTCCTCCCTACACAGTTTTCCCGCCACTGCAGCCCTGACAGTTAAGTTACCGTGGATACCCCTTCCCCCTCCACTGCCAATCTCTTATGTTATGTAATTTCCCCTCCCAGGCTTTACCTTATAAGTAAGTCTTCCCTCCCCCCTGGGCCCAGTCAATCACCCCCCACTCCTCCTAGACTTCTGGAAACTTCTCCTCTCTGGGGGTTGTGGTTGGCTGGTGTCCCGGGGCCCCTCTTTTGCTTTATATCTAGTGGCTATATCCTCATGTCAGTTATGTTTTGTACCTCCCTACCTATTCATGGATTGGTTTGCCGGGTTTCCCTCCCTTCTCCACCCCTTCACTTTAAAACCTTGTTGCTCCCCCTGTTCCGGGCCATTTGCTGGGGGTTCTACCATCTGTTGGTTGCCCTCTGCTGTGGGACTCTCCAATAAACCGACGTGTTTTCCCTTAGCAAGTGGTCGCCTCCTCATTCGTCCCTTGTAGCGCAAGCAGTCCGACTCCGCGATCCAGCCCAGCCCGAGGCCAAGACGCCAAGGGGGGCTGGCCTCCGATGCGTAGGGGCGTCGGCCACTCTCACCCCTTCAGCTAGCCGGACATAGGGCCGCGTACGCCCTAGCGCAGTGTGGCGCCCAACGTGGGGCCTGAAAGTGGACGCTTGGACAGTTGACCACTGACCGGACCCCACGGAGTTGGAATTACAGTTTTCCATTGGCCGCTACGCTACCTCGGGTAGTAGCAGACCCCGTTTTAGGGGTAGCGCTCCCCGGGGATTGGAGTCCCAGCCCTCAGCACCACACGAGGAGGACTCCAGGGACGGAGACCACTACCCAGTTTTGTTTTTCGTCGCCGCCGGGTTGGTAAGTTCGGGCCCTGCCTTGGGGACTCTCCGGGCTTCCCCCCTGCCTTTTTATCTCTCCCTAGGGGTATATGCCCTGCCTTGGGGACCTACCCCCTGCCCTCTTTCCTTGAGGTACTTCCTCATCCCCACGCCTTTTTTGTTTTCTGTTCCCCGTGGGTGCCGGCTTCCCCAGACGTGGGGCCCGGACTCATCCTCTAACCTCCTTTTCTTCTCCGGCCGGCTCAGAATTTGGGGCGGTGGGGGGAGTGCAGGGGCCGGTGGCTGGCGATCCGTTGTTTTAGTTTTCGGTATTCACTGGGCGAGTGGTTGAAACACCAGAGGATTTCCCCCCTTTCTAGTGGCAGTAATTCCTGCACTAGAAAGGTGCCATGGGTGCAGGCTTGGGGAAATCCCAAAAGGAGGCTTACTATGTTGTTAAAGGGTTGTTGCTTGGGAATGGGCAAAAGCCCCCCAGGCAGGCGTTGAAATGTTTGATTAGATGGGTCTTTTCTAAGTTCCCCGAAACCTCCCCGGAACTTGTAAAACAGCCACGATATTGGGCAGCTGTTATAGCAAAATTAGACGAGGCCATAAATTCCGGGGAGGCGAAGTTGGCCACTGTGGCTTATTGGGCGCGCAGAGTGCATGCGGCACTCCGTGCGTTAGGGGAGCTTCAGAAAAGTCCCGCTGGTTCTAGTTTATCCCCTCGTTCTCCTCGTTCTGTTGCCCTTGCCCCTCAAACCTTACCCTCATCCCGCAGGCAGGAGCCCTTGAGGGGGATCTTAAGGGCCGACCAGAGGCAGGGGGTCCATCCCGCCCCTGCTCCCCCTCGACCTGCTCGGCCTCCCCCTTCGAGGAGCCCTGGCCAGGCTCCTTCTCTTTCCTCTCCCTCTACCCCTGTACCCAAGTCCCCAGTTCTGAATCCCAAGGTTGTGCGGTTTGGTGAAGAATCTCAAAATGGCTCCCTCGGAGCCCAAGATGGCGGCGGCCATGCAGCCGTTCCCGCCAGGGCTCCTTCTTCCCCTCCTAACCCTTTCCTCCCTGAGGCCAACCCCTTCCTTCCCCTTGATCCAAACCCTTTTTCGGTTGTCCCTCCTTCATACCCGCCCTCAGTTCCACCCATTTCTCCACCCTCTGCTCCTCCTTCGGCTCCTCCCCCGGTTCCTCCCCCAGTCCTGCCCCTCGTTGACTCCTCCCCCGCTCCGCCCTTGTATTCTGCTCCGCCTCCGAACGCCACCAAGGAGGCGGAGACGTGCGGTGTGCCGTGCCCACTCCCTCGCCCCGCCTTACTACCAGACCCCGCCTCGACCTCCTCCAGTTCCGGTTCCCACGCTCCCCCTTCCGGTTCCCACGCTTTGTGTTCCGGGAGGGGGGGGGTGGATGACCGGAAGCCTGAGCAGGCGCCTTTATTGGAAGCCGCTCCGGTCACCTACCACCTTAGTGGGGAGGGGAGCTCTCAGGCCCACTGGGTGCCACTTGCACAGGCCCAGATCAAAGAACTGTGCAAGGCGCAGAAGGATTACTCCCGGGAGTCAGAGTACTTCCGGGGGATGCTCCGCAATGCCCTTGCGCGGGGAGATCTGGTGCCTGCGGACCTGAGGGCCCTCTTCTCCAGCCTTACTAGGCCCATGGAGTTCCGGGTCTGGGTGGCAGAATGGAGGAGGGAGATCTTGGAGGCTCTCCCAACCCTTTGGAAGAGTCCTTCAACATCTCACGATGCGGATGGGCTGGTGGTTTCTCAGGAGCATCTGTTGGGCGAGGGACAATGGGCAGAGGGGGCAGTTCAAGCAAAAGCTCTGTTCCCGTCGCAGCTGGTGGAGACCGCCAGGGCAGCAGAGCGGGCTTTTTACAAGCTGCACGTGGTGACCTCCCAGTGGGAGGACGATGAGGTTCGGCAAGGGGCACAAGAGCCGTACATGGCCTTTATCGAGCGCCTCTACAGATATGTGGAGGCGCAGGCGACCGGGGACGAGGACAGGGAAAAGATGCTCCAGAGAATGGCATATAGTAACGCCAACTCGGAGTGTCGAAGGGCAATCAAAGCACTCCCTCGAAGTCCCCGGCCCACGGTAGAGGCCATGATAGAGGCCGTGGTAGGCCAGGTCGCCTTGACATCGCGACCTAAGAGGTCATCAGTGGCCTTTGTAGAATGCCCCGAGCCAGACTTCTTTGAGCTGGAAGCTGCCCCTGTTGCTGGACCCCCATCACCAGGGTCCGGCAGGAGGTCAACAGCCACCCACCCTTGCCATCTCTGCGGAAAGACCGGGCACTGGATGCCCCAGTGCCCGATGAGATTAGACTATCTCGAATACCGCAAGAAGCGAGAGAGGGAGGAGAACAAGACTCAAAAAAACTAGACCAGGAGCGCAGCCCCTCCCTGCGCTATGATAAAAGTGCGGCGGGACAAGTGACATCCAGCGGGGAGGAGGGAGATAAAGGAGAGCCGCCGTTTGCGTTGCCGGACTTGTCTTACCTTTTACCTGACGTGACATACACCTGTGGTATTCAGCCCACACCTGCTCTTAACATCATGTCCTCTGCTTCCCCTTACAGGCTGCAGCTCACTAGGGACATACATCTTCCTAATAGTGATTTACAGCTGGTGTCTGTCGACCTCCAACATCCGGGTCACTGGAGGAAATTAGGACGTTGCAGGTGGACTGTCGTCGGAGACACAAAGCACACGCCGCGAGACATTTACATCGTCCCGGGTTTGGTAACTACCGACCGGGACCGTTTCGCGGTAGGGCTGTACTGTGTCCGACCCCCGCTCTTTCTCCCCAAAGGACAAGTTATCGCCCAGGCCATTCCGGTTCCAGGGAAGGATCATTGGAAGAAGACTCCGGAGCAGACATCGCCTCCGACGGTGGCCTGGGCGCAGGTAGTGGGGAGGGAGAAGCCCCGCCTGACGTGTCAACTTTCGTTGGGCGGGGATCGGAAGATAGTGAGGGGTCTATTGGACACAGGGGCAGATGTGACGATCATTCCCTCTCGGGAGTGGCCGTCACATTGGGACTTGCAAAACGCTGCCGGCACGATTCAGGGTGTTGGAGGGCTTCAATTGGCCAAACAATCAAGGAGCGTTGTCCAAATTACGGGGCCTGACGGGCAATTGGCTTCTGTACGCCCGTTTGTTTTAGACTACACAGAGCCTCTCTGGGGGAGAGACCTTCTAGCCCAGTGGGGAGCCAAAATTGACCTTCCCAAGGCTCCCCAGGTTTTTCGGGCGGTGGCCACTGAGGAGCACCGGACCTGGAAGCTGGATTGGCTGACTGATGAACCAGTACAGGTCTTGCAGTGGCCACTTAATAAACAAAAATTGAAGGTGCTCAATGAGCTCGTTCAGGAGCAGCTACTTAAGGGCAACATTGTGGAGACAATGTCTCCCTGGAATTCTCCAGTTTTTGTGATCAAGAAGCCCAATAAAGATAAGTGGCGGCTCCTGACCGACCTTCGCCAAATTAATGATAAAATTGTAGATATGGGGTCTCTCCAGCCAGGGATGCCTTCCCCGGCAATGCTCCCCCGAAATTGGGAATTGGCAGTAATAGATATAAAGGATTGCTTCTTCCAAATTCCTCTCCACCCTGACGATGCCCCGCGTTTTGCTTTCACGGTTCCGTCCATCAACCGTGAGTCCCCAGCCAAGCGCTATCATTGGCGGGTTCTACCACAGGGCATGAAGAACAGCCCTGTGATCTGCCAGTGGTACGTCGCTTCGCTGCTGTCTCCAATACGTACAGCCCTCGGGGATGTTGTCATCATTCATCACTACATGGATGACATCCTCGTGTGTGCACCCGACCACAGTCTGCTTGCCCATGCGCTTGACCTGACAACCAATGCGTTGGTTGCTGCAGGGTTCGAGCTCCAGCAGGATAAGATTCAGCGGATGCCACCTTGGAAATACCTGGGCCTTGAGATTACCAAGCGGACCATTGTTCCGCAAAAATTGGCTATTAGGACAAAAGTCCAGACCCTAGCGGATGTTCACCAACTGTGTGGGTCTTTAAATTGGGTGAGACCCTGGCTGGGCATTTCAACCGAAGACCTAGCCCCCCTTTTCAATTTGTTGAAAGGGGGAGAGGGGCTTAGTTCCCCTAGGGCTCTCACCCCAGAGGCACGGGTAGCCTTGGAGAAAATCCAAAAGGCCATTTCGGCCAGGCAGGCCCACCGGTATCACCCGGGCCTGCCCTTTAAGTTCATAATACTGGGAAAGTTGCCACACCTCCATGGCATTATCCACCAATGGGACATCGAAGTAAGGGACCAAGGGCTGGGTGACCCCCTCTTAATAATAGAGTGGGTGTTCCTCAGTCATCATCGGTCCAAAAGAATGACAAGGCCACAAGAGTTGGTAGCCGAACTGATCCTCAAGGCAAGATCGAGGATCAGGGAGTTGGCGGGATGTGACTTTTCATGCATACATATCCCAATTAAATTGGAATCGGGCCAACTTAAATTAAGGACCTTTGAAGAACTGCTGCAAACTAATGAATACCTACAGTTTGCACTCGATAGCTACACTGGGCGCATTGCAGTAGATCGGCCGGCCCATAAATTGTTTAATTCGGAGTTTAAATTATCTCTAAGAAAGGTTCAAAGCAGGGAGCCACTAGATGCCATGACAGTTTTCACGGACGCGTCTGGAGCATCCCACAAGTCAGTAATGACTTGGAAGGATCCTTAGACTCAGCAGTGGGAGGCTGATGTTGCTATTGTGGAGGGTTCTCCACAGATTGCTGAGTTAGACGCAGTCGTCAGGGCATTTCAGAGATTCCCTGAACCTTTTAATCTGGTAACAGATTCTGCGTATGTCGCAGGTGTAGTGTCTCGGGCTGAACAAGCAGTTCTTCAAGAAGTGTCCAACAAAAGACTATTTGAATTACTTAATAAGCTCGTGGAATTGGTCTCCCACCGCGAGCATCCCTTTTATGTTATGCATGTTAGGTCGCATACTGATCTGCCTGGGTTCGTAGCGGAGGGCAACCGTCGAGCCGATTCCCTGGCCGCGGCTGCCGTGACGCAGGGCCCACTCCCAGACGTGTTCGGCCAGGCTAAGATCAGCCACCAGCTCTTCCATCAGAATGCGCCTGGCCTGGTCCGGCAGTTCAATCTTACACAGGACCAGGCTAAGGCGATAGTGGCCACATGTCCCCAGTGCCAGAAAGACCAAATGCCCACTGTGACCTCAGGGGCTAACCCCCGAGGCTTGGCGAGCTGCGAGGTGTGGCAGATGGATGTAACACATGTCCCATCATTTGGTCGACTGTGTTACGTCCACGTCTCAGTGGACACTTTCTCCGGGGCTATCTATGCCTCTGCCCACACAGGAGAGAAGGCAGTGGATGTACAGAAGCATCTGCTTCAGGCATTCGCTGTCTTGGGCATCCCTAGGGCCCTAAAAACAGATAATGGCCCTGCGTATACATCCAAGGAACTGCGGAGCTTCTTGCAGCAATGGGGAATAGTGCACAAAACTGGCATCCCCTATTCCCCGACAGGCCAAGCCATGGTGGAAAGGGCCCACCAGAGCCTCAAGAAGATCCTATCCCGACAGCAATCGGCGATGAAGGTGGAGACCCCCCACGTCCGTCTGGCAAGAGCTTTATATACACTTAATTTTTTAAACTGCTCTTTTGACAGCCAGAATCCTCCGGTGGTCCGGCATTTCGGCAGTCACCAGCAGCTGCAGCCGAAGGCCAGGCCCCCGGTTCTTGTAAAAGATCCGGAGACCTGGCGGACGGAGGGCCCTTTCGACCTGGTGACCTGGGGGAGGGGATACGCTTGTGTGTCCACTCCCTCAGGCCCCAAGTGGGTACCATCTAAATGGGTCAGGCCCTTCGTCCCGAAGCAGAGGACAAAGCAGGAGGCGATACCACAGGTCCGGCAGGCTTGTTGGCGGCGGCGAAGGAAGTCCAATAATCCTTTGTCCTTCTCTCCTGATCTCCCCCCTGTGACTGAGGAGCCCTCCCCTCCTTCCTCACCTCTACCCCTGGATTTCTTATGTTATGTTGCCTCCCATTCGCCCCCGGCTCCAGTTATTACCCCTCGCACATTCTATTTAGATTGGTTATTTGGAGAGGAACCATTTTTGTGATTTTGTGATACTTTTACTTGTCTCTTTCGTTGTAGTTACACCTCCCCAATGGCCCTGGTGTCAACATCGCTGGCTACCAACCCTTGTCTACTAATGATATTCGTGGCGACCTGCGGACTCCTGTTGTCACCTTCGGAGCCGTGGGTCATCCCCCAGCCAAAGATCAACGTCTGGCGTGCCTTGGCCCAATCGTTAGGACAGGACAGTATATGCCTAGACACCGGCGCAGCAGAGGACCCGATGTCGTCTTGCCTTGTGGGGATCCCTTTCTCTCCAGGCGAGTTCCCTGTTACGTTCCAACATGCCTTTTCCCCAATCCTATCCCAGAGTCTCACCATTCTCCCCAATTTTGATTCATCCAATGCCTGGAGAGACGGAGTGGTCAGGCTGGATCCCGCACCCTCTGAGCCCACCGAATTACATCTCCTCGGGTCTGCCAACGCCTCCATTTGTTTTCAGTTCGATTATGGCATTACCCCAGTTGAGAAGGGTAGTGAGGTGGTCCGTCAGTCCAAAGAAGAGTATCAAGCCAAGCAGTGGTGCCGAGCCGTTCTAAAAATCCTCGGCCCCACCACTACTGGACGGACCCCTTACTCCCTTCCAAGAGGCGTGTTTCTAATTTGTGGCGACCGAGCGTGGGCAGGCATCCCCTCTGGCCTGGTCGGAGGGCCGTGTACTCTTGGCCGGCTGACGCTGTTTACTCCTAACATCACCCAAATTGTTAATTGGAAGAGAACAAACATCACAGCAGAATTGGGCAGAGCCAAAAGAGATTTGAAAGATCTCACGGAAGACTGTGATGATGAAATTACCCATTGGTCACATTCAAAATCCGTTGCTTTTACCATTCTGTTGCCTTGGGTATCGGTAGCGAAGGCTCTAGGTGAATTGGGCCGCCTAGAGTGTTGGGTAGCTAAGCAAGCGAATCTTACATCAGCCGCGCTTTACGACCTCCTCACAGACGAGGAAATAACAAGGAAGGCGACACTCCAGAATAGGGCAGCAATAGATTTTCTATTGCTGCTCCACCACCACCGTTGCGAGGAGTTTGAGGGCCTCTGCTGTCTGAACCTGTCCTCTCGGGCTGAGGACGCCAGACAGTCCATCAGAAGACTTCAAGACCTGTTGCACCAGGTTAAGCAAGAAACATCTGACTGGCTGGGGGACGTTTTTAAGGGTTGGGGCCTAAGCGGGTGGGCCAGTTCTATTCTAGAATCGGTTGTTAAAGTTGTGTTGAGTTTAATTATCATTTCAGTTGTGATTGTGTTGATTCGCGGGCTGGTCCAGAAACTGGTAGCCAAGGCCATCTCGCCAGCTGTGAACCACGCCACCATTCCATCGGAAGTGCCCTTCGAGCTGGAAGACCTCACCCCAGAGGTTGGAGAGGATGCAGATGAGGAGAGGTCAACTGGGCATCCTCAAGAACACCTAGACACTGACGAACTCCAGCTCGAAGGAGGCGAGAAATAGCCGGGCCAGCCGCGGATTCCCGAACTTTGAATTTTCATGGACATTCCAGCCTCTTTTGTTTTTATTTGTTAAGAAACGGGGAGATGTTGTGATGTGTTTTTAAAGTCCCCCAGTTTTCTCCCCTATTTTCTCCCCCAGTATGCTCCCCCTCTGTTCGGTGTTAAATGGTTCCTCCCTACACAGTTTTCCCGCCACTGCAGCCCTGACAGTTAAGTTACCGTGGATACCCCTTCCCCCTCCACTGCCAATCTCTTATGTTATGTAATTTCCCCTCCCAGGCTTTACCTTATAAGTAAGTCTTCCCTCCCCCCTGGGCCCAGTCAATCACCCCCCACTCCTCCTAGACTTCTGGAAACTTCTCCTCTCTGGGGGTTGTGGTTGGCTGGTGTCCCGGGGCCCCTCTTTTGCTTTATATCTAGTGGCTATATCCTCATGTCAGTTATGTTTTGTACCTCCCTACCTATTCATGGATTGGTTTGCCGGGTTTCCCTCCCTTCTCCACCCCTTCACTTTAAAACCTTGTTGCTCCCCCTGTTCCGGGCCATTTGCTGGGGGTTCTACCATCTGTTGGTTGCCCTCTGCTGTGGGACTCTCCAATAAACCGACGTGTTTTCCCTTAGCAAGTGGTCGCCTCCTCATTCGTCCCTTGTAGCGCAAGCAGTCCGACTCCGCGATCCAGCCCAGCCCGAGGCCAAGACGCCAAGGGGGGCTGGCCTCCGATGCGTAGGGGCGTCGGCCACTCTCACCCCTTCAGCTAGCCGGACATAGGGCCGCGTACGCCCTAGCGCATTGCAATGTCAGATTCTATCACCTGAACATATGTGGAGTGTGCACTTTCCTGACTGAGATATCTCTCTAATCAGTGCCACTGAAGTTTCTTCTTAGTGGAGTAAGGCAACAGATAGGCTGGCTAAAGGAACAAACAGCATCTTTTACAGCTTTAGCAAAGCTGTTCAGGAACCTTCTATAGACTACTCCAGAGGAGACTGCAGTTTCCACATGAAAAACCAGAAATTTTTAAGGGCAATGACAATGGAATTCTTAAAAAATAACAGATTTCCTCTAGGATAACAGAATATTTTTCATTACTCCAATTTACGTTACTCCAATGCACACATCCATAACCCGCTTCTTACTATGAATCAGAAACTTTTTGTTTGCACTCTCAAACTTGGTGCATTTAAGGCCAGAAAAGATGCAACAGATATGGGGGGAAAAGTAAATTCAGTTTAGGAGAAAATATTTTCAACATTTATAAGTAAAAAATAAAACTAAATTTAATTGAGACCAAAATGTCAAAGCATTGAAATAAATTTCCCAGGATGGGAAATTTCCCAGAAATTTCCCTGTTCTGATCCAGTCTAATGTCCAAGTGGAATGCTGCATTACACCTTTCAGTCATTTAATTCAAGCACTTGTCTTCCAGGAAAGGTTTTTAATGAACAGGTATATTTGAATCTACTTACAAAGCAATAGAAACAAAATAATTGGCTTCAACACTCAAATCTTGCTCTTTTTGACAGGGACTGCAATTTAGGCTGTAAAAACTTTGAAAGAAGTCAAGAATTAAATTGTGCTTCAAAAAGCTCTTTCAATACACTGTGTAGTAAATAATACACTTAGACAAAAATGGACTGGCAGATTTTTTGAGAGCAATGTCCTGTATTTTTACATCACCAAAGACGCATTGGAGCCTTCTGAACAGTTACACTTTTGTTTGGGATTCAGTGCAAGAAACCACTGCCCTGAAACCTGATCGTATTGTGAGTTATCTTTGCCAAAACTCATAAATTCAAGCACAGAGAAAACATATTGGGTGTCTGGAAACAGTGGAGGTAATTTTTCCCTTCAGACCTACTAGAGATTTTCACTATAATGAAAAACTCTAAGGTATCATTATAGAAATAAGTTGGGAAACTGTTTCCCAGCCAAAATTACTTGGATCCGCTTTATACGCTGGGAAAAATACCCATTGAAATCATAAAAACTCTCTGGATTTACACTGTTAGCTTCCCATAAAGCCAGCTGTTGATACCCAATTATTTTAAATGCCTTGCAATGATCCCAGCTCATTTCCTATCTGGGTCACACAAGGCCCTGCAAGCCAAAGCACACAGGCAGGCTCAGAGGTGCAGGAGCAGAGGAGGGAAGGAGCTGCCAGCAGAGCCATTCCCAGCAATTAGAGCTCAACAAGCACCTACAGACTCCTCAGAACAGAAAAATGCCTGGAATCGGGGTGCCTACCCTCAAATATCCCTGCCTCCAGGGGTCCTGAGCAAAATACATATTTACATTGCTGAGTTTTGCATGGTTCTCTTGACAGCACGAAGCAGAACATTTTCCATGTGGAAGATTTAGGTGGTTCTTTGGCAGCTTGGTTTTTAATGAGGGAACACTTATTCCACAAAGGCAAAACACACAGTGATTTAACTGAAATTTTCAGTAAGACACACTTTATCTAAAGATCAAAATTGTAAACTTGTGAAGCAAAACATTGTACATCATCAGGTTTAGTTTGCATCATCTATCACAGCTATGCAATTAAATGAGCAAGGGGGCCAAAAGTGTGTATATTTATATATATTATATATATATATATATATATATATGAAGAAAAGAGCAGCGTATATATATATATATATATATATATATATATATATAAATACGAACAAAGCTAGAATTTTCCAGCTGGAACTAAAATATAAAAGCCTCAAAATTTTTAGCACAGGCTGGAATTAGTGGTTTGCAAACAATTCAGAGCCGTAATTTTGACTTGAGGTTATCTCACACTCACTGTAAGTGGACAAAATTAGCAAAATTCAAAACATGAGTGAAAATTGACCATACCTACTTGTAAAACAAAACAACCTGGAAATGCCTGCATATCTTCTTGCAAAGACTTATTTTGTTCCCTTTGTATATTGGCCTGTGAAAAGAAATTTAGATTCTCCTATGGATGCAACAATATTCCAAATAGAATGTTTTAGTGGATGCCATAACCTAGCAGGAGGTAGATTTACTATTCGTTCTTGGTCTTGCAGGGTCAGAAAAAATGTCAACAAAATAAAACAATAGAGGGCATAATTTTTCCTTTCTCTTCTCCCTAGGATTGTATTCCCCTTGAATCAGCCAGCTGGGAGACACAAAGGAGACTTGTGCTTCCCAGGATATGTGTTGTGCTTAATTGCTGAAGGCATGAAGCATTTTGAAAGGTTTGTCAATAAAATCCCTATTTAGTTAACCCCAATCTCTTCAGATCTCTCGTTACAGGCAGCCTTCTGCTCTTAACATCTGGGCAGGCAAAGCGTCCAATTTCACTGCTGCTTTGGGAGCTTACCAGGGTCCCCAGAACATGCATTTCCCTTGGTGGCTGCTGATCCCTGGCCAGGCTGACGCTCAGCCTTGGTGTGACATGAGGCACATCACCGTGTGGCACACGCCCAGCGTGGTGCGCGCTCCCGCTGAATCCAAAGCCCTCCCTGAGCTCCCCTCCTCAGGGCAGGGCTGACATCTGTCACAGCTCCACTCTGTAACTGGTGGGGCAGGGCAGAGGGACAGAGCAGCCCGAGATCACAGCAGCCCTGTGCTCCAGGGAAAAGGCAGCAGCAGGAGGAGGCTGCTGGGCTGGCTCTGCACCACAGGGCAGGCACCTGCCAGCTCCTCCCAAAAACCCTGGGGAGCAGAGCCTGGTGTGCGCACTGCAAACCATCAAACTCCTCCAAATAAAACATGGGGTTCCATCCAAATAACAATCCACCAGCAAACACTTGCACAGCAAAACTTCTCCTTAATATGTCCCAAAGAGGAAAGCCAAGTCTCAGCACGGTTGTCTCCCTTGCACCAAGATAAAAATATGACTTCTTTCCTCCAAGTCCTGACATCTGCAACTATAAATTACCAAAAAATTCACAAAGTTCAGTTTCTGGAGTTCATCAACTAGAACACTTAACACCCTTTATTTTTGTAACACCCAAATTGTCTATTGTACCATACTGAACTTTCACTCCCAAATAACTCTCAAAATTCATGCATTTATCTCTTGCTTTTTCCTTCATTTTCATTTTTAGTTCCTCCTCTGCAGCTAAATCAGTGTCTTTAAAAGCTTATTAGAAGTTGTTTAGAATTTAATACTTTAATGTCAAAAGTCTGACAGTGAAATTACTGAGATTCTGCAGCAACATAGGCCAATTTCTCAGCTTTTTTAGAAGGCAACAGAATATGATTGCCCTCTGTTTTTTCCCAGTCCATCTGCCAGCTAATATGCAGGCCCAAGTTAAACCATCTTTTCTGTTCTCTGTTCTTACTTTTCCTTCACTTTTTCATCCAGCTCTGTGACAATGAACAAGGGTAGATCAGCTGCATAAATTTCTTTTAAGGCTTCTGTTTTAACCTTCAAGCCTGGTGTTTGTCACTTTAAGTTTATGTGCCAAAGACATGAGAAAGCAAAAGCCAGCAGTTTGTCAAAGCATGATCTCTGGGGACATGGGTACTGTTTAAGCTGTCACCATGTCACCCTGTACACCTATTGATGTAACTTTTGATGTGCAGCAACAAATGGTAAACAATTCCTCTCTCAGAGAGCACTCCTGCCTGTGTTGGAGTCGGTGCTTTTGATCAATAAACCACTGAGGTATATTCCAGTAGGAATATTATTCAAAGTTTTGCTCAGGAACAACATGCTCCACGCACTGTTTGTTTTCAGGGCAGTTAGTTTTTTATTTCTAGTCTCTCTTCAAGGATCTCTCCACTGCTCACTGCTTATCCACCTCTCCAGTTCCAGAAAAGGATTACTGGTTTCTATTGGTGTAAGCTTTAATCAAAGCAATAGGTCACTGTCTGTAAACAAATTTCAGTTCTTTCTGTGGCACTGGTACCTAACAAAACCATTTCTTCATGTTAGGCCTGGCACTTCTAACATCATTCCCTGGGTTCACTGAGTCCTTTAGAACTCACAGCCCCTGTGCTTCTTAATTATGATTTAAGGTTTTCCAGCCTGCTCCAGAGTTTATAAATGTGACTTACAGTAACCATCTGCTGTCAGGAAGTTCAGTGCTCTGCACACTTCTTCATTTTCAAATCCCTCTTCTGCAAATGCAATCCAAACCAGCCATCTCCACCACTGCTACATGGAAGTGCCATCATCTCTCTTAGTGTAATTAGTGACTATCCTGTTTATCCAGGGTGATGTAGATTCTTCTCCTTGTACATTAGATATACTGCTGTGCTGGTAAGTGATGTCCTTAAATCCACTCAGACCACAGTTCCCCACATTATTTGTACTACTGGTATTTGAATATCAAGCCTAAACACTACTGGTCCCATATCAGTGGTTTCTCTTTTCTGCTCACCTCTCAGCAGTTTCTGCTGTAAACTGACCCATTCAGAAGGCTCTTCTCTTCTGCCTAACACACCAGAGCTCTTGTCTCAATTTTCACTTTATTAAAAATGCAAATGCAGGGCAGTTTGTGCTCTTGGCACTATGTTTATAGATAGCTCAGCTTTGTCAAAGTCCAGGTGCTAAAGGCTCTGGGTGTGCACAACAGAATCTGTCCTTCTGTTTAGATAGCTTTTACACACTCTGACCCCACTGGGATTTTCTTTTTCTACAAAGTTCCAGTCAGATTCCAGGACTGTCTATTATGCAGACAGTTGATAGCACTTCATCTGCCCAGTCTGTGGAATAGATGTCATAACTGACAGATTTGCAGAACTGTGTGATATTATCCTTGCCATGAGGAAGATGCAGAGGGGTTAGGACAAGATGATCTTTATGATCCCTTCGAACTCAAACCATTCTATGATGCTATGAATAGATTTTTCTTAGAATTTTGTTTACTGAGCCCTTATGTCAATTCCATATCTTGTGGTTTTCCTCATGAATGTGCAAATCTTCACCTCTACAGGTAGCAACACAACCTGTGCTTCATCACTGTTCTTCCCTGTATTGTCTTCTACTTCAAAACTCCACACTTGTCACCTTTATTAAACTGTTCTCCTTGACTTACTCTCCCCCTGGATGCACTGGATATTAGGCATGCTTTACCTTGCCTCTGAAAAACACCAAAAACTGTTTGTTTGAGGCTCACATTCTGGGTGCATTTTCCAATGCTGAATCATATTTTGCAGTGCCAGATTCAATCCTTGGCATGGGCTTTTCTGTGATGGTGTACCCAGTTGAACAAAATTCTGCATTATAAATTAGCACACAAATCAAAATCCGAGTTTTGAGAGGACTGAAAGTACTTGCAGACTCCAAAGGAATTTGGCAGCAGCTTTTAGGTGGGAAAAAATATCCAGGCTACAAAAGTTAGAACATTAGCTGACATCTGACAAGGCAATATTTTTAATGCCACCTTTCATTTTGAACTGCTGGATTATGTTATGGTGCACAGTGATGTCAGACACACTGTGAATGTCAGTCAACTAGCAAAAAAATACTCAGAGCTATTCCCAGAATTTAATTCCTAGACATGAAGGGTTCCCCTCCTGTGTTGCTGCTGCAGCAGTTTTCCCAGCTCTGCACCAACATCATGTTCTCTGTGACACCTTTCATCTGAAGATATCAAAGCAAGCCACAGACTCACGCTAATAACAGACCATTCCTGGAATACTTATGAGGTAAGACATTGCTATAACACCCAATTTATTGACAAGAAAACTGAATCACAGTTTTGTTAATGAGAAAACTGAATTAGAAATTTATTAATCCTAGTTAGGAACTGATCAGAGGTGACAGATGTCAGACTTAACCCCTGAATTCCTGGCTCCCAGCCCCGGATAACACACACACATTTCTCAGCAGTCTCCAATTGAACTCAGTGGTTTTGCCCATGCCACCAATCCAGCTGCAGGCAGCTGAAGGTATTCCTCCCACGCCTCAGAGCAATTCATTACATTACACTCTGCCCTGATTACAACAAAGTGGTGCCATTGAAGCCCATCCTACAGAGCCCCACAGGAGCGTGTGACCAGAATGAAAGCAGCAGGGCACAGTTCACCAGCCACCACTGAAGCACTTCACCACAACTTGCTTTCAGAAGCAAAAGACTCATTTTAAATAAAACAAAAACTTCTGCTTTGATAAATGCTGGCTGCTTCTAAAAGATATTCTGTTCTCAAATCTCCCCAGCTAAATGCCACCACAGCTGTAAGGGCGAGCCATGTGTGTAGTCAGGCTGGGAATTATCCACATAAATAAAGAGCACAGCTTGAAACATTGACTTTTTCCTGATCAAAAGGGCCTGGGAGGCAACTGGACACTTTGGATCAGGCAAAGGATAGGGCTTTTATTATTTTCAAAGAGCACCCCAGTGAATAGAGTAGTCAACGTGGCCCTGGTGGCAGTGATATGTTCTAACACTCCTCTCATCCCACACAAATTACTTAAAAGCTTGGCTTTGGGTCTATTTATAGTTTGGGGTTTTTCCATTTTTCTTTTTGTTTAAGAATTTTGTAGGGAAAACCTGAAATAGAATCAATCCTTTCATGAGGCCTTTTAATACCACTGCCTTTCTAAGCTACCTCCCTCACATACCAAATGATAAATTGCAAATATTAACACAGAAATCTTCCCATATGTCTTCATTTTACCCATATTAAAAAAATTAGGTGTCTAAATTCTATCAAAGTACATTTTTTTATTAAGAATTTTCATATTACTTTTCTTTGTATATTCCTACCTGAAATGAATAAAGGACACAGAAAAATCCCTTTCCTTCCTGTTTCTATCTAGTTTCTTTCACTAGTTGTTTTCAACTATTTATGCTTAAATGCAAGATTCAACAGGAAAAATATTCGTAAAAAAATCAAACTCATGAAATATTCACACTCTTGCTCTTTGTAAAGCTGTTCTATTTAACCAAACTTAAAGGATTTAAGGATTTAAGACACACAAAGCAAAATGTTCTTCAGAAAGAACTGTTTCTCTGTTAACAGAAAACAATCTGACATGGGTGTTACATGACAGCTAAGCAACATACTCCAAATAAATGCATTCCTTCAATATTATGAATTTTGAATTTTGTTTGTTTTCAGGCTAAACAGAAATACTGTGGCAATAACAGCAAAGACTTTGGTCTTGACTTCTTGCACAGCAAACCAGAAAGATACAGAGTTCCATCTTATTCTTCAACTGTTGTTGATCTTATCATCTTATAACCACCTATACAATAAAATATCCTCACAAATATCATAAAAACATGACAAATGCAGATCTGTTATTTAAAACAAAAAAAGATTGAATCTTTCGTTCTCCTTTCTCAAGTCTATTCAATTTTCAGAGTTGTGGTGTTTTGATTGGAATCAATTTGCAGAAGAAAACTTTATAAACTCAAAATGCAGTAGCATCACTTGTACAGCAGATGAGACAATGAGGTAGTATAAAACTATATTGAAACTGTAAAAGGTATATCCTCCTTGGGTGGTATGTTTTGGGTTTTAAATGCCAGGCAGAAATTACAAAGATATTATTTTCTATAACTGATCTCATAGGATTACCTGTGAGAACTGTTATGAAGTTAATATTTTCTAACTGTTTCACCTGAATACAAAGTCATAAAACATCAATGTCACTGCAGGCTTACCTGCTTTGCCTGCAAATGTAAATAACTGGGTGTATAACAAATCTTCAGCATGGTGCCAATATTGGAAACCTGCAGAGCAGTAATAGCCAATGGCTATACTGGATATTTCTGGAATACCACCTGTGATATTATGACCAAAAACTGATAAAGATCTAATTTAATAGAAGCTAACAGCAAGATGTCCCTTTCACCTGGGCAGCAGTAGTAGCAATTCCTCTGGCTTTTCTTTACAGTGGTAGGGTTCTGGAGCTTGTTTAACTCCATGGTTTCAAACTACTAACTTCCAGTGAAGCATTAATTATCACTCACTAAAAAATCTATGTCCTATGAAAGACATTTTTATGAACATATTTGTGCACTTTTATTTTATTAGTTTTAAAATGTTTATTTGCTCTCATTGTAACATTTATTTCCCCAAGACACCACCTGTGAGGGGTAGATTAGTAGAGGAAATAAAACTGAATCTCTACTTATCTGAGTGATCCAAAAGTAGTTACAGTGCCTGTGGTGTAAGGAAGAGTGGTTTAATAGCTATGGAATTGTTTCCTGTTTGAAGGATGCCCCTAACATGGTTCTTTCTTATCTGAAGCCTGAAACTCATTGTTTGATGGGCAGGCCTTAATACAAAACACTGATGGAATTTATGCTCATATTTTGAAGGCCCAGATCCATATCCCAAGGAGAGAGAATGTCTTTTCTTCAGAAATACCTCTTTCCTCTTCTCACTCTGCCATCAAATACCTTCATAGATTCTATATTCAGAGTCTAAGAGCAGAGGAAGGAAGAGGATCTCTTTTGGTTTTTTTTAATATCACTATGCAATACTTGTAGATTAAATCATGGAAAAAAACATTCCAGAAGATTACAATCTGATGCAGATGGGAAAAGCAGCAGAGCCAGGCAAGGTAAGGAATGTTATCAGAAACGCCTATTTGTATCTCATGGTCCCGAGTGCAAAAGTAAAAACATATTTTCTTTAAACACCCAGAAGTCAGAATTCTTTCTGAGATATGATAATGCTTAAACTCTCCACCAAACAAGGAGAAGCTGGATTTGAGAGAATCAAGGCCAGATTTCCCAAGCAGAGTGTCCAACCCTGAATGCCTGAGAGGTTACACACAAAACATTTGGGAAGAGAAAGAGGACAAGAGAGACCCAAGAACTTGGATGAGCAGGGGACTGGACTAAAGCACGAGGCTCGAAAAGAATGCGATGATACAAGGGTAAAGAAGATAGACATACATGATGGCAACAATTGAGAGGAGGTATGCTAGAACAGGAATTTGGGGACAACAAGGAAAACACAAAAGGCTTTGCCTTTCCTGATGCAATTTCATGAAGTCATAAGTCAGCCATGTGTCTCACTAGAGGATGCTGAAGGCACCCGAGTCTCAGAATGTTTCTTCCAATTTGTTATGAAATAATAGCTGGGAATAGTAAACTCAAAAGTTTCTAATTAACTGTATGGACGGCACTCCCAGATCTGGTTACACATATTCAACTCAATGAAAGGTTCACAGACACAGACCTGTGACACTCCAGTACAGCAAATGGATGCTTGCCCTGAAACTCAACAGGTGACACAACCTGTAAATGCCACCTGAGGCAGAAGAAATTGCTTTACAATGGTGATGACAGCATGATGGGTTTATACATACAAAATTTTGAAGTATTGCAATATTTATTTCCCTCAACACGTTTGTTTCAACACCAATACAGGTTAATCAGCCACACAACTTCAGCTGCCACATGTTGGCACTAATTCACTGACCTCCAGCCAGTGCTTGAAGCCTGATTTCAGCTGTGTGCAACCTCCCACCCTACCTACTCCTTGCTGCAGAGCAGGGAGAGAGTATCACCATCCCATACAGCCATGGTTTCTGTTTCTCCTCCAATTAAGTCCTTATGGGTGCTTCAACATGCACATAGCACTGATTATAACACAAAGCACTTTGGATGGTGCCACACACACAGTATTTCCTATGTCACTGACAAATGTCCCTCTCTATCCTTCCCTTACTCACAGGAAGGGTAAAGAATTAGACATTGTGCCCTACCTTGGCTATAAAGCAAGTCCAAATTTCCACTAGGTAGGACTTAAAGCCAGAAATATCTGGTTCCTTGTTGCCATCCACACAGCACATTACAGTTACCTCAGAGAAATGAAAGTTTCTGTCTTAATACATTTAATAAAGTCTAAATCCAATCCATTACATCAGTGAGAACATTTAGGGGAGAATAGTACACCAAGCAATGTCTTTGTGCAAAATTCACAACTGCTAGCATTTCCCTTAGCTTTCAGTAATTTTCTATGAGCATTTTCTATGAGCGTTCTTTTCTCCAGATAAATATTGACAGTCTGTGGTCGATTGTTTGGATCACAGCAGTACATTTTAGCTGCAGGATTTAGGCTGGAGTCTCTTTTGGGGCTGTGTATGCCTAGAACCAATAACAGAGGTTTAGGCCCTGGGACTAAACAGACTTCTGAGCATACAAAACCTTTCAGATTTTGTCTGTCCCTGGGTGTATTATATAAAGTTGTGAGTTCATACCAAACCTTCTTTCTCTGCCCACAAGCTAGAAAGAGTTTTAAAGTGCTGGGAGCACGACCTGACCTGCTTAGTGCGTGCAAGCCAAGAGAGCAGCTTTTGTTGCAGGCTGAACAACCTGCAAACAGTCACGTCTCAGTATCAGAGCCCTGAGCTGCATGGCCTGAACAGGGTTAAACAGCTCTTCCCTACGGTCCTGAGCAGCTCAGAGAATTCACTATTCTTCACTACTTTTATGTCTCTCCAATTAATTATGTTTTTCTGAGAAAAGGGTTGTAATTCATCAGCATAAGAAATGGTGCCAAGAAAAGGACAGAGCCCTTTTTAAACACTCTCTGCACATTTCTTAAGTAGCCACCTGACATTACCTGAGATGTGCCTTGTAGCTGAGGCCTGAGGGAGAGGAGCAGAGTCCTTGAAGGGATGGAAACCTGGGGAGGTGGGACTGCTCTTCTAACCCCAATAAAGAACACAGCAGGTGATTGAAGAGCATCAGTGGATAGACTGAAACCTGCTGAGTCCATGTTCACTGCTATTAGCATGTCAGTGGGCTTTATACTTTGTGAGGATAAAAATCCCAAACCACAATTTTAGCATAAAATGACGGAAACAACATAGTTTTAATAATGTGTAAAATTCAGGTAATGGGGTTAGCACAGGTGTGGCATTGCAGGCAAAAGAGTTTGGCGTCCCACAGTCACCCCCTCTATGAGTGTAAAAGAGATGGCACAGGTTTCCTTAGATCTCTCAGCTTTGCCTGTTTCAGTATTTGCAGATTGTCATGCTAAATACCTGACATGGGCACTTTTATCTTCATGCACAACTCCTCCACGTCTATGAGCATCTTCTGGCATCTATGAGCATTTTCAGCATACAGCTCTAAAAACTTGTTTGTCTCAGTCATCCTTTGAAAATATTAACTAAAAATAAATCTAGAATATAATCTCCAACGAATTTAAATCCTAGGTAAAGCAAAAGCAATTGTTTTACAGCATCTGGCATTTATGCTTCTCTTTCAGTAGATTTTAGTTTATAGATTTTCTATGGTGAACAGATTTGTGCTGATATCCTGATAAACATTTCTGACAGAGGACCTCAGCCACTTACAGCCCTCACATACTAAGCATGAAGCAACACAGGATGATCCCACAGAAGCTGAGTAATATTTTAACAAAAAATCCATTATAATTGTTCTGGATTCCTTCCTCATGCAAATTCGGTGAAATCAGGGACATGTTTCTATATGATAACAAGTTTCTACCTAGGATGTCATAAAATTCCTCCAATACTTTTTGTTGGAGAGTCTGAATAATCACAAAATGTTGTGATACTGTGATGAAGAGATAAACACCTTTAAAATATATCTAATTGTGAGTATTGTCTCTAAAAACTGTATTTTTATGACAAGATACATTCAGTAAATGCAGCAAATATTCATTCTTACCACAAGACTGCTGTCCAGAGAAAGTCTTTTCCCAAATTCCCTTTTCTGTAGCTGTCTTTTTCTCTCCATAGCTGCAGTTATTTGTTTTCCTTTTGATCGACTAGAAATGTCAGGCTGCTTTCAGCATCACTGGAAGAAAAAAAAATTAAAATATTTAAATGCTTATTTCAATATCCTACTATACAGTTACTGTCTTTCATCATTAACTTTGTAATAACCCAACAGCTAATAACTTTGTGTTTCTAGTAGGCTGTGTTCCAGGAATAAATGTTCTGTGCCAAAAAATCTAAACCCTCCAAACAGAAATATTACCAATATGTTTGGGTTGCTTCTCAAAGACAGACAGAAAAAAAATAAATCTGCTACAACTGCCTTTAGCATTACACCCATGTTTCCATAGTCTTTTAAACTGGGCAGGGAGCTGAATTTGCAGAGCCAATGAATCACCTGAGGCTGGGCAGGGGGAGGGAAACAGTTTGTTTCACATTAATTGCACTCCTCAGTAAGCCCCACTTGTTGGCACATCTGTGCTGCTACTGGGATGTACAAATTTTGGACCTAATCCTGAAGAGTTCTAAAAGCTTTCAACTCCCATTATCCTTAACAAGAGACAAATGCCCTCAGCACTTTCCTTACGTTTTTAAGGTCAAAGATTGCGCTGTAGTAATCAGACAGTCCCACTGCCTGTACAGAACAGCCAGGGAACTCAGCTCATAAAGCTACCACAGAGGGAAATCTTTCCAGTTTTGTAGGGTTTGATAATTCCCTACAAATTAGGGGGTGGGCAGTGGTTTCTACTAAAGCCAAGCCACAGCTTAGAAGTAACAACTACCAGTTCTCTTCCTAAGTGTTCTTGTTGCTATGTGAAAGTTTCAGCTTCTATTTTAAGATATGTAGTGTTTGTGATACAGGAATATGGGCAAAGTTAATGAATCTATTTGGGTTGTACAGAAGTAGTAAAATGACAACATAAATCAGAATCTAGCCTAAATTAAGGCAGGCAGATACAGAGAACCACGCACAGAAGTTTTCTCTTGCATCTCATACTGACTGTATTTACTGGATCACAGTCCCACTGACTGAAAAACAAGACTTGGAAAAGAAGATGTGTGTGTTTCTGATCCTTTGTGCTTGTTGTGAGCATCAGCTTGGGTCACACACAGCCAGGTGATGCACAGATACCTCTGCTGCAGGGTAGCACAGCTGGCATTCCCAAAAGCAGCCTTGCCCATGCCCTCCAGACACATTTGCATGCCTGTGGACAGACCCGGCTTCTCACGCACCTGTGAACGATCCCATCTGTCACTGTGGGGATATCAAGCTGGATAAAACCTTCACGGCTCTTCCCCCAAGCTGACCCCAAATGCTCTGCCACGAGGGCACACAGGGGCCTAAACGTGGGCCAAGCACAGGCTGCCTGCAAGGAGAGCAGGATGCCCCAGGCCCAGCTGCTGGAGCCAGCTGGAATCCAGAGCGCTCCCAGAGGCACCCTGGGATCATTGGGAATGGCGTGGGCATCACACTGGGGCTGCCCTTTTAAAGCACTTCCTTTAGCCCTGAGTGCTCCAGCTACCAAACCGTGCAGTGGTGAATCCAGCCATCTATTGAACAGCACCTGGTGGTTCCTACACTTCTTTTGTTCTTCTGGTTTATGCTCATGCAATACCAGAATTCAGGCCATTTTCTTCCAAACAGATAAAATTTAACCTCTCTATATATTCATCTAAGCAAAACATGCAATAAGAACATGTACCTACAATAGTAGGAAAATCTGTTATTGCACTGTGCTCATTGCTGCCTTGTGAGGTTTTCTTCAGGTTTACCTATGAGCCCTTCCTTGCTTTTTTTGTAGCTGCAACCCTAAAACTACACATGCTATTTAATTCAGCTAATAAGGAATCTCAGTGGTATGATATCACATAATTCCTACTGTTTCCTGATTAGTGAGCAAAAGAAACACTGCAACAGATTTAAATAAACACAGCAGCAATGTATTACACAGTTTGTGTGATTAGGCCAGAAATTAGCAAACAACCTTACGTAATCATTACATCATTCTGCCGAGCAGGCATCATGCCTAGAGAGCATGACTTCCACCAAGGGAGGCTTTGCTGAGCACAGAACCACTCAGGAATGAGCCAGTGAGAGCTACAGCTGGAGCCAGTAATCCCCATGGAAGGTCAAGTACTTAATACCAGTTAAGTGCCTGAAGTTTCTGTCTGCAGGTGGAGACGCCCCAAATTCTAGTTCAGAAGTAAAAGCAGGAAGGATTATTATTAATTATTCCTATAGTTAATAGGTTGCCCTGAGCACTTGAAGTGCCAGGTAGTGTAGCCATAACTAGCACAGCACAAGGACCTACTCATGCACTGGTGCAGCAACTCCGGACCTGCTGGCTCCACTGCTTCCCTCACACACACCATGGGAGCTCCCAGCTCTGCACATTACCTTGAGCAGGCTGTCACACATCTATCTCTCTGAAGAGTTAACCACCTAAGGCTAAGCACACAAAGTTTTGAATCACAGGTAATTATCAGACAAGATAATACAATACATCACCTGTACCAACATATGTTGATGCCTCAAAGTGCCCATCTCAGGAGGCCTTTAAAGAAAAATGATCAGCAGAGTGAAGCACTTAGGAAAAACACAACAAGTTTCCGTCTTGGAATGGTCATTTTTGTGCATCATACTGCTTGTCACAAATAAAAAACAGCCCTCCCAAGTAAATATCTCTTCCTCTGAGACCAAACAAAAGACTAACAAAAACTCTAAATGGAGCTAACATGTCCACTGGGAAGCTCAGCAGAAGAGAACAGCTGTCCAGATGGAACAATATTGGAATGCCAAAGTGCTGAGAACCAGTTTGCCCAAACATCAGAAATACTATTTTTGTACTAGCAAGAGAACAGACTGTAGAAATTTACCTGCCTTCCCTGACCAATTTGCTTGTCAATATGTTTACAGCAAAGACCCCAGTGATCAACACTCAGACCCTGATGATCCCATTAACTCAGAGGAACTGTGAACTACTGCAAAGTCACATCTGATTTATGGTGTCTTCACCCGTGCTGCACTCAGACATTTATATTCCTGAATCTTTGGGGGCTCATCTTCCAGTTCTTTGTGCTGCAGGAAATGTTTCTGCTGTAGGACTCTTCCCTAAGGGGAAGTTCATCCATGTTGAGCATATGGGGGCAGGCTTGGTTTAGAGCACTCAGGGATGAAGGCTGCATCCCCAAGAAGTGTATGAGGATCAGGCTAAGAGAATGCAGGTCCCAGATGTTTGCCCAGTGTTTGCACTGAGCTCAGGGCTCAAGGTTTTGGACACAGAAAAAAGTCTCAGAGGAAGACCCAAGTGTGATCTTGCTTCAATAGGGTATTGCCCTCACTGCTCAGGAAGCCAGCAAGCCAGAGGCATCAGCTTGATTATATATCCTAAAGTGCAGTATTTTTAGCACTCAGTACAAGAATGTTCCTTATTTCAGGAGATGGCTTGAAAGGTATGCCCTGGAGAAACAGTGTGATTAACACAGAAAAGCACTCTCTAGAATCTATGAGAGAAATTTCTTGGATTATAATACCCTCTTCGTTTCTAGTAGTAACAAAGGATGATTGATGTATATAGCTTTAGCTGATGAAAATGTACAACATCAAATTCCTCGGATAAGCATCCAAGATATTTTCAGGCAGTTTGAAGCTGCAGTCACATTTCAACAGAGTTATGCCAACATATGCCAGCTGGGAGCTAGCATGCAGTATATCTGTTTGGTAACTGGAAAGGGTCTGTATTTATTTTTCTCTTACAAACATGTATAAATTGAACAGTTATGACACATGACAAAAATGGCACCTCTGCAAACCAGCACCCTTTTGTTTAAATTCAGGGTAGATGAAAGGTATCCTCCCCACTCTTGGCTTTGCACAACTTAATGCTGCCAAAAGGCAAAACACCCCTGGGGCAGCAAGGTATTCCCTCTCAGCAGCCAGCTTGTCTTTCCCAGGTGTTAACAAGAGGAGAGGATTTGTGGTTTGTGGAAATCTAACTGTTGGGTAACAGAATGAGGCCAGAGTTACACAGTGATCACCTTTAAATGCTTTTTCTACTCTGTTAGCCCTGCTTGCTTGACAGCCAGACTTTAAGACTGAGAGAAAACAAGCAGAACTGGTATTATCCCTCAGCAAAGAGAGTAATATCACTGGCATAGGTCAGGAAACAGCAATGAGAAAGTAAAGATTGCCATCAAAGCAAATGTTAGAATGAACAGGTAACCTAAAGGTGAAAGATTTTATATCTCATTACCAATCTGTGGAGTGATTCAGTTTCCTAGTAACCTAATTGAATTGAGCCTGTCATTTTGTAGCTGGGTTTCTTTTGCCAGCTCTGGTGTTAACATCAATGTGCATGCACTGGTGTTTGTTGTGGTCTTTGCAGGGAAGGTATAGTCATACAGTTTGTCAGGGCCTCCCAGAAGTGGAAAGAAAGAAAAGATTTCAGTATTAGAGTTGGTGTTTGTTTAACAGATCAATGTCCAGCTCTATAAAATCACTACATTTATCTTGCTAGGCATAGGCCAGTAAAAATATATTAGGTTTATACTAGTGAATTTGATTATTTCCCTTGGTTTTTTGTTTTTGGGGTGGGAGGTGTCAGTGTTTTCCTTCCTCTAACAGCAGAGTATTCAAACAATTCTGCCTAGTCATTAAAAGGCAACTGTGAACATGGTTTCATTTCCACACCCTTATCTCTCCCCACTGTGGTATTTAGCTTGGTCACAACTTGAAGTGACAAAGCAGAAAAATAATTCCTAAATTATCCCTTGAGTTGGTGTTTCAAAATTCAATTCTTGGGAAATAGAAAAGCAACATCAGCACTTCTGCAACCTGACACTTAGCTAAATGCCTTTTGTTTTGCCCAGTGTATTTCACAGCAGCACTGTGGGCAGGCCCTGCCTAATGCCAAATACTCCCAGGTATTTGCTGAGGCTGGTCAGCAGTTCATTAGCACTAATGTACATGTCATGCACTCACACCCAGTGGATTAGGTTGCTATTTAGATTAACAAGCTGCATTTTTGCAGACAGGGAAGGAGAATGTGCCATGTGCCAGCATTAATGAGTTAATTTAATTAGAAAAATTCCAATGCAGGAAGCTAAAATGCTTAGATGAGTAGAATATTATGGGAATTACAAGACAGCAAACACAGCACTGCTGTACTATTCTGCCTATATACCTAGATATTGACTGGCTTTGGAATGCTGTATTAAAAAAATGTGTCAAGTGGTTCTGAAATACCTGGGCAGAATAAAATTCTTTTCCAGTTCTCTCTCTTTTTTTTTTTTTCCTGTGGAATAATTACTTTTCATACATCCCAAATTTCTTACAATCTCCGAAGTTGTTACAAAGTTTATTGGAACTGTACAGGCAGTGCCCAGAGTCAACTGTGCCCTGCAAGTTATTTTGTGACCCAAAACACTCCCTAATCCAGTGTCCTAAAGTTCTGACTGAAAACTTTCCAGCAGTCATGGAATCACAGAATGGCTTGGGTTGAAATGAACCTTAAAGAGCATCTTGTTCTGACCCCCACACCATGTGTACGGATGCCAACTAGACCAAGTTGCTTCAAGCCCCATCCAACCTGGCCTCAAACAGTGTCAGTAATGGGACATCCACAACTTATCCATCACCCTTTGAGTAAAGGACTTCTAACACCTAACCCAAATCTGTCTTCTTTTAGTTTGAAATCGCTCCCCCTTATCCTACCACTATCTGCCCATCATGTACCAGGCCATGACAAAGAAACCCCCCAAAGAAGCGTGGGAAGGGCCAGAGCTACACAAGGAACCTTCTCAGCTTTCACCTTTCCTTGGCAGCGTGTTGGACTAGATGCTCTCCTAACTATCCCAAGATTATTTGATTTTTGTGATTTTAATGAAGTACAATGACACTGACGCATGGCAGTCTACAAAGGGTTGACTCATTTCAGAGTCAAATGATCTCTCCTGCCCTTACCCCATCCCTCAGAAGGGAATCAGTAGAGCACATAAGATGGTCTCATGCAATTTCTGGTTGGTGATCACTTGCCAGCAAAGAAGAGACTCAATAGCATGTTCTAGAAACACAACATTTGAAAGAAAGCATGCCAGCTCTAAATTCCACCATGTTTCAGCCACAGTTTGCAAAACATATTTACACTTTCTTCATGCAAAGTAATCTTCCATTTATTCAGCAAACTAAACAACCAGTAAAGCTTTCTATTGCACTGCACTGAGGATTTAAACAAGTTAAGATTAAGGGCTTAAATCCAGCAAACCTATCACTGTGCTCAAAATAATACCAAGAATTTCAATACATGAGAAAATAAAGAATATGGCATTAAAGATGCTATTACTACGACAGCTGTCAAGATGAATTGCATGAGAAGCATTTAAAAGATTTATATCTCAGTATCTCACCAGGTTAATTAAATGGATGCATGCATTCATTTAAGAGGATAAGGTGGGTTGCAGTGACATAAAATGAGAGGGCTCAAGATTATATTCTTTCAGCATTAACAGGAACGAGCTGAACCAATATCATTTCTGTATTCTGTAATAAGCATGATTCATCCATTGCCATTTTCAGCTCTCATTTTCTTTCTGGCAGAAAAAAAAATACTATGAACATTTATAGACTAACATAATCAAAGCTTTAACCTTTTCAGTGTTTTCTATTTGGATTGGCTGTCCATTTTTATCATAGGATTTCAGGGCCATGCCTCAGGGAGGAGAGGAATTGCCAGTAAATTACACCAAAGAATGTTGAAAGGTCAAAGGATTACCCTTCCCTGTTTGCTTTTATGGGACATATGAAGCATTCATATAATGCAATAAAATTATCAAGACAAAAATGATGAAAGATAAGCAATAGAATGCATGAATCTGTAGTCAGGACAGCAGGGGAAGAAAAAGGAGACATTATAGTGTTATCATCAATAAAAAACAGATTATGACAATGGTGTTTCTGTATCCTTAGCTTCTGCACTGAAATCAAATCCTTCAGAACACTCTAAGATCTGTAACCAAGACAGAGATATCCTAGCATAACTGAGGCTATTCAGGCTGAAGGAAACATTAGATCCAAAGCTCCCATTTCTTGGCTCAGCTTCTAACCACCTATTATTATATATTATTTATTACCAAATACCATTATAAAATATGTGAAATAGGTTATTATGTGGTAAACACGGACTCCCTTAGTCACTGAGCCTCTTTCAGCAATGCAAGGCTGTTAACCTGCAAAAGGCATGTTCTGAACACATCAGCAGCTGCCTCTGGGGCTTTCAACACACATTTGTCTCCCCTGGGAACCACAGCTGAGCTTAGTCAGAAATAGTCAGTTCCAGGCACCTGCAGAAGCTGAACTCCAGGACCTGAGGAAATTTCACTGTTACTGTTCACACACCTACAGGGTTATGTGATGATTTTGAGGCTCAAAAGCAAATGCCCCATTTATATTCCAATAAAGACTCCTCTGACATCAACTGGATGTAACCTCTAACCTAGTACATCATTAATAAGGTTAGTTATTTCTCATGGTAAAGTGGCTGGCTGGCAGCAGAGACTCAACAAAAATCTCATCAAACATTGAATTACAAATCTTCTTTAGAGGCAGCGACATCCAGTTCATCTAATATGTTACAATATTCAGAAAATAAATGCAATTAAATCCAGCATCCAAATCAGTTTGATAGACAACTAACTGAAGAATTTAAAACACATAGTCGAATTCTCTATGTTTTGCTCAGTTTGATTTTTGTTTTCTTCTCATTTTTTCTTTTATTGGTATAAATCAAAGCACTGCTCAACAAAGTCCAAGAATTTCAGACCTACATGTAAGATCTGCATCAGGGTCTCTGTTGTAAGCAATGGTGGATTGCCAATTCAGTTTTTGAAACTGGAACTAGGAGCTTTTGAAATGTGCCTAAAGATCCATCCCTCTCTGAGGCAGATGCACTTCAGTCAGCATCTCTTTTGCCTGCCCATCTGTTGTAATCATGGTCCAGAGGACCACTAAAAATCATCAGTTCATTGTGTGCACTCCACCCCTCCCACCTGCACTGCAAAAAGAGATGATGGGGTCTGTGATGGTCACAGTATCCCAAATAAATGCAACTCCTTTTGGTCCTCCTTGCCAGCAGAGATTAAAGGAATAAAAGATCATTTATTTTGTGTGGTATTCCAGCTCAGTGGATATGAAGAATTATTAAACCATCTTAACATAGTGTTCAGACATCTGGTTTTACTCCTCTGAGCACTGGGTAGCACTTCAAAATGTTCACATGGCTCAAAGGAAAACTCCCTGTAGAAAGTAAAGTATTGTAAAAAATATTTCCTTAGTTACTAGTAACATGTTCAGTATCCAGCCCTGTGCATCCTTAGATAACCAAACTCATTTGCATCAGAGGGAAATGTCAGTGTCTAGGCTGCAGAATTTGCTCCTAATGAATCTGGGGCTTTGTGGGTTGTAACACAGTGTCTCACATTTCACCTTGCTGTACAGACACTCCCAGTGGGCCAGGGGCTGTCCTTACATTACAGGCAATAACCTCATGATGAAGGTATTAGTTCAATAACAGCCCAGAAAAGAAGGGGGATCAAGCTCATAATCCCATTATGTCTTGTGAAAAATAAGGGAAGATAAGGTAGAGTGAAGTGCATGCCATCTCTCTACGACTTGGGAAGGGGCAGCTGAGAAAGGGCTCCACTCTGCCATTTGCATAATGTGAAAATATCTCCTCCACCACCCCACCATGACTAAAGTCCACCCTGGGGAAGAACAAGAGGGGAAAGAGCACTGAACCCTTCGGTCCAGAGCAGAACTGAGCCCCTGGTTTGAAGGGATGGACTAGCAGGGAGCACAGCAAGAACTCACAGCCCCAGTCAGCTGGGCAGCTCCAGGTGCTTCCCACACAGAACACCATGCATATTTCTACGAGAAAAAAAAAAAAAAATCGTGTATTACTTATTTTTCTGTGCAAATGCCTTCAGAGCTCTGTAAATCTGTGCAGTTAGGTCAGCTACAGGTCCTTGGACTCTGCAGCCATCTCTGTTCACTGCTACGGACAAGATCCACAAGAGATGTGGTACCAGGGCAGAATTTGGAGGTGCCAGAACTAATATAGCTTGTATAAGGGGCACTGAATCCTTCAGCTGGTTGCCCACCTTTTCAGCCTTTGCAGAAATTAAAAGACTATTCATATTTCAGCTGACCTTAGGTCACCTAAGGATGACCTAAAAGAATTCAGCTCCAACTCTCATGCATGCCTCAGCAGTGTCTGTACCTCATGGTCACAGCAGAAAGGTGACAGGGTACAACTCAGCTCTACCACCTTCAGGGTTTTTGTGGGATGTATTCCCTACACACTGATGAGAATACATAAAGAAAAACCCCAGGGAGATATCCCAGCCAATATAGGTTCACTTTATTCTTACACAGCAGAGCATGTAGGACTGTGGGATATCAAGAGCATAAAATTGAAAGGAATTGATACACATTGATTGAATCCACCTTCAGCTTATGGCCAAGAAAACTATCAAGGAGACATTAAAAGTGAATGATGTTCTGTCTTCATGCATATTTTCTTAATGGTGACAGAACTCTGCACAGTGTTGGCATACCAAGCAGCCCTCCACATCTTATCCCTGCAGTTTTAGGACAATCTCATCTCTGTTGCTGAATTCAGCCTGAGCCAAAAGGATAGAGACAAACTTTATGGAATTCATACAATTGCAGCAAAGATGATTAAAGTATTGAATTTGGTGGAGAATGAATAACCAGTCCCTTCATTGCAGCTTTAAACAATGACAAGAGGAGACTAAAATGTCAAGGAATGACCATCCACACAAGTTTGAGGGACATATCCTAACAGTAGGGACAGCAAGAAATTGATTAGGTTTATTGACAGTAGGCTGAAAAGAAATAAAGAAGGGGAAATGATGCTGAGTGGCTGAAGAAATTACCTAAAGTGAAATCCAATGTAGAGAATCAAAGGAACACTTGTCATATGAAAAAATGGGGGAGGATGAAGTACAAAAAAACCAAAACACTGAAAGTGAGAATGTTGCCAGAAGTGAGATGTTCAACAACCCTGATGAGGAAGAAAAGTCTTTTTGTTCAGCGTCTCTGTACTTTGCTGTAGTTCATCCACATTAAAGACAATTAAAGGCTTTTGCATTTGAAAAAATGTTACTCCATCCTTCCTCCCCATGCCATCAGCTGCTGGCAGTGCTTATTCCAGTTCCTCAGTGTGAAGACTGTTAGTCACACACTGATTTCTAATTTCTCCATCTGCCAGAAATGTAATAAAAATGTAAATTAAAAAAATAATACTTGATTTCCTACTTGAAAGGTTCATAGCTCTTCTATGTTTTATGTAATTCTCTCAGTCTTTAGCTCACCTGTGCTCATCTACCAAGTGAAATGTCAGTGCCAATATAGACTGCCATTACAGATAATAATCCAACACTCTGGGATTATGGATACAATACTATCCAGAAAATATTAGAAAGAAATGAGCTATACTATTAGGATTCCTTAATCTCTCTTTCAAGCATCTGTCCATTTTGAATGCAAAATAAAAACAGTCCAACTAAAAAGAAAAAAAACAAAACAAAAGAACACAAACCAAACCAAAACTACTGGCAATTTTTAAGTCAGTTTTTCACTAAAATCTGAAAGATGTCTTTGCTTTTAGAAACAACAGTTGGGTTGGTACAGAATTTTTCAACCATTTTTTTCTACAGAATTCATGTAATGACTCCAAGTGGAGAATTTTTACCTAGGTTATTTCTTGGAAGCAATGCTATGCAGATTTAAATAAAGCCTTTAAGTGTATAGTTTATGCACCTCTCTAGACTTGCAATCACCAAAGTTATTCAATATTTCTATTTAGCTTAAAATTCAGCTGGGAAATAAAAAGTATTATTAGTATGGAAAAGTGTTAATACACTTGCATGTTCTAAATGATCCACTGTGAATTTGAAGACTAAATATAACCTTTAAAAGTTTGGGGTTTTTTCTATATAAGGTTTACTAATTCAGAGTGGATTGGAAAAAAAAAACCTGTTTTGAGTAGAAGCAAGGAGGAAAAGGATATGCTTGGTTCATTTCAGGTAAGCCCTAAATGTTTGCCCATATTTTGAGTTGGAGATTTAGAAAATTCAGTGACTTCTCCTGTCTCTGTTTCTCCACTGCCCTGTGAATGTAGTAATATATGTGTCATTTATTGAATAAATCCTCTTTGTCAAAGACTTTAATAGTGAAACTTTCTATTAGTGCTGCTTCTCTGTGTCATTACTCTTCTCTATCTACCAGATGTGCACATCACTATAAACTCAAACAGGAGAATAATCCTCTCTCCAAACCCTGCTCTGTGCAGTGGAAGACAGTCAGTTTTCATTCACATCTTTACTGTTCTGTCAAAATTAATTTGATGGGAGAAATTCAGCTAGAACTGAATTAAAGCCAACAAAGAAAATATTCTGCCACCAAAAGCAGCTACATAGGTGAGACAGATATCCTCTACTCCCTCCACAGATTTAAACCCATCTTCCCTGCAGGGGAAACTAGGAAGCATTAAAGCAGCATTAAAAAAAATAATTAGGGCAGGCCCATATTTTTCTTTAATAGTGAAGGAATTAAGCAGGTTGCTGCAGTCTTTAGTGCTGTTCATCTTTGATTTTCCTTGCTGGCTCACATGAATATTACCTGCAGCTATTGGAGAGAAGAGAAACTCTGAATGAGACTCCAGGAAAGGGAAGAAAAAAGAAAAGAAGCCAGGTGGGGCCTTCATGGGACTTCTTGCCTAAAGGTGTGCCCCAAACACACAAGTTTCCCATCCTTCCCCCCTTCTTGGATGAGGATCCTGTGAGTTAAATCTCTGCTTCTGCCTCGATTCACAGCTGGCTGAGCCACCACATCCAAGCTGAGCATGGCAGGAGCTAAAGGGATCTCTCCTCAGCTGGGGCTGGTTAAGTCAGAGACCTCAGGAGGGGTCTCAGTTCTGCTTCCCAGAGCTATAAACTCTTGAACTCTGCATCCAAGCTCAGAATCCCCAGTAACACATAGGATCCAACCCTGGAATTCAGGGAAAGAGGAATAAGTAAAACAGGTAAAGCATAATTCGTTTTTAAGCAAACAGCCAGTGGGTAAAAGGGACATTCAGTGTTTTTCTGGGGAGACAGGACCCATCAGTAAGATTTGCTCCCTGCTAGGAGCAAGGAAAACCCTGCCTAGGGTTTGTGGCTGTGTACCTTAAAAACCATTCTGTTCCCAGGTTTGCACCCAAAACTATCATCTAGGTGATAAATTCTTGGCAAGGTTTTATTAAAGCTTTTTCTTGTGATGGGAGAATTTTCTGGTGATCAAAAAGAAAAGCAATTCACTTGATTAAAGAAAAATTGGTAACTATAAATGACAGAACAGGTTTGTCATGAACATCAGGATGCATTCCCAATCAATAGCATCAGGACAGAACTGCAGCTTAAGGGAAGGAATTCACTAGTTTTAGCAAAGCACATCATGAAATTCCAGACAAGTCTACAGATTCTCAAGCAAAGAGACAAGCAGAATGGTCAACTGAGGCCTTGTAGATTGTGCTACCCTTGTCAGTCTTTTGGTGGTCTCTTTCATTTACTGTCCAACCTCAAAATCCAGATGAAGATATTGGTTTCAAAAGTTAGAGCTAACAGGCAGTGACATAACAGAGAGCTGGTTATTAAAATGTTACACCAGGTTTCATTTTAATGCTTTCCTTCATAGCAGCAGGTGTTAAAAATCCTTAATGACTTGGCCGAACCTTTAGTGTTTTATAAGTTTTTCTCATATGTAACTGCAATGAGAACCTGGGCCTTTTACCTCCAGCACAATATGGGCATTAGACAGTTTTCATTACTGATAATTGGGATTTTAGCATTTTACCTCTGGATTAGTGTTTCAAACTCAGATAAGGTTGATATTGAATAAAAGTGATTTCCATCAGCTGGCTGGCTGCTCAGTGACCTCTAAGAAATATTACAAGTTGGTAGTGGACAGGTGTCTATATGATTAAAATACACTTTGCAAGCACAGTTGGCACCCTGGAATTTTCTTATTAAGAATCTATAATCTGCTCCCCCCAGCTCATAAATTCAAAGTATTCAGGGGCACAGAGATGTCATTTAAAGACAAGGAGGAATACAGTGTTCTTTGATAATCTCACAAACAAAGTACCTCTGTTTCTAGAGCGGTTTTGAGTCCCTGGACAAATGCTTTTATGCACTGCAAAGATTATCAATCACACTATTAAAATTCATTAATTACACATTAGGTACCAGCATTAAAAATCAAATAAAAACCTAAAGTGCTGTAGGCTCTCTATCAAAATCTCACAGCCAGCACCATGTACGGTGTTCACTGTAAAGAGAAGAATACACACAGCACCAACAAAGTAGAATCATACAGGGTGTCCCACATATGCATGAACCAACAATAATTGAATCAATAATCCCAGACATCCACAGAGAGCTCAAGTATTTTTGGTAGTAAAAAATGCTAAAATATTTTTGGCCAGAGAAGGTGAGCCCAACCTCAAAAAGAGGTGTTTCTCTGGCTAGGAATCAAGGAAACAGCTTTGTGTTTGAGGAGGATTTGGGAGATGGGCTGGGGAAACATCACAAAACTTTATGGCTTTTGAATAACCAAGCCCATAATTCAAGCCTTTAACCTGTTTCTCTTTAACCCATTAAGAGATTTTGTCTGAGAACATGTGACAAAATATTTTCCATTCATTTTCTTTCTTGTTGCACCAGTTTGGAGCAAAGCAAGTCAAAGCCCTTCAGGCTTAGACCTTGGGGCAGATGCAGCTTCATTGAACTGAGAGACTGCCCAAGACTACCATGGAAGCTTTTGTACACTTATCATTTATTCACATCTGTGTTAGTGAAGGAAGTAGGAAAACCTTGTACAGGATCCAAACAGGGAAAGACACTTTTGTAGAATCAATTCCCAGTGGAAGATGTTTCACCCCTCTGAAGAGGAACATTGTTTGGACTGGCCCTGTTCAAGATGCTATAAGATTTATAAGAACATAAAACAACAGTTGCTAAGTTAGCACTGTTGTGCTGTAGGGGAAGGACTATGGATCCATCCAAGAACAGAGCTCCCAGCTCAACATGGGAACAAAACACAGACAAGATTAATTAGCTCAATAACAAAATAATCTTAATTTTGTGAAAAGGTGAGAGAGATGAACCTCATAAAAAAACCCTACAGTTTTCTAATGGTCCTACTAGGAAAGTCTTACTAGAAAATTCCTCCTAGGAATTTCCTTCTTAAACTGATTTTATCAGCTACTAATTTCGTCTGCAAGTAGCAACTGAAATATAGGGACAAAACCACTGCTAAGCAACTCAGCATTTACCCCTCCAGCCTTCAGTTTAAATCCATTAAAATGAGTCTGCATTTCACATATGTTTTAGATGGAGTGGTTAAAAGGAAGAGGAACATCAGGAATGTGTGCAAAGCCAAGTATTCATGCACCTACTTTTAACACATTTCTGTCACATTGTCCAGCAGAATAGCAATAACCTGTTCAAACTGAGCCACAATCACAAAAAGTTAAAAACTGAAGACAGCCCTGTTAACAAATTGCAGATGCATGAGCCTCATCCAGAAAGACCTCACAAATCAGCAATGAGAGGAAGAGAGAGCAAATCATGCAGAAACTATTTAATCAATGAGTAAAGACAATTATAACATCTGTTAATCCTTTGTGTAGGTTATAATTAGATGCTGAGGAGGAGTAGCCTTTAAGGGGGAGGCAGTGAATCCTTTAACATCTGCTAGAAGGGCAAACACTGTGCAATAAATGACTTTAAATGCAATCAGCAAAATGAGAGCTGAGCAGAGTTCACAAAAGGCCTGTATAAAAGATTGAGGATAACAAAATATTTTGCCAAAGGTCAACTCCTGCAGCACTAGAGCCTGAATAATGAGTTCTAGTTTATAGGCCACATCAAAACCAAACGTGATTGTACCTCTGAAAAACAATTCTTTTCTCATTTGTGTCATTATAGCAAAAGCACATGCTGCTGCTGTATATCACGTCAGCTTAATGACTTATTAGGGCTCTATCTATCAACCTTGAACAATTCAGAATAAACAGGTAGGTGTGATGTATTTTAAAGGCCAGAACTCAGTCTGATTACACTGACACAGAGCTGCATCGCACTGTAAAAGTGATGGGATTCTGATTTTAAATAATTAATCATTCAATAGCTTCTAAAAGATCTAATTATTTACTCATTTTGCTGTTGAAAACAACCATATGGTGTAAGCTGTTCCTCACTGAAAATGTGAGTCCAAGAGGGAGGTGTTTTATCCAGTTTAACATGGCCCTCTACTGGCAAAATAACCCCCCAAAATCTTACCACAGTGTACCATTTCATCAGATCACTTCAGAGCAGCAGAAAAGATCCTACATTTTACAGCAGTCACATCAAATCTTACAAGATAGAGTACAGCAGAGTTTTAGGACTTTGCATAAATTAAGTCATCACTTAATCTCTCCAGAATTCCCTTGAGGAGAGCATTACTTCCCACCAGATGCAGCTCTGGCCATCAACAGAGCTCTGAAAAAACAAGCCAAGTGCTCATATCTAGAGGAGTAAGTAATTTTAGAAACAAATGCAATCCTTCTACTTGTGTCAAGTTGTGCTGTGTTCCTCAAGGATTGCCACTGATTCCCCACAGGATTGATGCACAATGTGATTTCAGTTTGCACTATTAGGTAATATTTAGTATAGGCAAAACAAGCATAATAGAGCCCAGCTGCTAAATAGATACTGTTTGAAACACAAATGCTAGCTACCACCAAAAGTAACTTCACTGCAAAAGAATTCCTTCTTTTCTCCACCATTGCTGAAAATCCACAGTGGTGATTCAATACAGCTTCAATCAAAGTGAAGCAGACAATGAAATTTGCCTCTGTTGTTGCATGTGGTAATTAACTCTTCCTTTTTGTATTATGTCTGAGCAACAAAGAAACAAAAGGACACGGTAAAGTATTGAATTTAACAATTTAGATAACGATGAATTATAATAATCAATTAGCATCGTCAAAGAAAATAATTTGTGACATGCATTTGATTCTGTCCAGACCTATTGTGTGCACACACTATCCAAGGCTGGTTTGGCTCTGGAAACAAATGGGGTTGTCCTGTGGAAAGCTTATCAAACATGCAGTTTAACAGTGGCATTTGTTCTTGCTGTGTGTCAATATTAATAGGCCATATTTCAGCAACATAATTTTTTTCCACTGCTTTATAATCCAACCTGCTTTTCAGGGTCTGCCTCATTCACAGCCCACAGGCAATGTCACAGCCCATTTCCAGAAGCCATTGCCACTGTACAACCCCGTTTATCTGATCCACCTCAGTGCCAAGCAATGGGCACAAAAAAGATTTCTCAGTGTTTTTCACATCATAGCTATCTAAATTTCATGCTGAAAACATCATGACTAATTCATGTAACCATCAGGGGAAACCTAATGTGATTCAGGTTCCTGCATGCTGCACAAACAGTATCAGTAAACATTACAGAACAGCGAATTACAAGTGTTAATGGCTCATGTTCTATTTACATTGTACATTTATCCTGTTTCAGTCATAAAACAGCATATTACATGCTTTAACATCTGAAGGTGTTCTGGCAGCTTTGGCATGGATTTTTCTTCATCATGACTGCGGTCCTGCCCGGAGCTGAGCACGTGCAGAGCCGCACAGGAGCTGCAGAGCATCCTGCTGCATTTGGCCCTGGCTGCACCGAGCTGAGCTCCCCAGCCAGCTGAGATTCCCCCTGACACCTTTGTTCCCTGCCTTTTATCCAGCCCCAGTCCCACTTGTCAGATGATTACAGGCTGGAGTCTGCTCTTATTCCATTTCTTTTCAGATGGTGAGAAAGCCCAAAGAATTGACATTCTCTTGGCAATTGTCCCTCTTAATGCCATCCCAGAATATTATCAGATTATACTCAGTATCTTTGGGCAGATTTCTCAGTAAAAATCCAACGAGGGGATCCCTTGGCTGAAAAGTGAGCTCAATCTATATCCTAATTTGCTACATTGGTATATAAGAAAGAAAATGTTAATGTGAGAAGGAAAATGCAAAAGAGAAAAATGAAAATTGGATGCCCACGGGCTCATCAGGTTTTGAGTGTTTACTTCTGCTTTTAAGGGAATTAGCTGAAGATTAGCTCATGACTAAAGTGGAATTGTACCCTCCTGCTTTGCATTTACTGGGGCAGGATTTCTACTTTCATAAATCTAAACCCCCTAAACACTTATACACAATTCATGTATAAAAAAAATACCATAGGAACCCATGAAATTTTCTTTAAAAGCAGTAAAATTCACAGTAGAATCTGCATTTAAAATTAAAGTGGGAAGGATAACTGGAACCAGAGTAGAGATTTTTAGTCTCACTTTGTCCTAATTATTCTTAAGATTTCAAAGGCTTTTTATTTGCCAACAATACCTTGGTAAACTTTGCATATGTGCAATCTATACAAGTATACAAAGAGATCTATACAATCTCTTTGTATATTTGCCAACAATATAAAATAAACTCTGCAAGTGTAAATAATCAGTTTACAACAGTAGATCATCTTTACTGGCCACAAGGTGACGGAGGAAAGGAAAGACTTGCTCTCAGGAGTCACTGATAGGGATCAAACCCTTTCCATCTCCCTAAAGCAAACCCTCTATCACAACTCTCTGCTCTTCACTCCTGCTCTTGGTGGAAGTTTCTTAGCTCCAAAAACATATTTTAAAGACCATATAATTTTTTGTAAATATTATTTCTGAAAAATGAGGATAAACACCTGAGGAATATAAATATGCTCTTATTTACACACCCCTTTGAAGCACCAAAAGCCTTTGCCATTCCCATGGTATTAATGCAGAGCTAAATTTAGGCTGGTTCCCTCCACCCCCAGGAGAATATGCTTCCATTGCAAGGACAGAACAACAGCTCCTGAATTGCACAGTATCTCCACATGCCAAGCCACATTATAGCATCAAAAAAGAAGAGCTGGACAGTTTTGATCTGCTGTAGAAACAGGGTCACTTGAGAGGGGCATCTGCAGTTGTGGCCCCTCTGACCTTAATAAGAAACCCCAAAAAATCTGTTGCTGGGTGGCACTGAGAGGCCTTGCAAATAAAGTCAGTTGCAAGCAAAACAAACCACAATAAATAGTATAATTCATGAGGAATCCTTCAATTCCTATCTGACTGATTTGTACTGACTTACTCTCATACACTTGCCAATCATAATTTTCTGATTTCAGTCCTCAGAAATGTGCTTTGTCTTCACAAAGACAGATCATTAAACAGAGGTAAACAGTAATAAAAAGTTCCTCATACACAGTACCGTGATTAGGTTACATCCTAGAAAAAGCCTCTACAACTGAAATTACAGTAATTTAGAATGGGCTTCTGGTGAAAGATTGAAATGAGAAGCAAGAGACCTGGGGTTTGTTACCAGCTTTTGAAGTGGGTAAACTATATTTTAATAAACCACATCTATGGACCAGTTTATTCCTCTGTCAAACACAGATAATTCCATGCCAACCACACTAGTTGTCCTGAAAATTAGTTAATCCCTGGTCAGGAACAGAGGTGTGTCCCACACACAGCAGGCAGCACAAAGATTTTTCATAGCAGCTACCAGAATGACAGTTTTTCTGCTCTGATATTTCAGGATGTGATGTGATTCCTAACAAAAACACTCAAAACAAAAATTACAGTTTCTCATATAATTGAGAATTCATTCTATCCAAAAGATATCACATTTCAAAGCACTGTATGATTCTCTCTTTTAAACTTATACACCTCCAGAACTTGAACAGGAGCTAAAAGTGAAAAATAATCAAGTTGTGTTTGAAATACATGCCTGCATAAGAAACAAAACAATTTTTATATAAATCTGTACTAAAAATACAAGGAATTTATATTAAAAATTCAAGTATATATTCAAATAAATATATTCAGATAAATATAGGAATATTCAAATAAAAATAATTAAATTACAAGAGAACAATCTTCAGACAGTCCAGGTTTTGTTCAGTTAATGACAGCACTCAAAAGACTTTTAAGAATGTTAAAGTTTCATCACTTAAATTAAGAGAGAGCCACTTCAGTGCAATCTCATACAAACAAAAGCCAGAATGAAGTTTTCATTTGTCCTGAACCACAGTCAGATGCATGGCTGTAATCACTCCTAACAACTACATACTTGCCGCTCTTTTAATTAAAACAAAACTACAAATAGCAACGCTGACACGCTCCTAGAGAAAATAAGCTTTACAGAGATGATAAAAACACCAAAACAGCAAAAGCCTTACTTGCAGCAGCTCAATCAAAACATGCCAGCCCTGGAGGACTCAGAACCGTAAGAAGTCTTTGCAGTCCAGAAATTCTCTTGAGTTTATCCAGTGTTTATTTACCAAGCTTTAAAAGTCTGTGGTTAGAAGAACAGGGTTAGCTTTCTACACCCTGCACAGCACCAAAGCCCTTCAGTAACAGCAGACATGAAGTTTGCTGATAGTTGGGTTTGCTGCTGCTGTGTAGTTGCTCAGTACTTGTAAATACAAGCTCTGTGGACAAAGTCCCAAATGACATCACAGGCAGCTGCTTATTGTTGAGTCTTTATTAACTGACTGTCAAAAAAGAAAAGCGAGGAGGAAAGAAAAGCCCAAACTATCTTCCCTGCAGCACAATTTGCATCTTAGTAGGAGTTGCAGTGCTACTCACATAAATACTTCTGTTTACCCAACTGATGTTTTTCTAGAATGAATTAACAGAGTTTGCAGGCAAAGCAGAAAAGTAAGAAAAACTTAAACAGCTTCACCGCGTGAAGAGCACAGGGAGAAAAAAAAAAAAAAAGGAAAGAAAAAATAAAACACCAGTGCTGCCTTTTTCACAATTTATCACTGAATTCTCCTAATTCTTTTGGTTTTTTTTAATAATAGGGGTACAAACCTGCCTGGATTTTAAAGCACAGAGCAGAGAACTTTAGTAGGTTGAAATAAAAGTTTCAACTCATACCAGAATTACAAACTACAATCTTTGCAAGACTTAAGACAGCTCAACTTCAGTAACAGCGCACTTTGAAGAAAACCCTCTTACTTTCCAAAGATGAAAATACAAGAAAGCAAGAAACAGCATCAAACATGGTTATTCACAAGGTGCTAAGGGCATAAATACTGACCTTTCCTTCTCAGAGGGGAGGTGCAAGCCTAAGCAGCACTGTGGAGCTCAAACACACTCAGCTCCCAGCGAGGCACGGGGTACTCACTGGAGAACCAGTCCAGCTCCTAATCTGAATCTCTGTCACAGAGTTCCTGCTGAAAGAGAGGGGCTGGGACTCTGTGCCTCGATTTCTCAGAAGTCACTCCTTTCAAGTCAGAACTTCAAACGCCGAAAGAGCAGCAGCAAGGCTTGTGACAGACTGAGCTCTCTTATCTGTGCACGTTTCCACACGAAGAGGTTCAATATTGGAAACACCTGGCCACTCACATCCAAACACTCTAAACTATTCCACAAACAACCAAACAAGTGAAACTTGAGCTCAGGGATGAGCGGAAGCCAAGTTTTCACTGCTTTTTTAATTGCTACACATAAAAGCCTCAACCCAAATTCTGCCTGTATTTACAGAGAGAAAACCAATCTTGGGTCAGATCCTCAGCTGCTGTAAATCAGGCTAGATGCAATTACACACCTGAGCAAGAGCAGTCAGCTGCAAGCTAAAATCCTGCTTTTAGCCTGAAAGAGTGCCATTAAAAACATTTGTGTGACCTTAATAACAGAGTGCCTGGCTTTCTTGGTGCTTGCCCTGAGTGGCACCAATGCCCTGCTGGCACAGTGGGGCTGAGCTCATTGCAACTGCTCATGCAGGCAATTGATGCCCCTGCCACTTGCTGTCTCTAAAATATAAGTTTGTACTTTTGATGGAGATCTTTTGTAAATCCCCTGCATTTATTCCTGTGGCTAATCAGCCTGTAGCACATGAGAAACACCACACTGTGTAACTCTGGGTTATATTTACCTCCCTGGCTCAAACACACAGGGCTGTGCTCCTCTTCTGTTGTACACAGCAAGGTATCTTTCTCATTAAGAGCTTGCCAGTCTGATCCAGGAAGTCTTCAAAACACTGTGAGGATGAAGTGGGCTATGGGAGTAATAAGTACTAACACATCATATTGAATCAGATCAATTTCAAACCATAGGGCTTTAGTTCCAGCTTCACAAGGGCCATTTAAGCAAACATGAACAAGGCCCCGTGCTTGGATACACATCTCCAGAAGGCTTCAGCTCTTTCCATGAGAAACAAGCCCATAAGATCAGCAGAAGAGTTAGATTTTGCTTAAATCTCTCGCAGATTAATAGTGCACTTTCTCAGACAAAGGATGAAATTAATTTTTTCTCCTGCCATTAGAAGTAGTTATAAAATTTCAAAACACATTGAAGGTTACATTAAAGCTCTCTTGATGACCAAACTGGTTTTCTCTGAGACACTAATTCAGACAAACATGTGTAGAAGAAAGGAAGAGTATACAGTCATAAAAGAAGGAAACCACTAGTTTAATTGAAAAAGCCAAGTGCTTAATAAAATAAAAAAGGATGAGCCTTAAGGAAAATTGCAGCCTGTTCCCAAGAAAAATTTATATTATTTAGCAAAAGTTAGCACTTACTTCATTTCTTAGGGTATGTTAATGCATCTCCAGGCTAAGCACACCTGAGTGAGCAGGACCAGGACAGCACACACACTACTCACCTGTCTCTGGTCAGGCAGCACTGCAGAGGCACTGACTTGAGTTGCCTGAAAGCAATTTTTCTGACTTTTTCAGAAGTGTGGTTATTGTAAAAATAAATGCACAGCAAAACGAGTACTGAGATCTGTGGGTTTAACCAGCGAGTTATTCTTCCCAAGAGGAGAATTGCCATGAGGGTGGACAAACAGATTTTGCATTCTTCAAATTACAGCACTTATTAAGGGAGTGGCCATTAGCTCACCCTGTCAGTGCACTTATCCATCTAATTTCTATTCTAAGTCATAAGATATAGCTGCTGGCTGTGCAGATACAGCTTATTTTTGGCAGGAATGCCATGAATTTTGGTAGAACAAAATTAACAGCAGAATTCAGTCCTTTACTAGCTGCAGGTTGAGTGAAAAGATTAAGAAGTCAAAGTCATGGGCTGCAGTCATTGCTCCTGGCCTGATGTGCAGTAGGCTGAACTGATTCTTGTATCTGAGGAAATAATTCAGCTTCCTACTGCCTAATTTTTGATGAGCAGACAGGTAAGATGAGACATTACAAGCTGATCTAAAGGCAGACAGATATTAGGAAAGCTTGTCAATTAACCTCTCACAGTATGGCCAGGATCTCTTAAAGACCCCATGTCTCATACTAAGACCAAATCCATGCTACTTCAGGTTTGCTATCCACATTTTGACTTTACTTTGTAATTAACTTAAAAAGTTCCTCCTCACTGAAGAATCCAAAACAAGGACATCTTCCTTGAAAATGCAATAGTTGGCTGGGATTGAGTCACCTAAACTGCACCTTTACTGAAGCATGCCAGAATCCCTGAGCTTGTGATGTGAGCACTTCTTACCAGCTCAGGAGCAGAAAACAGCTTGGACCAGGTGTCTCAAGGTTCAGTCTCTCACCACAGACCCCTAAAGCTGCAGCAGAGGTGCCCCACAGCCTGAAGAGTTAAAAGGCAGCTGGGAAGAGCAAAGAGCTTTTTCCCTGAGAGATTTCCCAGAGTGCTGAGAGCTCTGTGTGGTTCAGTGCAGCCTCAGACAACCAGCCCATGTAAAACCCTTGTTTTACTCTCTAACCACTGCTGGGGCAAGGACAGACAAGCTGACAGGCTGAAGAGCAGTTTAATGTAGGGCAAAATTGCAGGATGTTAAAATCCCAACAGATTTTAATATGATAGAATATAAAATCCTGAACTCTTATATTTCTAACCAGTAAATACTTAGATCACTGGAGTACAAATTTAAAAATAAAAAACAACAAGTTAAACAAATTGTAGGCTGCAGAATTTGCCCTCTCTGGAGTTGCACATGGTTGGAGGTGTTGAGCTGGCTCCTAAAATATCATGGAAATTTCTCCAGTGTACTGAAGAGCAAAATGTTCTTTGAAAATTACTATTATGCTCACTTTTACCAAGACAGCTATGTCCTACAAAGCATGTACCTACAAGAACGTGAGGTGTCACAAGTTAACACAGTAAACACTTTCCTGGGCTAGCTGGCCAAGCAGATAAACAACTGGCAAGTTGAAAAAAGTGGAGAGAATAAAAGGAAGGGTGTGAGGGCAGTAAATGAATCTCCTCAGATACTCACTGTCAAAAACTGGCCTTCAGTTGAAGCAGTTTGGTTGGCTGGTAAGCTTTTGATCACAACGATAATTTGGTTTTTAACCTTGCTAGGTGATTTTTTTCAAAGCTTTTTACTTCCCCTGCATGTCAAGAATAGGGAAAAGGTCCTTAGCAAAGGCAGGTTTTACTGCTGGAACAAACAATAGCTCTCTCTTCTGTCACATTTATGTATTTAAGCTTCAGAGAAAGTGGCAAATAACATATAACAACAGTAACTGTGTTCAGATTGGCCATTCTGCTACATCAGGGTTGGAGATATCATCAGTCTGCTTTGTCCTAGCCAGTTGTGCTCTCCATTCCTGGCACTGCCATGCTGCCCTCTCCAAGAGCTCCCAGACAGCTTCTGTAACAACCTGCCTGCTCCTCAGCCCCTGTCACTGCAGTTAAAAAATATTATATTCTACCTCCTGGAAGGGCACCTTTATATGGAGACCTTTAACTCACATCCCACACTATGGGAAATCCTGTCCATAAGTGTCAGGATGAAGCCTTGACACCCAATTCTGACACATAGGAAAAAGAAAGTCTAAAATGAAATGTTCAATCTAGCCTTTTCAGATGAGCTGAGAGTTAAAATGAGCATATACGATTGCTCCTGCCACAGCAGTGATTTGCAATCAATTTCTAAATCATTTTCAGTGCCATAATTTTTGCTTCAATAGAATTCTATGAAAAGCATTCATTGGAGAAAATTGATGGGATGTCTTTAAAGGACATTGCCTTTCACTACAAATTGCCTCATTGTAAAAGACGATATTAAGCAAATCATAAAAAGTTTGTTTTGAGCGTTTGCCACTTGAAACGGGAATCAGTGTGAAGAAGCTGAATTTTTGAACTACAAGGGAACTCATAAATATTGTAAATATAATTACAAAATAGAAGCACATAGGACTGGCTCTCCTTAATTCCATGGCTTTAAGTCATTATTCCTTCTTTGCCTTTCCTGTTGTTTCTGGAATCAAACAATTGATTCAACCACCAGTGACCTTATCCGGAATTAATTGAAATCAATGGCATTAGTGGATTCTGGAGCAGGCCCAAAACCAATGCATGTTGAAGGGCTTTTTATATCCTTAATCACACCAGTAAGCCTCTGCAAATTCAGATTCCAGTGGATCCAACCATTAAATCAGTCCTGCAGTGTTTAACTTCACATATGGACAGAGGTCCCTGCTGGATATTGAAAGTGGTCTCTATTATGAGGACAAGGTTATTCCCATAATCTATTCCTGATGAAAGCATGCATTTGCCCAGGTGTCAGGGATCCAGCAGGGCTGGCAGCTGATGGCAAGGCTGACTGATTTGCTCTCTGCTGCTGCCTCCTCGGACATGTCGCAGTGTGTCAGCAGCAGAGGTAGCGCCTTGTGAAACACACATTCCTCTGATGCAAGCATCTGGCTTCTTGGCAGCCAAGTCGTGACAGGTTCTGCAGCAGCTGGGATGGCCCCATGCTCTTTCAGATGGTTAAATAGTCTTGTTTTTCAGCCTAGCTGTTTGTTTTCCTGCTGCACTCCTGGACAGAAGCCCATTGGCCCTTTAATCAATGAGCTGGCCGTTGGGTGGGAGTAATCAGCCACATTTCTGTGCATGTCAGAGCAGAGATTTTGCACAGACACTGCCAGCCCTACAGCCCTGCACTCTTGACTCCATGCTTAACCTTGTCCTGCTTATCCTGACACCTAGCACACCAACATTCAGTCTTCCCAAACTGAAAGAAAACACTTCGTCCTTTAGTCATAGGATTTCCTGGATTTCATAGCTCCTGCTTTGTACAGAAGACAGAATTCAGATCAAATAAGAAATACAATTTATTTATTTCAGATGGCATTATAAACTGTCCTCCCATGTGCACACACCAGATGGAGATAAGAATCTGGCTAGAAGGTTTAGCCTTACATTGTGTGGCACAGAGGTAACAGCCTATCAGATTACTGAGAGAAAAAAATCTTTAGAGAAGATTTCATAAATCTGAAATAAATTTTATTTAAATTGCCTTTAAACATATTATGCAAATCCACAATACAACGAGCAGTTCTGAGTAATTTCCTCGAATAAATGAACACATAGCACTACTAACACCAAATGTGATAATGCAGTATTAAAAAGAAGTTCTCACAGGGATACCACAAAAATCAAAAGCTGTCACCTGCCTCTCAGCCATTTGCAAGCCACCTCCACCTTTTCATTCTAAATGATAATTTGTTTCTCCTTTTTTCCTATGTACTGCTGTTTGTGGAGGGAAAACAAGTAATGAACAGATTTGGACAGGCTACATTTTCCCCTGGCAGGGTTTTACTCTTTGCTCTTGTGCTTACCATCTGAAGCTCTTCTCATGGGGTGCAAATACTCTTATTTCCACATTCACCAGAAGTGAGAAAATACACAAAAAGGCCAATTCCTGCCCTGCCACAGAGAGAGGAGGGAACAAATCTTCCCTGCCATCTCCCTTGGTGTGTTCCATTGATGGCTTGATGAGGACCTAGTAACAAGCTGATCTGTCCTATCACCCACCATTTGCCAAATACACACACACACACAAATGCTGTTAATCAGTTCTAGTGGCCAAAATGATGCCTGTGGAAACAACACATCGGTGTTACCATGGGTTCCAACCACACCAGGCCACACATATCCAGAGTGACCATAATCAGCACCCACCACCATCCTGTCCTAAAGGAAGTAACAAAGAAATAGTCCCAAACCATTCTGAGATTTGTTACTATAATTTAAGGTTGTCTTTGGGTCTTTCCATTCCATCTCCAAAGCAGGACAGGCAAGAATTGCTTCCAGCAGATGACATAGTAAACGAGAGCTGTAATAACATGCCTGGTTTTAATACCATATAATTCCGTGCTATGACACACAACATAAATTGATAGAAACTGTCTCATTTTAATGAATGACTGTTATCAAGAAGAAGCGATCTGAAATGCATTGCCAGTATTCTGGTCTCTCAACACCCATAAAATCTGCAGAAAGTTGTTCCATGTCACAGGTAAAATGTTCAAGGGTTAAGCTGCTTGTTCAAAGCCCAAGAAAAGACACCAACAGATTAAAGTCTAGGAATTATTGCTCCCAGCACTGTCAGTGGAGCCCTGGACAATACCATGAAGTTTTACTCAAAAGTAACTCAGTGCAAGTCCTCAGGCCTCTCAGCTCTCTCTGGAAAAATCCTGGCTTGTAGAAACTGTACTAATAAAGAGTACACACACTGGGATTTCAACAGTATGCTGTGATTACAACTAATAACAGCTAGCAAGACAATTCTCAGGACAAGAGGCCAAGGTGCCTCTATGAAAAAGATGATAGAAAAGCACAAAATTATTTTTGTAAGGAGAAAGTTTTCTCAGTCTTCCTGCAAAAAGGAAAATCCTCCATCCCGTTCCTCTGGACAGAAAAGGACAGGTATATCAAACAAAAGCTGTTCTGGTTTACCACACTGCCTTCCCCACTACAGTGCTCAAGATTTTATTGCATGCTATAAAGAGAGGAAAAACTCATCTTGTAGTCATATAAACACAGTGAACAACACAGAATAAGTATCAATTACTTTTGCAAGTTCCAGTGATAGCTTCAAACCCTGAGGATAATTTCAAATGGCATGACAAAGTCTTCAGTTAGATTAAAACATCAAAAGCAAACTAGCATTCAAAACCAAATAATTTCATCTCTGCTGAGGAAGTTACAATAAATTTTCTGAACTGGCAGATTTCCCTCCTAGCTGTTCAGCTGTTCCTTTCCCACAGGTAAAATAAGTCAATCTGTTTGAGAACACAATTTGCCACCCAGCTTACTTAATGCCACACATTAAAATTAAATGACTGACTAATTTTGTTGTCAAAGAGCTGTTTTAATGGGAATTCATGGTTAAAAGAAACAACCCCAATAGGGAAATAAAATCAGATGATGCTGACTTCCATGTGAATCAGATATAACTAAAATAACTGTCTAACTTTTTGCCTCTTTTTACATGGAACTTTTCTCAAATCCTTCAACAGGTCCCTGAATATATGTCTGTCCCTGCTCAGTTTAATCCCATGATCCAACTTTGGCTCAGTGATGTCAGTATAAACACAAACATGACTAACAGAAAACAATAGATCTGTGACAAATTTTTGCTCATCTGGAATTGAACATGATAAATTCTTGTATCATCCTAGCAAGCCAATGTAGCTGCATTTTCCATTCCCCTTGTTCCAACATATGTGGCTGTGGAAAGTGTGTGGCAGTGATGCTGGGTGAGTTCACACAGGGCCCTGCAAGGCTTTGCAGAGACATTTGAAGCAGCTTTAAATAAGTTACTTTGGTTCTGGAAAGCAACTTGGCCACTTTTAGTTCCCTGCATGGAGCCCAGCCCAGGAAATACCCTGGCAGAGGCCTAAGGGAGTGCTACAGTCCTGCCCCAGCCCAGGAGCAGCTTCAGAGCCAGCTCAGGATCCCCACACGACGCTGCCCTACCACCACAGAAGTAATAAAAGTGTTCATTTTGCTTTCAGAAAAAGGCAGGAAAATTCTTTATCTTCACAGTGTAAGTCACAACCTGAAAAGGCTTTCCTAGTCATGGTGTGAGCTCATTTGATCCATCCTAGAGCACCATTCTTAACTGAAAAAATAAAAGTCACTGTGAGGTTGAGTACCACCTTTGAAATGGTCTGTGGGAGAATAAAGCAAGACTCATCCTTGCTTTTTGATAGATGAAGGGCTAAGGCTCAAGCCACTTCACTGGCCTTTGCCTACAAAGGACCAAAAACCCAAGTACACACTGACCAGCACTGCTGGGGTCTGCTCCACATTCCCTTGATTTCAAATAATCTTAACATTTCAGGTGAGCAATGCCTGTTTTCAAAGTCAAGTATCATGCATACACTCATGGATATACATGTATTAATAACAGGGATTAGCTGCCACTAGCCAGAGCCATTTGCTTGCAATATTTGGAATATCCTGCAAATTTGAAGCCTTTACAATTTTAACTCAGATATTCTTGCTCTTCTCTATGTTCTAGGTTGCTTTGCTGAAAGATTTGGGTCAAGTCTTGTGTGTTGACCTAGAGGTTGGTCATGGCAGACACCTGGAAGAGTTTCTCTGACATCTGCCCTGCTCTGTTCATGTTTCCTTATTCCTCCTTTTGGAGGGATTTTACAGATTACAGCAGTTCTCAGCATGCAGAAGTGTGTCTTACTCTCTATGAATAGGTGTTTTTACATTGTTTATGTGATGCCACAGGTAAATGGACAATTTCAAAGAATTTAAAATAAGGCCCATTGTACACATTGTCACCATTTCATTTCAGAGTTCTTCCAAATATCCCAGAAGTTTGGACAAGAGAAATTTCTGCTGTGCTGTGGCTTTGGCACAAGTCTTTTAACAGATGGAAATTATTGTTATGTAGCCTCAGGTCATATCAGGATCTCTTGTTGTTTCTGTAATGAGGCCCAATTAATACCTAATATTGACTTTCTGCCACTCAAAGGATTTTAAAATATCAGGACTTCAGCCAGAACTGTAATGCTGATGTGTGCTTTTATGATATAATCTAACTGTAATTACCCAAACCAATATCAACATAATAGTCATTCTTATTCTATAGGAAACTTGGGTATTCCACTGTATTCAAAAAATGCTTACTCTAAAAGACTTTTCTCACTCCCATTGCAGGGTCAGCATTTCACCTTATGTGAAGTAGAATAGCAAATTAGAGAAATTAGAGTAATTACATTGAGCTAGACAGGCTTTGGGCTGATCTCTTATTTTGCTTCAAAATAAGACAGGCCAGGACAGGACAGGACGGCTGTCACTCTGTGCAACCTTACCATGTAGCATTAGAAATATCTACACTGAGAAGTGTTTTAGAATAGCTATTTTGTAGTGATTTACTGCTAATTTTGTAGACAAAACCCTAAAGCCAGCTTTCTATTTTTAGGGCTTATGCCTTTCAGAAGGTTTTACATAAAATGATGGCAATTAAAAACTTTATTTACAAAATATTCACAGATTAATACTCAATTATAGCTTATTCAGGATGCAGGACCTCCAGGGTTACCACTAGCCCTGAAAAGGTCATGAATGCTTGAAATTTTTTAACTTTTACCTGGGTATTAGAAGTTTGGACTGAATATTTAACAATTCTGGGCAAATGATAAGATGGCACTGAAGTTTACAGTTCAGCTTTTTCTCTTTCTGTGCATGCAGGACTGGGAACCTCCTGGAATGACTCTCAGCATCTTTGCTGAACCCATAGGACTGCTCACTAACTGTGGTTTCCAGCTGCTGCCCAACATACCACCAAACTTCCCAAATTTCCACCAAACTCAACATCCTGACCATCATACTTGAAACAGATTAAGACAGAATTGGATTGCCCAGATGCATTACAAAAGAGAAACTTACAACCAAGACTAAACTGAATGATACTAAAATATAATGAAATTAATGTAAATAAGCTTGGTATCTTCTTTCCCCTCCTCCCTTTCTCTCCTCAGAAATATTCAATGACCAGATAGCTGGCAAGATAAACAGTAAATGCTACTGTAACTTAATGGGGGCTCTGTACCAGAAATGGTAAATAAAATTACAGAAGTTGCTTTACTATTACAGGGTAAAATTTTTAAAAATATATTTAATTATTACTTCAGAAACTGTGCTAAAAATAGGTTCTTGAGTTGCATTTTTTCTACATGACAGATAAATGTAGGAATGTAGCCTTCTCAAGGAACTGTTTGTACTAGGCACTGCATTTCCTCTCCACCCAGCAGAACTTCCAGAAGAGGATCATATGAATTTTGCAAGTATATCGAGGAGATAATAGTTACCACAGGCTGTAAAACTGGAATATCATAGACATGCAAGTATATGCAGGTGCTACAAGCAAGGTACATTTTCTTCCTGCCAAAAAGGCCTCTCTAATCTCCACGCTAGTGAAAACGTCCTGGTGGCTCCAATATTTTCCCTGCAGCCACAACAATTTTTAAAATACATACACAGCCATTTGATTTTATCCCCTAGAAGAGCAAACCCAGCAAGTGACAGTGTCCATCAAACTCCCTGGAAGGTTGCATACATTTTATACACATCTTGCAAATTAGTCTGCATACTCAGGTTCTCTGTATTTATTTAAATCCTACCATCCCTTCCCAAGAAGGAGAAGGAAGAATGTTGATTTTAGCCAACATGGTTTAATTTATTCAAAACAACAGCATGATCATGTCTTGTACACCTGAAAGAATGGCCCTGCTTCTGTGGGGAATGGCAGTGTTTGGTGCTATGAACTAAAAAGCATTTGTCCCAAACAATGCCAAAGCAGGGATGAAGCAGTGCAGCCCCAGGTCTGACTCTGCTGTCCCACTCCTCCTGGCCTGGCTGGGTGGCACTTGGCTTCTCTAGAAAATGCCGAGAACTCACCTCAGAATGATTAATGTCACACCTTCTAACTAGGATGCATTCCTTTTCTACACATACCTGCAGAAAGCTGTTGTCCTCAAGTTGTCATACTCTGGAAGAATTTTTGAGGGAAAACAGCAAAAGGCAACAGCAGAGACACTTCCCAAAGAAGTTGTTCACCTGCAATATCTTCCATCTGAGTTTGCCAGAGCTCAAGCCCTCTAACCAGCCACCTCAGCTCCACAGAAATATTTTCTGGGAATTACACAACGACCAAGTGCCTGCACCTTACCACAACACTTACTCCTTGCTTGAGAATTTAAGCTTATTTAAAAGTTTCTACACCTTCTGCCTGCAAGGAAAATTTATCAAAACACAAGCAGAACATAAACCTTCAACCTCTATAAAGCTTGAGACAACTGCTCAGAAATTCTGTTTTTCTTCTTAACACATCACTGAAATGAAATCACAGCATTTCCTAAAGGCAGCTTCACTGAAAACACCAGATTTTTAATAAATATTTAAGTGTAGTTCTCAGGGGGTTTTTGCCACCCTTCTTAAAGCAGTCTACAAGATTTTTGCCTTCAGCTTTGCTGGTTTTCCCCTCAACAATCCCAAAAGAAAACCTATATCTTTTTTGCTATCTAAAACATATTTAAAAGCAAGATATTGACAGACTACAATAAATTGTACTGAGCAACAGTATAATTATTTATTTAGCAGAGCTTTCCAACAGGCATGTATTGACACATTTGCTTAGGCAGAATGCCTTTCCTTCCAGAAAAACTTGAGCTGAAACCAAGAGTTTCAGGAAAGGCTGCAAGATGTTGGAGCTGGGCAAGGACAACCATGGAGGTGCAGATCTTTTCTCTTGAGCCTCTGTGTCACAGACACTGGAACAAAACTGCCTCTTGTCCATGTATCTAACACCACAATTAAAAGATGCTAATGTCCATGGAATCCATTACCTTCCATGGGATTTGAGGGGCATGCATACCACGAGCTGCACCACACCAAGCACTACCAAAGGAGAAAGGCCTCCACAAAGAACATTCCTGAGCAAGACCCAAAGCCAAAGGCAAACTTCACGCTGCTTGTGGCTCATCCCTGCCATGCAGTGCCATCTCACACTCCAGAACAGTTCCAGCCTCCAGGGAAAGACAGACAGACAGTTCAGTCATAGCACACTGCAGAGGCCACACAAACTCAGGTTTGTCCGAGGACAAAACTACAGAAGCAGCGAGGCATGGCAGTGATTTCACAAATCCACAGTCACTCATGTCTCAGCTTCTCTTTCCACCGAGCCCAAAGCTGTCAGCAGCCACAGTCCCTCTCCCCATCCCAGGAATGCTCTCCCTCCTCCTCCTCTGCTCCCTACCACAGCTCAGGGTGACTCAGCTCAGCTCCCAGGAGGAAAATCATCCCTGCTGCTCATGCACATGAACTCTATCTGTCCACAGTGATACACATGCCCTTCTGAGAAACCTCAAAAAGGAGAGGAAGAGAATCCATGGGGAATGGTAGGACCGAAGTGGATTGGCACACACAGCCACAGCCATCCTGCATTAAAATGAAGCTACATCCATGTGGGTTTCCAGGAAAAAGGCTGTTGTAGGATCTTCCATTGCACATCATTCAGTGCAGTGAGGTGGGCTGCACTTGCACAAAGTGCCCCAAACTTTTGTATATTGATTTTATTCCTTATGAAATTATCAAATGAAAAAGCTATTAAACTTACTTCATTCAAAAACCAAATTTGTCTTCTATACTGAGCCAAGAGTATTGATATTGCCACCCTGCTGGTACCCACTGAAGAGTCTTATAGTAGGTTGCTCTATTGCACAGATTGTTTTTAAAGTTTCAAACACCTGTGCACTATCACAAATCTTTACAACATTTATGGCTTCCAGTCATTCACCTAATAACTGTAAAAGTGCCTTCATGGCACTATATGGTTAAAAGGAGGAAAACAAGGGGGAATCCAGTGTATCACCACTTCTCCTACCTTAACTGAATGCCTTACATCAATTTCTCTTCCTTCACTCCTGTTCAGGTATGAATGATAGCATCCAGCGAACATACCCCTGGGAAGAATGGAGCTTGCTTCACCACAGAAATTTTGTTTTTGTGAAATGCTCGAAGCTGATAAGTATCCTTATAACACACAAGTTTCCAGTTCAAAGGATAGTGTCTGCCTCCACAGCACCCAGCTCCCATAGTGGTGCTAAAAAGAGGAATTTGGCTCAACTCTAACTACACACTATGCCAGAAACAAAAAGGGAAAAAAAAGCTCCAAACTCAATAGTCCTCACTCCTTTTATTGTAAATACATTTTCTAATCCAGTGGTCCAAATCGCAAACTCATGAGCTGGTTGTATGCAGGGCCTGATAAATCCCGAGCCAGTTAAAAACTAACATTCACTGATAAAAGATCAGTCAATGAAAGTGAAAGGTTTGAACAAGTGGGAACAACTTCACTTTTTTGTTAGGGCAGTGCTTTGTTGCATATACAGACCTGAAGAGCTCTGGAACCAGGGCTGGTGCAAAGCTGGGAATTGAACTGAAACATGAGGAAGCTCTTCCCACTGCTACCAGCACTTAACGCAGCTGCCATCAAAGAATGCCTCTCACCTGAATTTTTTCAAGACACAAAAATAAATTACCACATGAGTCACCATTTCTTGATCTCTTTCTGAACAAGAGCACACACAAAAAATTTTATAAACCCCTTTGTGCAATACCTTTTCTAGTATATTGACAAAGACTCAAATTACTGAAAAAGCCCACAGGCCCTGGCCATGCTGCATGGTAGGGAAATGTTTGTATTTTGAGCTCTACCAGTTCTACTGACCAGATATACTGTTGTAACCACTGAACTCACCAGGGGATTAAAGAGTTAATAAGAACATAGGAAAGTGCATAATTACATAAAGTACAATCTGTCACTTAGATATTGGAAATGGACTATGAAGATGCCAGGATAAGTGCATGTACTTATATACAGAGAACATTTTAAACAGTTGACCATGATTTATACGTGCTGCAGCTGTCACACACACTATTTCTGACATCCAAAGAGCCTATGCATACTTTCAGTGGGAGAAATTTCTAGTTATTTGCCATTTTGTAGAACTGTAAATCACATAAATGCTCATATTATTACCATGTGCTCTGACAGTTTGCATCAACAGACCATCTTGGAAGAATTACAGTGATGAATTATTGACAGTATCTCATATAGCTGACAAACATTTATTTGAAATGCTGTGGTACAGAACCTGCCTCTTTCCAATCTTGAGATTGACCCTAATGTAAACTATAGCATACAACAGATCAAAAAATATATAGCCTGGCTCTCAATTTGTGATCTCATTGTCATCATTCAATGGTTCCCATAAAGATTGTTTATTATTGATGTGAAACGCTGGAACCAAAATATCCTGTAGCTGGAAGCTGGAAGTCTCAGTAACTGAGTCAGAGTGACTCTTCTGGCCTTCCCTCAATATGCTTTATTTCTTCTGTTGAATAAACAAACAGTCCCACTCTGTAATGACAACACGAGCCAGGATTTTCCCATATTGTTTTGACAGATGTTGTCAGGGACTGATTACAAAAACCTGTACACCTAGATACTTAACTGCTGTGATATTCCCTAATACAACTGAGCTACATGCAGAATAAACTAATGTCATAGGAAGTTCAGCTAATGAAAAGCCTCTGACTATGGAAATTAAACAGCAAAATAATTTTTCCAACTGCAGCAAAACTATTTTAAGGGTACTGGAGATAAAAATATATTATTTGGTACATTGTACTGATAGGGCACAGAAACAATGATGGACTGATTACAAAAATACCTCACTGTTTGGTTCAGGCATCTTGCAGGGAAAGATCAGGTCCTTTTCCAAAAGTCTCAATACTCAAAGCCCTCAGCCAGCACAGCCAGATCAACCCTAGCTGCTACTTGGCTCAGTAAATTCAGTCAGAATTTAATCCATTAATTATGGTTTTGTGCTCTGTTTTTACAGGTAGGTGAAAAATGCATCAAAACAGGTAGGCCTGAATTACAAGCAATTATTTTAAAGATTTTTCTGGGATTTGTATTGCACATAGGTTGGGAGATGCTGTTTCACTGACCCATGTGTTATTTTAAAAAAAATAAATAAAAGTAGGCTGAATCCCCACTACTTTTACACACAGAACTGTGAAACAGAATGATTTTCTATTATCAGGTGTTAATGTGCCCTTTGTAACTGTAAAAAGGAAACCCAGACACTGCACCACGGGCTGTCTTTTTGAATGCTGCTTTGGGTCTGTAGCCCCCACTGGCCCTGACATTTACTTGTTAAATAGATCACAAAGTGAGTTCCAAGAGGACAATATTTTTCTAAGCTCAGGGAGAATGAGGGGACATCACAGTGAGGGTATTTAGACAAGCCAGACATTGTTTTTGCAAACCTGACCCACTAATAATGCTGGAAATTAAAAACCTTTTGCAAACCTGGTTGAATACTAATTCTGGAAATTAAAACCCATAGCTCTGTATGATTGACCAAAGAGATCTTATATCATTTTGTCAGTACAGAATGAGACACTACAAAATTCATATGTACAAAGTGTATTTCCTCAGTATTTCTGTAGATCCCACAGAAAGAGACTTGCATGTATGTGTGCATACAGACTGAGGGGAAGGTTGAAAAGAGATAAAAGGCTATCAACACTACACTGCACATTTGCAACAGTTGAATCCTTATGTGGTTGGTTGGAGGAAGATCCTAACTAGATACAAGCCAAAAACTCAAAAAATGTTCAGTGATCAAAAGTTTTCACTACTGTCTCTAATAAAATACTTCCTTTGGTTAAAAAAAAAAAAAAAAGAGAGAGAGTTTGCTTTTTTTTTTTAATTAGCTGTGGAAATGTATCATTTCATGGCTTTTCTTCTGTCATTTGTCTTCAGGTGTGTTAAACAAGCCCAAACCTGAGAATTTTGCAATTTTTCTATTTAGAAATAACTTTAAATGAAACCTATAACTGAAAAATAAAGGTTTAATTCTTCACCACTGTGAAGAAAATTTGAAATCTATTCAAGCAATATAGTGCAGTTAGCATCCAGAAGAGGTTTAGTTGGGATTTAGAATACCCCAGTCTTTCCAAGGACACAGGCCTAAGTGACAGGACCTGCATACCAAGGACAAGACCAAAGCCCACTCTTAACCTTGCAAAATTTTCCAATGATTTTCATTACTATTAGACTGATTTGATAGAAATCTCACAAAAGTGAAAGCAGTCTTCTCAGTAATCATGTTTCTTTTATAAAACCTTAGCTTTCCTCATACTAAATACATATAAAGAACATTTTTTTCAACAAACATAACATCACCAATTTGAAAGCAATCCCTGCCTAGGAAGGATTATGACCTGTCTATCATCCCTCTGTGCCCTAAGTAGGGTCAATAAGTCATTCTTGCCATGCACAGTATTATGTAAGAAACTACAAAAGGGGCCCTATTTAGATGACCTCCTTTTTTTGTTTCATATTCTAATTGCCCAGCTAAAAAGAACTCTCTGTCCCAGTGGAAACTTTGGGAGCAGCACTGAGCGAGCTGAGCACACAGGAGCACTTTACATGTGCACTCTGACCTCTCCTGACACTGCAGGTCCTTTTCCAATTTCCAAAAGTTTCCAGGAGGAAGCAGAGGGAGTCAGCCCCGTCTGTGTGATGTCTCAGTGACATTTTGCTGAGATGATAGTTCTCTGGGATTTGCACATCTGAAACTCCCTCCAGGGAGGCTTGTGAGAGCTTCAGCCTAACCTACTTTCAGCACTCTGTGGAGGAATTCTGTTCCAAGAGCCAGCAGCCACTGAGGGCAGCAGGAAGATGCAAAGGAGTGCAAAGGGACCTCAGCCCTGTAGGACCCAGTAAGGCCTAAAAGCCACTCAAAAAAATGAAACATCCCCATGAAGTTACTGAAAATTGAGGTCTGATTTAAGGAAAAAAGTGTATTTTTGGGGGACAGTATTATTGAACTAACACAAAACGAAAAACAAGTATGCCTTCAATGAGAGTCTAGCAAAAGCAAATTTGAAAAAAAACATATTCACCCTCCAATATCTTTGAAACCATTTATGCTTCCAGCTAAAAAAAGGTGTCATTGTGAGAGATACGTGATGACACTCATAATATTTCTAGCCATAGGATACATTAGATGATTGGAAAACCAGAGTCAGGCTAAGTCTGGTTTGCTCTGTTACCTGAATCCAGACCTGAAGCAGCTGTGGCAGAGGAGAGAGCTCTCCAGCACATTCATGGACACCCACACTGAACTTTTTAATGGTGCCTCCACAGAGAGCATAAATGTGGGTATTTTCACCTCTCTCTTATTTTTTCCCTTGTCTCATATCACAGAGTCCTGAGGACTATCTAATATATTCGTTTTTAAAGGCATCCTCTTTTCATGCCTCCTGAATCCAATTTAGACTTCAAACTTTAATTCATTGAAGGGGGATGATACCTGGTACCTCAGTGAAGAAAATGAAGACTGTTAAATCCATGTGATTCATTTTTCAGATGAAATAAACTCCTCTAGGAAATAGTGGAATAGAACAGATCCCCAAAAACCAAACTAGGTAGGTATCATATTTAATTCAAATACATTTATTTGCACTGTTCTGGGCACCTTCAGTGATTATTGCTTCCTGCATGCAAGAAGAGCAATGTAAAGCAGAACTAGTGGGTGAGGGCAAGATGCCAAGGAAGCAAAGTGAATAAAAATAACAAAGGCAGGGGAATTTCAGCTCTTGTGACAGAGGATGTAGCACTACTGATTGTCTCACCATCCTCCCAGTGTGTTATGTACAAATGAGGACTGGCAAAGGTGAGGTGTCCTTGTAGCAGATACAACAAGCTGGGCCACAAGTGCTTTTCCCAAAGTTTGGCTGTGTGATTGCTGATTGCAGCCCAGCCTTGCTACAGTCAGACCCTTCAACCCTTACACATGGTGCAGCACGATTTATTGTACACAGTGAGCAGAGGCACACCTCTCCTTCTCCCTCCCACACCTGCCAAACCATGTCAGAGGAATACTCCCCTCAAATTCCCTTCCATTAAACTGTAGCTGATAGGGCTGCAGGAAAGCAAAAAAAGTGCTTTTGTCACAATAACTGCAATCAAGTTGTTCCAAACAAGAAATATTTGCAACTCTTCAAGGCTATCAATGATTCTAGAAAATAATTCTAGAAAAAGTTTTGCTTAGTTTAATCCACACGGTTGATGGGTCTCCAGTAAAACTTTCTGTACTTTATACACAGAGATCTACAGATTTATTTCACATCTCATATTATTCATATAAATTTGTCATTTGAAATTATTTTAGGCATAATGTTTACAGAATTATTTCAGTAAGAAAGCTTATTGCAGAGGGATTCTAGCTTTGACTGCTGAAAGCACTCGGTCTAATCATTTATGGGAGTAAATAAATGTTATGAGACTTCATGGAGAAACTATTATCCAAATTACTGAACAACAACAGAAAAGCCTTTATTATGTTCCAGGAATGCATTTCTGGCAGAGAAAATAACATTTGTATACAATGTCTTTTTATAGATTAGACAGGAGAAAAATGCCTGCATTGATGTACTGCAAACTGCAGGGATTTTTTTCTTTCCTGAAGAATTACAAGTGACATCAGTTTTCAGAATTTCTGAGGAGAAGAGAACACACTTTGTTAAAAGAATTCCAGCTTTTTTTATCCTGCTAAATTGTGTACTAAGACAAACTTTCCCATTGTTTATTGTTTGCCAGGTCATGGCTCTGGTGTAAAGAAAAAGTGCTTCAAGCTCTCAAATATTCCTCCTGAATAATTATTTTATTGTTTTCTATTGAGCAAAGTGGCAAAATGATCTGACTGAGATCTGTAACACTGTTTGCCGGGGGCTTGAAGCCTTTGTCTGCAGTGCATAAAATAAAACTGTGAGGTCTCAGCAGACTGTTCTCAGGATAGTTATTCCTGGATCATGTTGGTCCAAGCAATCCTCTTCAATGGTCAAATATGTTGTACAAAAAAACTAAGTAGTAATAACAGGGGTTCTGCAGAGGAAAACAGCTTATAAGATTTCCCCAAGGGAGGTAAGTAAACTACATAGTGTAGAGGACAAAAAGAAAAGATCCAGGGTGTTGGGAATCTTAGAGTAATTCTCTAGAGAATTCTACTTGTTCTTCCCTTCATCACTCCATAACTGGCAGAGTTTTGGGCCGCACCACTGAAGCTCTCTGACCCATCAGATAAATCTATGCTCTGAAATAAACCTGAACTTTCCAGGTTTGTTGATTTTGACTGTCAAAATATTCATGCTGGAAGCAGCAGGAGCAGCAGCCAGGCTGGGGTGGATGGAACCCCCTGTGGAGAAGGACTTTAACCAAACACCTGCAGTACCACCGTGGCAGATCTTGTGTGTCCAGCACCTGCAGCGTGAAGCTGCGTCCTCTCGGTATTAACAAAGCCCAAATGGAGCTGCCCCTAAATCCCAATGCCTTACATCACATTAAAGAACAAGTTAGTCTCTAAAGCCATCTCAGTATTCACTCAAGCATATTCTTGGATGACACCTACTGTCACAGCTGCACTGAGGCTCAGCTAGCAAGTTCAACAAATCCCATAGCAGGGTCTATTTCAATGATTAAAAAAATAAGTATTTACTCATGTTTGCTCTGCTCTCTGCTATCCATCTCATCTTTTTTTTTTTTTTTTTCTTGTGTATGAAGGAAATAGCCTTGTAGAACAAAAAATCTCTCCAATTAAGTGTGCTGGCATAGAGATCAGCCTGCTGCCTTGCAGTAAATCAACAGCTTTACCATTAGAGAAAAGAGAAAATGTCTTTGATCACAGCACAACCTGTATGGAACTCTCAGTGATCAATGAAAGAAGCACCTCATTACAGATCCTCCATCTAAAAGGAGAAGTTAGCTGAGAAGATGAGATAGAAGGCAATCTCAAAAAGCCAATATAAACTTCAGAGTAAGAAATTGGGTTCTGAAGAAATTGTAGTGCATGGCTCATGTTGCTAGAATAGACCTAGCTAGAAGTACCCAGATCTTGATTCAAACACGGTCTTTGTGTTGCACAACAAAGCCATCACATTCCCCAGAGAAGCCTCTGTCCTCCTCAGTCTATCTCCTTTAAATGAACAAAGAATCCATTTAAAGATATTCAGTTTCAAAATTATTCAGTTTTGGCACTCCACCACAGCCTCCTGAGGGGACCAGCAGCAGCACAGGGCCGTGCTTTCTGCCCTCATAAAGCTCCCTTGTTGAGAGGCAGTCCATGAAGTGTCCTTTCAGTTTTTACTGTCAATACTGATACATCACATTGGGATCACACACCTCAGGCCAGGCAGTCACAAAGCCCTTTACCAGACCTCATTTCACACAAGAGCTGGAAATGCACATCCCACCCATGCACAGATATCCCCCAGCACATCCCCTTTTACCTGCACAGCCCAGGTGATCCCTCAAACCTCCCAGCTGAGCACTTACACAGCTCAGCTGGATTTAGAAATGCAAAAGAAAGCAGGATTGCATCCTGCTTCCTCTGCAATCCTCTGCAGGATTTTGTAAACTTTGAAATTTTATACTCAAATATTCCTTGTAACATGTATCCCTATGCTACAAGACTGCATAACAATTCATGCATTTATGTTAAATAATTCAGGCCAAATATATGTTGCAATATTATTGCAGTAATTTGCTAGCAACAAAAACTGCAAGAAAGAAAAAAAAATCACCCTTGTCTTTCTCCAAGAAGAATCAAGGAGGTATGAAATGGGGTTTTTTAAATTTACCTGCACTAACAAGCATAGCAATAGTTGTTCCTTGTACCTTGTGATGTCAGAGAGTGTTGCCAAAGGTAAAACTGTTGCTCCAGATGTGAACATGGTTCCAAGAATGCATTTTGTCCCCAACATAATTTTTTGCAGTGGGTCAGTTCCATTTTTGAGCTGTTCTCAGCCTTTCTAGACTGAAAACAGAGGAACACTTGAAATAGAGGCACTATTTGGATTGTGTCTCTGCACACATCCCCTATGGGCTCAGAGGGGTGGAAAGAGTAGGAACTACGCAACTACTGTTATTTTCTTCAGAAGGGTGATTTGAAAAGAATAAAGAATTAGCTTTTCCTTTAGGACCAGTCACAGAGCTGAGCCAGTGTGGGTGAGAGGCTGGAAAACAGAAGTAAATTACTTTTCTTCCAACAATTGAAAGAAATAAAGGCAATTCCTTCCTTGGAGCAATCACATTTATAAAAATTGGTATCTAGAGACACAGTTTGACCCTAGAGGAACAGAGCTCACAGTAATGAGGTTGGGTGCCTTTCCAGGCAAAGTTCTCCTGGGTTGATGTGACAAAGACAGCATTCACATGGTCTACCACAGAAGAAATCAAATAAAAATTAATCTGAATTCCTGATTTGTGGTTCTTACCACAGAAGACAGCAAAGGGACAACTCCTTGACTTTGGACAGGAAAATAACTTTGGTCCTGCTGGCAGGACCAGTATATGAGTGGAACAATAATTTCATTAAGGCCCAGGATCCTTTTTGTGAACCACAGCTACCTGCACTGATCATCAAGGCCTTTAAAATCTCATTTAAGTGTGATGTCCTCATTTATCAACTCTAGTTACCACAACAAAATTAAGGTTTTGGACTACTACCCTGAACTGCCCAATTTTGGAAAACTAAAACTTCACCATGTGCATGATGATTTTATTGCTGAGGTGGGAGGCTGGAGAGCTGCCTGTTGTGCCACCAACAAAATGTGCCAGCAACTCTAAGGTTAATGTCAGTTTATCCACAGGCTCTAGACAGAGAGTGTGAGCCTTGAAACTCTCTTTTTAAAAATTGTAAAGAGAGAGAGATCCACCGTGGTGGTGAGGTTCTGCCTCAGCTCTTACAAGCTCCCAGATTTGAAGGACAACCTGAATCAGCACAGCCAGTCCCATATCTTGGGTAATTCAAGGATAGCTGCAAGCTTATGCTTCATCACTGACTATTGATCATTTTTCTTTGACTAGTTGATCATTTCAGTTATCTTATGCCATAAAACTGTAGCACAAGGAATAAGGAAGTTTACTAAAGAACTGGCTCCACAAATACTTACAGGTGCTTGCAGAGCTCTGCCAGCAAGACATCTCCTGCAGTACACTCAGATTTGTTCTGCTTACCTTCAACTATTTCCTACTGGAAATCATTCCTAGCAAAATTCTACTCAGCATGACACACACATCTGGTATACATTACTCTTTTATTTAAGTTTTCCACTGGCCCTGTGTAACTATTTATATTACTTTAGTATTTCTTCTCTTCCTCCATTCATTTATTACACAGCTTCTATGTTTGGTAATAATTATCTGTCCTCACAACTTGTCCCCCAATTTTCCTACATGGAAAATCTTAACCAAATCAATGACTAACAAAAAAAACCCAGAGAAATTACTTTTTAAAAATTCTGCAAACTCCAAAATCCCAGAACTGCTTCACAGCAGGTTTTAGTTTGTAATAGCAAACATGCCCAAAGGGCAGGAGCAATCCACAGTGTGGCTCTATGATACCACCAGCAAGGGACATAAAATGTTCTTCAGCTGCACTTTTCAAATAAATTACCAGTAAGAGAAAAATAAGGCAAGAATTGGTCACCTCACTGAGGAGCAAAGTTGTCTGTTTGGTGTAAGTAAAGAAACATGAGAGCTGTTCTAGCTGTTTTCAGCAATCTCTCTGTAAGGACAGTGCAGTAGTTGCACTTGCTTTCAGTTCACAGGTCACAAGATTATGAGCAAACTGTCACACACCACTTTGGTGTAAATTATAAACTCTATTTGTAATCAGCATCAGCAATTATCACATTTAATCTGGAAGACAGCCATTATCTTTTTGGCTTTTTTAAAGGTATTTTGTTCCAAGTTGTTCTGGTGTTTGGCAAATCCCTATAAAGACCATTAGACCATTGTCCACTGAGAGACAAAATGCTGGCATTCAAATTCCGTTACACTGCTGCCTCACCTGTGAGGAACAGACCAAGAGTGCTGGAGTGATAATGAGTTTAGGAAAGAGCTGTGAAAGGTGCACTAAAAGTACTCCAAGCAAACACACTCCTCCCACACTCTCCTACTGCAAACAGTTAATTTCTGTCCCTGTGCCAGGAGCACTGTGGAGCCCAGGACCAGCTCTAGTGAACTTGGTGGAGGACAGTGGCAGAGAAACAAAGGTCATGCAGCTCCTGTCACAGAAACCAGGGCCAAACCTCAAAGATACCAGGGCTGACACAGGGGAGCACCTCCCTGAGGCCAGTACCTTCCTTTGTACTTAACCATACCTGAGCATTGTCAAGGATTGAGATGCAGCACCATGTAAAAAGCAGAAGCCTCCATCCTCACAACTATTGGAGAATAACACACACTCAGAAAAAATCCCCTTTCTGCCCGCGTAGAAGGAATGTTGCTACTACCCAGGATTCAGGTTGGGTCAAACTTTCATCTTTATCCACAAATTTGCTTGATAGCCCTCCACTGCTTTACCACTTTCCTTAAATATAGGGCCAGGCTCTGTCCTTCAGAATTCTCTAGAGCACCAGAAAAAATCTTCAGTGAAGGAATAGTAAATCCTACATAAAATTAATAGATGTTTTAATGTAGAAACCAAATTGTACTTCACTGTTCAGGAACAGCCATTCCCCAGTCCTATGGGCAGTATAACCAGTGTAGGCTCCATGTGAGGCTTTTAATAAAGGAGGGTATATATTTAGATACCCAAAAATTTCAGAGTTTGACCTGCCAAAGGCATGAAGTGGCTTTTACTGTACAGAATCACTGAGTGAAACCACCCAGGGGAAAACTCCAGGCAAGTTCTCATCTGCTTGCCATTATAAATTATGTCGACCCTTCAGTCGGACTTATGTAATTCTCCCTGTGGAGACACACCGAAGTTGTACAACTTTTCAGCAAGTCATTCTGGGGAGAAGCCCAATAGAAATCTGCCTGTGTTTTGGCAGAATTTAAGGGCTAATATCCAAGGAAATAATCCAGAAAGCCAGCCTCCAAAGGATATTTAGCCTTGGGGACACCTCAAAACTTTTTAAGTGTTCCCAAAGTGTTTCCTCCACACCTGTGCCGAAGTGCAGGGCAGTTTGGAAGGTTTCTCACACAGCTCCACCCAAGCTCCCCCAAGTCCAGAGCCCAGGCAGCCATTCCTGCAGGCCAGTGAGCTCCCCAAAGAGACACTCAGTCCCTGACTAATTGTGCAGCAAAGGAGGCTCTAATTTGCAAACATCCAAACCCCAGCCCACTGCTGGTACAATGAGATCAAGAAGGAAATACAGAGGGCTAATGCATCCTCTGCACCTGTTTGACCACTTCCTAAGCTCTTCTCTCTCTTTCTTTAAGGTAACTGATATATCACATGGACCACTGGGCATAGGGAATACATCCATCATTGCACATATGCAGAAATGAAAAGTAAATGACATGAAAAATGTTATTATGCAGGAGAACCTAGATTCATCTTTTGATTTATACTGAGTCAAGCCTGCTTAAGACAGAGATTTAGTTTGAAACAAGTTTTGTTAGCCCTTAGATTCCATTAGAAAAAGAAAACCATGAGCTGGCTTTTCAGTGAGTCTACATTTAGTCATCAGCTTCCTCATTTTGCAACTCTTGAAAGGGATTATTTGGTTTTTTGTAATAATAAATTACTTATGTTGCAGTGTTTGTCTATAGATCTCAAAACTATTAAAAAGATATGTCTTACAATCAGCTGTTGTTTGCACCTTCCTATACCCTTACTGCTGTGGGGCTTGAACCAAACCTTTAATGCTGCTATAGGCCAGGTGCTGCTAAAACTTTTATATATATATAAACTTTTATATATTATATAAACTTTTATATAATTTAATATATATTGTGTATTTCATAAACACAGAGACTTGTTTACTTCCATCATACATATTGCTATTAACATTGACCCTAATTTTTCAACAGTGACTAGGAATCAGCTGGACTGTGAAACACAGTAGTTTCACTCTATTCAATGTGTTGCCCTCTGTAATGATTGTCAGTCAATAAGGGTATTTCAAAAAGAAAACCAACCTCTCAACTCAGAGATTTTTTGTGTTTCTTCTCTTGAATATTTTGGGATTAACTGCATTTCAGTTATTTTCAATGTGTACTTGTCTTTATGTTTCTTGACAAATGTCTTTAAAACTTGATTTTATAATTGAATTGACATTTCTTTTGGCAATAAGCTTATTTCTTAAGAGGCTGTCTTCGGCACGTGCTCTGTGCTACTTTCACATTAACAATTAACAAGGCACATTTAACTGAACCCCTACTGCTGCAATGTGATCTGTCACTAGAAACTTTGCAGGAGTCTTTACTCACAGTTAACAAAAGTGAAGTCAAAACAGACTTATTAAATAGGATATGTTAGAAGAGAAAGAAGTCAGGAATAATTTCAAATTATTTCATGTGAATTTTGTGTGCTAAAATACAACACAGGTAGGAACGAATATTTGTTAGTTTTGGAAAACATCTTTTTTCATATTTCATTTGTTCCTTCCTGATTCAATTAAGAAAAACCTGAGATAACATAGTGAACACTTTTGATTCACCTGATTTCAGTTATTTGTTTTATACCAGAAGGTTAAAGGCAATAAACTATTGCATAGAAAAAAACCTCTCTGAACTGCCTATAAAACTTTTGTTTCCATTTCTAAAATCAGTACAATGATCTACTGAACAGGATTAAGATTAAATTTTACTAAGGATATAAGATTAAATTTTACTACGGCAGAGTAGAGGCAGAATAATTGGAAATCTCACTTCTAGGTAGATACAGACATGAGCATAAAATGTCTGGAAAGCACCAACGTTGAAATACAGATGTGAATTAAAATGTCTGCAAGGCTCCTGCATCTATAGGACACATTATCCACAGCAGCTGCACACAGCAACTTCCTGGGCAAAGTCTTTCACCTATTTACATGGTCTGTTCTATCAGCCAAGCTTTTCCCCAAAACATGAGGTTAAATCAAAAGTGTTAATGGCATCTTTCAGTGCTACTAGCTGTAAACCTCTTTTACAATAACATTTAAAGCATTAAACAAAAAAATCTGTCCTTACTTACAAGGCAAAGCAGAAAAGGAAGGTCATTCATTACACCCCATTCACTATTTTCTGTTTCATTCTGTAAATATTATAGTGCTACTGAGAAAAAATATAATGTCTGCAGTTCTCAGATCTTCCTTCAGAGTTTCAATCACTTGCTTCCCAAGAAGGGGTTTAACAAATACCACACTGTTCTGTCAATATTTGTATGCAGCACCACATAGGGCAAGCTGCCAAACTTGCATGGTTTAAAGAGCCAAGGGTGGAAAACTGACACCCTAACAAACACACTCCCGGCTTTGTCTCTTTTAACTTGGTGGTAAAAGTGTCATCTTTGCCTCTGACTGCACTTTCCGAAGACTCTTTTGTGTGCTTGCTCTACTTCTCCAGAAATGCAGCATTTAATAATCACTCTTCACTAAACTTCAGGGATTTTTTTCATGCTCAAACATTTCTTATGCAATTATAAGCCTTTTGCTCTCCACCAGCTGCACTTTAAATGTATTTTAATTGGCTGGAATTTAGAAGGAATCCATTTGGCAGTCATTTACATTTGAAGCACGCCCCTAGCAGCTGAAACAGACCCCAGAAGCAGCCCGATTACTTCATCAAAAGAAACTGCTTGAATACCCTCAACTCCTACATAACTACAGTTAATAACTACAGAACCCTGTTAAGAAAGGTGTGGTGATGTAATTAATAATTCTCTGCTATGTTTTTGCTTGTGCTGGGGACTAGAATAGATTATCAGCCAATGCATTTAGGGAGTGGTCTCAGGTTTACAGCACTCAGAATAAGTTTTCAAACATCCCTGTCTTTCCAGAGGGGCCTTTCTTGTGCTGTTCCTCTATCTGATGTAACAGCACCGTGGCCCTAACACTGGTATTATTGTTTCTATACTTGCAGCACAGCAAGAATGTCACCAGCTGGATTTATGTATGTAATATTATTTTAAAAGTTTCTAACGTGCTAGCCATTCATGGATCAAAGTATAAACTAAGTTTAGGACATTACATGAGGAATGGCTCAGTTTTCCATTTCCCTTTATTTTTGGGCTCCTAATGTGCATTGCAAGCCAACTTTGCAGACCTTGATTTAATGCAGTATGTTCACCCTGGCCTGCAGTTTGTAATGCAGAGGTTTAAGAGTTGACAGCAGTAGGGAGAGCTACCAACAGCTGCTCAGAATAAAAGAATGAGAAGACATTAAGGGGAGAGCCACAAGAAATCCCACTGTAAAATGCAGTATTTAGGATGAATGTAGTGACATTAACAGGTCAGATTTAAAGACTGAGAGACATTCCAAGTGGTGCTGATTGAACGTGTGGTATGTGAAAAACCCAGAGCTCTGCAATCCATGAAAGCTCCTGTGAAATTGTAACTGCTTGAGAGTTCACTTAACATCAGCGTGCCATGGAGGATGAAGGAGCAAAAGAAAAGGGATTATTCTCCAGCTGAAGTACAATGAGAACTGTTTTCTCCATTTAAAAGGTGAATAGTTCTTGAAGTGAAGTTATGACAATACTTGCCACCTACAAAGAAAAGCAGCATTTCAAGTGCATTGTATGAAAAGGAGAAGGATTAATGCCACAGAGAGAGACCATTATGCCATAGAAGAGCTGCATATTTTAATAATTTGACTCCATCCAACTCTGGAAGTTTCCATAGCTAACTGGCTTATATTCCTAAGGGGAAACCTATAGTGTACTGAGTTCTTAAGGAAACTTACAGACCAAAATACTTTAAAGAGTCCTGAAAACATGTAGAAATTGCCAAAGCAGATGATAAAATATGAGAAGCCAAATACTTTGTTATATTTCAACCACCTTATGACACTTCACTGAGAGAGGGCCAAACAGCTCTCCAGACTCTGTATTATTACAGTAACCCAGTGTACCACACTCACTTAATGTATTTCATCCTCAGATATACTCATGACGTACAGAAATGTTCTTACTTTCCTCTTTTTGAAGGCACAATGCCTATGACCAGCCTGTGACAGGATGCCAGCTCCTACATGCCTTCCTCAATTTATAATTGTCCCATGTAGAGAGACTTGTGGCCACGGCCCAGATCTGAGCTAACTCAGGTTAACAGCTGAAAAGCACATAGAAGCATCTTAGATCTCTGAAAGTCACGGGAAACAGAAGTGGGGCTTAAATCCAGAATTCTTTCACCCTCGTCCTAGCAGAAAAAGATTAAAAAGCTGCATACCTTTGTCTCATCTGTAGCCCATCAAAACAGATGACAGAACTACACCTGCGTTCAAAAGGTGACACAGATAGAAGAATTGTAGAACTATCTGTGACCTCAGCTTTAAATGAAAAGAAAATCCTATATCATTACAAGCAAACAAGATACATCATATTTGAATCCTTACTCATGCGTCACAGCGCTGCCTACATGATTTTACATGTTTGCTTAAGAAAAAACAAAGACTGTCCCTAATAGAAGGACTAGGGTGTGAATATCCAGGGGAGCATCAGTAAGAACAGTGTGATGGATGAAGAGGAAGGAAAGGCAAATGACAACAGCCAGCTCCTGTCCCCCTGCCTCTGCTGAGGGGCAAGCAGCAAACTTGGGTAGAGAGAGGTCAGCACACTATTCATGCTGCCACTCTGGGAATCCCCTGCGTTGTCAGGGACTGCGTGGTGACAGCCATGAAGCCCTGATGTGTCCTTGACTCTTACAGGACACTGAAGACAATTGGCCATTATTTAGCTTCAATATCTATCTTCACTATTATTTAAATGTGAGACACTGGCAAATGTTTCCAAAGAAGCAGTACTGGTGTGATTTTCTAAAGAGGGGGACTGATTTATTTTCAAGCCTTATATGAGATGCAAGTCACAGCAACAATAAGCCTCAGAAAAGCTGTACACTAAACTAATTTTCTGGTAGCAGTTCTGCAAGGAAACCCTTGGCTTGACAAAACTTAAGCATAAGACACTTTTACTATTAAGACAGTTAATAGCCCTAAGCACAGGGAAAAGGAAAAGCATTTCTTTGAATTTCAGAAACTATTAAAAATAGAAGACAGAGAGAGAAATATGGGTGCTATCAAAGGAAATATAATCAATCCTTCAAATGCAGAAGTATCAAGCAGTAAAGAATACTTCCACCATGCCTAACGGCAATTCTTTGCTGCTTTCCTTCCCTAACTGCTCTTGGAATTCAGCTAGACTGGAGGGGAAAAAAACACATTACAGTCATACACACTAGCAAAAAGGAACTGTGGCAAAGGAGACACCCCACAGTGAATGAAAAGCTGCTGTCCTCTTATGCAAATTCTATGCATCAGTGAACCAGATTCCAGTCTAACAGAACAACCTCCAGGAGACATATAAGGCTATTAGTGTAACTGATACCTGGTTGAAAATGAAGGAGGTGAGGGGGATGAGAACACAAGCATGTAGGATTTATTAAAACATCAGCCCAGCAGAGTCCTAGTGAAACACATGAGAAATTATAAAAATGGTGTTTCTGAAGAGGACTCTAGGAATAATATATCACTTAGCCTGTATGCCAGAAACCAAGAAGAGGAAGTATTAAAATGAAGCTTATTGTTACCTTTTGAAAACCACGTGAGAACACTTGTCACTCAATTATTTTTTTTCTTAAATCCAGAGCCTGCCCATGTGAAACACTCTGAAGGGCAGTAATGGGATGATCGGGCTCACCCTGGTCCTAACTGAAACAGGAAGGCAGAAGGAAAGCAGAGAATAAATTGCAGCCTTTGCTCTCACTAAGTGGGATTATCTCTGTACATTTTACATCATTTTCTGCCTCTCCATCTGCCTTCTGTACATTTCAAGATTTCCAAATCTCCACAGACAAGTGTAGGATAACAGCAGAGTTAAGCTCCACTGGCCTGTAATACTTTCCTAAGTATCACCCAAAAGGTGTCACAGCACATGCACCACTCCCTCCATGCTGTGGTGCATGGGAAGGCATGTACATTTATTAAAATATATTTCTTTCCCTGACCTTCTTTTGAAATCTGGTTCTGCATCCCCTGCTCTCTTCCTTCAGGGGATTACATCCAATTCAGCCTACATACACACAGGGTGTATCTTCCTGAAGACTGTATAAAATCTCTGAAACTCGCAGCATGGCTGCCAGGTCCCTGGCAAGATTATACTCCACTGCACCACTGCACTCCTTATCCATGCTGACATACCCCCAGTGGAAACAAAACTCAACAAAACCATGACCAATTATGAATGTGTCTTATGCTTCTGAACAGCAAAGTTGAGGCCTGGTAAACAAAAGAATTTATACAAAAGATATCTTGTACTTTTTGGATGGTGGTGACCTGATTACAAGGCCTTGATGCTGTGCAGTAGTAGAATAGGTGAGGAAGACATTCACTTCCCCTGTGCATTAACACCTCACCTTCTTGAGAGCAGCTGCAAGGAGTTTGGAGATGTTAGAAACCAACCCCTCCCTTGCAGCAAGCAGCACTCTGAGAAATGCTTCCATGTCATTGGTGTGCTGGGAGTACCAATGTCATCTGTCTGTCTGTCTGTGACTCCTTTGAAGGAACCAAATCTCTGAGATTGGAACTGGAACACAGGGCATGTTAGGGAATACCAGGAGCTGAGAGGACTGACACCCTTTGATAGATCAGTTCCCTAAAGATAAGCTGCATGCATTGTTGCTCTGTTATCTGCTACACACACTCCTCTGATAAGGTATTTCCAGCACTATTACATTCTTTTAAGTAGGCCCCAGTGCTAAATATGGAAAAAATTCTTCATAAAATAACAATTAGTTTGTGTCCAAGGTTAAATCCATACTATCAGCAAAATTGGCTGGGTATAAAGTCATATTATTCAGCCTGAAGATAAATTTGGAAGCTTATTGTGGTATTTGTGTCCCTGGGCTTCTTACCACAACTTCTCAAATTTTCCCCCCAATATACCAAATTTTCTTGTTGCCTCATTTCACTTAGAAAGGGAAAAAGATATTTTAAATATTAGTTTGGATTCAGAATTGATGGAATCATATGCTTTGCAAATCACTGCAGTCAGAGAAGACAGTGATCTGTTCATGAAGAGGAGAATAAAACCAAACCTGGCTGATACAAAAATCTCCAGACCATTCCTTTGCACAGGCATGGCCTCAGAGTTCAAGTTTTCAGGGCAGAAGACACCAAAGGCTGTGGGATAATGCAGCTGGCTGCAAACAGGTCTGGACAACATAACTGACTGGAGGGCAAAAGTAAACAGGGGTGGGGCAAAAACAATCCAAATTATGCATCCTGCATGGATGCACATTCACCTTCAGGGGAGTCAGCCTGCTGCCCTGGAGATGTGTCATCTTCAAGTGAACAATATTTACTTTGATGCATAAAGACAAATGTCATTTTCAGTTGCTGCAAGCTTGTTTACCTTTTAACCAAGCAGATTCACATGTCAAGCTGTGACAACTTGAAAAGTAATATAAAAAACCTATAGGAAAATTATATATTTTAAAAAGGTATCAATGTGTCACTCTCATCTTGTGGAAAACATATAGCTCCCTGTTGAAATTATTTAAGAGATTTTAAACAGTTACTGCTATTCTAGGACTTTTCACTGAGGATTAAGTTATTTACAAAAGGTGGGAAAGACACAGGGAAGTCCATGACTGTTCATTCTTATTACTTTTATCAGCTTAATGTTCTATTAAGTTAACAGGTTGAAGAAGACTGAAGGATACTTGGCAAAGGATATCAAGGACCTCTACAAAACTGAAAGTTTTGTTTATGCACATTTCTAATAATCTCCTCCTCATAAGCACTCCCAGCTAGTAACAAAATAATACCCAAAAGTTTATTTAAAGGACATTATTTTCTATAAATATCAGAAGTTATGACATTCTCATTAGCTTAATTAGGATAAGACAACCTGGAATGAGCAGGTGGTTTTTAATTAAACTACATCTTGGAAGAGCACAGAAAGGTAATGTACAGTGTTACCACTGACACTGGTAAAATACTAATTTTTGTGAAATAATGTTCTGATCCAGGACACCAGCCTCACCAGCAGATCATCAGTGCTGGACCACCAGCACTGCAGAAGTTCTATATGAAAACAGAATTCTAATATTTTCCTCTGGTGGAAGAAAGTTCCAGATTGTACTTTAATCACTCAGGTTTTCCCCACTACTTAGCAATTATTATAACAATGCCTATATTAATAAACTTGTTTCAAATATTCATTTAATAACAGCAATTGGAACTTTTTACAGTATTAGAGGATTCAGCATCTAAACCTTGCCAGAAGGCAGGGATATAGTAAATGACATGTTCTCATAATGCTTTTAGGTACTGTATAGATGGGACATAATTAAAGTAAGACTTAATTAAACCTTTTCTTCTCCAGAGACAGACAGGTAAAACATAAGTTACTGTTTTCTCAAGCACAAAAGAGTCTAAGATTGCCTTCACAATTACACAATTGTAGATTCTCAGTACAGAGAAATAAAGTGACAGTTGGGAATTAGTGTTGTTTCTACCTCTTCCCATTTCAATCTGAACTAATTTCTGATCCCTTGAAACAAAGCAGTCAGCAGTCAGCTGATACTGCTTAGTATAGAAAATTTGGGTTTTGTAGCTTACTGCTAAAAGATTGTATAGGTGATTCTGCTCATGCTAAACTGAATTGCTTTCAGTGGTGCACCACAAAAATCTACCTGGGTGGAACCAGCCACTTCAAAGTGTGTCCTTGGGCAAGGTACATAACTTTCTTGGTTTTCTTTGTGGCAGTACTCACCGCTTACTATCTGTAGGTGTAGAAAACAGTGCATCCAAGAAGCCACCACACTAATGAGCCCTGTGTAAATTCAGTGGTAGTTGCTTTATGTCTGGTGTGAGATCTCTGAGATGATGGCTGGCCTCCGTGCCCTGTGTGATTCATGGGGAGAGACCAAAAAGAAAACAGACAAAGAAAACAAACAAACCAGCAGCACGTGCTGAAGTCAGGACTCTACATGAAGCCACATGCTGAACTTCCATCCCTCTTGAACCTGAAGCACTGATTCAGGGCTCTCCAGAACTCTTTCTGCCTGCTTCTATTCCAATTTGTGCCTCCATCACTTTAAGATGTTTGGCAATAAAAGTACTCTGAAAGCTTACACAGAAAGCTTCCAGAGGAACTAACCTCCTCCTCTGTGTCTTCCAAAGAGCAGCTAAATGTAAAGTGTGCTAAGGAAAGGTGACACCCATCAGTATTTTCTATAATAGCACAAAACCTGCAGCAAACACCCAACCCAACAGCAGAGGCCCTATCCCAGAGGCCCCCACAGTCAGCAGGGGTGAACTGCATGTCTCTGCTGTCCAGCCCCTCCACTGCAGGTGGGCAAGAGAAGGGCAGTGCCTGATCAGAGCCCTCACCAGGTAAAACTGTCCATGGGCCAAGGCTCAGCTGCATTAATATTGAGAGCCAATTATTTTACACCTGTTTTAGGGCTGTTATAAAGTTATTCCCTTGGGCTAAAGAAGGGCCTGAAACAAGGTGAAAAACTCCTTTTGAAAGCTAGTTGGTCTGTGTTAAAACATGACCTAAAACAGTGTAATAACAGGTGGTCTAGGCCTGGCTGAGAAGCTCTGAATGGCTGTACCAGGTGTTGCACAAGTGCCAGTGACTGGATCTCCATGCAGAGGATTTGTGCCCTCAGCACTCACCAGGCAGGAGCTGGTTTGGGTTCCAGGATGATGCAGAAGGAAAACCCAGCTTATAAAGGCAGAGCTGGGCCAGGAATCACAGCCATGAGGTGGAAATGGGAGAATGGACATCTGCCAGTCAGCACAAAATTATTGTCATTGTTTCTTCTTTCAGCTCCTTGCTCTGCAGGATGGAATAACTTTCTCCTCAAATGAGTGTAGTAGAAAGAAGCAAGGAACTTAGCTATGAAATCCTCAGCTGGAAGCACTTTCAGAAGCTGAACATTGTATTATTACTTGAGAAACATCATTCTTTTAAAAATCTATTCTAGACACACTGCTGTACTAAATTTTCCTGAGCATAGGTGATTTTTAGCAGAATTTTCTTTGTTTATAGGGACATGGGAAAGAGAGTGGGACAAAGAGCTGCAGCATGACTAGTAAACAGATCCAAATTTTCTTAGGTCACAAAACTAAAGCAGGTCACAGAGCTCTGTAAGATCTTCCAATTGCTTCATTTTTCCTCCAAAAGCCACTGAAGCTCTCTGGGCACAGCAGAGAATGATATGGCCACTTTTCCCCCTCTAAATAATTGTGGTTGAATTCTGAACAAACAGACCTCTGTAGGATGGTGCTATTTACAATTACTCATATTAGTGAACATGAGCACATATAAACACTCCAATGAGAACAAGAGCATTTTGGTCAATGAACCAGCAAACAACAGGGAAAAAAAAGCAAAATCACTGCTGAAAAAAGGATGAGAATAAAACAGCCAGACTGGGACAAAGCTGTAAGTTTGGCATTTCAATCTTCTGACCTGAAATTCAGGTTTAAGGTATTTTTTACTTCTTCATGTTACTCCTCCATTTTCAGAGGCCCTTAGGTTCTGTACTGTGGGCAGCTGAATTTGCTCTTCTGTTTCTATTTCCAGGATAACAATAAGCATTCACCAGATCAAATCTGATTTGTGCCAGCACAGCTTTTGACCTGTGCCTCCTTGACCACACAGCCCACAGATGGGTTTTATCTAAGTTCAAAATAATATAATGGATTACTTAAAGCATCTCCTGATGACAAAGCACTTTTAAGCATATTCATGGTGCAGGACTGAGAAAGGACAGCTGGACGTCTGCAGGAACAAATGTGGTGTTTGTTTATAGCCAGAGTTTGCAGAGCCCCAGCAGTGATGCTCTGAGTCAATGCATCCTCCAGCTACCCAGGTCAGCACCATGTGTGTTGAGGTCACGTTAACCCTTCTGCACTTGCAGCAGAGGGTTCCTGCAAATGATTGCTTGCATCAGCTTTCCACCCCAGAAACCCTGACTGAGGGTCTTGTGTTGATAACACACTGACAGTGAATCAGACCCTGAGAATCTGACAGTAGAGCAGCAATTAAATTTTAAACATACTGCCCAGCTGTGGAATTATCAAATCTGAATAAAATGCATGTCTAAGGTAATTTTCCTCCTTGCATGACAAACCTAGGTTGCTTTTAATCTGATCCCTAAATAGACCTCTCCCATTTGCATTTAGCCAAATATTTTGCTGTAAAACTTTAACAAGGGGAATGATGATTCACCTGAATTATGGCTATAAATCTGCAGGAACTGTTTGCAAGGATGCTTGGATGCTCAACACACCCATGGGACGGCTTGCAAAATAATCCACAGGAATGTACATTAGAAAGACACAGCCATAAACGCAGCAAGATGAAGGTTTGTCTGGGAACCAGTCAGTTAAAACAAATATTTTTGCTCTGAGCAATTAGAATCACAATTAAAACATGTTCTCTTCACTATGAGCTACATGCATACAGTTGACATAAAATAAATTTTTAGCTCTTAGGTCAGTAAGTGCATTCTTAAAACCTGCAAGCACAAGGGGCAGATAAAGAGCCTGAGCCTTGTATCACACATGAAGATTGATTGAGGCAGAGCAATTGCAATAACAAGCATTTCAATCATGCCCTAGGCCTCGGTAGAAAAGTGCTTTTAAAAGGCAACAATAGAGACACTAGTGCTGATCCAGGAAAGCTCCAGTGTGTATCATCTGGATCTCCCAGATGCTAGGCTGTGCACTCATGATGGATTGACTTGTCTATACCTCGGGAGCACGTGGGGAGCATTTCATTGTTCTCTTCTTCTGCCACTATTCTTTGGACTCAGCCCCCACTGTAATTGGGCACGGGGCTGCACAGGGCCTCAGTGGCCTCACATGGCTTCTTTCCTGAGCTATCATCACCGTGTTCTGGCTATTTTCTTCCAAAGAAAAATCATACAGGTTCTGCTTTTCATGACTCAGAAGGCAGCTGAAAATGAGGATGATAAGCCTTAACAACCCTAGCAGATAAAATGTATTTGATATGCTATTTTTATTCGACTGTCAATTAAAAGGAAAGATTTGCCACCTCCTTCTTCCCAATTAAAAATCTCCAGATGGAAGTTAACTGGGCATGCTGTAGGGGAATAAGGAGTCACATTCATCCAAAAAGATAGCAATACTTTTTGTCTACAGCATCAAAGCAGTAGTCTGCCGGTGCAGAATGGGAATTTACAGAGATTCAGCAACATTTTTGTATAGAAGAGGCAGACATTGGATGGAAAATATAATAGAAGGAGTGTGCATTCATTTGGTCAATGATCAGAGGGACCCCAGCATTACAAACCACTGTACAACTGATGCCACAGCTTTGCACCATATTGAGGATTTCCAGGTTGGCTGAGCTGTTTCCATTCTGTGTTGTGGGAGGGATTCTGTTATCATTACTATTTATTCTGTCTGTACAAGAACAAAACAGTGTACATATGTGGTACTTGTGTCATTTCATGGGAAAAAATACAAAAAGCTGTCTGAGTCATAGAACAGTAAAGTCAATCTGGGAGAGGATAGAGGAGAAAAAGCAATTTTTTGTACAAAAAGATCTTGAAGCACTGGAAGAGTGCTGTAGCAAAACCCAGAAACCTGAGTGGAAACTGAAGCTTTGATAGATGAACAAGATGAACAATGGGCTGCTCAGAGTTGCATGATGAGGAGTTCTGCTCCTTCTGCTCCATCACCTGTATTCATGTCTGGTGCAGAAAGAGGATTCTCAGGGCTCAGGGTTGCTGCTGATTTAAAAATAGATCTGCTAACCTGTGATTGAATAGTTATAAGCAGAAGAGTGTACAATTTGTTAAGTTTCAGGCCAAGTTTTAGTCATATTTCCACAGCACAGCAAATCCACCTACCCCTCTGGCAAGAAAAGAAGAGATCACAGAATCAAGAACAAACATGTACTGCTGGAGGATGCACATTACGTTTTTAAGCTCAGACGCTTAAAAGTTTTCACTATAAAGCAGTTAATGATGGGCCAAAACCCCAAAGGTTTTTTATCCTCCTTTCCCAGATGTCAGCTTCAGCTGCAGATAAAACAGGATCCTGATTTGAGCTTCACAGATAAAGCCAGCAAAACATGCAAAGTTGAGATCATTCCCACAAACACTGGTAAATTCCTCACACAAAAGACCGTGGTACTTTTCAGTATTCCTTTTCTTTTCTTTTGTTTTACAAACAGCAAAAGTACCCATTTTTTATATTTTTGCCAGGGAAATGTAATTGTTTCCCTAAATCTGAACTTGGCCCAAGAGTCAAAGCCCTTAAAGTAATGGTGGCCAGCTGAGAGAAGAGCAAGTGTTGCAGTGCACGTGTGATGGAAGGAAAGCAGCCCCAAGCACAGGCAGGGGTGACACCAGGGATATCCCCATTAAGTGGACTGGTATTGTTTCCTTACAGTGACTTCATTACCCACTTGATCTCAATGGTTTTCAATTATTTCAATGATTTCCAATGTTTTAACACAGTTCTGTAAACTAAATGCTTGTATTCATATTGACAGAGCCTGTGAAATCTGTGGAAATTATTATTTTTACTAAAAAGCAGACAAGAACAAAACTCCTGACTTCCTCAAATAATGAAATTTGCACCAAAATCAGGATGATAAATTTATGTGTCTCAACATAAGCTCTGATAGCTGATTTACTGATTAGGTCTGAGGGAGCAAAGAGAATAAAACCACTTCCCAGAGATTAGAACATGAGTTTTGGACAATGAAAAGTGCATCAGTCACCCATTCCTCTGAAATAAGTGTCATTCATCTTAATGTGCATTCCTGTCCTCTTGCTTCATTTCAGTTGGAAAAAAATCTGGTAAAAATTGGTATATTTTTTTGTATAAACTAAGCAGTGAAAGAATTATTTGCTCTGAGTATTACTTAAGACTGAATATGCTGTCATTTTTTTTAAAAACATGGGCTAGGATGAAGACTATTTTTTTTTCATTTTGCACATACCAGATCTACAAAGGAAATATAACACACTTTTAGAATTCCAGGGTGTACTCTTTTGAATCTTCAACTACATTTAATACTGTGTTCTTCATATTTGAAAAAAAATCAAAAAAAGACAGGCTATTAAGTGATTTAAATCACAGCAGAGCCTTTACAACTGAGTCAACAACCAGCTGTGAAAAGAGCCAGATTCTAGATGAAATGGACTGTAACATATTTACAAAAGAAAGTAAGGAACATAACCTTCGACTTTCCCTTAGGCCTCATAAAAGAGGTTCAGATGTGATTTAAGAGACCCGAGAAAGGAAGGTACAGAGCACAGCAGACTTATTTGATGAAAAATTTAAAAAAAAATACAACTAAACCCACTAAAATTCAGTTACTTAAAATATTATCAGCTCAATTATTTGCAATTAATTATATATCTTTCATCCTCTCTTCTTCCAAGAGATGATTACAAACAGTGTAAAAATCTATTACTAAATTGATGATATTCCATTTAAAGTATTCTTAAAGAAGAAAAAAATTAAAAATCAGAAGTACTCTTTGCAGTCAGTTTAGAGCAACAGCAACTTAACCGGAGTCCTGCTCTATCCCTCTGGCAGTAAGTTCAGACCTGCGCCAAAACTCTAATTGTGCCTGCAAGAATATTTCTCAGTACAGTGTGAAAAACTGAGGAGGAACTAGAGGGAAATTCAGAATTTACTCAAACATAATTCAACTACATTTCTCCATCACCACAACTACTTCATTTCTCCACAAAATTTCACCAGACCCTTGTTACCCACGGCATCTTCCTTCCTTCTTCCAGTTTATCAGACACCAGCACAAGCTTTCTGAAAAACCTGATGCCCCATAAGATTTTTTCATATTTAGTGAAGAGGAAAAAAGAAGCAAAACAAAAAAACCCAGCCAGGTGCTCTATGAATCATGGTGTGGTTTGAATCTGAATTCCTTAATAATAATGTTTTTGCTGACACATAGTGTTTTTATTTGCCTTCAGAACTGTGTTAATAATGAGTAATTCCACTTGGAAAATATTTACATTAAAGTACTTATTCTTATGTCACAGGCATAGATAGTGTCTTCCTTAAAGGGAAAGAGCAGCCAGGAAATGACTAATACTGAGGCAAATTTTAATGTGCTGCCCTGGGATATCCTACCAGAAATCTAATATGCACAAAAGGGCCATGGGTCCAACCTCAGCCACCACCACTTGGGAGACACAAGGGTGGACTTGCCCTCAGGATTTGGACACCTCACTGCATTCAGTCAATCAGACACAAACCTTTAGGAGCTCCCAGCACAGTGATGGTTTTCAAAGCCAGTCCAGTGTAGCCTGCAAACACAGTTTAGAGTCATGTAAAACATTTACAGGATGAACTAATGGCTCAGGCAGAGAACTATTTGCCATATTTCACTAATATCACACCATTTTCCTGTTCCAATCCCAAATTCACTGTATACAGGCATTCTCAATTGGAGACAGAGGGAATGCAATGCACTGTAACGTGGGTGAAGGGATTAATGATCCCTTCTGGAAAGACTGTCTGTGGAGAACAAATAGAGTAATTAAGGGCTATGCTGATTGATTTTAGATGTGAGGCAATAGGGACCACAATGACTCTGAACTCAGAACTAGGAAGACAGCAAAGCTCAGGAAAAAGCTGAACTGGGAATTAGCAGTTAAATTAACAGTTAAGTTGGGAATCCAAAATCAAGACTAATTTTCAGACTATTTTTTACACCCCATAGTAAAAAAATCAGAGAGAGCAGGACAGTGAAAGAAAAACAGAAGAACTCTTGCAGAATGCAATTCCTACTAATTATTTTCTATAATAATATCTAATCACACTTTTTACTAGAGAGCTTGCATTTCACCAGAGAGTTTGTAAATTATATGGGAAGGTAAGATTAGAAAAATCTTTACTGATGCCTTTGTTTGCCAAAGCATCCAAGATGCCTTTGCATCAGTTTAAAGATACTCAATTGTAGGTAAGAAATATAACAGTATCTCTTTGTGTTAAGTTCAAAAGTTAAAGTTTAAAGGGTTTACAGTGGCTTCAAAGTTGTCAATTGCAATTGAATATATGCTTCTGAAAATAAAGTCCTTGCCTCTGTTAAAAATCTTGCCCAGAAAACTTTCTTCACATGATGTTTGCTGTAAAAGGGCTGCCCAGTTCAGGGAGAAACAAGTTCTTTTTAGAAGCTGGGAAATCATAGTTAAATAGCATAAAGAGGGGACTAGAAGGGAACTTCTCAAAGATGAAAACAGGGAGTGAGGATAGTGCAATATGCTGCTGGGCACCAACAGCAAAATTTGTCCCAATGTAGTCAAAGTAGGCTATAGGCAAACCCACCAGACTGAGGTGCTGAACGTGAGTCTGCCTATAATACTGATTTAAAACTGAGAACAGAGAAATAAAACTGAAAAGAACAGAGTAAAACATTACCCACATCATGTGTTTTTCTTCGCAGCCATAGCCAAAGATGAACATCCCAGAAGTTCTGCAGATGGCTCCCTTAAATTCCTAACAGAAGATAAATAACTGCTGGGACTGAAACAGAACCAAGCAGATAAATATTTCAGGTTGAAAATGCCCAGAGGATTTTACATATCTTCAATACCTCTGACTGTGGCAGACAGCAGTGAAATTCAGTGTAAAGCAAAGCCACGTAGCAGAGACACAATTAAGATATGCCTTAGTCTCTAAAAACTCTGGCTTCCAAACACAGCAGGTTCTCAGTTTGTTTTGCATGACTGAAGGAGAAAATCCAAACATGATACATCACTTTCCCTTTTGAACTTGCACTTTTAAACATTTCCAACAGCCTGTGCAGGAGGCAATCAAGGAGCTAATGAGATCACTACATATGGCCTTTGGATGTTGCGGGCATTGTGTGCCCCACAAGCCACGGTGCCTGCTGTACATCCATCCTCAATGACATCTGTCCCCTCGCAGGACACCCCACCCTGCAGCACCCACGAGCTGCAGGGCCAGTTGTCACTGCTGTGGTGGGGACAAAAGGCTGTCGTGGGCACTATTCAGGCGGCCCCGTGACAGATTGTGCGGCACAGCATGGGCTCCTGGCACTGGCCTCTGCTCCCAGCGCCCTCCTGAAGGCAGCAGGTCCAAGGCAGAGGGTTTTCCCAGCAGTTATTACCATTTTCTAAATTATGGATGGATAAACAGTGCAAAAAACTTGCATTTTGTCAGTGTTCCTGCCCACAAACCGTCTGAACTTGTCCCGGTGGTTTGCAGACCTGGAGCAGGCTGCCTGCTGTGCATAAACTGTGCAATGACCTGTCTGACACCTTGGTTGTTGGCAAGGTGTTCATTTGATCACTTACCCATGGTTACAAAGCACATTGTTACCTTGTGCTACTCTTATAAATGGTTCTAGGGCTGCTTTTTAAAAGTGGCCATTGTTTTTCAAAAGTGAGCAGCCCACAATGCTGTTAGGTGAATCAGAGCTAACCAAAGTTCAGCCCTCCTTCTCTAAATCTCTGACAGTTTGCTGAAGAGATGGATGAATTTATAAAGCAGGAAAGCATTGTTTCTGAGAAAGGTGACATGAGACAGATGTTAGTCATATTCCCTATTTTTTCCCCTGAGACACACAGCTGTGAGACTGAATTTACCTTTGCCATGATATAATATGTAAACTCGTGTTTCTCTGTCTTGAAAAAAAAGCCATTTATTTTTTCTAGGGAAAAATATACAAAGACATGCCTGAGCATTACCACAGGCACCTTTAATGAAGATTTAAAAGTCATTTCAAATGGAAACCCTGGCAAACCTTTCCTCCTCCCCAAAACAATCAACTGCCAACGGCAAATATTTCTGCTGGCAAACACTTTTCTGCTCTATAAAATTCTCCCCTATTAGAAACCTCCTTCCCCAAAGGCCTGGTAAAAAGGGTTTAGAAAGCTCCATGAATATTGTCAAGTGGAGGCTGCACTTTGCCTTAGGGCCAGAAGGGACCATTAGATCATCTCATCTAACACCTGCATTAAAAAAGGGAAAAAAACCCAAGCCAACACCACAATAGAACAAGACAAGAAAACCCCCAGAATTTCACCCACTCATTTCTGTATAAGTCAGCAAAATGTGCTTAGTTAGCAAATATCTTCCACAAAGTCATTCCTTTGCCCTTGATCATCAAGACATGGAGACCCAATTCAGCAGGTTCAGCAGTTCCTGTGTTTTTATCTCTATGAAAAAAACTACGTTACATATCTCAAAAATTGCTTCCCAGTAATGAGCTCCCCCTGCTCTGGTACCTGTGTTGGTATCTCTCAAATCTCCCTGTGCACGCAGATCCTACATCTCATGGGTGATGTTATTGTGCAATATTGAACATATTAGTAATTTGGGAGCCAAGTTGTTATAAAGTTTGCAGTTTGCCCATCAGCAATTGCACTGTGCTTAACGTGTAGGTCGACATATGTTCTATGGGTATTGACATATGTTCTGTGGGTATTGGGCCTAAGCCTGAATTTGGAGACAGGTTTTGATTGATGCTGAACTGCATTGATTTGCCCTCATCTGTAAAGTCAAAGGACTCCAGCTGTTAGAGCTTCTTCCTATGCTTCCCCTGCTTATGCAGAAACCTTGTTTTTTTCATTTCACAAAAATAATCCTTAAACACAAAACCTTATTTCACAACATATTTGTTTAAAAGTTATAAAATCTAATAAATTCATATCTTACTACTTCATATTAAAAATCCTTGGCACTGGCTTATAACTTCCAAAGAAAATTTATGTTAATATCTTACGTATTTAACATTATGCCACCTTACTGAACAGTTTGCTAGAACTTCCCATTTATAATTCTTTACACGTTCTTTGCCTACCCTTGTTTGCTGGAACCTTTCCCACTTGGGGAAAAAATCCAGATTGGAGTTTTGTTCTCTATTTATCAGCATATGATTATTTTGGCTCTGGGCCTGTATAGCTATGCTGGTTTCCCTCAGTATAAAGAAGAAAAGACATTTCTGCCTTTTTGAGAGAAATTGTAATGGTAATGCAAAATGACATCCATTGTCCTCATAAGAAAAAAAAAGATAAAAAATAATGAGGAGATAAAAGGAGAAGCAGAAGTTTAACCAGGAATAAATCCAACAGAAATGGAGGAATGAGGGCTTTTGAAATGGTATTGTGCCACAGGCTGCAGAGTCAGCACAATTAAGGCTTGTGTTTGGGTGCACATGTGATGTGGCACTGAATCATTGTCCAGCCAGGGTCACTGGGAAGAACCTTCTGTGGGGCTGGCCTGCACAGGGTCAGATGTGACACCTAATAAACAGCTCTAATATGCAAGCTCTGTTTTGTCTGCTGTGAGCAGTTTTGCAAAGAGAAGAGCTAAAGGATGACAACACCTGAAACAATCTTCCAGATTACACTCTTCCCTGAGTGATAGTCCCACTCACCAGTTTATGCTGTTTATCTACAATAGCTGTAAGGATTTCAGAACAACCACTTCCAGTACTTTTGAATGTGCATCCTTGCCCATCCAAAGATAAGGAAGTACTTTGCAAACAGTGGTTGTTAATTATTTGGGGAAATCCATTCATCCTCAAATACCACCCATCTGAGGCACGTATGGGAAATTGCTTCCTCCAACACCGATGCACGTAGACTTAAGGACAAATACAGATGAACTTTTATACCACAAAGCCTTCTTATCTCTGCATAGCATCATCATAAGCTTTCTCCTGTGTGAAAAACTATGCTAACCATTTGCAATAGGCAGATGTTTTTTACTCAGGGAGAAAAAAAAAAGGGGGAAAAAAAAAGATTTACTGGTTTACTATAATTTATGGAAGAAACTTCATCATTATAGAAAAGCCTTCATCTTTCATAGCTAGAAAAAAAAATAGCATCGTGCTCTGCTTTCAGATGCCTCCACTGGGAGGCATCCCTCAAACACTAGATAACACTGGCAGGCATAAGATGAACTCCAGTCTCCTCCAAGAGTGGAAGACGAATTGAAGCTCAGACACACAAGGATTTATAAAGTAGCTTGAGGAAAGCAACTGCAATTAAAAGACATATGTTTAAAACAAATCTTGGAATTTGTGAAAATCTGCAGGGCTGAGGCACCTTCCTATGGCTAAATATGCGCTCAAGTACTTTATTGATTCAGCACCACAGTTGGGAGGAAAGAGTTTCTCATGAGAGTCAGCTCAGGCTCCCAAATGTCTGTCAATGAGGAAATTAGAAAGCAGATATACATTTGGCACTATTCATGCTCTGTACTAAACAGCCTACACTGACTTCAGGCTTACAGCAAATCTTGTTCAAAATCAGGTGCTAGCTGGAGAAAGAAGTCACTAGTATGAAATTAGGGATTCAACAAAAGAAACAAGACTGTGACAGCATACAGGGTGATACTGCTTCCTTACAGTACTAAACAGACCATTTCTGCAGTTACTATGTTAGAACTTGAGACAGGCAGCTCAGCACTTTGCACACAGCGTAATAATTCCCCACAAACAGCTACAAGATGAACCAGATCACATCAACCCATTCATATGCACAGCAGTTGAAATCTCAAGGGGTATCAAAGCATTTAATAAATTACAGCCCATGATAAACAGACAGGATAGATGGTGAACTGTGTTGTGGGTTCCTGGACACTGCAGAAAATCTTCCACAGCCTCTTCCAGGAAGATAAAATAGCAAGTAGGTGGTTAGAGTTAATTCCCTCTAGTACAGTATCAGTTACTTAGCCAAATTAATGAATAACTTAATGCTCATTTCAGTCCTGTTGCAAACATACACACATGGATCATCAATATTAAACTGTTTCCAGTTGTAGAACAGCAATTTGTTATGTGATACTGTATACAAGCAGAGTAATCTCCTCTCCTTAGCTACATAACTTTCCCTCTGGCTAGAAGTTTGTGGTTTACATGAGGTTGTATCTCTTCTGAGATACAGATACACAGAGAAGATTTTGTTATTATTGGGAATACCAGGAATGATCACTTTTAAAGATTCTGACACGGGTGGGGAAAGTGTTGTGTTCTGAAGATCAAGTAATTACAAAAAGCCCCTATCCATGAAGAGCTGTATTCAGCTAAAGAATTAAAATCATGTTGTCTTCATTCTCTCTTAACTTGCTAATTTTCTTATATTGCCCTCTTAGAAATATTATAGTTCATGTGAAGTGATCAGAGCTCACTGAGCACAGATCAGCTGTGTATTAAAGATGAATTAAAGTTTTAATTTAATTAAAGGTTAATTATAGACTGTGCATAAAGAACTCTCCAGACCAAGTGCCTGTCATCTTAAGCATGGCTATTAAGTCATTTCTACAGCTTTACTTTCAAATCTTTTCACATAGCATCAATGTCACAATTCCTCTCCAAGTCTTTTCCAAGTGCCAATCCAATGTCTCATTTTTACAGCTTCTCTCCATCTCCAGATTTGTCAGACACAATTTACTCCTTATGAATCAGAACTAGTAAGTTTTGTCAGCTGATATTTCTCCAGATGTTTTGTGATCTCACATCTTATTAATTCTCCAGGATATTGCCTGCCAGTAAGATTAGGCACATAAACCTGTAATTGTTTGTCTCTTGCCCTTCCCAATGGCTCCCAAGCTAGCAGGCCCACAGCAAGGTCAGCCAGAGAAGGCACGTGGAGAGCTGTTCCCATGCCACATGCAGGGTATTTTTTCACTCATTCAGTGACCACAGTATTTTCAATTTTATATATTGAAAACATATATCTACTGACACAAAGCCTGCTAATCTAGTGGTGAAATGGGAATGAAACAGTTATAAATAAAGAGAGGAGAAAGGAAAAGGGGAAGTTATTTCCCATACCCATCATTTGAAATCTCGTCATTGAAAGAAAATCTCTCTGTCTTGCAAATTCTCTTTTGTGTCTGGTGGATTTCAAGTTGCTACTAGTCTTCAGGTTATGCCCTGAAAGGAGCTGGAGCAGTAAAAAGAGCAAGATGTGACAAGAGAGCTGGCAGGAATCCAGAAGATATCATTTTCACTGTGTTGATTTGAGACAGTTTTAGTGTTGGGGATAACCTACTTGGGGTTGAAGTCTTAGGTATTCAATCTGTATTTATGCTAAGCTTTAATGCACATTTCTGTAAGGGTGGTATCACTGGTATCTTTACAGTTGTCTTAGACCAGGTAACAGAGAAAAAACAACAGTGTTAACTACACAGCAAGTGTCATTCCTTGTGTCCTTTGAGCTAAAAGACCTCAAGTACATTTACAGACAGGATGAACATAGCAAAAATTCAGTATGAATTATTTCCTTATAAAAAACACTGTTGGCACTAAACAGCTACACAGAATCTTCATCTTCTTCTGTTGCTATTCCAAATTCAACCTTGCCTCAATGTCATTAAATAGTTTTCTTTCAAAATCCAAGAATTTATGTAGTTTTAGAGTACAAAACAGCATGTCTGTGCTTGCACAGGGCTTCCCTCCTCTCCTCTTCTGAATGTTTGAAAACCAGGCACAGGTATCTCCCTACAGACTGACTAAACATCCCTGCTATGGCCACACAATTTCATCTGTTCATTCAGTATGCTACGAGGGAGGTTATTTAGTTTATCCTAAAGGATGTCATCAATATTTTTGAAAACTTTGTTAAATGGAACTTCACACTGATCACTGTTGAGCTTCTGTACACAATAGCATGCAGAAGTTCCTTCATTTCTTCCTCTCATATTCTCAGAAGGGCTGGCTGTTCCTTGATGACACTCCATCACCCACCACTGGTAGCCTTTACCACTCACATCCTCTTTAGCTGGTTTTAGCTGCACTAGCCAATCTCTGCATCATCCTTCCTTGAATTCACATTCTTCCTCTCATTAACTACCTCACAAAAGGGCCTGCTGTTTAGACTCTCTTGGGAATTAGCTATCTGCAGCTTTCAGGCTTACCACCAGGCTCATCCCCCACAGTAGTCTCAAAATTAAATTAGAAATCCCAGGACTTTCTTTGATTGCCTCTCCTCTCCATAGACATTTCTGTCCCCAAGGTTTATTATGTGCTCTTTCATAGCAGCTGCATGATTCCATAAATCCTGTAGCCTGTATGCTTGTTTGCCTGTATGTCATGTTTTCCAATTTGATTTCCTCTAATGCTGTCATTTCAATCTTCCTTATCCTTACCAGAAAAATAGATGGAGATGTCTCCTCTTTATTTATATAAACACTAAAAAGCTCATGGAAACTCTCACACGCAGAAATTTGCTGGTTTGTACTACTTGCTGGACTTCTGGTGACCACAGTCTGCTGTGCTTTCAAAGCCCTGTCCCTCAGACAGATCCTAAATGAACAAAACCTGTGACCACAGGCAGGAAAGAGGTGCCAAGGCTGACAGCAAAAAAAGCCTCCTGTAATAAACCCTGGAGAAGGATTCCACAGACATCCAACTGCTACAGGTTGATAGCACCACACAACATAAAAAATCTGCTCCACAGAAAGCCTTTGTGTAAAACCTCTTTTCTAATGCTCTGCTCCCTCTTTTCCACTGGTTAGAGGGAATAAAACATCTTTCTGCTCCTCCTGTTAAAATTTTTTCGTGAAGGATCACGATCCAAGGTGAGATCTTGGCATCAGGAGAGCAAAGTGGCCATTAACATCAAAAGGAAACCAAACTTTGCCCAAAGGTTTCTTTGCCCAAAGGAACAAGCACAGTCATCTTGTCACGTTTCTGCATGCAGAGCTGGATTAAGAGTTCTGTAGATTAAGGCACTCTATCATCTCCTGAGTATTTACAATTTATTTCATCTAATACCAAGCATGAATTTTGTAACTAGCTATTGCATATTAGGCTCCTTCATTTTTGTGATTTATGTTGTTCGTCTCTTGGCATCCACCTCATCACATAAATCAAACCACGTATAAAAATCATTGCCAAAAAGAAATAAGATTTATGCACAACTCACAGTGGTCATGCAGCATCTCTAAGTGTAAAAGATGTTCTCTAATCAATTTAAGATGCATCATCTTTCTTATCTCAGAGCTCTAAAAATATATTGAAAACCTATTCACAGCACTCATCAAAAGCTGCACTTTAAACGCTAAGTGAGTTTCAGAAGCCAAAAAACACAGAAATAGCAATTTTGTCCTAATTTTTAGCAAAGAATTATTACTAATAGAATCTAGTGTTCGTGAAGTACAAATGAAAGATAACACCTAATGAGAAGAACTTTCATCATCCCTTGTGTTTCACAGTGCTTTTTCCGGTGCTACTGTTGTGTTTATGCGAATGTGATTACTTTCAGAATTACAGTTGTACATAAAGTCTGTAAAGACAAAGCAGGCTGTATCTACCATAGAGGTGAATATGAAAAAATGTCAGTTCTGCTGCTCTCTAAAATTTTTCACTGGGGATTTGTGTATGATAAAGGTTAAATTTACCTTTATTAAGAATTTTGATGTGCGGAAACATTATTTTGTATGTTTCCAAAACAGCTAGTTACATTTTCTAGTTATTGCTAAGCTTTTTCCTGTGCTTTTTTTTCCTTTAAATTTCTTTAAAGGTGCTCTAAACACAACTAAAATTACAATAAAAATCCATTTAAAAAAACTTACAGTATTTTAAGTTATACTCTTATTTGTGGAAACACAAAAAATTGGCACATTTTTCATGCCCAAAAACTAAAGTCATAGATATACAAGATCAACAGTTTTCAGCAAAATCATCTTTCTTGCAAAACATGCATATATATATCCCCCACTAAAGAAACAAAGCTTCAAACATTTTTTTCAGACCTGTCAACAGATTCAGGGGTGGTAACACACTGCACCTCTCCTCTAGGTACTTCAGTGCTATTAAAAATGTAATTCAAGAAGCATAAAAGCCCAAGGAAAATGAGCAAGAGATGCCTCTTATTTATCATAATCATTAATAAAAATAGAAATAATTTCATTTATATAGATCTCTAGCTGCTGGATGAAAGACACAGATCCCTTGACAAAATTTCCACCCAAATTATTAACAGCCTTTTTCCAGGGCCAGTCAACAGCCTTTCACCCTGCATAACACTTTTTCAGTTTTGTAGACTCCTACTACATATAATTATAGAGATCTTGAAGGATTTTTTTGGATAATTTTCAGCTCATAAACCTTTTCCCACCCTAGGTGGAATTACCAGAGAGATCTACCCCTCCTTAGTGGTCTGCCTGGATCCAAACCCAAGGAGAGCAGCACTTTCTCTGTAGACAGAGCCCAGGACAAAGCTGCCCCCACAGAATCCCAAATCCCCCATGGATGACAACTCCAGCTCCTGATAGAGCACAAACCCCAGACTGCCTACATGGAAAATCATCCCTAATCCCTGATCTTGGAGCTAATATTCCTTCCCCTACATGAACTGACCTCTCCCTCACTCAGAGGAATTTCACAGCATGGCCTCCGTATAACCTTAAAAGCCCAGCCAGCCACTTCAGCCCAAATATCCTCCAAGTCTGTGCATGGATCCCCATGTATTTTTTTTGTTTTGTTTTGTTTTGGTTTTTTTTTTTTTTTTTTTTTTTTTTTTTTTTTTTTTTTTTTGTGTGGCTCACTGAAGGCTTGCAGGGTTCAATTTTGAATAGGGATCTCTCACCAAATGATTTCAAGCTCTCATTCCTAAGCAAATGTCTGGTGTCTTTAAAAATAAGACGCTTGTGTTTAATGGCCCTGACCAGGCATTTGATTTTCACAAGGGAAATAATACAGAAATAATGATAAATTGTCCAATAATTTCTCCATAAGCCATAAGGAATCCAGAGAGATAAGACATTGAAGCATTTAAAAGCAAAGGCAGGACATGCAATTTAACAGCAGAACCGTTTTGTATTGGAAGAGTGCATATGAAATGTTACTGTTGACTGTTCTTTTTAACTGGGTTACTTCTACTGTGAATATTGGCTGGAAGTGCTGGTGACAAGTGAAACTCATTCTTTAAAGAGTGCTGTGGCTTTCTGTAGTTCAGTGTGGCACGTCCCTGAAAGCTGGGTTACAATCTTGCACTGCAATTGCAGAAATAAATATTGGTTTATTTAGCATATCCTGTAATCACCATGTGAACTTCAGCAGTCTGCTGAGGTCTGAGAATTATCCCAGCTCCTGGAGACCTGGCTAACAAATTCCACAGTTGGAAAAGCTTTCTGTGTGTGTTTGTACAGCAGCATATGCACAGCACCACATCCTCATGTCTTTCCTGAGAAGAAGAGGTAACCCTTACAGCTGGAGCATTATGGTCCTTCCCAATTTGAAAATCATGCTGCTAAACTCCAGAGAAATGAGCTCTCTGCTCTGAAATCTGACTGTGCCTCGTGACATTTAAGTAGAATATGAGAAGAACAGTGTTTTCACCACATGCAAATCTTGGATATACTGAGACCAGTGCAAATCTGCCTTTAACTTCAGAAGGGTCAAGGTTTTAGCTCAAATCTCACTGAGACACTGATACAACGCCAAGGTCAACCCCAAAATGATCATGAACAACTAAATCTGCCCTCCAGATGAAATCAGAGTGAATCATACCAAAATATCTCACCCAGACAGAGATGGCAGGAAAGCCTCAGTAAAGTTTGTCAATGATCTTTGCAGCACTCTTCTTCATTCCTGTTACCTTGAAATTGTAAACCATATTTCAATTTATTCACACATAGCCTGGTCAAAACAGTCCAATAAAAGGTCTTTTCCACAGTTCTGCATAATGCTAGGAAAGGAGAACTGATAAAAGAAATACTGTAAATGGCTTAACTTAGACAATAAGGGTATTCATTTCAGCCCATGGTATATGTGCACCCAACAAAACAAACCCAAATAAAACTCAAAAAACTAAAGTGATCAGAGACAAGACTTATTTCAGGGCACAGGGTACAGTAAGGTAATGCAGCATTAGGAGAAAGATTGCTTGTCCTTTTCAGTCACCAAAATGTAATTCCTTCCATTCTCATCCACCTTAATAGAGGCCACAGAGCAGATGCAGATGACACTTTACAAATTCTCTCCCTTTTTGAGCACTGAATGTTCTGAAAAACTATTTTGTTTTTAATCTATTTTTTTGCATCTTTATACAAGGCAATGGTGCTGAGGCACTCACTTCCCGTTGTAGGAGAGAACTGTGAGCACCTTTTGTGAGCCTTTTATCAAAAACTCCCTCTGATCTTTTGCATTTCTATATCAATGCAAATTCTCTAGGAATACTCTAAATTGCTCCCCATGCTTAATATCTTCATGCAATTCAGCCCCAAATATACCTCCATTATGCATTCAGAGCCCGGGATTCATTACTAAATGCTATTTACCTCGGAAATAAAGACACTGGAAAGACCTATTACCTGGTGTGAGCTTTTCTGCAAGGCACTTGTCTATGTGCATGGAGGCAAGCAGACATTTCCAGCGTCCCTTATCTGTACCCTGACACTGCACAGCCTGTTCAGAGTTCTGCAGGGCGAGGGTGATGCCTCTGTGACAGGTTTCATGTGCATATTCTGAGAGTAACCACTGCAGGGATATCAGGATGACAGGTAGAAGGAGCTGTTACTGACTCCTTTTGTCTTGGGCTGCAGACACAGCACTCTTAGCAGCAATCCTAAGGTTTCACATTTACAGTTTAAATTGGTGAATCAGTTTATTCATTAACATACCATGCTTTTTTATTATAAATTACTTGTAAAAAAGACTGCCAGGAATACCTTTTAAATGATAGGTATTATTGCTGGTTTTTCAGGTCCATTGTGTGATGTTTTAGTGCATTTCTGACTGGCAGGGCTCTGTGCAGGGGATTTAGGAAGATAGGATAGACCGTAAATGGTCTAAAAAACCCCTGAGAAATATGGGACAACTTCATTGTGGACAAACTTCTATTCATCCATTGAGTGTAATACAGTGAGTGACAGCTTATACAGAACTTGGCAGGCTTCACAAACAGGAAAATAAAAGAAAACTTTTAGCCTGTGATGAGCTTTATGACAGGGCAGTAAAATCCTAATTGAGACACACTGAACCATACAAAGGAGTTTGTATAATACAATACAAGTTCAAATGAATAGACATAGTCATAAGAAGATGAAAGAAGTTTTCTTTAATGATAGATCCTCTGTTTGTTTAGAGTATTAACTTTTATAATTTTTGCATGTGTTGATTTTCTTACCTATTCTTGTCATTTATATTATGCACAAGCAGTTAATTCTCATATTTGCTGTCATTATTGTAATTATTTTGACAAGCTTTAATTGCACTAATAATTTTTAATTCCCCTTTTTATAGGAATACATAACATGGCCTCAAAACTTGTATCATCTTGCCTTAAAAGATGTGTTACCACAAACACCATCCTAAATCTGTTGAAATCCAGCAGATGTTTAGTTCATTACCACGTAGGGAGTGTGGGAATAGCTTTTACCATAGTTCTATTTCAATGCATCCTCACTACAGGATTTGGTATGGCAGGAAGATTTTTATAGAAATTAAGTCAGCTGCAGCATAGAACTGCAGATATTCAAGCTGAAATGAATAGACTTCAGCCCAGCTCAGATACTTTTGCATACAAACCACCTGAAGTGGTCACATTGCAATTAAAGGATTCATAAAGGAAATAAAAATAAATATCTGATGGCAAAGATTTATTTTATATCTCCTTTACAATATCCTGACAAGGCATCTGTGAGTGATCTGTTGAACTTCAGTCTCTCTCAAAAAGTGCCACAGCCTTTGGTTTGCCTGAAATAATGCTCACATAAAAGGCTGCATGACCTAAAGCTACCTCACCGAGCCAACACCCTTTCTGAAGTCAGTAACAACTCGAGCTCCAGTCCCAAACCCAGCTCAAGTTTCAGTGTCCTCAATGCTACCCCAGTGGTAAATGGCAATTTACATCTGCCCTGTATACATCCCTACTTCATCAGCCCTTTTGACATCCAACTCTGCCCCCTACTCTTCATCAGATTTGTTCTACATGCACTCTCTACCGTGATTTGTACTCTCAGCCCAGGTTTGTATCAACCACTCATCTTCAAATATGCTAGAAAATTATTTCTGAAATGAATAAGGGGGTCCTGGTGGAGAGGAGTTAGAATATGAGTCAGCAGTGCCCTGGCAGCCAGGAGGGCCAGCTGTGTCCTGGGGTGCCTCAGGCCCAGCATCCCCAGCCAGGCAAGGGAGGGGAGGCTCCCACTCTGCTCTGCTCTGGGGCAGCCCCACTCGAGTGCTGGGGGCAGTGTTGGGGGCCAGAATTAATAACAACATTAAAGAGCACCCAAAGGAGGGAAATGAGAATGTGGAAAGGCCTTGAGGGGAAGCCATAAAAAGAGCAGCTGAGGCACTTGGTCTGTTGGGCCCAGAGAAGAGGAGACTGAGGGGAGACCTCATCTCAGTCCTCAATATGCTCATGAGGGAAAGAGGAGGGGCAGGCACTGATTCTCTTCTCTCTGGCGACTGTGACAGGACCCCAGGGAACAGCCTGAAGTTGTGCCAGGGGAGGTTTAGGTTGGATATCAGGGAAAGGTTCTTCCCCCAGAGGGCAGCTGGACACTGGAACAGGGACCCCAGAGAAGTAGCCACAGCACCAAGCCTGACAGAGCTCAAGGAGCATTTGGACAATCTTGGGCTCTTGGACACATGCTGTGATCCTTGGGGATGGTCCTGTGCAGGGCCAGGAGTTGGACTTGATAATCCTTGGAGGACCCTTCCAACTCAGCTTATTCTGTGATGCTATTCTGTGAAGCTATTCTGTGAAAAGGAAATTCAGTCTAAATTGTTTCTGGTGTTTCCACTTTTTGTTAGACCATGCAGTGGCTGCGTGGGGTACTACTTCAGAAACATGCTGATAGAGTTCCTGGCTGCCATTAACTTGAAATTAAAACTGGCTATCATGCCACCACTGTCTGGCCAGAAAACATGAGACACAGATGTCAACGTTCCTGAGACCAGGCACTGACTGAACTAATGCCTGTCATTTTCTGGTTGGTAACATTTACCACAGTTCCTTTCTGTCAATTAGTCCTAAAGTTAGGAGTTCACTTTGCAAGCATATAATCCTAACCTTTGTGTAGGGGTGCTGCTTAGCCTCTTCCATCAGACAGTGATAAATTCCCCTCCAAGACAAAGGATCACAGGAATACAGGCTTTCTTGATTCTTTCATTTTAGCTTCAATTTCCCTATTGAAATCTGAGCTTTGAGGATGAGACAAGTCAATCTGTTTTGCTCAGTATGATTGTTTTGATGTCTACACATTATAAACCAAAATTTCTGACATTTTTTAATTCAGTGAATGACCTTCCTATCTGATTGCCATGTGGAGATCATACCCATATGCCAGTACTTTGAAGCAGAACATCTTTCTTTTGAAGACTTCATTGAAAATTCCTCAAAACTTAAAATCATTATCACTTTCTGTCAATTATATTTGCATAAACAATTGCCATTACCCAGGAGCTGCAACAGGATGGAAAACATGCACCGCAGTTGAAAAGAGACTGTTCTTTTACAAATACCTGCCTTGGACCCCAAAGCAGTTTTAAATTTAATTTTGGACAAAATGAGGAGTAAAAGGGTTGAAAAATCCAGGGACAGTTTCTCACCTTGTCATTTGGCACTGCTTCACTAATTTAGACAAATTTATTCGCTCAATATCAGCTGGTGAGGTAACTCTTGGTATTCAATAATTAAGGTATTACTTCCATTTTAGCATGGCCACAGTTTAAAAAAAGACAGATTCTCTCTGTCTGGGAGAGCCAGACTGAAAGGGAAGGAGACTGTAGAACTGTTTCCATGGCAACTCTTGAGATAAGAGTAGCAGCCTACCTAGCCTAAAGGGATAGGTAAGTGAGACTAAAATATGTGTGTAAGAGGAGCACTTTCAAGGTCCTTTTCCAGGTTAAATACATAAATTTGAATTTAGGTACTGCCTGAAAACTCTAGATATAATGAATCCTATATGTTCCATATAAACAGTAAAGGAACATCTGTTTTACACTGTACTGAACAATTTAGGTGAGAAAATGTTTTCTGAGAAAAGCCTGGCATCTTTCCATGGAAAAAAATCAAGACTTTATCTTCCCAAGGTAAGTTGTTCAGGCTTTGTGTCATTTAAAGTCCCACCAAAATCACAGTGAAATGGGCCTCCATATTACACTGCTTTTGTTTCAGTATGTAAGTGGTTAACTTAGAAGGTCTAAACAATCACTTTGTCACCCTTAGTGAGAAAATTTTTTCTCATACTTTGCACCAACACCATGAAAAAGTCCTGGGGCTGCAAGAATTTGAAGAGCAAAGAAAGGCCAGGAGCATGGCTGACAACCAGAGCAAGCAAAAAGCTTGGAAATCATGGAAAGTGAAGAGTCAGAGGGTATTAGAAGGGTATTACAAAAATAGAGTACTCATGGAGAAATAAAGCTCAGAATAACATGAATAACGCCAAGAAAATCCCATTCCCCATGGGAATGTGTTGAATGTTCACAGTTACAGCCAGGCACTGCAATGGTGGGGCCAGGCCCAGCCAGCCTTCAGGATGGCTTAGGAAGCAGACTGGGGGCTGCAGAAACTTCAGCACAGTATGTTCAGACAAACTAACACCAAACACAAATTCCTCAGAAGCACGTTCAAAGTTATCCCATGAGGAGTTTTGTGGTGCTCCAGTAAGGCTTCACTCAACTGTGCCTCTGTCTCTTCTCAGACAGAGAATATAATAAATAATTATAAATCCAATTAGAAACCTCAAATCCTGTACAATTATTTGCCACAACTTAAGCAATTCCTTTTTTCCTGTGAACTTATCTCCAATATCATGTATTCTGTACCACCTGCTGTTATCATTACTCTACTCTCAGCTGTTTCTAAGTCTTTTTGGAAACGTGGTGCCCAGAGCTGAAGGCAGGATTCCAGCTGGGGTTTCAACAGCACTGAGGTGAGCAGTGTAATTACACTTGACACTCCTCCTACAATATTTTGGAATTATATTTGCCTTTTAGCAACTACATCAAGTAGCTGGCACACAGCTGACTAGTCAATGCCTTGTGGTACATATGTCTTTGATTTCCAAAAATAGAATGGCACTTTATTTTCACTTTAGTCTCTGTTCTGATGCCATCCTTCAGGATGCTTCATTGCCTTCCCGTTCTTCATTTAGAGTCATAACAAATTTTGTAACTGAGTTAGTTGTTTCATTATTTAAGTAAAATGTTGACTAGAACTCAGTATACAACAGACCCATCTGGTTTGCCACAATTTCAAAATCTTCCCAGTTCCATACTAAGCCATGGCTTAGGACTCAGAAAGATGAACAGTTGACTTTAAAAAAAAGCCATTTTGTTATAGCAATAGAGTAGCTTACCTAAATGTGCTATGAGAAATGGCATTTGGAACTGTAAAAAAAAAAAAATCTTTATCTAAAAAAGTACTTAAAATCTCTCAGATGACAAAGATATTGTTTTCACCCTGTTGGCAGTTCAATTATTCTGCCACAAGTGTAATTTATATCAAGATAAAGTCTGGGTTGTCTTAACACAGAACCACAAAGAATTTAAATTTGACTGGCTGCTCTGGTATCAACTGGACCTTCCACACTTTCTCATTGAAAAGGTAATGGCTGGGCTAATTTTTCTCTTCTCCCTTGGGATATAACTCATGAAATCTTACAGACAGACACTAATAGCTGAAAAATTAATCCAGTGGACTCCTGAGGTACTCTAGACCGAGCCTGAGCTCATTAACAAGAAAGCACAAAACTTACTCTTTTCTTGTACAACTACCTCCTTCACAACTACACCCTTCTTAAAATTAACTTCATGATGTGTCTAATCATAATTAACTTAATTAAGACCAAAACAAAGAAGGCATTGACTGCTCCAGTCCTGTCTGCTTCACCCTTCATTTCCTCTCTTCCTTTGGTTTTTTTTTTCTCTTTTCTTTATTCCCAATATATTCACAAAACCCCTTGGTTATCTTCTACACAATTTGCAAGCAAAATATCCAGAACTTTTCTCATTAAATGAGACCAACAAGGCTGAGACTCAGGTAAGTGGTTAATTCTCATTAGAAGTCATAAAACCTTTTTTCTGACATATTCCAAATGCTCACTCTTGTGCTACTGGTAAGTATCTGGGGGTCAAGTAGCTTGGAATAGATTCCTGAAGAGCAGCTCTTCCACTCACACAGAGCCCACTGCAGAAAGCTCAAAAGAGTCTTTTGCACTGTATCGTGTCACTCTAACCTGCACCTTGCTCTTCAAATGCCAAAGCTCAGACTTAACCATGCCCTTCCTTGCACTTCAAAACGTACCATTTTCTCTGGAATCAATGTAAAGAGTAATTTATACCACAGAACTGTAGGGAGAGTAAAAGTATTTCAACTTCCATTTCAGAGTTAGATTTTTTAGATGTTTTTATGTTCTAGGAATCTTGTGAACTTGTTTCAATTTTTTCCAGTACTCAGCTACTACCACTTGGCTTCTCATCTGCACCCAGCTTCCTCTTCATAAATTGTCAAGTAACTGCCTAAAGAAATTTTAAACATCATGAATTCTCAGCAAAGATTTAAATTATTTATTGTTGGCAGGTATTTGGAAACTAGCCTATATGTGCCTGTGCAAGAGATAAAGAGAAATAACATTTCCCCTAGCTGGGGAAAGTCTGGCAGTACTAAAGATGGAGGTGTCAGGGGGGCAAAAAAATAGAAAAGAAAAAAAATCTGCTCACTCCTTCCTTCCCTTTCTCCTGTGGTGACTTCAGTATGATTTGCTAGCAGCCCATCTTCTCCAACCCATTGCAGATTCATTGCCCTTTTGAACCCAGCCAACAATCTTATCTGCAGCACCTACAGCACCGGGCATGACAAGCACAAATTAGCAGAACACCAATGACATTTATCAACTACATACAACTCCCTTTGCAAACTTCTATAATCGATATTCTACACTCTGTGTCTCTTCAAATATAGAACCTGAAACAGTAATGCTATTCCTCATAAAAAATGTTCATACCAGCAGGTCCTGTAGATGAGGTTAAAAGGCTGTGAGTTGGGTCTTATTTGAAATATGAATGTATTCAACAATTATTCTCCTCTATTCTTCACTTTTGAGGTAGGTTTTAAAAGGGAAAAGAAAAAAAAATTCAACACTATGTAAGAATAGGCAATTTCATACAGTTTTTGATAGATATTATCATGCTAATATATGCTTAGAATTTCTTTAGCAATTAAGCATTGTGCAGTCAACAACATAAGAACTGTAGTTTCTCCAGGAGGCTTCATTTTGCTCCAATTTGTTCCTCAGTCTCTCCTGACTCTGCGATGCTTAACAAGCAGCAATTACTATAGCACAAAAGAGTTATATTTGAAAGCTTTAGAAACATTCTAGTAACATGAAGTCTGATTTCACATTCCAGACCAAGAAAAACCTCAAAGGGAACAAAAAGTGGGTAAGATATTAAATCTTGGAGCCACTAAATAGTGACTGAATGTGAAGAGTTGTGAGAAGTCTTAAGAGGAAGTGCTGGGCAATGAAATGCAGGGCTGTGTCAGGGTCATGTTCTGTCAGTGTAGGTACCTGCACTACCTCTAAACCATCTCACACAAATGTTAGAACCCCGGATACTGAAAGTTTTAAGTTTGTGAGCTGGCATCACAACTACATGAGTACAATGCTCTGACTGTGCCATTTATCCCACCCCAAACCATGAGCCATCAAAGCAGCAATATTTCTTCTGAGACCAAGGTGGTGCAAAATCCATGTTGCAACAACCTGATGTACACAGAGCAGTGGCAAAAGTGCAGTTTGAGGGATAAACTGTGCCACTTTTCAGCTAAGTGACTTAATGGATGCAGCACTTCAAATCTGTTCCCATGGCAATGTAGAAACAGCAGTGGCAACACAGGCAGTTTCCTCTTAGACTTGCAATGCAAGGAGGAGAACAAAAGCCTTTTCTCCATGTGAATGAACAAAAGGAGAAGCATTTTCCAGTGCAAACATGTAAAGCCAAAATCTTTCCCATGTCCTGACCACAGTAAAATTCATGAATAAACAGAAAAGACTTGCCAAAAAGGTCAAAAAACTTGGGGTTTGCTTTGTCAGACCAACAAGGGTTAGGACTGATTCACAGAGAACATCCTGCTCCCATTCCTCCTGAGGAAAAATATCAAAGCGGTGTTGGAAGAAGAGCCCCAGACGTTCTTTCAAGAGGGGAAATAAAGGGAGAGACAGTCCAAAAGGTAGCTTCAGCTCTGCAGACTAGTCATCATTTTCCATTGTGTTTGGAAAGAGACACAGCAGTAGAGGAAAAAAAGAGATGCACCACACAAAAAGTGGTCACCCAGAATAACTTCAGTCCTGAGGTCAAACAAAACACAGGCAGCTCTCACATGGTCTACATCAAAAAAACCAGCAAATTCCTAGACAAACAAAATTCAAACCAATTATCCTAGCTGCCCTAGGAATCTGGAAAGTCCAATCACTCCCAAACAGAAAATACCCCTCAAGCTGCTGGCCTCACAAACCAAAGGGATTTCTTTGGAAAAAGATGCCCCTTTCATGCCATTTTCCTGTTGTCTAGCATCATCTCAGTTTAGCCTGCTTTAATCTTTGGAAGAGATTGCTTTTAGGCAGGCCTCCAAATTGGGTGTTGAGAAAGGAGCAAGCCTGCATAGTTGAGGGGAATGCTGTGGATCAGAGTACCCAGTTGCTCAGGTAGGTATCTCACTGCCTATTGCAGCATCCTGCTATTTGTATTTGCATTCCAGTTGGACCTCAAAACACCCATCAGCAGGAAAAATTCCATTCTGCCACACATGAATCTACAGCTGTCTCCCACAGACATAGTGTGCGCACCAAAGTTGTACAACAGGCTCTCCTGAGGGACTAAACTTGAAGATAATCCTTTTGCTAACTTTCTAAACTCAAAAACTTGAAAAACTAATGCAAAGCCTTGCTGAAGTACTTGCAGCAGTAGTAGCAAGTCTGCAGGAAGAGAACCAAAGAACACAGATATTTTATATCCCTTTCCAGAAGGAAATTCAGAGTTTCAAAAAGAAGCAGATGAAGTGTCAGAATTATCATCCTAACTTATATTGCTCTGTCATCCCACATGCATCCCATCCCATCACCTATTGTCTGTCACCAGAGGCCCAGGTCAATTTCCCCTGTTTCACTTGTAGAGTCTGGACAACCTGTTTCCTTTCTTTTCCTAATTGTTTTATCATTTAGAGCTTCATTCAAGCCTTGCTGCCGTCATCATTTCAGATCTAGAGCTGGCAGCACATCTGGACCAAGGCATAGCCCAAGGGTAGAAAATCAAAGTGAGACAAGAGATTTTTGAAAGCAGCAGTAAAAAAACCATTCTGATTACACTGTATGTCCATCTTATCAAAAAGTCCTTTGCCTGCCTCTCTTATTTTCTTTTCCTGAGTGTTAGCCATGAAGGAACAAGATGGATAATATTCATCCTTTCAACGAACTCACAGTGCTGTCACTGTGCCCTGAAACCCAGGACACTGCCTGGGCAGCTGCTTTCCATCTCATCCTGCCTGACACAAAGTTGAGCACTGAAAAATGAAGGGCTCCAACAGGGGAGATGCAGGTCTCCCACTACCCTGCCTTTTAATTAAATAATAAACAGGATTAAATGGAACTTAATCTAATTCCATGGGAAATTCACACCCACTCCATGGGTGTGCATCACTTGCTAGCAGTCAGCACTGTATGGATGTCTCTCTTTATTAATAAATGCTTCTCCATCCCAGAGGCTGTGTTTGTGTGCCTGTCTTCCTTTCACTCTTGACATGTGGCTTTTCTAATCTCTTGCTTAGAAACCTTCAAAAATCCATCTTTGGGGTATTCTGAAAAATTAGTACTGGATGTCTTTGCACATGTAAGCTGCAATATATTCAATCATTCACAATACCTGATTGAATTTATCCCAGCGAATGAGGCTGGGTATTTTTTGTTAATATTAATGAGACAATTATTTAATTTATAAAGGAAACAGAGGTAGCTTCTTTTTGTTGACTGCACTGTGCCAGGCCCTACTTCCCAGCCTCAGGGAATAGTCTTTATACCCACTGTGATCCTTAGTGATAAGAATTTGGGATGTTCACTTTTGCAGTGTTTTTCTAACTGCAGAAGCTGAGCATGGTTTGGAGACCCACTGTATTTGGGTTCACACAGAAGCAGTGATACTCTATTCCACTTCATCCCTCATGTAACATTATCTGAATCAGGGGAACTTAGCTGGCCCAGATATGATTTATGCTGTACACACTACAGCAGTGATTTCAGAATAAGAATATCACAGTGACCTTGACATGCCTTCTGTTCTTTGTTGTTTTTAGCAGTTTTAATGAATACATCTTTCTTGAGCAATGGATCAAGATGTGGTCCTTTAGATTACCCACTCAGATGATGCTTTCTAAATTCATTTTAAAATCACAGCAAACGGATTTAGGAGTTATTAGGAACAATTCAGAGATGGTTCCTGCTGAAAGCCTGATTATGCTCCCAACCATCATTTTTCAGACATGGGGAAATCTGTTAAAGTAAACTCCAATTAGGATGCTTGTGTTCTTTTAAATTAATGTTTCATTTCAATTTTGTTTCCTAGTTCCTCCTGTCATCTTCTGAGAAATACATGTGTTGAAATCATTCCTTTGATGAGGCACAGACAAGAAGCTTAGTGTGCTTTGATGTGGAAAAGGAAAATGAGCCCTTTTTATTTCTATGGAAGCAGCTTTCAAATCAAGGAATGATCACAATCACTGCAGCTGATACAGGGTAAGCCCAAATATTTTTCTAACCGATAAAGAAGGCTGGAAGATGCAGCTAACCCAGAAAGTTATGAACAACCAAGTAAGGATGAGATGCTTCATAATTATCTAAGCTTCTGTTTTCAGTTTTTTCAAAGCATCGTGAAGCAGTGAACTGGAAGAGCAAACTGTGTTTAGATGGGGAACTCCACGGGACAAAGCCATGTCAGCCAGACACCAAAGAGATTCAGACCTCTAACGTTTGACTCCATGTACGTGCAACCTTTGCATCCTTAACTGGTCAGCAGCAGGACTGGATCACTGTGGCAAGTCCCTCTTTGGCTGCATTTGTTATTCTCACTTCTCCATGCCCTACATACACTGGAGAAAATGACTGAGGACATCCAGAACACTTTTACATGACATATCCCAACTGTGCAGAGAGAACAAACTTTGACTATGGAAAAATACAGTTCCATAATCTGCAAATGTACTTTGATGTGTGAACAGAAGGGGTCCAACTGTACAACCACAACCTCCCCCTATAAATATATGTCCCTTAATTTCATCTTTTAGAAAAATCAGAGACAAGGCTCAAAATGTCCTCAGAAAAATCAAGAACAAAAGCATTTTTGATGCCAGTGTGAAGAGGGTCAAGTCTACTTTCTACCCTGCTGATGCAAACTGGAAATGGGAATTTCAAACAGTGTTAACATGCTGAAAATTGTGAAACCACTTTGTCTCTCTAGCTAACTTCAGTAGCTGTCAACAGAGTAAAGGAGCTGCGTGCTCAAAGACTTTGTTCTTTCTGACCCCACTGCATCTAGAAATATTAGCAATTGCTTCACATTGCTGGATTGGGTTTTCATATACAGCATGATGCCTCAAAGTGAAAGCCACATTAAAAATTGATTATATTAGATTAGATGTGCTAAGTGCAGCATGCTTTCAACTCCCATGGACTTCTGTGAAAAGGGGAAATACAAGCCCTTTGCAAGAGACAGCCTGTTGTGGTGGGCTGGTCCCCTCTCACCCTTTCAGCACTTTCTCATATGCATTCTGTACCAGTAAAAGGGATAACTTTTACTGCTATTATGAGCTAGGGCATACATTACACATGTACCATTTATTCCTCACAAACTTTGTGCAAAAAACTCTGCTGTTAATTTTAGAATTGGAAGTTTCCAGTTCTGCTAAGTTTTATTGTTCCTTTGACTGATTGCACACAATATAGAGAGATGGATGCTACTTCACTTTATGCTACTTGGGAAATTTTGATGCTTTTTTGAACAAGTTTCTTCCAGGTCAGTTCCATATACAAAGTAGGCTGAGAATTAATAATATTAATAAAAATGCGCATTAATCAACCAATTCGTTTTTAAAGACACTCTTAGTCAGCAAAAATTGTCATAATGAATGATGCACTGTCACCTTGATTCCACAAGCCACCTGCAGCTCACCATGAATCTATCAAATAAAGTCTTCAAATAGAGAATAACTATTTTCAGGTCGAAAAATACAGCAAGAATGAAGGCAGAAACCTCTTCCCTCCACTGTGAGTCTGTTCCCCTGCAAAATGACAAACCTGGAGCAGCTACATTTGGGGCTCTCTCATGTTCCTACTTCTGTATTCTTTCCCATTTCTTTGATCTAAAAAAAAAATCTCAGCCACTGGGGACTAAACCAATCCAGGAGATTTACATGGCTTCTCTGTTCACTTGTGGGTACTTATCACATTCTCTACTGCAGGCACTTTTTAACAATTCATTTTAATTTTGTTCTGAAAAACATGGATGTTATGGAACAGATATTAGCAAGAGAGACTGCATCCAAACCCCCATTGACCTCTGGATTAAGAAACTGAGATTCTGTTCCTGGCTGTGCCACAGATCTGTGCAAATGGCTTCAGTGCTGGGCTCCTCATCCCACACTAGTGCATGCCATTTTTTTTAATGCTGTGTATCATTGACAAAAAGGGACCAAATCAGTAATACTGCACTTCTGGTCAGCCAAAGTTTTTCCTGAAGACAATTTCTTTTTCTTAGAGGAAGCATCACTACCTCTGGTCATTGTTACGCTTGCAAGGTTCACATAGAGGAAAGGATATGGAGACCTGCAGAAAGGAAGAGCTTACACCACCAAGAAAGTGCTAAATACAGTCTCTTTGTCTCATGTTAAATTATTCTTTCTGGTAAAACACTCCCAGGCAAAGTTACAGAGGGCAGCAGCTGTTGTTGGGATGTCACACAGCCACACCCTGACTTTCTTGCCAGGTAGCCCATGAGGGAGTGCCTTAAATCCCAGAGAAGCCCAAGAGAGACATGTCTGCAACAATCAACAATGTGCTGGCAGATGCAGAATGCAATCCCACAAAAAGGAATGGTGTTAGCAGGAGTGAGTCTAAGTGTCTGTGCCATAGAAACATAAAGTCTGTATTTTACTTGCCTGGAACTAGAAAATTCTTCCAGTACACTGCAAGGGAAACTTCTGAGAGTGACAAGTTCTGAGGCACTTTTTGCCTGGCATTCTGCTGCCTCCTACAAGTACACAGAGACCCCTAGCTGCAATTCTGCTTAGGACAAGCATTTGCCTGAGAATACCGTTTAATATCATTTTAATTGAACAGTCAGGTTTCATTTTTAGCAGGCACCACATGAAGCCACAAGACTGAATAATGCCATTGTCCTGTAGAGTACCTGGCAAGGTCTTACAAATTTCCATTGGCACAAGTTGGTCAATCATCCATGCAGTTCTCCACTGAAACTTCTTGACAGAAAGGTAGCTCAAATGTATATTATTCCCTGCAGAAGTAATCAGAAGAGCCTGTCTCTGAGCACTGTGACTATCTACCTCAAAGCCCTGTGAAAACTGACGTATCATCAGGCATTATTTGATTCTTTGGAGAGACACACCAGGAAGCCCTTTAAAAGTCAGTTATCAGATCTTTTATGCTTAGAGAAGTGCTGACTCCCCATTGCTCTCAGATACTCAGCTCACAGGCTGTCCCGAGGACGGGATGCTGTAGCTGTGGAAGCACAACAGGCACAGGGCTTGGGCTGGTGCACAAAGCAAGCAGCAGGACAGTTGTGGCAGGGCTGCCCTCAGAGCCAGCCTGCTCCCCAGACAGCTGCCAGGAGAGCCCAGCTGTGCTGGAGCCCCTCTACTCCTGCAGATGCCTACCCAGTGCCAGCTGTGCCCAGGCATGCAGGGCCCTGCACATTCTGGCCATTCTCCCCCTGAGGGCTGCTCCAGGTCAAACACAGCAAATGACAGATGTGGCCAGAGCTGGTCACAAACTGGGACATTTTCACAAGCTGGGGCAGTTTTTTGTCCCCTTGTTGTTCCCACCTCACACCCGCTGCCAAGCTCTCCATTCTTTCTGTGCTCTTGGAACAGTTTGTTTGTTGTTCCTCTCTGGGCACAAACAGGTAGTGCTGCTGATTCAGCAAAGCCATCCTTGCCCTTACACTGTCATTTATAAACTGATTTGTGTGAACCCCAAGAAACACATGATCCTGCAGAAGTGATGAGGTGTCCTCATTTCTCTGGCTGAAACAAAACAGAAAATAGTCTTAAATAATTTATAACTTAATAGGATCAGCACGTTCAGCAGGAGAACTGCTTATGCAGCTGACTCACTTAACAAAATAATGAGCTTTTGGCCAGGTGATAGGTTATGTTGAACCTGAGCAGATCAATGTGAAGAGGGAAAAGCTCAGCTTATTTGAGTACTCGATTCTCTAAATGTACACAGCAAGATGTCAAAATGACCCATACATGCCCTGCAAAGGAAATTGAAACTAATTCTACCATATTACTTTGCCTTTTCCTATCCATCTTGCTTTTTCTCACTTATGCTCAATGTATTGGGATTTTAGCAAATGAAAGTTAAAATTAAAAAAAAGGCTGAGACCTCATTGTATCTTGTTTCTAAATCTTCTGCCACTCCAGGAAAATTCAATCCATTTTCACTGGTAAAATATCTTTGGAGAGAATCGATAGAGATCTGCTGAAATACTAACTCTGTTGGAGTTCAAATATTATCGAGCAAAACTCTTTAGCAAAAAATATTGAAAAATATGTACAAAAGGCAAATGAGATTGTTCTTGAGCACGTTACTGAAGTAGATGTGATATGGAAGCTGAACAGGGGAATGGAAGACTATAGTCCTGTTCCTGTTGCTCACATAACGATGATCATCATAAAATTTTGCCATAATTTAAGACAAAATCTCAAAATCAAAGTGATTTCTTGCATATTCCCTGTGGAAAGCAAGCCCTGTAGGGAGAGCAGGAGCACCTGGACAAGGGCAGCCCATCTACATTGTCCCTGCAGGGGCCTGTTTTCACCTTGTTTAATTCCAGAGGAGCTCTCTGAACCACTCCCCGTTTAGACACACAGCTGTGTACCAGACTCCAATGCATGACCCGTGGCTGGAGATAGCTGGGCAAGAGGAAAAGAAGGACAATCCACTGTAATGCCCAAGGGCTTCCCCATTGCTCTAGTCAGGGAAAAAGAAACATTGAAAATAAATGAATTTATTACACATGAACACATTCAAAGAATAAATTTTCCATTAAGGACAATGGTAAGATGGACTTGCATTTCGAAGGAGATAAATTTATTTTCCTAAATTCTAGAGTGTTATGAGGAGGATTTCCTAGCAGCTCTGCCTGCCATTAACAAGAAGTCACTCATCTGACAGAACTGTCCAGGAAAGAGACAGATCATGGAAGTGCTCAAGTCACAGAAAAGAAAGCATTTTGAGATCTGCAAATGGAAAAATGCTATGACACAGAAGTGGATATACAGGACAGTGGTTATTCATCATCTTTGCCTTTCAATAAGACAGCTTTCCAGACAGCCAAGCAACTTCTCAAAATAGTTTCAACAGTTTTGATTGTATGTACAGGGTAGCATTTTTGCTTTCCTTGTTAAAAAACAATAGAATATTCTAAAACCATCTAGAAACGTACAAGCAAGGCATATGTTAGAACATCTCTTAAAACAAAGCATTTCTGAGTTTCAGTGCAGCCTCCAAAAATGCAGTCCTTAAGTCACAGAAAGTCAATAGGCGCATTTATGCTAATACAGAATTATTTACTCAGCTTTTGAAAAGCATGGACTGATATCCATGGATTAAATGGCTGTAAGACAGCACATCACCACCGTAGGTTAAAAAAGGGAGATTTTGAGCTCTCATAATTTTTTTAGTTTAGAAGTTAAGTATAAAAATCACGTGTAACTAGAGTGACATAAGGTTTGGGAAGCAGCTGATAGCTGCTAGAAATTAATTGTAAAGCATATGAATTTTGACCTTCCCTTTACAACCAAGTAAGTTATCAGCTAAGGCCAAGTACTTGCCATTCTACTTTTTTCCTGCAAACCTTAACATTATCTCAATACACACTATGAATTTATCTCAGTACACATGATGAATTCATGTGCTTCATTAGGAATAAGTGGGCAAGGAAACACGGAAACGGCACGTCAAAGGCTGTGCGGCATTTCTCACACTGTGAGGAAGGATGCCAGGGAATTTTAGTGAGTTCATTTTCAGTGGACATACACCAGCTCTGAAGCAAGGGTCACTCCAGCTTGTTAACACTTCGTGTCTAGGCTATGGAAACATTTGGGATTAGCTGTGTCACAGCAGTTCTTCAGTGCAGTACCGACCCTGCGCTGCCCGCGGTCCCAGCGCCGCTCGGAGCCCGCGGCGTTCGCGGGGCTCTGCTGACACCTGCCGGGGGCCGCGCTCGGAATTCCCGCCCTGCTCGGAATCCCTGCCCTGCCTGCGGAACACGGGCCTGCCCCGAGCCTCCCCTGCCCTTCCCGGTGTACCGGGAGCAGGCCGGGAACAGGGCACAGGGAGATGCCGCGGGGCTTCACCCGGCTGGGACAGCGGCGCAGGAGCCGCTCGGGTTCCGACACACGCCGGCATGAATCTCCCTCCAGCCTTTGGACTGTTCAACAAGTGACAGGCCAGAACGACAGGTTATTTTTCACCCAGCCCAGTCCCTCTCCTCATGCGTGCAAATCAGCACACACAGGGGTTATGCCCATTTCTCATTTGGAAGGGAGCTACGAGAGTATAAATTTGTGTCACTCCTTCTCCTGTTCACAATTTTCATTTACTGTCTGTGCTATCCTTTAAAACTAACCACACTTTGCTTTTTCAGCTTTCCATTTTGCTGTCTCCTTTTTTCATTCTGTGAGAAATGGCAGCATTTTTCCAAGGAGTGATGCAGGAAGGAATACAAGAGGAATAATGTGGCGAGTGCCCTGGTTGGCAGCAGACCCAGCCCCATGGAAGCAAACAGCCCCAACAGGGTGAGGGCAAAGGAAAGTAGTTTTGACTTTTTAATATATGTAGATGTGTAAACAAAGCTGAAAAAGTAAAGGTTTTTTCTACACACCAAATAAAACCCAAGAAATAAATCTAGTAGTCTGCTGCTGTCAGTTTGGTATTAAAATAATTGGAATCAAAGAAAGGTGTCTAGTTTATGAGTAAGGGCAGGAAAACACTGAGAATTTCCTACTGGACTGATTTTCTGGTTTCTAACATAGGATTTTTAATTTATTAAAATAAAAATGTTCCAAACTATTTTGGGGTTTTTTTTCTTTTCTCAAGATTATCCCTAACTGTATTTTTTCAGATGAGTCCAACACTGAAAGCTGCTACAGAGCTGCCAACACACCGCTCTCCAGGATGAGAACTTTGAGCCTCCTCTCTGGGCCAAATTCCTGCAAAGCTGCAGCTCTCACAGCTGTGAGGGTCTGAGGCCCACCAGGATAAAAAGCAGCAGTAGGATCTTAATGGCAATTTCACTGAGCCAAGGCACAGATCAGAGCTGAAATGAAGCATTTTGCTACATTAAAAACAGGGGAAAAAAACCCTCAAGCACGTTACTTTGAAGAAATAGCCAATGCTGTGCAGGTGCACCAAAGCAAAGACAAACAAGGAGTTTCCACTTTTAAAAATTAATTTTAAAGAAGAGATGAATGTGTTAAAAATTATGTTCTCTTCCAGGCATCTCACTGGGAAGAAAGGGATTTAGAGTAAAGTGAATGCTCCCTGGAAAGGTTTTTAAAGGTATTTTCTGTCAAGAGAGGTTTGACGTGTCCCATCTTCTATTGCTGCTAATGCACACACAGAGGAAGTGCTGGGATAAATTGTGGCAAAACAGCAATGCCAGAACAAAGATGGGCTCTCTGCAGAAGAGATAAATAGCACCTGCTGTGTTAGATAAGTCTCTTATCCAAACCTATTACTTGCTGGTGCTTTTACTATGGAGCAAGTGGCAAATCAACCTGGGATGGCCTCATATCATCACCCAATGATTGACCTCCATGATTGACTCAACTGAGGTCCCCAATTAGAGGTGAAAACAGCCATCTTTGGTTTAGTTCCTGTGTCTTTGTAATGAAGAATCAAACAGGTGATGAAAGTCCCCTTGTAGCAAAGTCTCTGTTCATTTTTGGCACTTCCACAGAGACACCTTCAAAATCAGTCAAAACAAGCTTAGGAAGCATCGCCAGACCCAGATGGTTGGGCCAGCTGGTCATGTTTCACTAGGAAGTGTAATTGCTCATTTAGGACTGAAGTTACCACTGCTGCCACATAAATTTTGTACCCTTCTCACTGTTGTGCAAACTTTTTAACATGAAAAGAAATGGATACAATGTGCTGCAACAGAAGTACAAGACAGCTGCTGAGAGCAAAGAGACACGTTCAACAGGGCGTGAGCTCCTGTGTGTTAGCATTTCTGAATATCTCTCACCAGACTCCCAAGTCTTGTGAGAGATATTCAGAAAAACTAACTGCAAAGCCTGCCGTTACATGCTGCCAAAGGAAGTAGTATTCACTGTGAAGGCAGTACCAAAAAATTAAAAGGTGATTGTTTCAAACACTAGATTTGTTAAATAATAAGTAATTTATGAGACCTTGTCAGAAAGGAATAACTAGAACAATTCATTTAGCTAGAAGAAAACAAGATATGATGAGAAATGGTTTAGAATAACTAAAAAAAAAAAAACCCTAAAATCATCCTTCAGAGCCTAAATGATGCCTCACATTATTTTAAATGATGAATTACTGGGGTTGATCCTGCTAAGAACTGAACATTAAAATCTAGGAAGTACAGATTTTATTAAGCCTAGGCCAGTCCAGGAGAGAATAGAAGCCACTGCTCTTATAAATGCTTCTTTGAAACTAGATGGCAAATGGCTCCAATCTTCTCCTAAAGCTCCTTAACCTTGAATAAAGTCTCCTGAGAGCAAGGAAGCACATTTCAAAAGCATCAAAGCACTTTGTGAAGAGAAAGCTCCTCTGACATTGATATGTCTTCACAACATTTACATTGGATCATTACAGTGAGTGAGACATGGGGGAGTCAGATTGACACCTTGCTGGGAAAGGCACCCACCAACTGGCAGAACATGACAGAGACAATCACTCGGTGGGAGGCACAAGGTGACTGCAGGAAGATCATGAAAAATACAATAGGCAGCACATGCAGCAGCTCCAGCATCCAGAGGAGCTCCAGCTTTCCAGTAAATACAGTGGGAAAAGTCCTAAGAAAGCAGAGAGGTACTGAGCAGTGGAATGAGAATGCCTGTGGTAGTGGTGAGCTGTCCGCATAACACCTGGCTCCATCTAAAAATTGCACACTTTCATAGGCACAGAAAATAATCATTGCATGTTTGTTGTATGCTCTTCTGGTTTAGCACAAACCAGAAATGGTTAAAGGCAAACAGATTTCTTTTGAACTGGAAGGGAACAGAGTGGCTCCAAAATGCAGAACCAACTGAAAGATGTTTAAAGAGATGACAAACTTTGATCTGAGACCACTTCCTGACTAAAACTGCAGACAGATGAATACACATTATCACCAAACACATAGGTAAGCTGATAAATGTATGACTGAGCTCCCACTACATCACATTCCCTCTTTTGTAAGACCATGCAACATACCCTGGAATGCTGCTCTACAGATAAATTTTAAGTAGGAAACACAGACTAATGAAGTATGTCAGTAGAAAGAGAAGCTTGATCAGAGCTGGGTGTCAAAGCTTTTCATGTTTGGAGGAAGGAAATGTCAGAACAGCCTGAACGCTGCAGAATTTTTAGTAGTGTACATTCTCCTGCTCTGAAAGCAGATAGGCAATAGATCCTTCTGGTGAGAGGAAGTAAAATGGAGCTTCTTGCCTCAAAATGAGCTTGACATCCAAAACCTTTCAAATTAATGTTTCGCAAAGCTCTGAGAAGTATGTCAACACAGCAGTATTACAGACAGAGCTTGCATTAGAGTGGGAAAAGCCAAATATTCTCCATGTTTTTCTTATTAGAGAGTTGACGTAGCAATGTCATCTAGACTTACAGGGAAGTTCTAAGTGCAGAAATTAACATCTGTGGAGAAAATTTGACATTTTAGGAAATAATTTCATCATAAAAATTAAGCAAACATTTCCAAATTTCTGGGTAAATGTTCTATTTTTGTTTTGAGACAAGCATTTGTAGCATCCCAAATATTTAACAGAGAGTATCTATATTCAAACAGCCAAATGACTTTAATTTTGCATCAATCATAGCAAAATGAGTAATCTCAAAGGAATCTCACAGACAAGTTTACAAGCAGAGATACACCTTGACTAGTGAAATCAACATTTTTTCAGTAGCAACACGCTACAGTGGGGTGAATGTTCAACCAGCTCTAGGTCACAGCAATTATAAAAACATTAGAGAAGATGAATTCTCCAAGCTGCCATAAATGCTGTAGGAAAGATTTCCTTCACTGAGAATCCAGGAAATATGTCCATATCATGCACATGCACACTTTCTAGCATTCATTCATTTGGAGGCAGCAACACACTTTACCTGTCCCTGCACATCACAGCTCACCCTTCCAGCACAAAGCAATGCCAGCACAGCAGGGTGCAGAGCAGCTCACTGTGCCAGCTGTGTGATTGCAGCTAACCTTTTGATTCACAGCACTTCTCAGCCCTTTATTACCACAGAAAAAAGACAAATGGGAAAAACTTCAGGCATTCTGTTGTCTCTATACATTGCTGCAGGTAAGAGCTGCAGGAGCCCAGAAAGTTCCTTCACTGCAAACCCTTCAGTGCACTGCTGGTAACTCACACCCTGCAAGGGACGCTGGATTTGGAGAAATGAGTTCTCACACTTAAATCAGCACCTGCTGCAGAGGTGCCACTCTTCAGGGGTGCCTTCCCCCAAAGTTATAGAGGGTGATACCTACAGGACATTTTCCTCCATCAATGTAGCATGGGGCACTGGTTAGACCTCCAGCTTAACACAAGAAATTTAGGTTCAACTGTGTGTTTAATCACAAGTCCTTGTATGACCTTGTACAATTCCCTTAGTTTCTCAGCACTTTGCTGGAAAATGTCACTTCTGTGGTGGAAAAGGTGTTTAGGTACCCAGAACACATGGATGTTGGAAGAGAAATGGATGAGGCAGAGATGCAGTATAAGGAGTGGTAACCCTCTGACACGCATTTTTGCATACTACAGCCTGTTGTTGCTTTTCCTCCTAAATTTTAGCAGCAATAAATCCTTTTAGCACATCCAGCAGTTGCCAGCATTGCAGGCAAAGAGGCCACCTGGCAGGGAAAGGAGCACCACAGGTATGGCAGCCCATCCTTCATCCCCCTGCAGTGCTCTCTGCACACATGCAGGTGCCTGACGCGGCTTAGCAGAGACATTTCTCCTCCATCAGCTGTCACCCACACACTGCTGTGTTCTGATACTTCTGGGGAACAAACAGCCCTTCTTTAAGCCAGCCATGTCTGGTGCAGTGTCACCAGTAGCCTCAGTCAAACAAGCTTCAATTCCAGAGTCTTTCTACAAGAAAGTGACCTCTGTCCCAGGGCAGCACTGCAAACACTCCAGCTCTGCACAGCTGCACCACACACCACTGAAGCTGTAATGCTTGACCTGGCCATCACCTACCTGAGCATACTGGTTTCAACATTTAGAATGAAAAATATGTTCCAAAAGCACCAAAAAACTGGGTAGAAAAATAGCTTTGAAAGTATTTCACAGTTTCTCCTCTTGTTGTCTAACGCACTCAAGATTTGAGTTTTGTGTTGAAATATGGGTATAGTAGTTATTAGATTTTATTACTAGGGGTAATTTACTCTTGCAATCATTTAAACATATTTGAATGAAAAACAAATTGGAATCTTTCTCTTTTCAGAAAAAAAAGTTTACAGCAATGCTGTATGGAGGAGGGATTCCCAAGAGACCTCATTCCCTCTTCACTCCCACTCACAACTGGTTCCTAAAATAGATTTTTCCTTCCCTTCCTCCATAAACTATCTGGAACTTCAAAGGAAGTTCCTTTAACAGAAGGCAATACTTTCTTTCATGCATTACAGGGAGGCTTTAAACTTAGGACACATTTGCTACACGCTCCAAATACTACCATGTTTCTTGAGAAACTGCAACAGAAAAGGAGAGATCAAAAACTTTGGGAGGTCACTTGTCTGTTTGACCTCCCAAAATTAAATGGATACTTGTGTACAATGTCTGGGACATACAAAAACTGTTCCCACCATAATGGACATATCTCCCTAAAGGACTACAAATAAAGACAAAACTTTTTTTTCTCAAAACCTTGAGCTAAAGTAACCATTTGGAAAGTCCAGGCTCTAAATTTGACTAGCCACTTCAAAAAGCAGTGGCTGAGAGAAGAATCTCAGCCCTGTAAGAAATTGCAAATTCTGGGGTACATTTCTGTTTTTTTCAGATTCCACATATTGCAATTATGAGTGAAACACACATAATAAGCTTATATACATAATAAAGTGCTAGAAGTTCACTTCAACAATGAACACACTCTATTCTTTCATACTAAGTAGCATTTTTCTTTTAATCTTCTTTAATTAATATCCTTCAGCTAATTTTTAATTTTCCTGTATGTTATGACCAATGGGCAGATGATTCATAATCTGATACAGCATTTCAAATACTCTTTAATCAGTAGTATGCATTCTTAATTATTTTGAAATTTCTGCATTTGTCAGAACCCACACTACACTATCTTCATTTGTATTATGCCTGAAAGTTTCAGTGAGAGTCCATAGTAAGTAAATGAAGTTTTGATGGAGCCTGAAAAGTTTGAATACATCCTTCTTGTTTGTTTGTTACTTTTATAATGCACAAATAGCTGCCTAGAGAAGAAAGGGATTGACATGATCCACATGCCTGTGGATTGAACTTCTGTGGATCTCTAAGTGGCTAACATGTAATTGAATAGAATGCATATGTCATATATATGAATATAAAATAAATCAAATGGTAAGATTTTAGTCTGTAAAATTGGGATATTACCTGCTCAAGTGAAAAAACTAATACAGAATCACTCACTCAATCCTCAAACACACAAAATGCCTCTTTTCAAGCAATATTTTTTTGACTGTCTAGAGTTCTGTACCAGAGCAAAAGAAAACATTCTAAAAATAAGTGTATTTTTTAAATGGAGCAAGTGAGAGGATATAATTGACATTTTGAAATACTTTAGTATTATTATTACAGAATGAGTAAATCTAGGATGGAAAACTAAATGAAAACTGTGATAAAATCCCACATGGTTTTATCACACTGGATTGTGGTAATCTGTAGAGTCTTCAATAGATAACTGGATTTTTAGACACACTCAATGCATTGGAACTAATCTCAATACACTTAATCAAAAATTGCTTTCACTGCCTCAAGGGATATTTATTTAAGTAGGAAAAATTGAGATTAAAAGAATAACTGTTAGGTAGGTAAGAAACAGCAATTGCCAACTGTTCATACTATTGGGAAGAAGGACAGCCTTTTCAAGTCTGCGTTAATCTGCTTTGTATTTTTATTAAAATGACCACCAAGGAGAAGGTGGTCCAAGGTGCATGATACTGAACTTTTAGGTAACACAGACTAGAAAGTTAGTGCCAATTTCAGAGAACTAGTTTTCATGCAAAGAGACTTGCACAGACCTATGGTGCAGAGTCACAGAGATGGAAAGTCAACAATGCCAGGCCTGCAGCAACAAACAAGCATTTTGTTGCTGGAGTCTGGGCATTATTACATAAAGCTGACAAGAAAGAAAAAAGCTGAATGGTTAATGGCAAGACAGCAGTGTGGAGCCAAACCAGTTACCTGCAGGGATCTCCAGGGCTGCTCACAGGTAATGCTCCACTGCTGATTTCCTTCCAGAAAAAATTCAAAATGTGTGGAAAGTTGGGTTCACACCCCCAGACCTGCCCCTTTTAAAGGGGGAAAGGGATAAACAATATCTTCAAACTCAAGTACCAGTGACATAGGCAGACACAGACTAAAATCTTGATTTGAAGAGCAAACTAAAGTTCATGGGATGAAACTGAACTTTTAGGAATGCTTCAGTTTCAGCCCAAATCTCAAACTCAAGGACATTCAGATCTGAGGCTGGAGCAAAGGCTTATATCTCTGACTCTGTTTCATCTTGTAAAAGCAATAGAAGGCAGGCCTCAAAGGATAAGCTGCTCCCCTTCTGCAGTGCAGGAACAGTTTACTTTATTGATCAGGCCTAGAAAGAGCCAAGATTCCTCTCCCAGCTTTACCCAAGGAACAGGCAAGATGAGCTGGGGAGCAGGAGAGGCGTCTGGGCAGCTACTGCAGTCTCTGAACAGCCTGGAAAGGGATGTCCACTGCTTACTGAATGAGAAGGTTGTTTATAACCTATGTGTGCCTTTATCCACATTCTCCCTATACTGTGAAAAGCCTGTCTGGAGCAAATATCTGTATCCCAAAAATGTTGGGATGCTATTCTTGCTGTTTACTCACCTTACTGTCTTCAACCTTTTAATGAGATTTGTTTTATAGTGTAGGAATTGGGAATAGTCTTCTCTATAATGTTTTCCAGAACAAAAGGTGAGCAAGTCCCTACTTCTAAGCATCTCAGTATAAACAAAAAGTAAGCAGGAAGATTATTACAAATGCTCAGGGATTTTCCTCTGCTCCTTTAATGTATTTGCAGCAGACAGGTGCTACAAGGGATGAAAGCAGAATGCAGAGGCTTCACTAAAGACTATGAAAGCCTTAAGCTGCTCTGGTCCAATTTGCTACACCTGTTTTGTAGGGCATGCAGCCAGTGACAGGAGAGGAGGGAGGCACTCAGAGTCCTAGGCTTCGGATTGCTGGCTTTTTGTCACGGTGGAAAAAGCAGAGCAGAACCCTGAAGCACCTGCACTTAAGTTACTGGGCACCAGATGTCACTGTCAGATGGATCCAGCACAACAGGAAAACCCATCCCTGCCGTAAATGTGTCAGCCCCACTCAGCCCCTGCAGCCACGATTGTTTGTTCTTCAGAGAACCGGGAAACCTCAAAGCCTGCCTAGAAACAGTAAAACACTTGCAGAAGGAGATATCCATTAAAAAGTTTGGATGTTGACTGTCCTCAACAATAAATGCACATCTCAGACTAGCTGGAATTCCATCTTCCTTTCAATGCCAAGTATTAATGGGAAACAAAATGGATGGTCAAAGTTATTATACACATCCTACTAAAATGTTTGTGCTTCACTTCACAGCTATACAATGTCAGCTGGAACCTTTAACCAAGGTTGTACCATTCTAAGAGCCATCAAAGCTGCTACTAAACTGGATCTATATCAATTATTAAACTCTCTCCCAGCAGAAACACTCAGCAGCAACACCAACACAATAATTTGGGTCATATGCACTTCGTGGGAATTATGGCAATTACATTTCTTTCCTCTCTGAGAAAGCATTCTGGACAACCCTCACACAAAAGAGGACTTTTTATGCCATCGTGCTCACAGTCCTTGTTATTGCTTCTTTTCTGCTTTAGCAAGTGGAAACTTTAGTTTCTTGATTATGAATGTGATTTCCATGGTACTTCACTTCGACCAACAAATTTCTCATAGGCCTGTTCCAACTGAAATAAGTTTTTATTTGGGGGGGGGGGGGGGGGGGGGGGTCACTTTAATAAACCAAGCAGGAAGTTTCTTGTGGCTTTGTGCTTGATATTTTTCCCCCAGCAAAAGGTCAAATCTCAGTTCCTTATTTTACATGAAACAGTCTTTGATGGTTTGGTGATGCAAATACAGACCAGACAGAAATTCAGCTTTCTGTAGTTCTGTTCCCCACTGAAAATTTAACCACAGTCTGTGTAAAACTGGGGCTGCCAGTTTCCAGTAATTCTCTTTCATTGCTGCCTGAGAAGCTTCAGCATCTGGGCTCACTAGTACTTGAAATTGCTTTTACAGCAGAATAGAACTGAAATTCCTTTTACAGCAAGAATCAGGGGTAAATCCATAAATTTGCTACAATCAGGACCAAAATTCTCACTGATTTCAAGAAGATTAGGATTTTTAACAGACTTATGCTACTAGAGAAGAAAGGAAATAGGGGTTCCATTTCTAGATTCATCTGTCTAAATCATTAGACAAAACATTCTGAAATAATTTCAGTTTAGTTGCAACTTAGCAGCTCATTCACAGTGGATTTGATGAATGATTTTTTTGTTTCCTGCTCAGTGGCTGTATTTTTGACATCTCATGATGTTCCCAAACCCACACTTGTTATTTGTTTCCATGATTACAGAGCACAATTCCAGATAAACTTGAATGAATTATTTAATGATTTGTACTTGAAGTACCCTCATTATTTCAAATTTTAATATACAATTTAATCTTCTTTTTCTTTGCTTTTTTTCTATGTCACCTCAAAATACCACTAGAAGTCAGCAAGAGCAGCTGTACCAAGCAGAGCAGTGGGAAAGGGTCATTGTTTCCCTCAAAAACTGAATTAAATATATATTGTTGGACCATTTTACCTTTAGTGAACTGGAATTCCCACTTCTCAGAAGTCAGCCTGCATGAGAGCTTCAGAACTGATGCCAGAACTTGAAACAATAGATGACAAGTCACAGAGTATTTCTTTGTTCTTATCTCTGCATTATATACTCAAAAACGTTTTAAAACCAGATTTTAGAAGACTTCAGTCTACAGAAGTAGACTGTGCCTTTGCAATTTCTATGCATTGAGGGATACAGTCTCCCAAACAAAAATAAAAGCCACAGGAATTTTATTTTTGTCTCCCCTTCACAACCAGGGAGCTGAGATACAAGATTGCTGGAGTGCCTAATTTAAGCACATGTCTGGCTGGCTTTGTTTTCATGTCAGGACTATTTCTCACCACAGATTGTATAGGAAGTCTGACTCTTGACAGCTGAGGAGAGCTGGCAGACTAAATCACTTGCTGCTCTTTGGCACTGGGTACCACAACACCCAGTGCACCCTGTACTAAGCAGACAGAATTCCACTCTTCAGCACTGTACCTCCACAGAAGCATGGGAACAGCCAGCTTGAAGAAAAGACCCCAATTTGTTTTCAGCAGCCTCTGTTGGACCTTTAGGGCCACTGCAGTAACCTTTTCTTGGGTTGGGGTAACATCCCCATTCTACATCAGCAGGGAAAAAACAACCCAGGCTGACAGCTTTGGGTGAGCATGCAGTGCTTTTGGTCATGGAGCAAGGGAGAGAAGAAAAACATGATTGTCCACAGAGAAAGCTACATATTTCAAATCTAAGAGATCATAAGGTGACCACTGTCATGAGGTCACTGATCAGCATTTAGCCCTCTGGTACTCCATGAAATTGAGTAAATGTAAGAATTCCAAGCTTAAGGCACTGGGGAAAAAAAAATGAATGAGCATTTAATGAAGAATCCAAAGAAAGAAATGAATGTCTGGCTTGGATTATGCAATTGATCTAATGGAAGGAAATAATCAAAATATTTTTCACATAACATGTAAGGTCTCTTCCCCCAGTAGCATTATGTTCCTGCTACTCAGAACTGGGTTCTTAAACTTCTCAATGCAGTGAGCTCAGGAAAAAATTCCTGCTTGGATTCTCAGGGTTGCCAGGCCTGAAGGAGTTTAGCTGGTGAGGTCTGCTCAGAACTACTGATCTTAGAAAACTTTGGTTTCACTGCCTGTATTCCAGTAGATTTTGTTTTGGTTTGGTGGAATGAAAGTTATTGCCATGTGTTGCCTCAGTTGAAGAGACAAACAACAATCCCTAAATATGTGTTATATGTAGGAAAAGGGATATAGTGAAACTACTCTGTAAAACAATTAAGTGTGTTATGCAAATAAAACTTAGAGGAACTGTTCAAATGCTTATTCTTAGTGCCTTGGTGAACATGATCTTAACAGAAAGCACACTATTTCTATTTAAATCAGAGAAAACTTTCCCTTTGGAAATAAGAGAGAGAGATAGATCACTGTCTGAATCCTAGAAAATGTGACAGGATAATAGGTATCTTTGTTATGTAAAATGGATATATATAGCCTACATGATCTAAAATAGGATTTTTTACACAGACACAAAAGCACTAGTTTTGTCTCAGTCACTGGTAAATAAACAATATTGGGAAAAAGAAGCAGCTTTCAGAATTTTGCTATGTGGCAGCTGGACACAAGTAAAAGACAATTTTTTGTTATGGAATGACTCGCAAAGAAACTCTTGGGAAATACTCCCAAAGCAATTGAAATAGATTTTGCTATTTGCAGAAGGCAATGTTACTGTTTAATTTATAACATTAATAAAGCGGCTTCTAAATTATTGAATAAGGTAGGGAGTATTCACAAAGTTAGTACTTGTTTGCTTTGATAGTGCTATGAATAACACACCAGATTCTGGTCATGAAATAAACAACTACAGCATTTTCAGTTTAAATAAAAAATAATTACAAAGCAAAAGGACTTAGCTTAGAACTACAAAATTTTTACTAGTTTACACATGCATTTTTACATCCCTTATTCTTTATTATGATCATGCATAACTAATTCACAACATTATTCAATGCAAGCACTTTATCTCAGTCTTGAGTTGCCACAGTATTTCTGGGGCAGGGAGATCTGAGGACAGAATGAAACCACTTATGGTTCCAATCTGAATAACAATCCTTGGAAAGGATTGAGAAGAGGAAGAAAAAGAAGGAGAAACAAGGATAATTTTGAGTTCTTCCTTTCTCAGACTAAAGATCAAGATTTTCAAATCCCATTTAATGCACTGAAAAAGATTGAAGTTGCTACAAGTGACTGAGTGTTTGTGGGTTCAGCCCTGTTCTGGTGCCAGGGGATAGATACAGGTTCATAAAACCCATATACAATTAGTGTGTCTGCATGCACATACAGAGAAGGATTAGGACTGACTTTGTAAATAAGTCTGTAATGTCTAAAATTGAGAGATTTGTATTTTTCATGTGACTAATTCTTATGCTGCAGTTCATAATGTACAGAGCTATTACAGAAACTTGCCTACAATCAAAACCTTTGTTCAAAGGTTTAGCAATAAATAATTATGTGAAATAGCCAGGACACTAGCATTTAAAAAATTTCTGTTGATGATAAGATAAAAATAAATCTTTCTCAGCAATTTCAGTATTCCAACTAAGCCTGCAAATGGAAGAGAAGTTTTCATTTGTATCTTGGATTCATAAACAATTTTTATTGCCTACCTCAATTTCTTCTGGATGTACACCATGTTCACAAGAATTTGAGTAAATCTGCAGTGAATCTCTCAAATTCCTGTTCCAGTGTGACAGTCCCTGTTACAATTACAGTCCAGCATTTAGCAAGTACAAGCAGAACAAAACAGGATAAATAAAAAGACTCAAATCATAGAAGAGTTGTATCTAAGTCATGTAGATTCTTCCTCCCAGAAACTATTCTGGCAGCTGAGTGTCCCTACCTGGCTACATTGTGGTAAAGTAACAAACACAGAAAATCAATCCTGCAGAGTCAAATCCTTGATTCCCACTGATTTCATACAGTTTATGCACAGGGGGCAGCATCCATTGCTGTCTTTTAACCAATGGTTCTCTGAAGTCAAAGTTCATTCAAGACTTACCTCCTGAAGCTCCTTTTTACTTGAGATAATTGCTGGTCTGGCAAGCCCACATGATGGAAAAAGAGGAGCAAAAAGACATTGGCTCCTCAGGCACATTTGGCAGGATACTGGAGGGAGCATTCCAGCCTTCAGCTATTCTGTGGCCAGCTTAAGGCTCTGGGAACAAAGATTCTCCTTCCCACTCACCTACCTGCAGACATGTCTGTCCCTGAGCTCCACAAATCCCACTCCAGGGCACTCCCTTCCCAGCCCTCCTGGCAGTGATCCCCAGAAGAACCATCCTGTTCTTCCCCAGCCTCACCCAGAGGCTCAGGGGTGCCCTTGGCAGCCCCCCATCCTTAGCAGCAACACTTGAGTGCCTGTCCCTGTGGCAGGCCTGGGCTGATTCAGCCCTGTGGGCTGCTCCTCCCTGTCTGCTCCAGGGAAGAGTGGTGAGCCAGAGGAACGCACTGCACAGGTCACAAGCTGAGCTACATTCACCTAGAAGCATTCCAAGGGCTTTAGCCCTGAATCTCAGGGCAGAACTTCTCCAGGAGCTTACACCCCACAGCTCAGCAGCTGGCTGTGCTGCCAGTACCCACTGGGGCCATCTCATCTTGTTCCTGCCTTCCCTGTCCCACCAGCACACACCAGGGGCTGTTAGTAACTTATCCACATAAAAGTCTAGGTCACACATTCTTTTAGCCAACAAGTTTTTTTTAGCTTCAGTCAATCCATTTGTCAGCTACTACAGCAAACTGCATGTACCAACTCTTCTTGCAGCAAAGGCTCTTGACAGAGCTGCTACTATGATTGCTGGTAATGTGTTAGTGCTAAAAATTACATTGTTTTATGCCAATGTTTGTTTTTAAAACAAGAACTGCAATATGAGCTGCCATTCAAACTAGGAATATGGGAAGGGATGAAAGGTGCCTCCTGAGTCATGCAGACCTTGCTTTTGCTAATGGAGACCAGACATCCCTTAATCCCTTTGATCCTTGTCTCCCACATCACACACATGCACACATATTCTTACCTCTCTCCTCTTACTATTAAAAACTTTCCTTTAAAGGTATTACACTTAGCTGACTTATAATAGAGATTTCAGAGGTCAGGGTGACATACGTGAGAGCTAAGGATAGACCATGCTCTGTCAGAAGGATCTATGAATATTGCAAAGGAAACTAGATGACTTCAGAGTCCAGGCATCTTTAGAGAAGATAGCAAGACAAGTTCTCCTTTAAATAAGTCCACTCAATGACAAGAACAACTCCCACAATACTGACCAATCCCTGCTTCCCAAACACAAACACTCCTACAACAAGGGACAATGAAGGGAGGGGTGGGGGCAATATAAACACATATTTAATGGAAACTTTAGAACATTGCAGTAAGCATACACAAAATTAAATTATTGAAACCTGAAAGGTAAATCATATCCCACATTAATTTGTCAAGCAAAGCATTGGCCCTGAGAAGGGGAGAAATAGGAAGATATCATGTAGTCCTCCTACAGGTCTTCTGGTGCTGAGTAAGTTACAAGACACTATTCAGAGACTACAGCATTCAGGAGCAACCTGGAACTACAGGGGCTGAAGGCAGATATTACTTACCCTGACTTATGCTGAAGATGTAGCAATGATAAGGACACTGCTTTTCGCCAACCTGAGCCATGGACATCATTTGTACTAGGAGGTGTTTAGTCACAGGTAGATTCCCCAAGGACTTCTGGCAGGTGAATTATCAGCAGTGAATGTTGTGAAGGCAGACACTCCTCTCCAAATCAATCTTTATCCAGTCTTGATAAGGTAACAGTGTTTTGTAATCTCACTTTCCAGTAACTGGTTCGCAAATCTTGCTTTTTCCAGACTGCTCCTTTAATACTCTGTAATGCCACAGGCTGCCTTTGAAGAGTGAATAATAATGAAGAGCTTTAAAGAGACTTGCAAAAGTTATGAAGTCATAAAACTCTATTTGATTCCTCCTTCAGTCTGTTTTCTGGGAATGGCTGAATATAAATAGTGAAGTGATCTCAAAGGCTTTGAATGAAAAGTTCTTTCTCCTTTCAGGCTGCACTTCCCACTGTGTTATCCTCACTGGTATTTCATTGCCTTCAGGAGAATGGTTTCAGAGCCCAGGTCACAGCTGAGATGGCAACGATACACAAAGTATCACCATCCAATTCCAGAAGGCTTCAACCCATACAGAGGAACACAACTTCAGAAGGCTTCAAGTGTTAGCCCTTCTTGTGGTTTAGCCCAACCTTTTATACCCCTCCTGTTGATGCCCTGCACCTGTGTGCCCTCTGTTCCCGCTGGTGGTTGGTCAGTGCCCCTGGGCACTCCACGGCTCATTACCTTTAATGCTGCTCACCTGCTGCTCACAGCTGCAGCCCATTGAGGATGAGGCTCAGCCCCAGCCCCACTCCCAGTCACCACAAACTGTGTGCCTACATGATGGGATACGTATAGAATCTTTTTCCAAGTTCCTTATTAACAGTGTTTTGGGACATTTGGCCAAAAAATGTATGCCTAGTCTCTGGGGGTTCCTTTTCAAATGCATGATGTAAATCAATTCTGTATTGAGCTGCAGTCATTGTGATGCAGAAGATACATCAAAACACACTTCTGCAAACAAGATTTGCTCTTGTTTTCCTTTCCCTTCTTGTTCCTGGTGACTGTGTATAGGGGCTTCCCATAAATTGTGTTCATTTCACCTCCTCTTTTCCTGAGGTGCAGCAATGTTGTGAAAATTGATACTTCTGCAAAGAAAAATAGTTTTCTTTATCATGTTGCACAGTCTCAACTTCCACCAGCCCATTCACTCAAAATAAACTCCAAAGCATTCAACTGTCTGATCAGTGTCTGCACAGTGACATTTACCAGGAGAGGCAGACAAGAAATAGTCAGTGACTGGAGATTTTTAGACCAGAATAGTGACACTGTAATCTTGCTCTTTCCCTCCCTACACCCATCACCCCCTTTGCCAATCTCTGTGCCCTTTTCTAGACACAGCTGAAATAACCAGTAGAAGTGTCCCTTGACGTGTGCTTAAATCCAAAATACAGAGTAGAAATTACTTGAAATTTTTAAAAAATTACAATAATAATAATAAGGAAGTTAAAAGAAAAGCAATTTAAGTATTCTTTGGTTCCAAGACATAGAAAAGACATCACTATTACTTAGCTCATTTCTGAAGTCAACAGATGGTCTTGCTACATTAAGAGCACTTGGAAGTTGTTTTCTCTGTTGTTTGTTAAAGGCAAAAACCTTGGAAGTAGGTTCAAAGACTCTATCCAGAAGGCTTTATGCCAATCCTTGTTAAAGCAGCTCTCCTGATACTGCTGAAAGCAAGTGTTACAGCTGTGAGTAGGTATACAGTCACAGAGCATTTGTAAGTACACATGAGCCAAATTAGAAGCAACAAAAATCTGATGTTATCATCCTGGTTTATTTCATGCACCCAGTCAGTGGCAGCAGCTCACAGATGCTGAGGCAAGAGATGCTTTAGTAAACAGAACAATTAGCAGCATTGTATGAGCCACTAGCACAGCAAAATAAACTTCTTGGAGATATGTGGTTATACCTCTTCCCAAAAAGAATAAATTGGAAAGCACAAATTACTTATCTGCAAGAGTGGATTAGCAACTGCCAGCTCTGTACCATAGAGAAGAAAGAGTTCTTGAAATGGGAACTTACAAAGGTACTATGCAATAAGTTATTATCATGCCTTTGTATCAACCATCATTTTGTCTTGTTTTAAGGGAAAAAAATCCCCACACTGCTTTCTTGCCATGATGCAGTGCCATCAAACACTGGCGTACAAATGATCAATGTTTAGCATTGCTCCCTAGCCTGGCTGCTTTCAGTCATATATGGTAATCAATGATCCATTCATGATAGCTCCCTGCAATTATCAGAGCAAAGATGGGGGACAGATAGGCATACAAGGCACTAAAACTAAATAACCACAAAGTATTTCACCCGTGCATTCTCCAGTTGCTTCCTCCATTTATGGATAATGGCTCTATTTGCAGACAATGGCAGTAAAATTTTCCTCGAGGGATTTATTTATAACACTTATTTCTTGGATTATGGTTTGTATTTTCTAATGTGATAAGTGCCCCAGAGAAACATTTAAGTGAAACAGTCAAGAGAGGATTTTGTTCTCCTGTCCCATAATTTCTTCATCCTAAACATTCAACAGAAGATGTGCATTAACCTCACACTGTCCTGTGAGCTGCACTCACCCTTCCCAGCCTCCACCACTGCCAGCAGAGTACACAGGGGTTGCAGTCTTGTTTATTCAAATGAAAATAATTCGTGGCCATGCCCACAGACTGGTGAGAAGGAGGATATAGCTTCTGTGTTTTACTGATGTTTGTATTCTCAAATTAAGACCTAAATCTATTGTTAAAGTCCACCAAGAGAAATAGCAGGTGGGTGAAAAATTGATCATTGACATGCCTCTCCTGTGAAAGCTTGAAGTAAAGCTGAGAGTGGTCTACCTCATCATAATTTTTCCTAAATTAACTGATAAAAATAACAGATGACTGTACTGTCGGTGATGTCCTATGTTGTTTATGTAGATTAGCTAGGATATATTGCCATGTCTACTAAATTACAAGTCCCTACTGGCTAGCCTAAATAATAAGGTACTTGTAACAGCAGCTGAAAGGAATAAAAACCAGGAGCCAAAACCAGAGCTTTTACCTTCTTTCATCCTTATTTTTCACCTGTCCCTTTAACATTCAGCAGCCAGAAAATGAATGACAGTGATTAAATTATTTGCCTGCCAGATTATCTCAGTTGCTGTTCTTAGCAGAATATCCATGCGAGTCATTGAGATGGCAGGATATGAGCAGGTGAATCAGACTCTGCAGGGTCCCTGCACCTCTGACTCTCTATCAGCTTCTCCCTGGCATTACAAAAATTCTGAAAAAAAGATAGCCAACCTAAATGGATGCTAAATATTGAACTAAATCAAAGACAATATATGTGAACTTTGATTGTCTAACAAATGTACCTAAAAGGAATAGGAATTCTGCAAATGAGAGCCTGAAAGCTCCCTTTGTGCTTCCACCTGCTCATCCTTTGAGGTAGATTTTGTTTAGTTCCTGTAAAATAAAGGCATGACTCACTAACAGGACATATGGAGTGGTAAAGTATAGAAACTAAGATTGCAAAGCTACCACTGTGTCTTCAGAAAGCTTAACAATGATTTCAAACTGCTCATTGTTATGGTGCAGCCCCATGTTTCTCTCTTGCACACGTTTTCTCATTAAAATGGGGAAGTGGTTGCTGGGAAAGTTGTGTTTGGGTGAGTGGACCCTTCCCCCTATATTTTACCTGTGCAATGCCTTGGATAATTAAATATTTATCTCCAAATGGAGATTCCAGGCTTTATTACTACCTGAATAATACATGTAACTTGAGTTATACCCTCCCAAAGGCCTATTTGCAAGTCAATTTTTTTGTCTGTTCAGCACTGCTTCTGACTACAGGCACTGATAGTATTTTAAATAAACTCTTTGGTCTATGCATGTGCTACCTGTTCTTTCTCCCCTTAACCAAATGACACCACTTGGTCAAATCAAACTAGCTATTTAAAAAGAAAAACTTCTCTCCCTCCACTCAAGAAACGTTGCTGTTAGCAACTTAACCTAATGAGGAAGTTATCCCAAAGGATGAGACATCAATTTAAATAGAGACGAAATTTGCTCTTATCACAAGGATTGCTTGGTAGGGAAAATAATAAAATTGTAGATTCTCATGACAAGCACTTACAAAGACAAAATATCCCATATCCCTAAAATACATGTTCCATGTTTTTTAAACCACTTTAACATCAGAACTCTTCTGTGCTGATTTTGGAGAGAGAGGAAAGAACTGAGACAGTATCATTTGCTTCCCTATGCACTCATAAGTTTTCTGTGATTCTTCCACACAACTGATGAGACAAACATTTCTCAGGATTTTTAAAGTGCTATTGACAGTTTCTAAGGATATTCAAAGCATTGCTTTACTAAGAACTTAGCCCAGACACCCAGTCAGTTCTGGCAGCCTATTTCTCATGCTAAAGATGCCTCACATCAGCTGCCCTTTGAAAGGCATTCACACAAATAACTGAACTTAGTAAACAGGCTTAATAAAGTAAATCAAGAATATTTGTGTTTAGTGGATTTTTAGGTATTTTTAGGTAAATCCCTCCTTGTGTATTTAAGAGGGTGTGGCTTTGGGAACATCAGTAGCCATTGGTGCTTCAGGGAAGAGTTGCTACATAAAAAAGGAAAAAAGTTCCCTGTGCACTTATCCTGCACTTTCTAAGTGGGACCCTGCCTCCCACGGGAAAGCCTGGCTAAAGCACATCATGAAAAAGCTGCCATGGCCTTCCTGGTCATATAGGCTTCACACACTCTGTCTCAGACTCTCAAATCATCTGATGGGCCAGAAAAATGGAAAAGAAATGACACTTCACCTATGCCTGTGGATCAGGCTAAAAGCTTCCAGATGCTAAGAACTAAAGATAAGGTACACTTCCCAGCAGGGGAAAATGGAATGAGTTGTAACAATTGCAATTGCCATTTCAGAGCCTTCTGAGTGGTGAGTGGTTTCATTACAGAGAGTGTTGACAGCATGACAGCTCTCTGAGAGTGTGTACTACCTGCATACACCTCACACACTGTGCCTCCTGCTTCTGGCACCCAGAAGAAACTACCAATACATTCAGCAACATGCTAGAATGGGCTTCCTAAATTGATAAATTCAGTCCCTGCTGTCAGCCAGCTGCATCACACAATCCCCTTCATGAGCTGATAGAACATCCTCAAAACTATCAGGGGAGAGAGGTATTTTTACTAGCACTACTCTTCCTGGAAGGACAATGTAGAAACTCAAACATCTGTCGTTTAGCAATCATTTCCTGCCTAAATGTAGTTGTGTACCAATTTGGTTTCATGCCAGATTTTTCTTTTAGATAAATGGTTGTTTTCCCCCTCTGGTGTTTTTCAGCCAATACATCTGTATGCAGCAACTGCATTTCCTTTAAGCCTTTCCTTTGATAAGTTAAACAAACTAAGGTATTTTACTCCTGATTTCTTATGATTAAAAAGACTTCATCCTAGACTGTTTGCCTTTTTTTTTTTTGCTTACATTCCAGCATTAATTAGTCCTTCTCAAAGTGAAGCACCTGCACATAGTAAGAACAGTATATATTAGTATGTCTAGATCTTACAGGATGGATCCTTCCCCTCATCTCTATTTTCTCAGCAAAGATTGGTATTTTTCAGGGCTGCATCATACAGTCAGGTCTGTTTTATTTGAGTCTTCTCTACTACTGAATTTTGAACAGGAAATCTTCCAGTTGACAGCAAACACTTTTCTTTTTATCTACCTAAATCAAGACTTTGCACTTTATATTAATAAATTGAAATTCTATAAGTGAGGTAGTTTAGCTCTTCCTCATATTTTTGCAGGTGCCTTTGGGAAATCCAGTTTTTTCCATCTTTGGGGTATTGTTTTATCCCATAGTTCTTAGCAAAAATACAAAATAAAATCAGTTGCTACCTCAAATGAGCATCTTCACTATTGTTCCTTCTCAAGTATTATAATTCCCTGTTTAGCATAACCACCTTCCAATACTAAATGTGATACTTCAAGACACTCATCAAATCTGTTTATAATTTTTACTATAAAAGCATTTTCAGGAACAGCAGATTGGTGCTGCCACTGTATGAAGGAAAAACATGGAACTTGTTAGGGTTTAATTAACTGAAGGACTTTTATAAACCAAAAGTACCTTTTGGAAAATTCACAATGCTCAGAATTAGTCTCAGAAACATAGAAAGGGAAAAACATTGGGGTTGTCAAGCAAAATTTAATCTTCTGTATTTGAAAGAGATGTTGCTTGGTTTAAAAATACATGACAGACAATGATCTGCAGGGACACTCTAGGACAAAAATGCAGGGCCTAATGGAACCACTAACATCTGTGGATCCAGCAGCACTTCCTAGACTGATCCTGGCTTGGGGGGAATCTTTCACTAGACAAAGAATACTTCTTTTTATATTGCCAACAAGGCTACTCATTGAGAAAGCCCTTATGACACCAGTGTGATATTAGAGCACTTCTAGGAGCTCAGGGTGGTGTTCCAGACCTTAGTTTGTGCCAGAAGGGGAACAAAGTAGGGATACCCAATAAACAGCAGGTAAGGGCTTGATCCAAACTGTAACACTTAAGACAGAACTTGCATCAGTGCTTTCTGATATGTATATAACTGATTCATTAGCAAAATCCTAGGATTAGATTAATTTTTAAACAAAATTACCGGAGTAAGCAATATTCCAGCACGTACATCTCTATACACAGAGGCAGAGGGCTTGCTGCTGCCATCTCTGGCAAGGGATCTATTCACTTATTACACTTTAAGAGAATGATGCAATCTTCCTGCTATTAAGCACCTGTCTTATTATAGACTCTGTTACAGAGAGGTCCAAGAGAAAGGCAGGAAACTGGAATGCTGGTGCACAAATGCAAATTATTTGCTAAGGTGTAAAGAATTTGTTTCTTGCTCTCACCTAGTCTAATTTCACATCTTGCTGTCTCACTGTTGCTCCAAAGACATAAATATATATAAAAAACATGCATATGTGCAAGTACATAATGATTTTTTTCTAATAGGCACTTCTGACTGAGATAAACCCTTGCTGTAGAATTTGACTGCATCAAATTCAGGCATATTCTTAGTGACACATTTAGCATATGGAATTAAAAACCATAGAAACCACTCAAAGAATTTAGATTTCTAAACAAGAATGGTGAAAATTTCACCCACAATTCAGAACAGCTGTCATTGAGTTTCAAACTGGTTTGTACTTCTTGGTTTTTCCTCTGGTTTTTATGTTTTTAAAAATACTCCATAGCACATCTATAATATTTTATGCTACACACCCAACTAGCATTTACAGTCATTTGTTAGTAACTGATACTTGGAAGGTTACAGAAGGCTGAACTCCATGTACATCCATAATACAAGGAAGCACTATTACAATGTATTTGTTGAGATAATGAGGCAGGAAAAACAAACAAAAAAGACACCACTGCTGTAGCTGATTTTACTTTTAAAACAGTCCATTAAATGTCTTTTGGCAAATAACTTATTTAAATCAATGGGCAGGTCAGGGAATCATTTCTGTGGCTCCTAATAGAATTCTAAATTTCTTTGTTTGATTTCTTTTATTGCCATTGGTTGCATCAGACATCTGGGAACAAGTTAAAGAAATCCCAACAATAAAAAGGAAGTTTTGTGACACTGAGGTCAGAGAGTAGAAGGCTACACTGAGAGATCAAACCTACCACAATGAAGAACGTGCATCCTGCAAGGAAAGGAGGGCCCATTCTTTTTCCCAGGGCAGTACAATTTCCCTATGTGATTATATATAAAGAGCTCAAATTATTCATGCTAACACTTCCATTAGGGTCAGCTGGAGTGCAGTGAGCAGGATGTGTAAGAGCATTTCCCTGGAATCAGCAGGGACCAGGAACTCTGTTGTGCTAGATATGGTTGAGACACACTGAAGGCTCTTCTGGGCTTTTATTGTCTAAACTAAAAACAGTAAGAGGAAGAGGGAAACAGAGGCAAAGTGCAATTAGCACCTTGATGCACCTTAAAGTATTTATTTACCTTAAAGTAAATAAATGTTAGTTTCTAATAGCATAAATGTCTAACTTTTTGCTAGACCATGGCCAAACTGACTTGTCAAAGATCATACACATAATACCTGTGGAAGAGTTAAGGACTGAGTTTCATTATTCTAAAAGCAGAAGTACATCAGTTTCCAGCCCCAAACAGTTAATCCAGGGAATAACATGCTATGCATATTTACTTCTTTAACAGGAGCTTTACTGTATCTTTGTAAAAAGATACAAAAGATTAAGAAGAATAAAAAGGATCTAACATATTAAAAGATTTTTTATTATTATTTAAATGATGGGGAAAACCTAGAAAGGATAAAAGCAACCAGATAGCACCTGTTTATATTATTCATGTACCTAGAGCATTTATAATGTATAAAATATTCATTTTAATATAAATATTGTAAAACTGCCTCCCTTACTATCATTTTGAATTTAGTTCCCTGTAAGGAACATGATAATATTCTCTATGATAGAAGGGAGGATTTTTTTCCTTTATCAAGCCAAGTGTCTGCTAGAACAAGTTAAAATCAAATGCTCCTCTTAAGCATTTTTTTCCATACTCAGCCTTTCCAGAACCAGAGGTGCTGTGTTGTGAAGCCTCTGAAGCCATGGCTGGACAACATGACAGGATGTAGCATGAACTGTTTGACTGAATCAACCACAAAGCCAAAGGAAGCCACAGACTGTCACATTGAGCAGAAGGCATCTGATGGAAACTTCTTGTGACAAATTAAAATCTTTCTGAGCTCTGAAAAGTGGGTACCAAAGCAGTTCCCTAAATAAAATTCACTACCCATCAGTCCTTGTATTTACAGTGGTTTTCAGGCAGTTATTTCTGCTGTTTCTTCATTCACCTAAATCATGTAGTTAGCAGGAGCTATAACAAAAATGGATCATTTAAAAAGTAAAATCAGCTACAACAGCAACGTCTTTTGTTTTGCTTAGCCTTTAGAGCCCTTGAAAAACTCTTTTCTAAGAGCTGACAGGACTTTACAGCACTCAGGAGCTCACAGAGCTCAGCTCTTCAAATAAACAAGTCATCTATGAATACATTTATGCAATTACACCCCAATTACAAAGACCCTTAAGAGCTCTTATAGAGAGACCATGCCCATGCCCACTAGACATCATCTACATTATCAACTTCCATGCACATCCTTATGTTTGTCTCAGGTAGTGCATTATTGAGGGCTTGCCAATCAATTTTTCTGAATTCTAAATATTTTTCTATGAAGTGCTGAGAAATTCTTACCATTTGCATAACTGCTACCAGTCTGTCAATGACTCTAAGCCCAAACCATCTCCTAGTTTCAGTTTTGTCCCTAAAAATGCTGCCTTATCCTTATTTCATAGAGCAGTACTTTCTCACATAATTAAGTAAAGCTAAATATTGAACTCTAGGTGTTAGAGTAAATTGTTTTACCTAGATTGCTGCCATTTATTGCCTCATTTCCACAACGATGTCTCACTGCACACTGACAACTGCAAACTGTTCACTTAGAAATCTCTTTCCACATACTTTAGTCTTGACTTACCAGTAATTTAATTTTTTATCTTTCCAGTATAGGCACTGACAGGTCACATATATCAGAACATAAAGAGTTGTCATGGCAGATCAGACTACTGGGCCATCAAAGCCTGGTAGTCTGTCTTTCCTGTATCTCAGAGGAAGGTGCAAACCCCCACAACATGATAAGCAATTATGCAATGGAACCCATATGGGCAACATTTCTTTTTCACTTCCCCAATCAGCCTATACCTAGAAGTGAAAGATGCTATCATCCCTTCATCAGTTTCCTATGCTGTGCATGACAGACTCCCTTCCCCGGTGATTGATATTCAACAAGACTCTGTCGCAGCTAATAGGCTCAAAATCTAATTTGGCCAAAGAAGAACAAGACTAAAAAGCAAGGTTAGCAATAAAATTGTGTTTGAAAATAAGAGAAAAAGAGGGAATCTGCAGCATTAACTTTGTTGAAGTTTTATACACAAGCTGTTCAATGAATTCAGATTCACACGTGACTAGTGAAGAAGACAAAGCAAATTTTATGATCTCTGAAAGGGCCATTTGGAACAGTCATGGAGTTTGTGGCCTGGATTTATCAGCTCTCCTACAGTAAATTCTGAATAATAGTCTTTAATGGTAAAAATCACTCATGAGAAGATGCTGCTTTTATTCATACATCCTGGTGATATTTTGCATGTCATCTTCCCTGAAAAGCACAGTCCAAAACTACATCCTTGTGCATTAATTAAATTAATCAAAGTGTATAATCCCATTATCCCGTAATTCTAGCATTTCTGGACCTACTGCTCAACAATCTGTTGAGCTCAGAATAACTCAGTTTATGTGATTTCCAGTCTACTTTGTAATTATTTTCTGTAATTGACAGCAGATTATGCAGAATATCCCACAGAGATCATCAAACCATCTCTCTCTGAGCTCTCTCTGGCTTTAAAAAAATCCTTGAGATGTCAGAGGACTGTGAGTTCAGATATCCTTTTCCATAATGAGTGGTCATATTTCCATTCTTTCAAACCCTTATTTTTATCTAAAATTTGACCTTCCTTCCTGAAGGAAGAGCCAGTTTGAACCTTGCTTTATGTCTGCCGCAATGATTTGCACTTGCACCTGTCTGAGCTCATAGGATGGGCCTGGTAATTGCTCCACTGTTGGTACCACCCCAGCTCAGCAGGCAGGGGCAAGATTATTAGATATTTTAAAGTTAAGATTTCATCTACATGATCTGACAGACTGATGTAACTCAAACTGCAGTATTTTTAGGCATTGACTAATGGTTAATTAACCAGCATATGAGAAATATCTGCTTTCCTGCTAGCACCCCAGAGCTCATTGATCTACCTCCCTGTAATACACATAAAAAGATGGCATTTCTTTCAGCACTGGCTCTTTGATTGAATATTTGTCTTTGTCACTAGTCAATAACCCTAGCTCCTAATGACTTTTTAAAAACAAGTCTTCAAACACTAATTTGTATGTTATTTAGTCAGATTTTCTTTAACTGCAGGCATATCCTAAATCCCTCGCTACTCTCCTAAACTACATAGGTAACCTAAAAATATATAATGCAATATATTAAAGGTAATCCACTGCCAGCCTTAGACAGAGACTTTTTCCAGCTTATTAAGATCTAAATGATTCCCCTTAGGACCTCTACCATGTGCAAATGTGAGGCTGCCAAGGGTCACTGGGTTCAAAACTGAAACTCTCATTTTCACATCTCTCCAACGTGGGCTGAAGAAGCTGCACTGAAAGCTTTGTGCAAACACCCTTCTCTAATAACCAATAACAAAGAAGACATAGAAGCTTGATGCTGAAACAGAATCTCAGCTATAAAACTGGTCAATATTCAGCTCTACACGTTCTGGTCAATATTAAGTTCTACACAATCTTTTCCTGACTCTCATACATGATAGGCATATATGTCTAAGGAGATACAATTACCTATGAGAATTATATTCTGGGATGTGTAAAGAGACCAGGGAGCAAAGTCATTTGAAGCAAGGGACCCAATTAGGAATGCATTAAAATTCCAGTCTCTAAGTTGTACTAGGAAACTCAGAGCTTGACTGCATCTGCTTAACATTGGGATGTACCTCCAGGAGTAACCAAATATCTCTAAATTATTCCTGTCTACAGGGACTGGTATGGCTCAAAGACTAGCGTGATGTGACAAATGGATTTGGATGCTGTCCTCTTGAATATTCTTGAGACTGGGCATTGTTTTTTGGGAGCTTTTTGGTTTTTAATTGTTTTTGGGGTTTTTATAGCAATGTCAAAGAGAGGGAGAAAAAAATTAAAGGATTATTTCAGCGTTTGGACAATCCACATAACACCTGAATTCCAGAACAAAGTATCAGCCCAATTTCTATCAGATTTTTCATGTAGAAATACAATTAAAGAAATACAATTAAAATGGACAAACTGCTGTAAGTTCATTGCATTATGCTCCACATGTGATTACAGTTCCTTTCTGGCTGCAGTTCAAGTTGGGTTTCCATCACGTTTACAAGTCCTTGAACAGTCTGGGATCTTGGCATGTTAGAAAGTGATTTCCTTAAGCATCCCTGCAGAAAGAATCTTTTTTTAAATGGTCTTCAGCCTCACATGGTAAAAGTACATTAAAATAACAAGAGATTTGGAAGGAGAAGGTGGTGGTAGATAAAGAAGATATGATAATTCTTGTAGTGGGTAATGAAGATACTTCATTGGAAAAATTCTTTTAAGAGTGAAATCAGGAATTACACTGTACTTTTACAATTCTAAATCTGTTAAGTGAATATTGACTTTGGGCTTAGCAAGCTTACTTTGCTTAGCAAGCACCAAACTCCAAACTGCACAAAATTAAAGGTGCTTTTCCACATTTCACAATTGGAATCACGTCCAAGAAATGTTCAGTAACAACATGAAAAGATTTAGAGGTCACTGAAATTCCAGAGGGATAAGCATTCCTCTGTGATTTTTGCAGTGCTTCAAAGTTTGTACAAATAGACTTTCTTGTGCAAACTTGGTGGGCCAGTTACAAAAATATCAGCAGTTCCAGACAACAACAAGAACCTAAAAAATTCTCACTTAAATCACATTAAAATTTTCCAGATGATGCTTTACATCCCTTCCAAGGAGACATCATCTATAAAAACCTAAAAAAATCTATTATTTAGCAATTAAAATCCCATCAAAACTGTCATTTATCACCACACAGTGCAAACACATGCTCATATTGTTCAGACCCTGGCCAGCCTGAGTTTTTTCTTTATAAATAAACCCAAATAACAATATAAATATACATGAGCCTGTAATTTGCTGACCACAGTAGTCTCAACATTTTCCATTTTTAAATCAGATTAAAGGGGACCTTCTAGATCTGGGTAACCACCTGGAAGCCCACAAGTAAATTCTTCCATGTGGCAATTCTACAGTCAAAAACCCAATTTTTATTGCCTATCTTGTAAATAACAGACAAGTCCTACTGCAAATAATTTCATTGGAAAATATGTACATAAATATAAATATAAATATATATCCTATTTAAGATTACCTCCATTTGAGAGGCTGAGAAGAAAAGAGTATTCAAAAGTAATGATGTAAATCTCACAGTTTGAGTTTGTATCTAACAACTACTGCCCATTGAAGCAAGAGAGTCCTGTCTCAGTTCACAAACTGCTGAAAACAGTTTCTATTTTCCTGGAGTTTTATAATTATTCCCTTTTGACTTTATAAAGCAGACTTAGTTTAAGGTCTTTTATAAACCAAATGCCTCCCACTTTCAAACATTAATTGCCAAGATAGGAGCAACAGTTCTTTATTAAGTAAGCAGGAAATAAACTAAATCTGCTGTTAACACTCTGGTTTAACAGTTTCTGTAAGTGAAATGTCACCTGGCCACTTGAGAGACAAATAATGCCAATTTCAGTGAACATGACCTGTTTTCTCCACCCTTGGGGGATAATGCATTTAGTGATAATGAAGAGTAAAGATAAGCTATGTTTCTGAGCCTGTACATCCTTTTGAGCTTTAAATTCATAAGTTTTAGAGAAACAAAAAAAGAACAATCAAGGGTCACTTAAGAACAACTACAGGTATGTACAACAGTAATATCCAGATTGAGAAGTCTGTCAGAAGTTCTGGAGATTTGAGGAGGTACTGTATCTCCTAGTTGTGTTTTTGCTCAAAGCATAGGCCTGATGCTGAAATCACAGCTGATATCATAGGTAAAACTGCAAAACCAGATTCAAAATAAGGATTATTTCACTCCTGGTATCTTCTTTGGATATCAAGTAGCAACAGAAAAACAGATACATGAAGGATGAAAAAGAACTTCATCATTTGCTTTTGGCATTGACCTGAGCCCACTGTTACACCTGTGATAATGTAGCAGAGATCGAACCAGATACTCTGTATTCCAAATTCAGCACTGTTACACTGGCCACAACCACACTGTAACACTAAGGACTGCATTGGCTAAAAACAAGGAATTTGACTTTTCACTACCAAGATTGTCCAGATTTTGGCTTTGAGACACAGTTCTGTGAGATGCAGAACAGCCTCAAATGTCTGGGGCTACATTGAGTAAAGAATTGGTGAATATATGGAGAAATAGTTAGATACTCTTTTTTCATCTGAGACAAAGCAGTGTAACATTTCCAGAATATTTTTAGAGCTGTTGTATTGATAGAAGTCATTCAAGTTCACTGTTCAAATATGCCAGGAGCTGCACAGGAGCCTACAAAAGCCAGAAAGAGGAACTGAGTCTGCACACAGTTAGGCCTTCTTGGGCTGGAGCTCTTCTGTGCCTTGGAGAGGTTGAATTTCACCATTAAGAAGAGGCATTATGTCCAGTTTAGGTTGTTTCTTAAGTTAGACATTAAAAGGAAGGAATGAGGACACTGTAAGAGCTGCACTGAGTCAGATGAAGGACCAACTGCTCAGCATCTCAAAGGAAGAACATAAGAGGACACTCAGGAGAGCAGTGTAGGAAACAGGACAAACACAGAATGGTGCCTCCCAGGAAATATTTTGCCATCTTCCCATCAGTCAGACTTAGTGGCTTCTTAAAAGTTGTTTTCTATTTAACAGCTGCTGAAGGACCTCTTAAATTGTGTGATTTCTCCTTGCATCCATTTACACTTCTGGCCTTCAGGAAACCCTGTAGATTTTACAACTTAACTTAGATTTTGCCTGGCTGAGTATTTAACTTTATTTCTTTGAAATCCACTCAAAATCCACTTTGAAATCCAATCAAAACTTCATTGGGTGCCCCAGGGGCTTTTCCTGTGTCAAACACTGAACAACCCCTCCCTGTCCATCCATTTGTGATCTGTGATTTCATAATCTTGTTTTAGTCAAACTTTATCACTTCCTTCCCAAATTGCTCCCTTCTCTAATTTCTAGTCAGCTTCATCTCTTCTCATATGACGTAATTTACAGTCTCTGATCACTCCTAACATCCTGTATTACTTACTGTATATTTTCTGATGTAGAGAAAGACAATTGACAGATATACCATGAGTATATCTGAGTATATATATATCTGACAGATATACCATGGTATATCTGAGTATACCATGGATCAGTGTCATGGATCACAGACAAAGGGATGTTTTGTTTTGTTCACAAATCCTTTCTTAATAATTTCCAGCTCTGTGGTTTTTTGATCACTGCTGAACATTGAGCTGCTATTTTCAGAGACTCTTTGAAGTATTTTCACAATCTCATTTCTGATTAGTAATATCAAAAGTCCATTTGGTTTTATAGGCAGTCACTTTTCACTTCTAATGTGATTTTGCATTTATCATGCAAAGTACTACCAACACTAAATTATATCTGCTGTTTCATTTGCCTGTCACGTAGCATCCCAGTATCCTTTTGCAACATTTTGCAATCAGATTTAGATTTTATTATCCTCAGCAATTTTATATCATCTGCAACTGTCACCTCAATATTCCTCCCCTTTCCAAACCATTTACAAATATGCTGAAAAGCAAGGTAGCAAAACAAGGTCCTAACAGATTCCAAATTTCCTCCACAGCAAGAAATGATCCCATATTCCTATTTCTGGTTTTTAGATTTTCTACTATTTTTGAAGTATTTTATATCATCCCAAGGAGATTTCATTCCTTTAACAACAGTATTTGCTCATGGTTTTGTGAAAAACTTTACTGATATCTGAATAGAGACCACTATGCAGATCAGAGAGGTGCTCACTGGCTCCTTCAAATAACAAAACAACCTGAGAGCTGATTGTTTGCTCTATAGAAGAGGATCACAGATAGAAGTTTACCTATTATACACATGCTATCTACAGGCAGCTTAAATACATTTTCTGCAAATTCACCAGGGTAGAAGCCAGACTAAGCCATTCATTCCCAGTTGTCAGAGTTACCACTAAGACCTTTCCTAATTTTGTGCTACTGATAATTGCAAAAAGAAGTTGATTAGACAATGCAACAAAGACAACCACTCAGAAATTTCCTACCTAAGTTCCTTTAAAACCCTTGGACAAATACCATCAAGCCCTGGTACTGCCCATTTTACTTCAATAGCTTCATAAAAATTATACTGGAGAGAAAATGTAGAAAATTACTACCTCCACAGTGAACACTAAGACATATACCTCAGCCATATTTTCTACTCTGTTCTTACTGCTTTTGTTCCTTCTTAGTCTTTCTCCTTTTATACATGAGTAATTTATCTGCTGCACAATCTCTCTGGCAAATCTCCATGAGTGGCTGGTAACTTGTTTCCTCAGGGAAGTTTCTAATTCTCCCAGGTGCAATGAAGTCTGTAAAATAAAGCATGACAGAATTTCAGTTTGCATTCAAATGAGAACACAGAGTGTCCCTGGCACCTTGAGCTGTCATTCAAACCTGTGCAAGGTGGATGAACAGTGTGGCCACTCTTATTAATTATGGCAAAGGAAGGAAGACAGTGGAGTATCAGCTCAACCAGGATTATACTGTGCCTGTGGGATTTTACAATTAGATAACACTTGGCACTGAAATGCTAGTGTGATATCTGAAAAGAAATCTCAAATAATTTTTTGCAAATGGGGAGCTTCTTTGTACACTTAATGAACACTCTATTTGCCTATTAGAAATGTCTGGTTTGCTACCTAAACCCAAGAGTTTATTTCCTGCTTGACCACTCAGTGCAAAGTTAATGAAATACTTGTGGAATATATATTTACAATATCTGTGGAAACAGCAGGTCTGAATATAGATTAATATTCTCTGGAGCTGGAAAATTGTATAGCCCAGTTTTTACTTATGAACAGGGAACTGAATAAAAGTTTCAAAAGCAAGACTCAAAGAATAATTTATGGGGGTTTGCAGAGGTTCTTGTTTGTTTGTTTGTTTGCTTTCAGCTGGGCAGAGTTTACAATACTTCTTTAAAATCTGAATTTTTACTGTCCATAAAAGGATAAGGATACAGTTAAATCCTAACTGCAAAGTGGAAAGGATACAGTTAAATCCTAACTGCAAAGTCTTACTCTTGTTAAAAAACAGGGCAGTTGTGTGATTATGGGAGAAGGACAGGAACATTTTCTATTACTTACTCTTATATTTAATCAGAGTTAAACCAAGGTTATTCTACAGCAACTTCAAATTGTGACTAAGAAGAGAGAGTGTGACTCCTCAAGATTTCACTTTGTGATCAGAATATTAGTGGGATTGGATACTGTTTGAGCTTTTCAGAATTTTATTGTACTGCATTTCAAAAAGCATACATGAGGTCCTGAAAAATCAGAGCAATCAAACAAAAAAGCAAGATACATTCTTGAACAAGAACAAGAGTTTTCTGATCTCCAGCACAGTGGTGTGAGTCAGTTATCATTTTGCAGTAAATTCAATTCCATCAATAAAGCTGAGGTAGACATCAAACAGAAAACTTTAAAAGCATATCTTGGAATCCTCAAGCATGATTATTTCGTTCAGCAAAGAATAGACAAAAACACTTTTCAGGAAGGTCCTTTTTATCTTATCTCAGGCTCAAGTTTCTTTTTTTCCTGTTTTTTTTTTTTTCTCCTTTTCTCCTTTTTTTGTTTTGAAGTCATGTCCAACATTAATAATACAATACTGAGCCTATCACCAAAGAGTCCATTTAGTGTCTGCAAAGCTAAGAGCCCTTTATTCAGAGGAGCTTATGAGTGGCTTATAAAAGAAGGGAAGAAATCCTACACAGAGGGATGAAGCCCTTCCAGAAACCAGGCAACAGGGCTTTGAAGGAAATGCAGATTATAAAGCAGATTCTCTCTAGTGCCTATCCCAAGTGCTTTACTGCTGTGGCAATACAAGAATAACATCATGTAACACTGTGTCTGTCTACCTGACACAAGAGGGGGGCTATGAAACACAACAAAGGCAGGAATGCTGAATGTAGTCCCACTCACAGGGAATAGATTACTATATCTATAATATTTTCTCTGTCTGCATTCTCTAATAATAATAATATATAATTCATCATAACAGATCTTGCTATTATGAAAGGCAAAGTACATTTTATATGTGTGCTGTAATTTTGTTGTACAGTGTCACAAGTCAAAAGGGAACACATCTGACATGCACTTCCCTAGAGAAAGCTTTATGGAGGTATTGCCTGTAAATCCCAGAGCTCTTCTATGCTCTAGTCATGTTTCTCCACCTTACAGTAGTTTATTATTTGAACAACTGAAGATGGAAAACTCAACAAGTCTGCTATATTAAAAGTACCATTAAGCAATTCTGGAGTTAGCACTGGTGATTTCTGTGCATTTATGTTTTATGTTATCAACCATTGCTGTTCTGTAACCACAATTCTCTGAAATTCAGCGCAGAGAAGTGCCAAAGAATTGGTCCCACAACACAGACAGTCCCAACTGTGTTCAATGTCTGCCTAAGATTATTCCTGTCCTTTCATGCTGAGTGCACAGCAAGCAAGCAGAAGTTGGCACAGATGTGACTCCTGCCCCTTGGCTGCCCGAGTTCTCTGTTATTCCAAAGCTGTGACTGGCACTCTGTCACACCAAGGAGTTTTTGCCATCCACTCAAGGCAGTACCTGCAAGTTTTGGACACAAAATCAAGCAGGAGAACACTGTCAATAGATGATACCTTGAATGTCTCTACCAGAATATAATTGTTTCTCTCGTGAAAAAACAGGCCTCACAGTAACACAAAAGCTCTTAGTTAGCAACAGATACAGCTGAGATGTACAGTCCCAGCCTTACACAATGTTTAGGGGGCTTCACACAACCAACAGATGTGTCAACCATCTTCTTTAATCACTTTAATTACTTCTGTAATGATTTCTCCTTGCACCAAGGGTTAGGGATGAGTACATGGAGTCCTGGAGAGATGCAAACAGGCAAGATGAGATGCCAGCACCAGGCCTTAATGGTCCTAATCAACCTCTCCTGGGGCCTCCACCCACTCTCTTCCTATGGTCATGGAATGAGCAAGCAGATGGGTGGAAGTTTCAATGCGGGACAGGCCTGGCAGAGCTAAATCTGAATAATTGCTGGCCTACTTGTCCCACAGTAAATGCAGAATAAACATCTTAGTGGTCAGTTCAGATTCTACTGACACTTCAGTGCTGCAGGGGGTTACGCTCTCTCTTCTTCCAGTCTCTTGCTTACTGTGATCCAAGAATCCAACGTTTCCAAACTTTCTCTAGGAAAACCCCTTAAGCAGGGAGCCTCCTCACTTATGCAATTTGCACTTCCCTAATCAAGGCAGGTAATTTGCTCATAGCTGCCAAATTTTTCATGCAGCTATGTCAGATATAAATGCTGTGGAACGTGTAGTGTACCATCCTGTCCCTGAATGGGAGATCTGGTTGACATGATCCAGCTTGAGAACTGTAAGCCAATAAAGGCTACTGTTCCCTTTGGGAAGAGCTCTGCTAGGAAAACACTGTTGTATAATACTTCTGTATAAGAACTTATCAAGCTCAAAAGTGACTGCAGTGTTAGGTCAGCTCCTGTATATGAGCTATACAAATTAAAACCATAATAAATGGGAAAGAACGAAAGTGCTGTAGTTGCTGTTATTTCACCTGCTTTGTTTCCCTGTGATGCGAGCCCATTACACAAACCTCAGAAGATCATATAAGAAGTTCCACATCTTACACAGAAGGATGTCCCAGGCTTTGATCATTCAGTGCCTCATAAAGTTTCCAAATCCCTAACCTGTCATTAAAGGCCAGTGAGCTTTTCTAAGCAGGAACACAGCACAATGCTGGGTGAAAAGCAAAACTCTGAGTACTCAGCATTGCTGCAGATGCCTGTGGGTGCAGACAAGTGCCTTTCAGCATGCATTCGTAAACCTCGAGAAAGTGAATCATCATTTTCTGTCCTGTGTGGAGAAATCCCACAGGAATGTCACCAAACACCAGCAGGGATTTTTGTCCACTGCCACCAAACCATACCCATTTTGTTAATTAAAAAAAATATTTATTTCCTAACCATTTCCTGAAGATTCAAGGCATGTGATGAATATTGCGACAGAGATAGACCAGAGTTCTGCATCTCATTATAACCTACAGGCATGTTTATTTAATTTACATGACGTTGTGGAGGTGACCAGAAAGTTTTTTACTTTGATGTTTGTCCTTATGAAAGAAGGCTGTATCCATACAGAAGAGCAGGATTGGCCACGAGATGTCACCCAGCCTCTATGAGCTCTGAGGCAGGCTGGAGGGAACAGAGACCGCTCTGAAGCTGAGCCGAACGAGAGACTGTCCAAAGCAGTCACCTCCTCCCTGCACCAACACACCGCTTCCTCTGCGCTAATGGCTCTCACAGGCCAACTTCTGGTGCCGTGCAGAGCGTGTTTTACGGACAGCCTAAGCGGCTGAACAGACACAAATACCTCATTCTAATGCTTAGGAAACGTGTGGGCCGGGATAACGCGTCCGCCCAGCGCGGGCAAAGCCGCGCTGCTGCCGGCGGCTTTGCTGAGGGAAACCCTCGCAGGAGGGGGACGAGCCCGGGGCGGCAGAGGCCGGGAGCCGCCTCCGCTCACTCACCACGGCGGGCGGCGGCTGTCACCGTGCCCGGTGATCGTGGCCGTGCCAAAACACCCATGCCCGTGCCCACGGCCGCGGCCATGGCCGTGGCCGGGCGGTTCCCCTCAGGGCCGCCCTGCGCGCTCGGCGCCCGGGCACGCACTTTGCAGACGCTCCCTGGCTGCGCCTCGCCCTGTCACAGGCGCTTCCGGCCGCGCGCGCTGCCCCCCCCCCCCCCGCCCCGCCCCGCCCCGCCCCGCCCCGCCGCGCTGCGCCCCCGTGCGCGGCCGGCACTTTGCAGACGCTCCCCGGCGCCGCCCGCCCCCGCCTGGCCCGTCCCCCGGCGGCGCGGCCGCGCCTCCGCCCGCGCTCGGCCATGGGCGCTGCGCCGCGCTCCGCCCGGCGCGGGGACCTGCGCGCCGCCCGGACAGGTGAGGCGGCACCGCGCTGCGGGGCCACCGGGGCTCCGCCGCCGCGCCCAGCCCCGCCGCGGGGGTCGCTGCAGCCGAGCGGGGGGGGCCGCACGCTAACAACAACACCCCCCCCCCGCCCGGCGGCATCGCCCCCGCCTGCCCGGGCGCGGCGGCGGGCGCGGAGCGGGAGGGATGCGGGCACGGGGGCAGCGCCCAGCGGCCGCCCCGGAGCGGCGGGGCCCGTGCTGGCCGCGGCCCGGCCGCCCCCGTCACCTTGCGGAACGACCTTCCGCGGCGGGGGGAGCCGCGGGGCCCCGGGCCGGGCGCGCCGGGCGGCGGCTGCGGGCGGGGGGCGGCCCCGGGCGCACCGAGAGGGTTCGCCGAGCGCGGCGGCGGTGCCGCGGGTGGGAGGATGGATGTTGGGCGAGAGTCTGTTGAAATCTCCCCCTTGTGATGCCATTTACAAGCTCTCGGTTCCACCCGGTTTGGTGGTTTTGTTCCCTCTCCAATGCTTTGTAAACCTCTAGGAAGTGAATTTGAGAAAGAGGTTTTCCTGAAAGCTGTCACCTCGGTGCCAAACGTGCCTTGGGCTGCCATAGCTACTACTTTTTCTCTTTTTTTTTTTTTTTTTTTTTTTTTTTTTTTTTTGTAATTTGCCAGAGGTTTGGATTGGAAAACACAGTGCTTTTTATTTGCCAGCTTCAGTGTTTCTGTCACATCAACATCACCTTGTGGTTTGGTCGCAGGGATTTCTGTGTCAAAATCGCATCAGGCTGACCTGATGTGATTGCATAGGTGTGCGGACCTACATTGAACAAGCATTGTATTGTTTTTTCTTGAGTTTCAGCAACTGTTTAATGCAAAGTTACTTTGTAGCACGTTTAGGGGGAAAATAAGTGTCACTCGGTTTTGCGGAAGTAAATCTTGGTCGAGGCTTTCCCCGCTGTCAAGAGTCTGTAGGTTCCATCTTTCCCAGCTGTGCTACAGTATCAGTCTCATCTTTGGAGAGCATATTTTTCCTGCCGGCATTGGGGTCAGCAAACCTGAGAAAATGAATTCTCGATTCTTGCACTAGGTCTTGTTACATCAATCTCTCTTGATAACTGCAGCAAGAATAGAACACTTTAAATGAAGGCTTACTCTTGAGATTCGTGTTATTATTCAGTCTTATTTGCCTAAAAAGCTCTGTAGCCTTGTCCCCATGAAATAGTATGATGGCTTTTTCAACAACATGACTCATAATCCTAAATACAGGAATGAATTTTGACTTAGTGCTGTGCAAGTGCTTTATCTCAGCAAACAGCTTTGTGTGTAAAATGCCAGTAGGGTGGAGGGAGTCGCTGGCACTCATCTGCTAATCTCTGTCCTCGGGAGGACAGCGTTTAAAGTTGCTTCCAGACTGGGGCTATGTCTTTGCTCCCAAATCAATGAGGTGATCTCAGTTCTTCCAGCATAATTTTGCCCTTTCATAAAAAGCTTTCAAAAAAACGGTTAGTTCTTGGTTTCTACATTATTGAAACCATTTTGCCTGGGGACGCAAAGTTCAATTTAGTCTGAATGGATGATTTACCTTTTTCCTTCTTGATTTCTGTGTAATGACTCTGACTGTAGTTCATGAGAAACCCTGCTTGCTGCAGCACCCACGGTTCACATAATTACTGCTGCTTGTACCAAGCCTAGCAATAGGGGAAAAGCCTTCCACCTTTCTTTCTGGTGCTTTTATTGCATTCAAGGTACTTTCACTTCAGCTTTCCCTTCTTTGCCAATCTGAGGTGTAGGGAGTAGTTTGCTCTTTAAATGGCCCGTGGAGCAGTATGTTTACTGAAAGAAATGTCTATTCTTCCTGATTTAACATATGCAGGCTGTTTCCTGTTGCTCTTATGTAGAATATGGATTTATTTTGTACGAACAGAATAAGGATTAAATAAGAACATATGCTTCCTCTTTTCTGAGTGATAAATCCATCTTGCTGTCCCGGAGGAAGGCAGCTTATACAGCCTGGACTGAAAAGATGCTGAAAGACAAAGTGACTGAGTGCTGAATATAAGAAGATCAGGTTGTCTAAGCTCCCCAAACTAGACTGCCTAAAACTTGGGAAGCAGCCAGCAACACTGGGTGCAAATCATGTAAAATCCTTAATCTGCTTCATGAAATAGAACCTGGCAAAATAGTGAAGCGTTCTGAATTCTTAAAATGACTTAGAATAAAGACAATTGCTCATCAGTTTTAAGTCTTCTCCCTCCAAACAGATTCCCTTCTGTTCCCTTGTTTTAAAAAGTAAAAGAAAGCTTTGCATTGTTAATTTCTACGCTTCAGATAGTACGTGGAATTTTATTAGCACCACTCCCTTCCCTTCAAGTCTGAAATTATTCCTTTTTTTTATTTCATATGCTGGGTTATGTTTTTGGCATTGTATGCTCCTGTCATCTAACAAGTTCACTGCTTTTGCTTCTGTTGAGTAAAATAGCTTAGTGTGCAGTTTCATTCCTCATCTTGGCTCCAAAATTTTAATAGATTTATTTAAATTTATTAGCTATGTGGTGGGTGTTTTAAAGGCTTATGTGAATGCAGTGTTCATGTTTTCATGCAGTGTTCATGTGAGAAGATGAGACTTGGTGTTTTATGAGAGAATGGGAAAATTAGTTCAGGTTTTTTTTTTTTTCTGAGGAAGAGCAGTCCCGAGGGAGATCCAGTGGCAAACATCATGGTTATTTGCCAACAGATTTTTTGACTTAGTGTTTGCTTAGTCTCTTAAGTAGATGTGGAAACAAATACACTGATGAATATCAAAGTGCCAGGTTCTGATTGCATTTTCACTTCTATCACATTGTCCCCAAAGTATCTGCAGAACTCTTCTGCTTAGCCTGTTTTGGAACCAGAGTACTCCAGCAGCAATTCTTGGGGAAAAATATTGGAAGCAGCTGCTGAGGAAATGAAAATGCTACACAGTGCTAATCAGCTGGGAATCTGATGAGTGGAAACTCTTTCAGGAATCAAGCAGTTTTGCTATTACTGCATCTTCAATTTCAAAAAAAAATTAACTGCTTGGAGTGGAATAAGGTCATTCTTTATTCCTCTCTACTTTTGCAAAGTTAATATTTGTGCATCTCTGTCTTTCATATGCCACATAAACAAAACAAAAAAAATAAACAAACCACAAACCCAGAATACAAAAATCTAACAAATCTCTTGTCCTTCCATACTTCAGAAGAAAGAGTGGAATTTTGCATTTGCTACCCTCTGTATGCCTGCACACTCAAAATCCTCTTGTTTTCTTTCATCTGTACACCTTCTGTTATTGGCATAGAATATTGAAATTTTGAAGGTTTCCTTATCTATTTAACTTTTATTTCTTGAAGAACTCAGACCTATAATGTAATGAAGTATAATTTCTCTGAGGTATAAATCTCACTCAGATCATGTTTTGATAGATTTCTGTTGCTTTTTACCCTGTTTTGTTTTTTACTATTTCTTCCTTGTTCCTGTGAGTTGATAATTTACTGTAAATTATGGCTACAGAGAGGGTGAGTAGAGTTTTGTACAAACTTAGACTAGTTCAGTGGAGGGTTTTGGATAATGAAATAGCCTCTCTACAGTGGATGTGGTTTGAGGAGGAGCCACCATAATGACAAAGCACTGGCAACACAAGCACTGACGCAGCCTCCAGGTGTGAGGCAGTGCCTTTCTGTGGCAGTGCAGATTTTGTCACAGTGGATAGCCTTCTTCTTTTACTCGAGCTGGAATAGTCCAGCTGTCTTGAGATGAATTGTGGGGTTTTGTTCTTGCCTTTCCACAAGGAGAAGTCTTGCTGCTCTAATCAGGTCAATCCTTCAAGCCCAAGGTCTGTGCATGCAGTCAGGCCATGATGCAGCTCTTTCTTTTAGCAACTTCTGCTGGAGAGATTTCATACCTGTGTGACAGCTTGTGTACTAGGGAGACACTGCAGTGAAAGTACAAGAGGAAATGCTTTGGGGGACAGGGATTCCCTCTTACAGTACTCTAAACAGCAAAGTCCTTTTCTCGAAAGCTTAAGTCAATGCTGTGATTCATTTGATTTATTATTTATGGTTTGTATGAGTTAAGAATCCTGTGATCCTGGCCCTTTGAGTCTCACAAGGACCTCTTATTCCTCTTAGCCAGCTGTATTTTTTCATATATCCCACAGGCATTCCAAACTGTTTAACCTTGATTATTTGTCTAACCTGCTGATATTTGTCCTACTGATTTTTATATCCTGATAAAGTCCTGTAATCTTTGAAAGTGATCAACCACTTCTTTTGACCTTGTCCTTTAGATAAAAGGATTTCCCTAGATTACAAGTAGCAGGCTGAACTTGATTTTACTTTAATTGGTTGTTGCTCATGGGTCATGTAGTTTGTTACATTTCTTTATATATAATCTTTGACATGAAATGTATTCCTTGTGGTTATGTTTCTCTAGAATAGTTTTAAAGCTAAAAGCTTTTTTTCACTCTTGTTAGAGTTAGGTAATGAGGTTATTGCTGCTTGTTCCCATTGCCTATTGAGGTTTGTTCCTCCTTTCCTGTGTGCACTGTGACTGGTTCAGCTTTTTATTTAACCTGAGCTGCTAGCAAGGCGTTCTCAGACAGCTGCTAATGGAGCAGTAGATTGCATACAGGTAAAACTCCTTCACCAAAAGGGTTTTCAGGCTTTCAGAATGCCCAGGGCTGAGTCAGCATCCCTGGAGGTGTTCAAAAGACATGCAGACCCTTGGACTCGATGTTCTCAAGCACCTTTTCCAACCAAAGAGATTTTGTGATTCTACATTGCTGTAAAAGGTACAAAATGCAGTGAATTACCGTTCCTGCCCAAGATTATGTTGTGAGAACTGGATGGTTTTTGATCTTTGGAAGATGCTGAACATTTGGGTTCTGCCACATTGTGTCATAGTCCTCTTGTCTGCAATGTGTGACCAGAGTGGATTAACACATTTTTGCTGTTTTTCTAATAAAAATCTTCTGTATGAGCATATATTCCCTTGGGCAGTAGTTCTCTTGAGTTTGAAATGCTGTCTTATCCCTCACCTCTCTTTTTTTTCTGTCCTCACCCTTTCTCTCTGATCCTTTTCTGCAGAGAACTATTACTGTTCAATGCAGCTTCAATGCAGTTTTTGAACTCTGCAGAATGCATGTGATATGCCTGGAAGACAATTTCAAGTATTTAAGGACCCACATAACTAAACTTTTATTTTCTCTTCTGTTTTGACCTTCTTTTTTATAAAATGAAGCATAAAATGTATTTTGATTGAAGATGCACTGTCTAAAACATTTCATTAGACACATAAACCTTGTCTGCATAATATACATAACTCCTTCATTCAGTGAATTTGAAAATTGGTATAGTATTCATAATAAACATCCTTGAAGAGATAATCTACCTCCTAACAAGCTTATGTAATTGCTTGTTAAGTAATTTCTGAGTCTCTCTTGATAGGCCCTGTTCAAGTACAGTTTGTGCAATGACTTAATTTTCTGTATTCTAGATTTAGAAGAGTGAAAACACCAGCTCTAAGTTACACCAGAAAGTTTCATGCTGCACCACTACACCTCTGTATCAGGAATTCAAATTCATTTCCTTTCCCCTAGTCTCTGCTTCTCCCTGTACAGGTTTGATCTGACAGTATAGGAAAAAGGTGTGGAACATGCTGTAGAGAAGTAAAAAAAATGATTTCTCAATCTTTACCTCTCAGACTTCAGCCTAGGTGTCTCAGCATATTTGACCCCATTATTAAAGCTGCCTTGTTCCAATCAGTCCCTTAGCACATTGTTTTGGGTTTCTAAGTTCTTGTAAAAATGAGCAGTTTGCTTCCCTGTATTTATTTTTGTGAAATGCAGTTTCTCTCTCAGGATTATTGATCCTCCAAGGGCATGGTGAAATGCAGCATCATTCTGTTTACACTTCACATCTCTTTCTTTCTGCAGTTATGCAGCTGCTTTTCTTTTACTAGACTGCAAAAAATCATGCAGGAGCAGAATGCTTCCAGTGGCTTTTCTGCTGAAGCTAACAGCTATTTTACTACACATTAAATTAACCAGTTTTGAATACTTAATCTAATTTTAAGGGCTTGTAATCAGGTTGCCATATTTTATGGTTAAACTTTAAATATGTTTATGGTTATAGCTTAAAATAAAACATTCGCTTGTTACTTTTAATAGAAATTTTCTTAAATACCAGTAGAGTTTTTTTAAAAAAAATCAACAATAATAGTTAAAAAAAAGAATTCTTTTGATAACTTAACTTCTTTTGAAAGACAAAATGTGCTCCTTATAAATAAGCTGTGGGTCTTGTTGGAGTACTTTCCCTGAGTTTTTTCAGCAGCTCAGCATTCCTAAGTTCACGAAATTGGATAATCAGTAAAATAAAAACTTCTGGCTGTATTAATGATGTGAGAAATGAAACCAAATTGAAGCAGTGCTTGGTTCCACAAAGTGATTTGACCTGTTACTGGATCTACATCCTGGTGGTTTGAAGCCTCTGACAGCTTATTGAATCACGTTTTGTTCCCAGTTGTGAATCTTTGTGAAGTCTTTGAGTGTCTGAAGTGACTCCCCTTGGACTCTGGATTGATAACTTAAAGGGATTATTATGATTCCTTTGAGGAAAAGGTTACAGTAACTTTCACCTGACCTATCATAGTAAAATTCTCCCCAAGGTAAATTAGAGAATATTTGAGGGAGCAAGGAGGAGCTCCAGGCTGGAAGGTGCTCAAGGGCTTGGTTTCCATCACAGGTTTCTGCATACTTGCATCTGTGATGAAGTTCTGTGGAAATTGGACTTTCCCAGTGTAAGTTTGGAATTCCCCTTTGGTGGGTGATCCCGTCTGGCTCCTGAACCTGCAAAGGAACAGTTGTTGCAGCACTGCTGATTTGTTACCAGCAGGGATTCAGTGTTGCCACAGGTCTGTGGTGAAAGGGCTGGAGCTTTCCGGTGATGTCAGGAGAGTTTAACCACAGTGGGTGAATTCTGTAAAAGGCACATTGCAGTTTACTTAAGCTCTTTTTGACTTGATGCTGCTTAAACCTCTGGCTCTGTGTACTAAAACCAGCACAATGAGGCCCAAGTGTACACTTAAACTTTCCTTTGAGGGCTGTACTGGCTGATGCAGAGCAAAAACTTGTACCAGGTTTAGCTTCTGTTCAGTTTCCATTAAAGACCTTGTACCTTGATTCATTTCCTGGCATCGTAGTTTCCATATGTACTGGATGCATAGCTTTGGCACTGTGTAATGTCATAGAATGCCACTTCTGAGTCGCTTAAACATGGCTGGGAACACTTTCTTACACACTGAGATATTGGCATGGATGTGGCCGCTTCTAGAGCAAAGAAAACTGTGAGCCTTATAAAAGGAAAAAAACTTCCTTTTTAAAAAGCTGTACTTGAAAAATAGTATTGTAGTTTAACTATGTGTGGAAAACTGTTCTACATCAATTTTACATTTTTTAGACTTAAGAAGGGGGTTAGATGGAGATCTGAAGAATCTGTTTTCTCATTAATTGGGATTTAAAAATATTTTAAGAAGCAGGGGTTCTTTTTCCCCTACATTTGAAGTGCAATTTTTCTTCAACCTTTGTACCTAAAGAAAGGATTTCTTCCCCATCCCCCATTAGTACTCTGGTTTGTTAGAATTGTCTTGGACTCTATTCAGACTGTTGTTTGTACCTCAAGTCTGTTCTACCTTTGAATATTGTTTCCATGGTGGACATGGAAAACTTGAGCTCCATTGCCTACTATCAATATACATTTTTGTGTTTATTTATCCAAATTTAAAAACAAAAAAGCCTCCTTACTGTATAAATTCCTGATGTACAACTCAGATTTCACAGTATTGATTTTGGTGTGCATTATGAAAAGGGTTTTTTAATGAAGGTGTACTCTTGCCCTTTGACAAGCTACAGAATATTTTTAAGTATGCCACCCACCTTATTCTTTAACTGAAATTTGACATTTAATTAAAGAGACTGCTGATGCAGCATTGTAGTTTGGCAGAAATAACTGTAGGAACTTCACAGTCTCTACCTTGCCTGTACTATGGGGATCAAGCGCTTTGCTCAGGATAAAGATGTTTGTCCAGGCCACAAAAATGCAGGATTAAAACCTTCTCATTTGTTATTTTTTAGTGACCAGCTCTGTCGTCCTTGCATTTGACAAACAGAGAAAGAAATCTGTCAAATATTATTTTCATACTTCTTTTTCTTTTGCTAATATATTCTCACTTGTGTTGTGTGTGTGCCTCAGAGCAGTGCTAACCATTGTCCAGTTTACTATGGTGTTCAGGTCTTTATTTCTTTTATTGAAATTTATTTAGGATGTCATGATAGTCATGATAATCTCTCAATCTATTGCATAATTTGGGTTTGGTGTTGTGGGTTTTGTTATGTGTGAGGAGGGCTTTCTAATCCCCTGTTCTGCTTGTAAAAACAGCATGATTTCTATGTTAATCCAGACTTCTGAATGGCTTTTGCTATTTCACTCCAAGCATTTTGTCTTCAGTTTCTAAAACCTAATATTTTTTATTTAAAAAGTTAGGAAATGTCCTTATTTGCCAAACTCCTTGACTTCTTGAATTGATTAAAAGAGAACTCGCTCATCCTGCTCCACCCACTGGACATGCCTAAATAGAATTTTTTTTTTCTGTACAAGTCAAAGTTGATGAAGTCTCTGAATGCTGTATGTGCAGTTGTGCTGAATCTTTGTTATAATCATCTAATAATAGGTTCTAGCTTACCTTGTACCTTTCTGTTGGGTTGCTCATTACCTATTTATGAAAACAGATGATTTGAAGCATTGATTTCAAGCCTTCACAAGGACAGTTGGTCTTCATCTTTTTCTTTGTGACAACAAAGTTTCCTCACAGTTCCTCTTTCCTGGTTTGCTTTTTTTTTTGTTTTCTGATGAGGCTTTTTCAAGTGACCTCAGGATGTCCATAATGATTGAGGGTGTTTTTACTGAAGGTCTGACTCACTGCCCATGTTGCACAAGTTTTGAATTCACAGAAAATGGAAGTAGCACATTGAAACTGGGTAATCCATGAATGTCCAGTAATTTGTCCTAATCTACAGAATTTTTTTCCCTTGGGATTATTAGCACCAGAGTTATCTTCCATGGTTTTGCTAATATAGTCAATATATTACTGGAATAACATATTTGGCTTGATTGTTATAAATGTTTGTGTAGAAATCTAATCTAAGGCTATCATTATACCTCCCAAAGAGAGCTAGTCAGGATAAACAAATGAAAATATTATGGAGAAAATTTAAGTTTGAAACTTTACATTGTCTCAGTGGTCTGTTAGAATGCAGGAAAGCTGAGCAGAGCAAGGCAGCAAAGAAATCTTAATTTAGACAGCTTTTAAAATTCTATCTTCTGAAATGTCCAGTAAATCCATGCTAGCTGCTGTCATGTCATAATTAAGCTGCTTCTTTCAGTCCTGAACCTCAAGTCATATGTTGAGTCCAAACTGTAAGATATGAGTTTTCCCATTGTTAAAATAACAGTCTAAGCTGGAAACTGTTAAGTGATAAAAGGAAGAAATATCATATTCCTCTGAAATACAGAGGAAAATGTTATTGAAAAAATTTATTCTTTCTTTTGTGAGGCTAGTAGCTTGAACTGCTCTTCTCTTTAAGACCACACCTAATAATAGGTATCATAAAATAAGAATAATAATAATAAGTAATCATAATTGACCATAAAATCACAGAATGGTTTGTGTTGGAATGGATTTCAAGGCTCATCTCATTCCAGCCTTCTTGCAGGAACCTTCCACCAGACCAGCTTGCTCAGAGCCCCATCCAGCCTGGCCTTGAGCCCTTCCAGCCACTCCTGCAGTGAGGGCTGGGGTGTTCTGGTGTCCCCCTGCAGTCAGAGCCCCTGGTGGCCTCTGATGGCTCAGGTACACATTTACCCACTTGAGCCAGAAGAATTTGGGTGTAAGGATACCATGGTCTGTGTTGGATCCTCGTGGTTGTAGCTTACACAGCAAATGGACTGCTCAGGATGTTGAAATGCGATAAGATAATGCCTGAAATAGTTATTTGCAGGTTATCTGTCAAATCCTGGCTGCTACAAAGATAAATCAATGTAGCCCAGTGATACGCAGTTTAAAAGAGAAAGGCTTTTTGTATCAACTTTTAAGATGTGTTTGCCAGCACATTTCCCCTGGGAGTTGAAAGGAATGAGTATTTTCATATTATTAGAAAATCTATTCCTCTGTCTTTGCCTATCTTTTTCTCTTCATTAGGTTTGACTAAACAGTAAAGAAATCCATTCATCTGTGGTAGTATCAGGAAAGTGTTGTCTGTTTTCCTCTCTGCTGGTACTACAGTACTGTTTCAAGATCATTTACATTCTGCTCAGAGCTGTAAGTGATCTTTTTGGCAGCTTTGTGCATTTACATTAACTGCTGGATTGTAATAATTTTCAAATGGATTGTCTGAAAATAGATGGTTTTGGTTACATATTTATAGATGAGTATTCCTGTCTGTGGGTTTATTTTATGTCTTGTACATTTACCTAACTAATATAAACGTGGCTCTAGGAAGAACCTTGTTAGATCAAAATGCAGAGCTTTTCATTGTCACCATTCTGGAGATGGACAATATTGCTTATTGAATTTCCTTTTTTCATCTGGAAACCATTTGGATTTAGGAGGCTATTTAGGAGGGATTTTCTAGAGATTTTTTAATGCTTGAGGGAGAAGAAAGGAAGCCTTGGTGTTTACATTCTATGGTTTATAATGTTTTTGTATTGTTGAAACACAAGAGAACAAACCTAAATAATACCCTAATGTTTTTGAGTGGACCTTGGAAGTCTGACTTGTAGCTCTTATCCCTGTTATTCAGATAATGTTTGACAAATACGTGGATATTTTGTTGTACATAGGTAGTGTTTTCAATTTATATTAATGTCCATCTGCAAGATATTCTGCAGCAACATTTTCTGCTAGAAGGAACATTTTTTTGTCTCTTCCATCCATACAACTATGAGTGGCAGAGATTTGTGATTGCTAAATTTTATGTGACCCTTTTAGAGAATAGCTACCAAAGTGAACACATTTCTCCTTGTTTTTGGAAAAGCTTTTTATTTAATGACAGTGGTTCAGTTTAAACCAAGTGTTCTAAGAACTGGTTTGTGTTCCCAGCACTGCAGAGGGAAAAGCTCAACGTACATGTTTGAGAACACTGAAGAGCACACGTGGGGGAATTCCAGGACTGGTGAAAATTTCAGAAGGTAGAAGGTATTTAACATAATTACATAGCTTCAGATTGTTTAAACCTTGTACAGTTCAGACAAGTGCAGAATTACCTCACCAAATTTTCCCCCTTTTTTTTTTTTATTTAATGTGTTTGAAAAGCTGCAGAGGACTGAATTTCTTAACTGAGTAAGTTCAGAAGGTAGACAAGTGAGGTAAATAACCTTCTGATATGATTCAGGCTGGAAAATATGAAATTAAATCCATGACAACGCAAGTATAATCTCATTTTTGAGTTACATAAGACTGTTTAAAATGGGTCATTAGTGTTGGGGAAAAACATGTTTTAATTTTTTAGGCTTTTTCCCCGTCCTCCCCTTCCCACACTAGAGGGAATGCTTTTCTCTAGGGACAAAGATAGGATGAAGCTAAATACATCACTTGTCTACTTTATTCTCCATCATATTGCTTCAGTGGTAATCACTTGTTTGAGATTCACCTTCAGAGATTCTGCCTGACATATGGTGATGTGCATAATGAATATATGCAAACATATAGCAGTTTGAAATTCATTCTTTATTGCACTTAGGTTTTAGTTCACAAATTGCTTTAATAATTAAAGAGATTTGGTAAGCATTAATCTATGCACTTATGGGAAATTTCACCTTAATTATTTATTATTTGTGTGAGATGAAAAAAAACCAATTTAAGACCTGCCTTGAGAGTTTGGCTTCTCTTGTTTCCTAATTTCAAATTATGTACAGGCAGATTAGGTTTCTATATTTTGAAAGTACCACCACTTTCTGGGGAGGATAAGAATTTGGTTGTTTGAGAAATGTCACCTGGGTGGCTTAGTTAGGGTTTTGGTTGATGTTCAGTTTGGGGGTTTTGGGACATTGTTTTGTATTAGGTTGTGGGGTTTTTTTAGAATGGGGTAGGGAATGTTTTATTGTTTGGGATTTTTTCAGCTACAAAGAGATCTTGGCTAGAAAGTGAGTGGCTTCCTCAGCAGCCCCTTAGAACTGAGACATACAAAGGGAAGTGCACCCAGGTGTTCTCTAGACATCCAAGAATGTAAACCTCAGAAACCAAAAACCTGTTCTCAAAAACCGGTTCTCTCACAAACTCTTTATACTGTGTTGTGGGTAACTGGGGAAAGGACTGAAATGTTCACTTTCCCATTGGTAACGTGAACCATGTGATAGTGATGATGAGCAAGAACTCAACTGCTGCAAATCTTGTTGAAGCTGTACCTCTTCCTTGGGTACTCCTGACTGTCAAAATTGTCACAATTGGTTGCCAGCAATGGGAGTTGCATCCACAAAATCCAGCTCACAGCTTCTGATGATTGAGATAATTTACTTTGAATTTCCATTCAGTGGCTATGTCCTATTAATCCAGCTTCTTATTCATCCTGATTTTACATTCTTTATAGGAGCTGACAGTAAAACTTTTCAGTTCATGCTGAAAATTACATGTTGGCAAATAAACAGGTAACCATTATAACACATCAAATCAGCATCTATTCAAACTTTGTGCGGAGCCTTTGATCAAGTACTTGATGATAAGTCATGATGTCAGTCAGTGTGCTGAGCCAGAAGAGGACAACAGGATGATTGTAGGAGAGATTCCTGCAACCTTGATGGACAGGCCAGTCTACACAGCCTGAACTATGCTAATCAAACTAGCAGGACCAGATTTGCAGCTGAAATAGCAAATTAATTATTGCCCTACTTAGTTTGCAGTAAGGTCTAGGGAACGCTGAGGTAAATTCTGTGGGCAGATGTGAGGGGGCAGCGAGTTCTGGTTGGAGAAGTGGAAGTCTGCTGGCACAGATGGAGTCAGAGTAGCTCGTGTCTTCCTCACTTAAGCTTGTCACGCTGAGAGATTTAAGCCATGCATACTGAATCACGTGTCCCACGTCATTTCCATTTGTCAAATCACAAAACCATTGTCCCTGTCACTCTCTCCACTATTTTGACTTGACTGCAATAGTTTCTCTTACCAAAAATGGCTGCTGGTAAGCATGAGCATTTCTGTGTTTTCTAAATTATTCTTCATGATCAGAAAGAGATTAAAAATTTGCTCATGCTATGTTGTAAAGCACTGTTTTGAAGAACAGAAGAGCAAAAGCTTTGAATGAGTGACAGGCAATAATGATTCCCTGATATTTGTGCTGTAGAATATTGGGGTGCACAGAGAAAGGGAAAAGAAGGGATGAAAGCACATCCTAATTTGAATTTAGGAAGCTCAGGTCCTTTTGTAGTCAACAAAGATGAGGCTTTTGGGGCTGATAATTTGAATCATCCCATAAAAGGGGGAGAAGGTCTAAGCTAAACATCTCTTTGCTACCAGAAGATACAATTTCTCCTTTTCATTTTCACCAGCCCTGATATGCACCTGACCCATCTGTTAGACAGCTTGGTTTGTGAAACAAGCAGAAAGCTAATGTAAGAAAAAGGCTTCTTTTGTTTTCATGAGCTGAATCAGCTCATGGAGGGATCTGTTGATTTGGCACATGTAGCACAAAGGGGGGTGTGAGCAGCAGGGTGAGTGCAGGGAGATCAGGCTGTTCCTCAGCTGTGAGCAGCTGGCTCTGCTCAGCCCTCTGCTGTGCCTGACCCTCTGCTCTGGGTCCAGAGGCCTCCAAAGACCCCAGATGTCCTCACTGACTGGAGTGACAAAACGACCCACTGCTTCCCCTTCTGCTCTGGTGGCAACACTGGCTGCTGTTGTCATCTTTGGATGTTATATTTTCCTTCCTCTTCTTTCATCCTGTGTAATCATGCCTTTTTTTTTTTTTTTTATATTTGAAATCAGGAAGTATAGTAGCCTTAGCAAATCTTTCTACCTTGTTAGGTATACCATCAGTAAGTAAATGATGGAAGGGTTTCATTGCAGAATTTCTGTTTTATGGCTGAACTTAAGAACAACACACTTAAAATATGCTGCCACACCTGTAACCATGTCAGAGTTCAGTGCCAAGCCTAGTGAAGCTCCCTTTCACTTGTGTCACATCTGGGTTCTTTGCCTTTTGGCAAGCAGTCAAAACCTGATTTTAGCCCTTTGCAGGCATTAAGTCTTGCTCTTAGACATCCTAGCTCAAAAGACTGTGTCCAGTGTATGGTGTGAAATTAATCAAAAGGAAACAAAATTAATGACCTGCTGTGGTGCCATCCATCATGATATCACTCAGCAGGTGTGAAATTAAGTTGCCTTGCCTGTGGATTAAATTGAACGGCGTGACGTGAACCTACAGGAACTGTTTCCACTAATACTGGGGAGCAAGTGTTTTTAAAGAGTCCAGTTAATGAACTGCTTATGCCATGCACTGCATAGTCTTATGATCATTTAACAGCATGAGTTTAGATTATGCTCCCTAAGAAGATCAAGTATTACTGTATCAGTAAAAATTGTTAAAGGCAGGCCACAGAAATGTGGTTTTAATTTCTGTAATTACTGTGCACCAGATGGTGGATGTATGCTTTTTTCCAGCATAAGTACTTCAGCTCAAATATAAGCAGTTGTGATCTTTATTTACAATTCATCAGATTTTAACCTAGGTGATAACAATTCCTTTGTTATGGCCCATTATGATGACCTTCAAAGAAGTATGTAGATAAAACCTCACTATTGTTTGTTATGGTTACAAAAAACCTTTCTTCTTGGGTTTGTTTGGCTTTTCTTTCTCCCAGATCTTAGTAACAGAGATAGCAAAAGTATGCACTAACTTTGTTTTGGAATAAGTTATCTAATGCTAGAATATGTACCTATAACATTTGGTAAATCTTAGTTAAGAGCAATACTACAAAATACATTAGAGGTTGCTAACAACTTGAGAGAAATGAGGAAAATGAATGAAATGTATTTCCCTATTTGAATCTGAAGATCTTGTTTTTCTGCCGATTATTTTCTTCTGTCCAGTCCTATTTGCTTATGTACATGCACTTTTTCCTCCATAGTTGCTCTGATAATTGTTTTTCAAAGGATCTATTATCATTGTTGTGGAAGCTCTCTTTGACTTCCAAGTTCTTAGTGCATTTTTGCTGAATGTGCCCAGAACAGCATCCTCTAAAATGTTCAGAGTCATCTCAGCCCTTTAGAGAATGCCTGGTGTTTTTGCCTTTGGCAGAAAACAAGTCATGTATGGGTTTCTTGAGGTTTTTGTTTTTTTCTTTTTTGTCTGCCTGCCCTCCCCCTTAAATTCTGAAGAGTTAAGGAATTTTCATGTTTGTGATTAGAGGAGGGCTTAGTTATGACTCGCATGGTGGTTTTCTTTGAAGTAGGACTGGCATGCAGCCATTAATACATTTTCAGGATAAGGTGTCCACAGTATATTGGCACACACCTGAGAAACTGGTCTTTATAAGTTGATTCATTTGACCTCTTATTAAGAGCCGTCTGTACTTTATACAAGCAGTACTGTTTTGTTTAAATATTGTTGATAAGAAAGATGTTAGATTGGTGAAAGTTAATTCATTTGTCGTGGTTGTTGTTTGGTGGATTTTGTGTCAGAAGATAATTCTGACATTAGCATTAGTAGGTTTTGGTTCATAACAAATGGTGTAACTACTGAGAAATGTAGGGGTTGTTTTAGAGTAACCCTCTTCAGGTGCTGTGTCACTGGCAGGGCTTTCTTCAAGGACAAACCCATAAGTAATAGCTGTAGGATCATGGGATCAGTGCTGTTGGAACTGAAGAGCTCTGTAAAGCTTTTGGGTAGAGCTGACAAGATATTTTAGAAGTTTCTTCTTTCCTTGAAAAGAAATACCTTGTTGCCCATTTCAAAATGAGGTAAGCAATTGATGGAGGCCTAATGTTTTGTGACATTACAAACACTAGCAAAGTCCATCAAGTTTTTAACAGAGAACAAAGGTTATGAGATTACTATTCAGTCTATATTTCAGCTGAGGCTTTGAACTGCTTTCTTTCCTGCATTAGAAAATTATTATGTTGATATGAGTGTAAAGAAATTTGCTCTTAAGGCTTAGATTGTAACACAATGCTCTTTCCACCTTCCTTATATTGACATCAACCCAGGGATACTGTGTTCAATTGTCTGCCTGCAGTTTGGGTTTTACATTACTGGGTTTATTTAATTGTACTTCTCCCTGCCTCTTGTTGATGGCTTTTATAGTTCTTTAAGCTTTTTTAATTAATTCGTAGCTCCAGGGGAGATGGGGTGAGAAGAGGAAAAGAAATAGATTTACCTTCTTTTGTGAAACTTCTAGTGACAAGTGACAAGCCACGCAGGAGTGCTCTCTGACAGCTGTGGCAGCAAGAAAATTTAACTGTCCAGGCTAACCTTTTTGTCAGCCCACTTTGGCAGGAAAAAGGCCTCTCATGCCTGTCTTCCATGACAGGCTGTACAAGCTGGGTCCCACAGCTCTTCACTGGGCCTTGCATTCAAACTGAGTTTGTGTTGGCTGACTGTGCTTTATCCTCTCATAGCTGTGATGTCCCATCACAAGAGAGCATGAAGTGAAGGTTTCTTCACTGCAGGGTTTGATTGTTTTTTATGCATCACTGCTAGATTGTGGTATGAAGAGAACTCCAATTTCTCTGCTTTGCCTGTAGCAAGAATATGCAAACTTGGTTTGTCAGAGTTAAGCAGTGTGATGTTACATGCCTGGGAGTATGAGTTCCTGAGAAACTATTTGGATTTGGCTGAAAATGACTGAGAACTGCAGCTAAAATTAGCAGAGATGGTCCACTGCAAGTAAACTGATCCAAGGGAGAGAGAAGCAGAACAAAGTCAAACAAACCCCCTGCTTGTTCAATGCCATTTGCACCGCTGATATGGTGATATAAATGTCTGCTGGTTGCACCCTGTGTCTACAGAGCATTGTTCATGTGCCAGGTCATGCTGACAGTACTTTACCTTCTGGTGGGCCCAGAGCACACAGGGAAATGTAGATTCTGTCTACTAGCAAAGATGAGGCAGTAGAAGCTGGTTAAATCATTGGGCAGGGTTTTATTGTTGGGGTTGTTTTGGTGTTTTTTGGATGTGGGGTTTTTGGGACATTTTTGGGGTGGTTATGTGTGAGGAGTGCAAAATTTGTTTGGCTTTTCTCATGACATTTTCTATATTTTCTCAAACTGCAGTCGGTAAATGTCCCTTCCCAAAGGAATTGGTGGTCTGTAGACTTGTGATTGTCATTGTAACTCAGCCAGGGATAGACAGAAACTTGTTATATAAGAAGTCAAAAATGATGATATTTAATAAGAGGTTTATTCTGCATGGCAAGGATTTAAACTATTGTTTAATTAGGAGGCGAACCACTTACTTTGCCCTCTAGTTCGTTATGTGTTATGAAGGCTTATGACACTGACTCATATAGCTTATTACAGCTCATAAATGTCACCATAAAATTAGACAAAATAAGAGTGTTGAAGTGTACTGCCACCATTAGCTACCCAGTTGGTTTGTCTTTGGTGACAAGTTTGTAGATAAAGCGTGAATTTTCGAGTTGAAGATATCATAGGACTTGAGTATCATGCTGCTTCTCATTCTGGAGTCAGCCTCTATCTAAAAGTTGTAGATAAAACTTATTTTCTGGTCATAGCTGCTCCTTGCCAGCAGTGGCAGTCAGTGAACTGCACCAAGGTTAAAAGCCATTAAAAACTGTGATAATTGTCAGTAAGTCAGCGATGCCACTTCTGGGAACACAGTACCAGTGAGATGCTTTCATTGGATATTTGTGGTTTTGCCCAAATGGCACTCAGTCAAGGCAGGCAGTCAACAATGTGAGCTGAAATGGCCACTACATTAATAGTGCAGCTAATGACTTGCAGATGGAAGTTATTGCAGTATGCTCAAATACTTCATGTGTGTCCTGGAGTCTGCATCTTGCAAGACTCTTGTCATTGTGAAAAGGTGTGGCTTTACACCAATACATTTCAAAAATTGTCAGATGTTTTATACTGTTTATTATTTTTTACATATAGAAAATAAGATTTGGGAATGTACAAGGAAAGTAGTCCATGGCAGTGACAGCAGAACTGTCACCTGATCGCAGATCATTTTAAGGAGACAAAAGCAGCCTGTCAGATAACTTTGGTTTGCTTGCTTGATGGGGTGCATTTAGAGATGTAGGTTTTAAGTGACTGAAGATATGTATTTTTTTAAACTGTCACAATAAACTAGAATGTCACTTTTAGTTAGTCTCTGTTTGGAGGCAAATCTCCTCTGTTTTTAATAATTTATGTAGGAATTGTGTGACAGATTTAAAATGTGACAGCTCTGAAATAAGAAGATTGATGCTACTGTAGTGTGATCTGATTTGGATTCTGACCTAATTTCTTTTAGTTAGTGATTGGTATTGGACTTGTGGGGTGCATGAGCTTATGACTTTTGGAGATTACTGACTGATATTTTTAGGTTACCAGCTAATCCTGTTTAGGAATGGGATTTTCATCTGAAAACAGACAGCTCCTTAAATTCTTCCTGTTTTAATTTAGAATGACAACTGGAAATTGTACAGAAAAAGCAATGGATTGTTTGCTTAGTTCACACTGTCTTGTGCTGTGGCTTTCCGCTACACGATTATTTTATGTGTGCACAAGTTTAAAAAATGGTATTTTTCTTTAATATCTAAATAAAAGTCAGATGCGCCATTGAAGCTGTTCATTTTGCACATGCTGTAAAAGAGGTATGGGAAAACATTGTGTACACATTGCCCCAAAAATGCTCTGAGCCTTTCTGTCTGGGTTTTCCTTACATTGCCTTGTAGCTGTTTGCAAAGCAGCCAGACCATAGATACACTAACAAATGCAAATTCCCACTTCCGTTTGCTTATTCAACAACTGTGTTCCATATATAAACACTCTCCTCCAGATGTTTTTCTCCTTGTTAGCAGTACCTTTCATGTGCTTGTGAGGGATTGCAGAGAGAGCCTTGTTCCTCAATTCCACACTTAGCGAGGGGTTGCCATCTGCTGTGTGTGTGGCTGTTTGGAAGGTAAGCATTTTGTCACCTGTTCCTACAGATTGAGACCATAATGCTTTACCAGCCTTATTTATGAGGTCACCTCTGTGAATTTTTATTCAACTTTTGAAAAGTGTGAGGAAGCAGAAAAATAAAGGCTATTGTAGCTTGAATGTTAGAATGTTATGTGGAGGGTTTTAGCTGCTGTAGCTGTTTTATTTCCTTTTTCTGTGCCCTTTATGATGGGAAAGGAAGCCAAACTGAGGTGGAGAGATGATAATTTGCACTATAAGTGTGAAGTGTATGAGTAATATCATGCTGTATTGACAACATTGTTTAAACTGTGTGGGTTTTGTTGCTGGCTTGGCATGCTAATATTGATAGGCTTTGCCCATTTCAGTGAAAAGACATGTATTGGACTGAGCTTGATGTAAATTTCTGTGGGTGCTCCTGCCCCAAGTTTTACTGCCTCAAAAGAGCTGTTGCAATGCACACTCTGTGGCACAGAGAATTCCCCTAATGGCTTGGTGAGGTTTTCATCTCTCTGGAAAAGGGGGCTGAAGTGAAAGGCAGGGAGTAGGAGGATGTCACATTCACGAGGGAGATGTCATGCCTGAAGTGACATCCCTGCATCCTAGAACCCAGTTCCAGTCATGCTCCTGTCTTCTGCAGGCACAGAAGGTGCAGCTCTGGGGGCACTGTCAGCAGTGAAAGGCAGCAGCCAGGTCCCAGGAGCTCTCCCACTCAAATCAAAATGAACTTTGCAGGGCTTTTTTCCCCCCGTGCTTCCTTCCACAGCAACTCTTGAGAGTTATTGCGGGTTTGTTTAAGGAAGAAATCAATTCAGCTACTGTTCTTCAACAGCTGTTGGGGTATAGGGAGCATTATCTCTCACTGAGGCTTTACGTGCCCCTTTTGTCCCTTCAGAATTGCTTTAACTGTCCACCTCTGCTTCCTTTTCTTCCTTTTCCCTTCCATTTCCTCTGCAGTTCCTGTTTATCATTTGTCATTTGTTTTGCTTTTACTCACACAATATAGAAATAAATAATATCAAATATCTGCAGGACTTGATTGACTTGTATTTCTTAAATCTGAAAAAGCTGAAATTGTAGAGATTTGGTAAACTTACTCAATAATTTCCAGGAAGATGATTTGAAAACTGTATAAATCACACAGAGCTTCAGCTTTCTGCTCTTTACTTACCTGGCAGCAGTCACATGGAAGAGAAAATACTGCCTAGATACTCAAGTTCTTTGGATAATTAATTTACTTTATTTTTAATAACTCAGATTTTGAGGTATCAAAAGGGGGACTGTTTGTGGGAATGGCTTTAACTTAATTTGTATGTGTATGCATGGGATAAGCACATTCATTACACTAGTGGAGACTTGCATCTGATATAAGAGATGCTAGTCAAGTTTTACTCAATTTCAGTAAATTCCTGAAGACTGCATATATCCATGGATACTTGGTAAACAGACTTTTTAAAGCAGAACTTTGAAGTCTTACTCATAAGGCAACTCAGACAAACCAGAATCCTGTTCTGAAGATGAAGGTACCTGGAGGAAGGTACTGCTGAAAAGAGCCAGTGGGAAGATCTTTAAAAGGGACCTGAAATTAGGTGTGCTGTATTCTGGTCTTGCCTTAACTTAAATATGAGAATTGACCAAGCTTGTCTTTAATCACTTGGGATGAAAGTAGATCCTTTTCAAACGCTTAATGATATTTTGCAATGTATTCTGGGACTGTGTGGGAAACAGAATGAGTTTGACAGTAACCTGCATAAAGTTTCATTGATAAAATACTGCAATTATGGAAAGCTGTTGAGTGGAAGAATATCTATGGCTGTCCTTTCTTTCATACTGGATATACAGTTCTTTCAAAGCATTTTAAAAAGACTTGTATCATTTACTCGGATAAAGGCAGCCAAGATTTGAGGCCAAAATACATTTACTTGTGTGTAGGAAATTGTGTTGATGAAGGAATGCTTATTGCTTGGAGGAAAAAAAAGGTTTTGCAAGATGTTAATGGCTTTTTCTAGTAAATGGTTGCAAGATTTGTAGTGTTGGCTCCAAAATTCTTTATCTGCATGGGTTTTTTTAAAAACTAACTGTGCATAAATCAAGTAAGATGCTTGGAATAGATATTTGAAGCATGAAACTTATTAATTTAGTCTTTGAAGTTTTAGTAAGCCTTTAAAAACCTATACAGTGTACCAGCTTGGTACCTTGGACTGTGTCTCCAATGTGTATGTTCTCATTTGGTAGACTTTTACTGCTGCTCTTATTGCTGGCTCTCAGTTTGGTTACATACAGACTTATGTTGATGCTGTTCTTACAACTGTGTTGAAAATATTTCACTTACAGCAGATCAAGATGGGCAAATGTCAGCTTCTGGTAGTAAAATTCAAGTAAGTGTGAGAAGCATCAGAATACCTTGGTTTTTTAAAACACTTTCAGAGTTAACAACTCAGTTGAAGCTGTAAATTGTGCTTAACCTCTGAGTCATTTTATGCTTATTATGTTATTCTGTATTACAAGTACTATATCTATGTAAGGAATAGTATTTAGTTTTTCACAGATGATGCCATGCTAACAAGAATAGTAACTGAATTGCTGCCACAACATTTATGGATACTTCTAGAACTCCCATGTTCCTGTGCACCACTTTGGGTGCTCTGTGTGGTTTGAAGTGTTCAGGTTTGAGTGGTTTTCCACTCTGTCAAAATGGGTTGCCCTACCTACTTAACTTTTGACTGGAGAAGTTGTACCTGTAAGGGACTGCAGCATCTGCCATGGGATGAGAGGCTGAGAGAGCTGGGACTGTCCAACCCAGAGAAAAGAAACTTTGGGAGGGAATCTTATTAATTTTTATGAATGTCAGATTGAGGAGGTGTAGAGAAAACAGGGGCAGACTCCTCCTGATGGTGCTCCATGAACATATGAGCTGCTTTAAGATAGTACTTGAAGGCAAATTTGCTCTATTTGTTTCTTGTATATTCCACATACACATCTATGTCAGTGAGTACTATCACAAACCTTGTAGTATTTGTTTGAACTACTTTATTGTGTGATGGACTTAATAAAAAAATTAATCACAAAACCAAATAAAAAATTTACAGCAATGGAAAAAAAAAATCTAAAATCTAAAAGCAGAACACATAAAAAAGGCTTTCTTATATTTTAATAGCAAATTTTCAAGTAGAAGTATTGACTGTGTGCTGGGTGAGATTCATGTGGCGGTGGCCCAGTGTGTCAGTAGACTAAGGCAATTAAATACTTAGGAAGGGCGAGGGGAGGTCAACTGCCATTTGAAAAGCTGGATATGAAATCCTACACTGTCAGAAAAAGTCTTGCTTTTATGCAAGCTACCACTTAACAGGTGTTGGAAAACAAGGACACCTTTTGTCCTTTTGTATTGAGAGACACCATGTTCATGTTCAGCCAAATGAATGGTTTTTTAAGAAATTGAAAGTAGGTTTTTGGGGGCTTTTTTTCCCAATACTTTTTTTTTTTTTTTTTTTTTTTTTTTTTTTTTGGAAAACCAGAAATTGAAAGAGATGCTCTGTCGCTTTTCAAGGCTGTAACAATGGGTCATTGCCAGGCACTGCAGTAGGGGTTAAGGACGATGGAGAGATCAGGCACAATGCTGAAAACAGAAATGAAAAGAGAGAAATGCTGACTTGGGGTCAAACTTTTTCTTTTACTTCTTCGAGGAGTATATTGTTAAAGATCTTTTATAAAAAGAGACGTAAGTGCATTCAGTGGGTGGGTTAACCACTCAGTGTTTTATGTTTTATTTTCCTAAATGAAACGATCTGCTACTTTCACTACTTAAGAATAAAAAAAAAGAAAAAAAAAGGAAAAATGCATGAGTGTAAGTGATTTTATAGTAGTTTTCATTTTCTCTGTACTGTAAATGAATGCACTTTCAGTTTGAGTAACATCATTTAGATGGATTTCTGATTGATGGAAATTATGCCCTCTCAAATTGCTGCAAGCCATGATGATTTATTTTCTTTTGTAACTGACAAGTTCACCTCTAAACCATGTCCCTAAGAGCCATATCCATGTGACATTTCCGTCCCTGAGGAACAGCGGCTCCCCCACTTTCCAGGGCAGCCTGTGCCAGTGCTTGACAACCCTGTCAGTGATCACCCATTCACCTGCTTCTGCTGTTAACTAATCTACTTCAGTTTGCAGAGGATAGAAGGCTTTCCAAGGTTTGTCTTCTCGTCTGTCTCCTTACCTTGACTGCAGCCCTGGCTGGGTCCCTGTGGGCTCTCACTGTCACCGTGCCATCAGCTCTGCAATGCTGGGGAGTTCGAGGGCAGCACAGCAGCAATCCCTGCCTGCTGCAGCCTCTGCAGGGTCCTGGTCAGGCTTGTCCTGTGTTCATGAGGACCACGTTTCTTAGCAATGTGAACTCCTGGAACAGCAATAAATCCTCTTGCAGGGGAGGTTTGGTGTACAAACCTTGCAGCGTTTTGGTGCACAAGTCCTGGCTGTGATATCTGTATTTATAGGATTTATTATGATCCTGCAGGACCTGAGGAAGTTGTAATACTATTAGGTCTTCAGATTTGAGTGACTGACCCAGTAAAACTTTTTCTGAACTAACTGGAGTCAGAAATGTGCAGTGTTCCTAAACTCTGCTGTCCCATCTGCCTGTGGGTTAAATGAGTCCTGTCCTGGAAGGTCAGTCTGTCCTGCCTGTGAGCCACATTTTTATTCCATCTGTTAAGATGAATGTTGTGAAGATGATGCCAAGAAAGATTTTACTAAATATACACACTTTTTATGGGAATAGATAGTCCTTGAAGTGATCATGTTCTTTTCTGAATACCACAATTAAACAGATTTTGACCACCCTCTCAAAAGTCAAGTGCTGGAAAATGACTTCACATATACTTATATATATATATATATATATATATATATGTGTGTGTGTGTATATATACATATATGTGTATCTATATATATAGGTATATATAGATATATACGTGTATATATGTATATATTTGTATATATGTGTATATATGTATACATATATATATTTATTTTTGCTTCAGATTCTTCTTCATTCATTATGCTAGTCTGTTTTTCCATAAAATATATTGTATTTTATTTTTATTAATATATATTATTGATTATGAAGGTATTTATATTCATAACATATAAAATGCACCACTATAAAAATATCTTAAATTCAGGTGTTTAACTGACACAATGTAAAAAGGCAGAGCTGTAAACTTCAATTTCTTCTTATGAGGAAAGTTGGGAATACTTAAAACTTAAAATGCAGGCTCTTAATTTTTTTTCTATATTCAAGCAAACCACAAAGAGCAGCTGAAAAGATAACTTTCAGTACCCGTATTCAAATCTCAAACTTTTTTTATTCTCATGAATTCTTGTTACAGCTATGAATTATATTTCCAAATGTAGCGAGTAAAATATTCCAAATCCTGAAGAAATTTTTTCTATTTCGCTCCTTCTTTAACACGTTAAGAAGGATGTGGGGAGGGAGAAAGAAGAAATTAGCTGGTGCTGAAAAATTCCAACTTCACTCCTACTCTTTTATAAATCGCTGTTAGCATTCCTGGCTCCATGTGTGAGCCCGAGGTCTAAGCTTGAAGTTTAAGCTATAAACAGAGATGAGATAATTTTGTACAGGAATAAATGTGCACAGATGGAGATAATCAGAAGTGACTTAAATGTGTGGGCTTTTCTGGAGGTGCCAAAAGCCCACCACACCACACTGACGTCGATGGGGACTGCAGGTGTGAATTATGCTCAGCCGTTCCCCGTGTCTGCTTTGTAGAAGGTGAGCTGACACCCACAGGACTACCCAGGAGTGTCTCATTAAATGCTGTGGGAGTTAGTTGGGTATTTGGGCGTGTTCATAAATCTCTTAGACACCTCTTTGCATATTTATTGAGATTTCTGTAAAATTCTTGCTGTGCTGTTGACAGTTGCCATAATTAAAGTGACTTTTTTTTGTCCCCCCCCTCTCGCTTGTCTTATAGTTCTCAGTTAATTAAAAGAAATCCTAATGTTGTAGGCTCAAAGGTAGAAACAACAAAAACTTTCAAGGACAGTATTTTGCATAACATGAAGGATCTCTCTAGGATTCTTTAACCTGTTGGATACATTAAAATTCAGGAAAAGGACCTTTTGTGCTTTAGAAGTCTTAATGATAAAGGCAAAAAGCAGCCTTTTTAAAATAAAAGCAACACTTCTGTAGATGCACCTTTGAGACATCAATTCTTTGAAATTTAGGAGGAAAAATATTTTAGAAACTGTTAACAAATTCTAGGCATTTTTTATTGACAGTCGTCTGGCATGACTGACAAAAACCCCTTTATTTTTCTTTGTGCTACTTCCATTTAAGGCACACTTCTGTAGTAAAGGAAGATGTTGGTATTGGCAAAGATTCAGATTTTTTTCTCACTCCTTGATAGTTATAGTGATTAAATGTAGATAGTAACAGAGCTTTTGATTGAAGAAAAAAACCCTGTCAATTAGTATTAATTTTGCAGTGACATACTCTTGCATGTAAGTCCTATATTGCACAGTAAGCCTCTATTAGGCTAATAAATCAAATTTCATTTTTCTTGAAGTTGTTTTCATCTCCATTCCCACTCTTTCCCAGCCACAGCAGCAGCCTCTCTTTCCAAATTCTGAATGTGAGAATATTAAAAATAAGAATAAAAAGGCAGAAAACCCCCAAGCGTGAGTCTTGCAGAGTTTTGACACACTTTCTGTGAGGTATAGCCTGTCATGCAGCATAAATGTTTTAACAGGCAAACACACCTCCCCCTTCCTAGTCTCAATTTAGTGCAAAAGCATTTTTCTCTGGCTTTGCTGTGCTGACAGCTCCCTGTATTTCCCTGTACACACTGGTCTGACCACGTTCCCTTTCCCATCCTTTGCTCCCCTCCTGTTCCCCCACTGACACATCATCATTTTGTCTTCACTTGCCTGTCCCCATCCTCCTCCCCAGCAGGGTTTGGGAGGTTTCCTACCTCCCCCAGCCTCGTGCTGCCCACGGTGGCTTTGCCTGGAGATCCACTCTGTGAAAAACATCTTTTTGCTTTCTGCCTTCTTCCTCCCAGCCACAGATGAGAAATCTCCCTTTAATCTCTGCAGAGCCTGGCCATTCTCAGATCTCTTCTGAGAACTCTGCTCTGCTGTGATGCCTACAGGACCAGAAGGAACTGAGACTCTCGCTCTTGTCAGCAATGCTTCCTGAGGTTTGTTTCTTTGTGGTCCAGTCTGTCCCCACGTTCTTATCTCTGGTTGCATGGCTTGGTTGCTGGGCACAAGACAGAACTTTGTCCTTGGTATCAGAGAGAGCAAAGTCTCCTAATCCTCGAGCAGGATTTACTGTGGTGCAAATGCCAGTCTGGAGAGGTAGGTGTGGCTTTAAAAACCTTTCTGTATGATAGGAGGTGTTCACTGTGTACCTCAGTGAAATCCAGGCTTGGCAAGGAGGGACCTGTGGTAATTTTCCTCTTTTTTTAAAATTTCTTTTGTTGTTCTGTGGCCTATACTGTATTTTCCAGTTTGATGCATTTCGCTACCTAGAATCTGACTTTCCAAGCAGAAAAATACACATGAGGGTTGCAATTTGACTTGTGAAAAATATGGTCAGGGTTGTGGGGCTTTTGTGAATTGGAATTGCGTTTATACGTTTATATTATTTCATACATATATGTTAGTTGAGCTGTGACGTGTTCTTGCAATATCATTTTATTTATTCACTTAAAACCTCTTGACAATTTAGCCCTTAACAATACTGCTAGTTTCCCCTCCTGCTTTAATTGAAAGCTTAGGTCAAATGGAGATGAATGGATTGTCTGCAAATTTTATACATTTTATTTCCTTTGAATTCTGATTATGTTGTAAATGGTACATGAGGTAATGTGTTTTGTTGAAAACTAGGGGTTATTACTTTTGTTCTTCACCTCAATTCATCCTTTTTTGTTTGGGTTTTGTTTTACTCTGTCTTAGCTGGTCCCATTTGTTTGCTTTTCTTGAAAAATTGCACAACGGGTATTTAATTAAATATTCTTTCCAGACCTGAGCTTCCAAAACTTTCTTGCCATATTGCAAGAATCAATTTTTCATCCTTTCAGCAAAGGATGAAAAATAGAAAATGTTAGTGAATATATTTAAAGCAAATTTAATTCAGTGGATGACTATTTTTTTTGGAGTTATGCAACACTAAATTTAAAAATGAATTCTTGTCAAGGTTCTTGAATAAAAATTGTGGGATGTCTTGGCGCCTTTCTCTTTTTGAAAGGAAAAACTCTCTGCTCTTGTACTTTAAAAACTACTTTCTTGGAATTGGCTGAAGTGTGGGGAGGTTTTTTTGCAAGTGGTTTTGCTGACATTTCTCTAAGTCTTGCTTGCTTGCATTTTTAATCTTCCTGATGTTTATTTGCTTGCAGTGTTCGCAATGTCACTTCAGTTTTGCACATAAAACTTCCTAAGCATTTATCTTTCACCCACTGCTAATGTTAGATCTGGGTTATTTGTGGTTCCTGCTTTGTCCTTCAAACTCCTTCCTTCTCCCTATTGTCCAGAAAAATAAAGATGTTGACTTAAGTGGGGAAAAATGCCAATGCACCATATTTTATTTTTCATTATCATGCAGTCTGAAAGATAGATTCCTTCTGTATTTTTGTAAAGCAGATTTTGCAACAAGTCCTGTATGGTGTTTTTTCTTTAATCATTATATATACACATGCCCACTATGTTGTGTATTGATTTATTTTTTTTTGCCCCAGTAAATTTATTATTTTAAAGTGATGAAAGTGTTATTTGACTGTTGAGAATTGCCTCAGAAATAGCTGACCTTCAGGGAATAATGAGATATTTTATCTAATGAAGTTTCATGCATTATAATACTTAAAAACTAAATAATGAGAGCTGCTGCTTCTACAAAGCTCTGCCAAGTACCAAGTATTTGGTGGTTTATTCTTTTGTTTTGATTTGAGGTTTAGATAGCATATAAGCAAAGGGGGAGAAGAGTGAGATGAGATATTTAAATTATACTTAAGTAAATTTTATCAGATTTGAAAAATCTGATATGCAGCAAAATAATTTTGTTCTCTAGCAGTATGTGCTTCTTGGTTAGTGCTTATATAAAAATGCAAAAAGGGTGTTATGCAAGGGAGTGTTTCTTTGCTTGACACTCACTACACAGCCACTGTTGAAACATGAAAGATTCCAGTGCAAGCTCTAAAGCGTGGCTGCTGGTGATCAAGCATGTTTACCAACCTTCAGGAAGCATATTCTGTTGTTAGAAAAGTGCAATTTGAAAGCCTGATCAAGTGAATGCATACAAATGTTGGGGGGAGTGCATGGGCTGGGAGGTGGCGTTGTGCTAGTAACAGGCACTGAGCTGCCAGCTGATTCCTGTGAAAAACTGCTTAAACGTGACTCTGCACAAGGGTGGGTTTACAAACATCTCTTTGGACATCTTCAGATTTCATAGTATCAAAAAAAGCCTCATGGCACTCTTGTGCAATATTTAATGTGACAACACTTGACTCATGTTCTAACCTCAGTGTCAATAAATGTAATTAATTATGCATTGTCAGAGCATTGAGGGGAATTTATTCTCAAAATAGGAGCGGAGGAACTAATGGAAACCAGCAAAGTCTATAAAGGATGTTTGGTTGTCTCTCTTCTGTCACCTGTGGTTAGCTATGTGGGTGTGTGGGGTTTCTGAGTATCTCCTATGTGACACTGTGTGTGAAATGTGTGAAAGAGGGTGGATGCTTTTGGAACATTTCAAAGTATTACTGCGAATTGCCATTGACCACATGAGATGATTTTCACCAATTTCAGTGAAATGGGACCCTAGACCTTGGACTTCTTGAGCCATAAATGCTTAATATGTCATTTAGACCAAATACTTTCATCATAGTCCATGTAGATCTTGAATATGTTCTTGCAGTGTCTGTGGTTTTGTTTCCTTTTACCATCTGCCTCCAGAATCCTCTTAACTGCCCATGAAGCAACATGTAGATGGACCCATGATGTCTTATGCAAAGATAATGTTGCATTTTGTCCCTGAGGACTGCTAAAAGCTAGAAATTATTAGAATTTATTATACTAGTAGAAATTATTATACTAGTAGAAATTGTTATTCTGGTGAATGTATATATATGTAGTAGAACAAATCCTATTTACTAAGGACTGGATCCTTATGGTTTGAATCAATGCAAGTGTTTGGAAGATAAATTACATAGAGAGCTGACCCTATGAGAAGTTTTTGGGGGTTTTTTTGTGAAGTTGATGTATTGATAAGACTAATGGTAATATTGAGGAATAGTCATTCTGATAACCTTCCCCATTATCTTAAATATTTTATGTTTAAGGGAGGTGTTGATATAGGAAGTTCTATTCACTGCTTGTGACTTTCTCATAAACTAAAAGCTCGACCTGTTTCCCACTCAAGATGAAAGGTGTAGCAGCTGAAGTGTATCAGGAAACAGCAATAACTTTTGACAAGCAAATTATTTCCTCTTTCAGTGGTTAAAGTCCTATTTGTTTAAGGGAATGCATTAGTTCTGCCTTGCCACTTGCACTTGCAGTCTTTGTGTTTGTTGGCAAATCACTCACAGTGTTGATTTAGCATTATTTCATGTTCTGTGTTTTCTTGGTCTTGCCTGACCTGGTGTATTCATCCATTCAGTTTGTGTAGCCCTTGTCTGTCAGGCTGCTCTCTTTAGTACCTTTACATCTCCTTTACATTCATTTCCTTGACTCTCTTAGACTTGAATTTAGATATTTGCTTACCTCATCTCACTCTGGGCTTTTTTTTCCTTCCTCTTTCCTCATATTTCAATTTCTTTACCAACTTAATACTTTGTGTTTCTTACAATGACTTCCCCACTCATCAGATTTTCAAGCTTACCTACTGTTTTCTATAGAAATTTCTTCTCCTATCTGCTATTCTGAAATTTTATCTATTACTGCATCCATGAAATGCTGATGACATTTGCAAGTTCTTGCTCATAATTAAGAGGAGGAAGAGTTTAGCTCTGCCTTCCTATAGATAATATTATTTATCTGTAATCCGTTGTACCTAGATTGTGGAACACAAAATTTCTGCCTCTTTAATTTTATTCTATTGTGACTTCCCAATGAAACAAGACTCTTTTAGTCATACAGTTTTTTCCTTCATACTTCCAATTCCTGTTGGAATTTCAGTCAAATTGGTGATGAAATTTCTACAAGCTTTCTGTGAATCAGTAGCTGGCTGAGAAAGCTTCTGCTTCTACAGTAAGGGAAAATAGGGAGCAAGAAAAAAGTAGAAGAGGTGGAAAAAAGAAAATTGCAGAAAACTGAGTTGGTATTCATCTTTGCAGTATTTGCATTTCGTTGCGATGGTTAGGGCTGTAAAAGGGGGAATACCTGTTGGGGCAGCCATAGGATGTTACAGAGCTGCAGGAGCTCAAGAAACCCTTTTGGATAAAGTTAAAGCTCATTCATGCCTGAGCTGAACTGTTTTCAAGTGCACTCTTAGTAAATCTGCAATTGTGTGCTGATCCAGAACCAAAATGCACGTGAAGGAAGCGATAGGGGTTTTGAATATCTTTTTGGCCATTAACATTACAAATTGCATTATGTTCCTTGAGAGAATAACTACAGGCAACTGATTTATGAGTTTACTTACTTGGCAGTTTTCTTGATGGGATCTATGACATGAATTACTTTGGTAGCTCAGAGAAGTTTAATGTGCTCAAACATGGGTTTGCATGAGACATGCCTTGGAAGTGAATTGATAACCCACTAATAACACTTTCATTTTTATATATATATATATATATATATATATATATATATATATATATATATATATATATGTACATGCACATAATGGACTACTCTAGGAGGCCACAAACTGAGCTGCTCTGTAATGAAAATATTCCAGGAATGCAAGTGATGTCCTCGAACTGTTGGTGTTTATTCTCCAAAGCCAGATTAGATAGAATCCACAGCACCAGTGCTGACAGACACCCACACCTCTGAGCTGAAATGCTTTTGGTGTGAATGTCACGTCCTCAAAATCTGTTGGGTTCTTTTGCAGATGTGCTCCTGTTCTGCTGTGGTGTTTGCTCACATAAAGAGAGATTTCAAGACCTAAGTTGTGATTCTATGTCTATTAAAGACAGACCTCAGGCTTTATTTTCTGATTTACTAAAGGACAACTTATTTATTTGAGTTTATCTAGAACCTTGGAGAAGGAAGGGGAAGCTCCTGACTACTCAAGCATTCAATATTGTAAATAATTAAATTTTCCAAGATGTGAACGTACATTGACTTTGAAACTGCATTGCAGGGGGAATAAAGGTTTGCTTTCAGCACTGAAAATGAAGCTACTTTTGCTACCAAACCTGGAATGGGAGTATAGATAATAGCTTCAACAAAGCATGCTTTGGAAAGGAGGCCTTTCTTGTAATTAGGATTATTTATTAAAAGCACTGAGGCATTAAAGAAAGTTCATTACCCAGACCATTACTGCAGTGTGGACCAGAACCAGCAGATGAAATAGCTTTTTTGAGTAGTAGCTTATCACTATCTAGAGAACCTGAAAACCTGGGAGTGAGAGAGGCTAAAAAGAGGAATGTTGTTGTTAATGACGGTGTGTAAGCAATGAGGAGAGCTTAGGGAGTTCTGTGTTGTTCCTTTAGTACTGTGTTGTGCAAAACATCAGCTCAGAAACCTGTGCTGCTTGCTAGGACATTTTCACATTATTTTTTATCGTGGTGGTGGGGTTATATGTTGTCCTGCCTCTCCCTGCCTAGCAGTAGTCTGGGGAGAAACCACAAAATCCTATTACTAATTCATTTTCCTTATGCTGCCTGTGCCGGCTGTTTTCTGCACGTCACTTCTTTCTTTTTTTTTCCCCATTTAGCTTTGTAAGGGCTACAGCTGAAACAGAGCTATTCCTCAGAGTTTGCCAGTACAAGTTGTTCTACAGCTGTCTGGGGATGCTGAAAGAGGGGAGGCTGTTTTCCACCTACTCAAAATAGTTCAGAAGTTGTGCCCTGTGATAAACTAAGTACAGCTTATTCGTTTGCAGAGGAAACTTGTGTGGTTTATTGATCCTGCAGGTTATTGGAAAGCTGATGCTCTCCCAGCACAGCAGTGATTACAGTCAGTGACAGGTTATGCTTGCCCTCACCTGGCTCTCCTTTGAAAATACTGTTGGGGTCATGGCCACGTTGTTCAGTGTTTGTCATATTTTCTCACAAAGCTTTAAAATTCTTAACAGTGTTGTGAGAATCATGTGCAGAGGTTTTGTGTGAAGGCTCATGTTATTACTGCTTTATGGCTGAATGGGTCAGAACTGTGTAGACAGTGAAACTTTTGTCTAGTGTTTCCTCTAACATTACTTTCAAGCCCTTTGGTATGAGGTTCTGTCTTCTGTAACTGTAGGTTTCTAACGGGGCTTCATTGCACATGTACAGAATTTCATGTATGTCCCTTTAAACATTTTGACACCTCTGTGTGACAAATTGTTGCTCCTTACAAAGAGAAATAAGAAACATTGGCAGTTTTCATTCTTTGATTTCAAAGTGCTTTTCTAATCTTTGGTGCTATCAGCTCTTGAAAAATACCAGTGTTAAGCAACAGGATATATGCAGGAAAGAAGTTAAAATACTTTGCTGCCCTACTAACTTTTGAATTAGATTACAAATTAAAATTTCATCCTTTCAATAATAAAGGTCTAAATGCAGAGTGATTGAATAATCAGCAGCACTGTTGCTTCCAAACAGGTGACAGTACTGAAATTTTAATTCCATTAAATTTTGTTCTCTGGAGATGCAGCTTGTGCTTTCAGCCATTTGTCTAGCCACATAAGCTGGAATGTGTTCAACATGCTTGCCAAGAACAAATCCATTGGAAGAAATGTTATACTTTGACCCAAGTTCAAGAAATTCTAAAGCAACAAAAGATAAATATTTCTGAAGACTCATTTAATGTTCAGCTTTGCTGTTTACTTTTTTTGTCTTCCCTGTGATCTGATATGCACTTGCTTAATAGCATGCACATAAACATTTTCTATATATTTATTTCTGCTTTCCTCTCTTTTAATATTACTCTGCTGTCTTTTCCCTTGGTGTTTGTCCTTTGCAAAAGGTTTGTGTGTAGAATGCTCTAGCAACAATTAATTTAAATCAAATTAAATGAGAATTTATATTTGTTTTGATTATCTACAATTCCCCACAAATGGTAGAGAATTCAATAAAATTAACTCATTTACACAGACATACTTATATTCTTTGTTTTATATTTTTGAAAATTTTTTTCAATAAGATGTACTGAGTATTTTGAGCATGAACATGTTTGGATCTTTCCTTAGAACTTGTGGGGGGTTTTTTTGGCTATCTGTCTGGGGTCCAGCACAATTGCTGGAGACCACATTCAGTGTGTTGACCATGGATTTGAGAGGGGATGATATCTGGGCATCCACATTGATGAGAGCTTTCTTGCTGACTACAAAGAAGGTTTTGACTTTCCTCTGAGAGTTGGACAGAGCTCCTGTTGAGAGTTGCTTGTTTTTCCTCTTGGAGAGACCGCAAGATGTGATGTAACAGGCTGATTTGTGGTTAATAGCAGTGGGTGAGATTGGAGCCTGGAGTATCAGCTTGATGCAAGAAATGAGCTAATGGATCCAATTTCTATGTAATAAACTTAGTCATTCTTGGAGTGCCTCATAATTTGGTTGCTTTGATTATAGGCTGAGGTTAATTTTATTATTCATTAAAAATAAATAAAGCTTTCTGCATAAGCTCGTAGCAATGCTTGCAGCTCTTGCTGCCACAGATACTCTGTGCACTAAAGAAATGGGAGAGCATTAGCAGAACATGGGGTTGTTGTGTAGGAACCAAGGAGGTTTTGCTCGTGACTGTGGAGATCACCCAGGTGATCTGAAAAGGGCAAGGCCCTGCTTCTCTGCAGGTGCCATGGTTTCACCCTTCAGAGGACAAGTGTCAAATGTAAAAGTGAGAGTGACACAAGAAGATGTCATATATTAGCCTTTCTCTGGGAGGAGGGGAAGAGAAAAATAGATGTACTTTATCCACACTAGAAATAGGATAAAACTTATTGGCCACAAGTCCTATTTTTAAAATTCATTAAAATTAATGAAGTAACTTAAAGGTTTATTTGTGCAGTGGGCTTCAGGGACTCTTGAAGCCATGAAAGCATGCTCATGGGTAATTTTTTCACTGGTTTTAAAGGGTTTTGTAGATGGTGACTGGGACTCTCAGGCTCTGTAAGTTACTTTCTTGCAAAAAAGAAAAGCCAACCAAAGCCCAGAAAAAAACAAAAACTGTTCCTTAATCTTCTTAATCTCTTGGTCAGCATGCTGACATTCCAAAATGTTCTTTTCACTGAGAAAATGCTATTTTGGGCATATGGTTTTAATGCAGCAGCAAGAAGAAGGTTATTAATATTCCCTGTCCTTTGACTGTAAATGGCTGTAAAAATGTTCAAGGTCAGGAACATTTCTGATTTTCTGAAGTTCACTGAAGTCCTGTTCCTAGTCCTAACATTCATTCAGTTTATTGAAAGAAGATCAGGTTAGTTTGTGATTATGTTCTTAAATGCATTGCCTAAAGTGTTTCTAATCAGTAAACAGTGTATGTGCCATGAGGATTTCAACACATACGGATTTTTCCTTATGGATTTTCTTCTGATCCTTTTTCCCCTTATCTGTTGTGTTCTTTCCTTTTCTACTCTTTCCTCACTGAAATATCACAGTAAGCAAACAGCATGAAAGGAAGAACATCAGATGGTTTAATTTTTGTAGGACTGAACTGCAGCAAGTGATGTGCCAGGTAGAAAATTTGAAACGCCTCAGAGCTCTCTGTGAAAGCACAGACCCACATGGGGGAATTAAGGTGGGACGCCACCCAAATTGTTTCTAAGTGGGAGAATTTATTTTTGAACATGAAGGCAAGCTGCTTGCTCAAGATGAAAATTTACTTGTTTTTATGGCACCTTATCAGAGACTGTTTTCCCTTCCTTCAACTTTCATCCCACCACCTCCTGCCAATTTGTACTACATGCACATGCACAAAAGCAAACATGCCTCTCCAACCTAAAAAAAACCCCAAACCTGGAGTATTTATACTCTTAGTCTCCCTCAGTCCATCTGTCCTGCTGCTTCTGTTGTGACCCAGTGTTGTTTTGCTTTTCTCACTCCATGGGATTACATCCCAAATTGCCACTTCAGGCTCAGTACATGGTGCCACATCAGCTGTAGAGGGGTGGTGAGCGAGAAGACACAGTGACATCTGTCAGCTAGAAGAAGAGAATGGGTTGGCAGAAACATTGCTGAAAATAAAATTGAGCAGCAGTAGGAACAGCAAAACTAAGACTCCATCACGCAGTTAAGGGAAATTGTTTCAGGCATTTATTTTCTATATTAAGGAATGTAAATTATAAAATGTGCAGTTAGCAAAAGTAGGCATAAATCTGGGATAGTTGCATGATTTTTTTTCCGCTACCTATTTTTCCTGAGGAGCCTGTGAGGTGTGTAGGGAATATTTACAGCTTCTACCAGTTGGAAACCCTCACCTAGACCTAGGACTTGCAGATCTGAGTTAGTATTATCAGCTTTGCTCACATGCTTCTGCTCCTTCCAGGATGTTCTGTCAGCTTTTTTATCAGACATCTGCTTTTATTGGACTGATCACAACTGAATGAAAGTTTGCTTTAATATTAACAAAAGTGTTTTGAAGTGGCTTCAAATTTATGACTTGACCTATTGAAATGAATGTTCTTTTGTTTCTGTGACCTACTCAGGCAGGATACAGCCCTTGGCACCCTAAGCAGGTGTGGATTCAGCCTTTGCTTGTCCTGCTGTTTGACCTCTGCTTTATGCATTTGACATGGGCAGTGGCAGAACAGCAGCTAAACTGCTTCTGAGCACTCAGTGTAACTGAGGCCCCTAAGTTTTGTTTAGATGAGTGGATGGTTTCATGTTAATGGAGAATATTTCCTAAGTGTGTCAGTTAATTAATTGCAGTGTCAGTACTGGAGTCAAGATGTGTGTGGTACAAAGACACTTGACAATGGTATGAGCAGACACTGTGTCTAAATGCAAGTAATCTTATCAGGAATCAGGCTTCTTTTTCTCTTCTCTGATCCTTTCTTATCTTCTACCAACAGAGCATGTGACTGTTCTTTGATTTCACTTGCCTGCATTAAGTGGGAGGCTGTAAGTTATCGTTGTTAGTGCTGTGCTTTGAAAGAAGGAAAGGTAGAAAAGGACTGAGGGAGCCAACATCTCACAGTCACAGCACAGCTTACACTGTTTCAGAGCACAGACTGGCCAACTGGGGTGGGACAGTTGCTGGGATGTTCCCCCAGGAATAAACAACCGCAATACCAGGAAACCAGTAATTTGCATTCGGTTGGGGTATAGTGCACATCTGTTTAGGCAATACAGCTGCAGTAGGAGAACTGTGGTTAACATCAGCCTGGAATTCCAGTTTATGTATACTGAAAGTGTGTCTGGCTTAAATTCTTAAAACGTAGCACTCCCAGTTTGGACTCATTACTCCTAGAAAAGAAGTTTTAGAGGATTTTAGGGCATATTGCGTCAGTTTCTGCGTGAAGCCTGACTCCTGGCACCCCTTAGCAGAGGAGGTCTGGGATAGGCAGGTGTTTTCACTCACCCTGTGTTTGCTGGCTGTAGCTGTGGTGTGCTGGCAGCCCACAGGCTTCACACTTGAATTATCATCAGCTTTTAGGTTAGCACGCCCTTGGTGAGAACAGAGGCGGTTCATGTCTTGGTGTTTGTCCTTGGCTGCTCTGCAACAGCTTGTTCTGCAGAATCAAACAGTTGCAAACAGAAGGACAGCTTGCCCTCTTCAGGAAACAATCTGGAAAATAGGTCAGGCAGGGTGGCCTGAGTGCACCTGAATGCACATTGTGAGTGTCTGCATGGATATATATATGTAAGAGGAGAATGAGAGATTGCTGTGACTAAAGGTTTAGGAGGCTGATGGAACAAAGCAGATTAAAACCAGCTTTAAACTTTATAACAAAACTTGAGTAGATTGACATTCACTGAACAATACCTGTTACTAAAGGCTGAGTTTTACTCATCCCTGGTCATTGCTACTGCATAGTCAAAGCAATTAGTGTGTAAAAGTTTCATTATAAATTGTGAGCAGAGGGTACTACAGAGCTGGTGCCATGGATTTAGCACTGATGGGCCTGGCACAGGTGCCATTTCTTATACTAAGCAGTACTATGCCTCCTGTCCAGCTTTTGCTGCTGTAAAAAGAAAAGCAGGGTTTTTTTCCAAAATTCAAGGTTGTGCCTTATCATTGATTAGTATTTGACCATTACTGAGTAATTCACAATTTTTTGGCCTCTCCTTTCAACCTGTGCCTGTATTTCCCAGCCCATGGTTCTTATCACATATCTAAGCTGTTTGCTGTAACATGAGGCACCTGGTACCCAGCTCTAGCTCATACAATTATTCCTAGGATAATTTCTGAACCATAAGAGGCCAGAATTTGGGACTTGCATGTTTGGCATTGGAATACTGGTCTTTTCCTAGCAGTGGCAATACTATTTTTACTGAGCCACATGGTAAAAAAATACACATACTCTATTTACTAGTCATGATGTTTAAGGTTGCTTAGGTTTGAGTTTATAACAAACTAATAATTAAATACCACTCAAGCTGCTGGTTTTATGGGTGCAAGAGCTTCTGTTTTGGTTACAGACAATTAAGGTTTTAGAACTGTGTAGCTACTGATGAATGGTGCATTCAGCTGATGAAGAGTTTAATCCTGAGTATCCTGATTTAATTCTGAGTATCCTGAGGATAGTGGTGTTCCAAGCTTACCCTAAGTACCATTTCTAATATAGGTACAGATTGGACAGAGAATATCAAGCTGTGTATATTTACATACTTATAAAGAGACTTAGCTTAATCTCTTGTAGATGATTAATTCTCCTCCTTAAAAAATGAAGAGGAATACGTGGAGATGTGTCACCAAAATTTGTTTACATGAAGATGAACTATTTGTACTCTATTTTAAGCAAGGAAAAAAACAAAAAAGAGAGAGAGAAAGGTAATATCTTAAAATGCTGAGAAATGTGTGGTTTGCACCCTGACATACAGATCACTTTATTTAGGGTACTTATCTGAGATGTTTTTGATAGTGTGAGGCTTCTTTTGTAGCAATGACATCAGCATGGTAATGTTATCCTCTTTAACTCGTGAATTGACCAGCTGTTGGACAGGATTTTTTAAATACAGAACAGAAAAAATGTCTTTCTGATGAAGTTATATAATAGTACTTTTGGTACTTTGAAATTCTTGTGCCTGGTTAAATGGGTGTAAGGGTTAGCCCATTTTCAATGAAATATGTGAATAATTTTTGTTCACGGTAGGGGCAATTGAGTTGTAAATTGTGGTATGTTTTTCACAGAAGCTGTAATGAGTTTGTTTAAAAACAGCCCCAAACACCTGCCTGCCACCCCACAGAATGTCGTTTCAGTTGTGGTGGGATTTTGGCTGGTTAGACTTGAATTTGAGAAAGAACAAGACAAATATTGTTTATTAGAGGTGTTCTTGCCCCATGTATCCTTTCACTTTCATCCTGTTTTTCACACTTAGTGTTTAATTTTTGTACATTACCTGCTTTGACTAAGTCAGGAGGAATTCTCTTCCTACTCTTCCTAACAGTTTCACAAACAAACTCACAACTAAAGCATCCAGTTTCCAGAGGGTGCTGGAATTATTTCAAGAGACGTCTTAGAGTGGGACCACATCTTTCCAAAGCTTAAAAAAAGGGGTGGGAAGTGGGAAAAAAACCCCACCTGTCATTCTTTAGAAGCACAAATAAATATGGGTGTCATATCCTTGTTAGGTGTGTGCATTTGGAGACTAGACTAGGAAAAAGCCTTAGTAATTAACAGGATTGCCTCCTTTGGAACATTTATAAGATGTGCAGGAGAATAAGGGAATACACTACCACCTGGAGTTTTGGGATGTCCTACTTGGTATGGGCAGAGAGATAACTTGTCAGTCAAAATCCATCAGTGATTATGGTAGACAAATGTGTGTTTATTGCTTCAGCTCTTGCTCAGTTCAGCTATTAATTTCCTGTCAAAACAGAAATACATGGAGACATTTCTGTGCTGCTGTCTTCATGCATTCCACATCACCCCTTGATATCTCCTGTCCACTGTCCACATAGGTACCAAATAATGACTCATTATGGGTGTGGTAATCATTAACTGGGGAATAGTTGTGTTGCAGTCCTTGACAGCTGTCAGGTCTGGGATTAATATATACCAAAGTCATATAAATATTTATTAAATATGTACCAAAGTTAGTGCAGCTGCCCATGGGAGCACCAGGATTCTGCTGTGCACTTTATAAACCTCCATGGCCACCAGCAGGGCTGTAAAGTTAATTAGTTGAGTACATGTCGTTGGGAGCTTATCAGGTTGCTGGCCACTGAAATTGCTTCAGGAAAAATAAGGCTTGTTGGTGATATTTGGGTTTAGGGTTTTCTGTTTGTTTGTTGAAATCATGGGGGCCATTGTTCCATCTGTTATTGAACTTTAGTCCTCTCTTATGGCAAAGGTTTAATATTTGCTGTCTACCTTCTTACAGTTTTAAGTGGATTTATTTTTCTGCTGATAAATAGAACAGAAAAGTCAACACCTCTTTAAGGAGGTCATTCTCATAGTTCAGTGTCATTACACTATTTCTTATACCATCTTTCTTTCTGTTCTAGAACTTTAAAAAGAAGACTGTGAAATACTTGCATTTTTAATTGCTGTTTTTAATGTTAATTATGTTCAGAGGTGTTTTTTTCCATTATCAACTAGTCATAAACAATCATTAGCACTTGTCTGTTAAAACATGGTGGTGATAGGTTTGCTTTCTTATTCAGTGTTTTCTGCTTCACAAACAAGTGATAATTGAGGAAGAAATATTGACTGTTTAACCACAGATCTTATTGCTTTAGAGGATGTTGTCAGTGCTTTCTTGAAATTAAGTGACTGAGGGAGTTTATCTGGAATATTTTAGATTTTTTTAAAAGTCATTATATTTTTTTAGACCATGGATTTTTCTATATTTTATCGCACCCAATAATGCAAAAGCATAGCAAAACTTCCAGCTTTTAATGAAGTAATAATATTCTGCTATTCAATCAGACCCAAAATATCTTAAGACGATAGTTAAACAAACAGAAAGAAGTCAAGTTTCTCCCTGCCATTTCTTGGAAAATTAACTGAAATTTATGTAGAGCAGCATTAAACAGAGTCCTTAATTTTCTCTTTTGAAACTGTTCATTTTCTTTCCTGAGATATTTTCAGTGTGAAAAAAGCCAACTTGAGGGCTTTATGATGTTTTTCACCGTACTTGCAATTAATTTCACTGCCCCATTCCTCCTTAACCAAAAGGTGGCTGCAGATTGTTCATTAGCAGTGTGAGTGCACCGGACAGTGTCTGCCTTGCCTGCTTTTAGTTTAAGTAATGTGCCTTCACTTCTACAATCAGTTTAATCAGTGATGTGCAATGTGCACACCCAAGTCCCATTGAGGATAAGTGCCCCAAAGGTATTTCTGTCCAGCTGCACAACTCCTGGTTAACTGGAAGCAGAAGATCTACAGGGAATTTTAACAAGCAGGGAGCACTACTAGCAGGGATCTGAGTAATTATCCTATTAAAACAGAGCAACATCTGCATTATCTGTGCAAGCACAGAATGGAAGGGAACATTATGTTCTCTAATCCTGTCTGGGAGCATTATGAAGTTAAAAGGATAACATTTTACCAAATCTGTGTTCTAACATGATAGGTTACACTTAATTACCTTTAATTACCCCTCTTTTAGTTGGACTTTAGGCTAAGGACCCTGCTTCTAACTCTCATCACAGACCATTTCTTGCCTTTGGATTCTTCATGCCATGTTTTGTAACTGATTTTACTTTCAAAAGTTGGTCCTACTGTGTCTTGAAGGCCTTTATTACAATTCCTTTTCCCTTGTGTATGAAAAGCTCTGAGAATATTAGTTTCTATATAAAAGACATGTTGCTGCATTCAGAAGTTTGTGTTTTCAATTCAGTTGCAAAGAGCCACCTCATTTGGAATATGTTTTATGACTGAGGAATAACAGCACAGCAGAGGCCACACAGGAGCAGGACATTATTCCAGCCTCCCAACTGCTTGCAGTGGAAGCCAGGAGAGTGTATTGGCTTAAATAATGTAGATTTCTTCTTTCCTCTTTCCCCCTGAGGGAGTCTGATTTCCTGATCACCTATCTAGCCATATGCTGTAGCTCCTGCCAGGAACTCCGAGCAGTGTCACTGCCAGCTAAAATTACTTGTTTTCTGAGAACTGAATTACATTGAGAATTGTCTTAAATTGCTGCACTGGCAACATCGCAGAGTTTTGCATACACACACACACAAATAAATATGTTACAGCAGCCTTACTTTGAAATACAGCTTAGAAACCACTTCAGGGAGGGAATTTGATCCAGATCCTGTGAGGTGTTCTCCACCTGCTCAGGCACATCACTCCTGCTTTGTTGTCTTTCCAGTGCTTTTCTCAGCCCCTTTTTGCTCTGGCTGCTACAGTGCACTGATGAGACATGCAAATTAACCATTTACAAAGCAAGCACATTGTCTGCTCCTGATTTGTACAGGTTAGAGGGAAGAACTAGAATGGATAGTAAAAACTTCAGTGTGCTAACTGTGCCTTTTTTTTCTCTTCTCTTGCAGCAGGATGGAACTGAAACACGGATATGTGTTGACAAAGGAGTTGGAATAAGACTGAGTCCTGCTCTGTGATATTTATACACCTGGACCATGAACTTGCTGTTTGGCTTCATGCTTTAGGAACCTTTGTAGTAACTGTGTGAAGCTGTTGGGAATCATGGCATTCTCTCCATGGAAACTGTCCTCTCAGAAACTAGGCTTTTTTCTGGTGACTTTTGGTTTTATTTGGGGAATGATGCTTCTGCATTTTACTATTCAGCAGCAAACACAACACGAAAGCAGTTCAGTCCTGCGTGAGCAAATTTTGGATCTCAGCAAAAGATACATCAAAGCATTAGCTGAAGAAAATAAAAATGTAGTTGATGGGCCTTATGTTGGGACAGTGACAGCATATGGTAAGTGTGTTCTCTGGATTATTTGATAATCTGATTAAGGCTTGTTCCTCAATTGCCCAAACATTTTGCTTCATAATGCCGCTCAATTAGCAGTACTTTACTCTGTGCATTTTCTGTACAAATGGAGAAAGTGGCCTTTACTTTTAAGTGGGACAAACAAACATTTCCAGTGTCTGCTGATTTTTATTATGTCTGTCTAGTACCTCTGTCTAGTATACTTTAGGTTATTTGTTAGAACTCAGTTTTAAAAAACTTTTTTGGTGTTTTTGAGAAAGTTGGGAGGCTTTTCAGTTTTCGTTTCGGTGATGTAAGAAATTACCTGTGAAAAAACTTGCCTTAGTTTAAAATGGAGGCCTGCTACTTATTTCTTCTTTCCCATTTCACTTCTTTGTTCAGTCAATTTACTTAATGTTTAAGTTTATTTATCTGATATAATCCTAAATTAAGCTTAAGTATATCCTATTTGCCTCAGGGCAGAAAACTGTGAGTTTTAGTGCTTTGTTTGGCAGTTGTTTCTAATGCTTACTCTCTTCCAGTTTGTACATGAGAGTTCAGTTTTTGTGCATGTGTCAGACAAAGCAAGCAGAAAAGAATGAAACATATTACCTGAAAATATTACTAAAAATAAAATATAATCAAATTTCAGGTTAGGCATGGTTCCTTTTCAGTCTAAGATCACATAATGCACCTTACTTCTTTAGCAATTTTTAGACTCATTTTCTTTCCGACTTACCTATGCACTTTCAGAATGTCTGGAAAATTAGTAATTTACATTTGTTTTCTTTTATAGTTGTCTTATTATTCAGCTCTGAAGAAATTGAGTAGATAGTTTTTTTATGTTTATACAAAGAATATAGACTAGGATGCAACAGATGGAATAGCTGCCCTTCTTTCTCTAGTTTTCTCTTAATACTCTATACTTTTTGGTGCATGCACTGAAAATATCTTGCTGGAAGGTGTCTTGTTTCTGTCAAAAGTACTTTTTCCTCTGAAAAGCAAAATTTTGAGTTGGTGTGCATTTGTTTGCCTGTAAGCATGAGATTATTATCCCCAACATAGCTAACAATTAAATTGCTTCATTGCTTAAATAACAACCTGCCCTTATTCTGTAACTCCAGATTTGTGGCTGCATGTTGAGCTATAGTGGAACTGTAGCCTTACAAAGCAACACAAGCAAAACAGAGTGCCGTAGATCAATATTTGGGTTGAGGATCTCTGAGCCAGTAGACATCCTTAGAGGATTGTGTGATTAGGCTCAAAACAAAACTTTATCTGCTGTATAGCCATTGCCAGTGTCCTGTTACTGTGCAGGGGTGCCTGATGGTGGATGAATTGAGAAAGAAAATAGACAACAAGCCCCAAACAATCTGGCACCAGATATTGAAGGTAACTGGGTTAATGTGGGTACAGGATATCCATAGGCAAAGTTCCCCCGGCAGCTTGTTGCCTGTGGCATTAATTTCCTGCTCCAAATCCTGCTGAGGAATAAATTGACTTGCCTCCAAACACTGGTCAAGCTCCCAAGGAGAAGTTAAACTGCATTTGGAAGCAGGTGAAATAACTTTGTGACACTTCTGTGAAGGGAAGGCCAAGGTTTGTGTAGCAATTTTAAGTCCATGGCTGACAAGATTTTTAAGATTAAAGACTTAAATTTAAAGTTTGGCCAGATGTTTTCAACAAAATAGTTTGGAAAGATGGAAAATAATAATAATGCAGTTTTTTAAATATTTCAGGGAAAAGAACTAGGGTGAGGGAATAACACCATATTAAATAATAGTTTATGAAATTGGGTAAGGTAATTACTTAATAAGTTAATTTGTCCTGTTTGGCATACCAAATGACTTGCTGCTAGCAAATAATCAGGTTAGCTCTTCACAAATAAACACATTAATAACTGATGTTAGTAATAATTGGTAGAGGCTTCTTCAATATTCTGTGAAAATTAATGCTCTTGCTTATTTAGCCTTTTTATATTTCTTAATGTTATCCTCTGATTGCTTTAAATGAGCACAGTCATGATTTCCATGTTCAAGTATAAATTAAATGTTTGCTGGTTTTGGCTGCTTTTACCCACCTGAAAGGTTTTCAGTCATTCCTTAATTGTGGTTGCACAGCTTGTTTACTTTCCCACTTTTTCTTTCTGCCCTGTATTCACCTGTTAGGTAGGTGGCTCAAATATTTTCCTTTTTAAAGTTATAGTTCAGATATACACAGTGAATATTAGATTTATAGCAGTGAATGGCTCTTTTACAAAAATTCTGTGAATCAGTGCTTCTTCCCTCCCCTTCTCAAAGTAGCCTCCACTTCCCTTTTTTTTCTGACAAGATGTTTCTCATATCAGTGTGTTGGTATAAGAATTAAAAAGTAATTATTTTGAACCTCTTTTGTCTTTTTGATCAGTGTGTACTTTTATGTAGGCTATGTTTCTTCCTCACTGTTTCCTGAGTTATTTTTACTACTTTTTTCCTTGATTTTTTTCTTCCTTCTGTACCGTGGTTTTGTTCCTGTTGAGTCCAGAGTTTCCTTTTCTTCTGCACACTATGCTATTAAATAACTTTTGGACCACTTTAAAGGACCCAGATATGTGGACTAGTGCTTCACATTCCACCTTCTGATCTTTACAGGACAAAGGAAAACACAGCTATGATGAGAAAGGCTTTCTTTATGGCACCATGAAATAAATATGATTCTCCTTTTGTTTGGAGAAAACAATTATAAAAAACTTTCTAAAGTAATAGTCTTTTCTTATTTATTATCTCATTTGCACAAGAATTGAGATAGTCATAGGAAAAATAAAAAAAAAAAGCACAGAATGAATGTGGCAAAAATAGAACTGCTGTAGAGGCCGTAGAATGTCTTCAGATGTATGGAAAAGTTTTCTAATATAGTTCAGGATATTATTTGATTTGAAAGTTGTGTAAAACAGAAAATACATTATACCAAAACACATGCAATTATTTTATGTAATTAAATGGAAAAATAATGTAAATTCCTTGTACCAAATTCTTTAATCATTACAAGGGTAAATGAACAAAGGACAATAGTTTCATCTTCTTTGGCTTGTTGCCATTATAATTATACCGTTTTGTCTGATAGTTTTTTCCTCTTGCCCTTTGTTCTTGCCAAAGTGTCTTGTGTTCCTTCAAGGAATCTGAACAAAATGAAAGCCAAGGAAAAAAATAAGAAAATCAGAAAGAATTTTAAAATGAGGAAAAAATAAGGAAATGAAAAAATAAGGAAAAGTAAAAAAATGAGGGAAAAAAGAAAACTCTTTCTGTGTTGTCATTTGATATGCAAATTCCTGTCATTGTTCATTGCCCTCCATGCCAAGGAAGCCCTGTGTCTGACCAAACAGAGCCAATCACCAGACTGAAGAAAGGAAATGTGATTTTTGGGGTTATGTGAATACAGCAGAAAGGTTGAACTAAAATTTTTTTTTAGAAATTATTATCTATTTTTAATTTGCCAGTGCAGAAGCTGGTTATGTGGAGGAGATGCAGGAGAAGGTTTTTGTACTGGCTTAAAGCTCTCCTTTTTGGGAAGGGGATTTTTGTTCCCAGGTGACTGAGTATCAACAGACAGTTCCTCTGATAGTGTTTGAATATGGATTTAGGTTTAGCCTCATTATTATTTAAGCAGCTTCTTATTACTTGAGCCATTGCAAAGCAAGCATTTTTCTGTTCCTGTAAAGGCTCACATTTCACCTTGAATGTGGATATCTACAAGTAGCACTGTGCTTCATAAAATATACAGGCTGACAAGTCCCATGGCCAAGGAAACTTGTATCTGAGGCTGAACAAAGTGGGGAACATGAATGCATAGAGTTGCTAATGGCAAAGATTTGCGCTGAGAAAGTGTGTGTGTATATATATGTATGTATATATGTCTATCTATATATCTCCAGTCTCATTCTTGTATCTGTTGTTTGATTCTGTCTGACAAGTGTGCACTGCATTATTAAGCAGTTTAACTTTTCATTTTCACTTGCAGATTTGAAAAAGACCCTTGCTGTCCTGTTGGATAATATCTTGCAGCGCATTGGGAAGTTGGAGTCCAAGGTGGAGAATCTTGTACTTAATGGAACAGGAGCAAACTCGACCAACAACACCACCACTTCTGCTCCCAGCTTGGGAGCAGCTGAAAAGCTTAATGTAGCAGGTGTGTAAGGCAATTACTAAAATTATTTATGATAATAAATAATTCTCTTTATCCTTTTCTCTCTTGAGCATGACATGATTTTTCAGTGTTAGATATTTGGAATGTCTTAGAAAACAAAATTCCAAGTCTAGCCTTTATCAATGACAAATTGAAGTCCAAGCTTAGTGGAAGATTTTTTTCTGTGGTAACTTGAACACATTAGAAAATCAAAATCTCTTCTCAAGGGAATAGTTCACCCATTTATAGTAGATGTTTCATGCTTTAAGTGGTTGTATTTTAGAATGATGAAACTGGGGAAATCTTTTCTCTCAAAGCCTAACTATTTAGGTTGGTATCAATCTGCTTTGCCATTCCACCATATGCACTTTATTGGTTATTAACTGAAAGAAAACATTTATTATATTTGTTGGTCATGGTTGAAAAATGTCTTTCCCTACAGTGTTTTATGGCTCTTAGGATTTGACACAGGGAGATCACCTACCTGGTACATTCAGTTAAAATAAAAACATGTTTTGAGATTACATTTGAAGTCATTAATTTTATTTGCAATGAATGGACTGTTTTGTTCTGCCACCAAGTTGAAAGAGATACTGGCAGTCATGACTCATAGGAAAGTCTGAGTGTAAGTCCAATGATCTCTGCAGTCCCAAAAGAGAATAGAGCAGATGAGTTAAGGCAACTTGGTAAATAAGTTGATAACTGTGCTCCTATGTCTTGTCTGTCCTTGGGTTTCCTGCAAAAATAAATATTTCTGTTGAGAAGGTGTTACTTGGTGAAATTCTCAAAACAGAGAAGCAAATGCTGCCTTTGGTAGGGAAATGCCACTGGAACAAGTCTAGGAAAGCAGATTTGCAAGTGACTGCCTGATGACAGTGTGGCAGCAGAGTTGCTCAGCCCTAACTGCATTTATCTGTACCAGGGGGCTAAAGTCATGTTATCTCTTGGTCAGACAGACCTTTCCCTCCCCAATCTGCTTTGCCTTGGCAGAATTGAAGGCAGGTGAGGAACAAGTACCTAAAGAGGTGAAGCATCTGCAGGGTGCTGACAGGCTGTGCCACCTTCCTGCCACAAGGCATCCAGCACCAGATCTTGGAAAAACTTCCACTGAGATGGAAAGTGAACGAGTACAGCACTGTCAGAGTTTCTGGGACATGTATATATATAATGAAAAACATCCCTGTATGTTTTCTTTTTGTAGCTGGACAAAAGAGAGTTATTTCCTTAGATTTACAGTTAATTGGAACATGTATGCTCAAGTTGTTGCTTTAAAATTTATAGGCAAAGGTTCATTGTTCTTACCTGAGAAGGAAACATCTTTCATCAGTTCTTAGGGTGATTTGAATGTTGTTTATTATTCTTGGAGTGGGCTAAATTCACAGTTTTGGTATTCAGGAGCAGCATTGAATGAGCCTGGTAAGAGTTTTCCGTTTGCAGTGTTTGCATTACTTTGTACTGCCTGAGGCTTGCTCTGTGGCAAAGAACACAATTCCTCTCATCATGGCCACAAGTTTTTACCTTTGACTCCTGGTACCCTGAGTTTAAAATGTCTGAAGCAACCATTAAACAGCAGCAACAGGAAAAACCTTTAGGTAGGAGCTCCTTAAGGTTCAGTTAATGTATTGTGCTGATGACTGGATGATGTCACTGCTCAGGTACCTCTGGACTGGATATTACCTAGGGTCAGAGTTTGAACCTGATCCCTGTTTAAAGTGCCTGCTCTTCATCCATTTGAAGCAATCAGTGGCAATTACTCACATCAGAGGCAGCCAAATGGAAATGAAAAACTTGTCTCTACTTCTTCTTTCATGGCAGTTTCCTGACAGCATGCTCTGGAAGCCATATGATTCCAGCATAATTGTAATATAAGTATCTTCTCTGTTGGGAAGGAATTGTTCAGAAAATAAGCTAGGTGAGGGCATTGTGATAATACCAATGTTGATTTTGTCTGTAATATTTCAATAACATCCCTTTTCAATTGTGTTAGAGCAATTGAGGTAATGTGAAAATTGTGGTGAAGGCATTTTTTTACCCACAGTTTGTCATTTTACTGGAGTTGAAAGAGGTATGTGTACAAATACAGATGATACTTTTCTTTATAACATTCAGCTGTTACTCTATGCAGTGATCACAACGAACGTGTTAGGATTACCCTTCCTCTCTTTACCAGTTGTAATATTTTAATGCTGACTTTAGACAAATTCATGTTAGTGATTGTTAATAATTTTGGTCTTTGTGTGTGGACAACCATAGTGTTTGTGAAGCATCTGATTAACATAATGTTTAATAATTTTCATAATCTTTTTTAAAGGCTTCTTGAGTTGCTGCTTAAAACTCTGCAGTAAATTGTGTTTTATAGCTTTATTTGTCAGTGAAACAGTGCAATGCCATTAGCAGACTTTTCTAAAAGAGTCCTGCTTCCAGTGGAGCTACATCATGCAATAATATAAAGATGCTTATAAAGCTTTGGCTGATTGGTTTCAAAAGCAATAAAGCTGTATTTCCTTCTCTCTTTTTCTATTTATCTAAGTAGTATCTGAAAAGCCTCTGAGATATTTGATAGCCATCCTTTTTGCATCTGTGGGAAGTAATATATTCCCATATACACAGGAAAGTATTAATCTAAACTTTGGGTCTAGGAGATAAGAGTTCTCATCAGCCTTTAGAACAGGAAGCTTTGGGCCACTGCCACAAATGATACCCTAAGTAGATTTAAAGTTGCTGTTGTAGAGATGATTAAACAGAAAGGGGGAAATACAAAACCATGGCACTTTAAAGCAGAGCTTGTCTACAGGGCTGCTACTGTTGGAGCTGCATCTTTGGTTCCATGTGACAGGCACAAGATCAGTTTGGTTTAGGCAATATAGTTTTTACTATATTTACAATACAGTTGTGCTTTTCTAAGATAATGATAAAGAAATCCTTGATTTTTGTGGGACAGAATTGCACTATCATGGTTCATCAGATAGGGAGATCTGCACAAACATGATCAGAGAATCAGTCCTCTGTTTTCTTCATGTGATATTTTTGTAAGCAATGGAAGTGGGATTAGTGTTGTGTTGTGGGATGGGTTTCTTTAAAGGTGGTCATTGCTCTTTCTGTGCTTGTTTAGTGACAAGCTAAATTTTTTATAATCTTGACCATCTAACAGCCCAGATATAATAATTGTACTGAAAACTCTGCCAGACTGGTTGTTTACAAAGCGTTCTTTTGCCTTGAAAAATGCTGCTTTGAATGATTTTAATTGTGCATATTTGATCCCACAAAAATGAGCGAGTGAAGGTTTGTGTTAAATCCTCCTCAGCCTTTTCCTTGGACACAACTGGTGCTGGGGGGACCCTTGCAGACCCCAGGCTCAGGCTGCTGCATGGAACACTGCACAGTGAGGGAGGACATTGCTGTTCAAAGCTTCCATAGCTTTGCTGCCTTGTGCATGAACTCGTTCTGCTGTGTTGGCTGTTCGGTTCCCTTCTAAGAACTTCACTTATAACATCTTTCAAGTCACTCATTAAGATGCAGACTTCAGTGTATACTTGTCATTTAAGACATGATGGCTTGGATGCCTGTCAGATATCTGGCGTCCTTCGTGAATATGTAGCAAGGCAGGCTGACAAGTCAGCTTTGGCAATGCTACAAGGCTTTTTTTTGTAATGTTACTATGGTGAGAAGGACCTTTGTCGTGGTATTTCCATGCCCTTATTCCTGAAGCCTTGGGGCTGCCACACTGAAGCCTTTTAGGTCAGGGGGGAAGGACTCGGGTAACCTCAGCATCAGTGGATTCGTTTCCATGGCTCTCTTGATTAATTTTGTTACACAGCCTCATTGGGTTTAGCAGTCTGCAGCCACAGTTCCACCATAGTCCTGTACTTGCAGAGATTAAAAAAGCTAAGATACTGCATGTTGGTTTGAATTCCAAAGCTGCCCTCCTGCCTTGAGAGGACTAGAGTAGCTTTTTTCAGTCAGCACAGTGTGTCAGAGCACAAAGTGACTGTCCCCACAGGGCACCAGTGTGTACCAGTTGTAGCAGGGTGTGGGACTGCGTTGGTTTTGATAGTCAAGATAGCAGCTTCCTGGAGGTGATGTTTTGTTTGACCCGTGTTTACTGTGCCTAATTCACTGTATTCTTTTCCCACACCGTACCTGTGTATTTATTAAGATTTCCCCCCCTCCCACAAAGGCAGTTGTGTGGAGCTGGGGAGTTTTGTGTGTCCTCAGACCTGGCTGTCACAGCACAGTGTGGTGTGGGCAGAGGACCACTGGTGAATATTTTCCACTGCAGTGCAAAGCTGTGTTAATAATGCTGAAGGGGGCTCTTAGTGGTCCCCTGGGCTGCATTTTGATTAACCACTTGACTACTACTTGAATTCTCCTAACACTGCATTGATTTCAGTAGCGCTAATGGAACACAGCAGCACGGCTTGTGTGAGGATGGACTAGAGGTAGAAAAGTTAATTTTCTTTAAATCATACCAACACAAGTCTCTAAAATGTTGGTAGAAAGCATTTTGTGCTCTGCATTTAAAATCTTGAAACCTTTAGCTCATTTGGTTGAATATGTTGTTAGTGCTTTCAGCTCACACTGCAAATTCTCTCTTTAAAGAAATCTTACCAGCTGGAGATTAAAAATGTGAATTGAATTGAGAATGTGTTAATTAGTTGGAGAAGGGAAAGAAGACCTTACACAAACTAAACCAGCCTTAACTACAGACTGTGTCTAACCACAGATACCAGATTTCAGGACTGAAATAAAAACAAAAGAACAGTTTCAGGAATTAAAGTAAGAATAGTACTTATATTTAATGATCAAAACCAGAAGGAGAACAGAGATAAAATTGGTGAATAGATTTGATCGGATGTGATTACTCTGACCTTATAATACTAGAGAGGTTCTGAATTTTATGAAATCTGCTGATGGGAACACTTTTGACTTGAGCTATTATCTGTGCTGTATATCATCAAAAAATACTTTAATATGCACTAGTCTAAAAACCAGAGTTTAAGCCTCAAGGTTCCAAAGTACATCATTTTTAGTGTCGTGTTAAATTCTTAATACATTTCTATTCTCAGAAGAAGACCAGGCTGGTCCTTAGCAGAGTAGATAGGCTGCTGGTGTCAGCTTGCATTTTCAGCTGTATTGCAGCCTTTCCATTTGCTTTAACCAATATTGCTATTTTAAAACTCTTATGACAAACAGAGCACCTATCAAACAGCACTCACTGCTGAGTGACTAATTATAACTCTTATTCAGAGTACTGTCTTAGTGGAATATTTCTAGACTTCCTAACTGTCTGATGGAGGAAAATTGAAGCAGAATTTTTTTAGCCTATTACAAAGCACATTATTTGAAGAATGTGCAACATAGAAAAGGGAGGAAATATGCATGTAGCACTTACTATTGCTTATTTTTACTGTTTTATTAAAGAGCAACCTGAAAGCAAACAAAAATCAATTCCCTACCACAGGCTGTGCTTTTAGCCACATCGTTCTCAACGTGGGTGTTGTAAACCTTCACTATTACAAATAAAACCTGTGGAATTGAAATGCAGGAGGCAGTGAAGAGCTGCATCTGTGGGCTGGTATTCAGCAGGTGCAGTGCTCACAGCAAGCAACAGGAGAGAAGCTTCTTTTCCAGGGCAGGGTTGGTGATTTAGCTCAGATGTGCCACGTGGTGCATGCTGACGTGCCAGACTTTGCACTGAAACAACTGAGGATTGTTCACAAGTTCAGGTTCACCTGCTGTGCTCCAGCGACGTCTGGTGCAAAGCTGTAGATCATTTGTGAAGGGAACATATGGTTCCTTTCTAAACATGAGGATGGAGTTTGGTAGTTATATTTTAAATATCCCAGGACCTCACAAAGAGTGTTTAAAGAGGTCTTTTAAAGTCTGCACTTGGTGGGTGTTTTATCAATATTTTTCTTTTTCTTTTTTTCCAGGATGACCTGTACCAACTGCATGCTTTTTGTTTTATAATGTGCTGTGTTCATGTTTTTAGTGTGTTAACACATTGACTTTTAATGTAACATCATATGAGATAAATGTTTAATAATTATGTATTTTCATAACAGCAGTCAAGAGGAGATAAGCTATGCATGAATTCAAAAACACTTAGGTGTGTGCAGAACATAAATTAATATAATGGCTCACATAAAGTTTAGGAGAAAAAAGTGTGTTTATTAACTGCTGTTGTTTTGTGCTAACTTGACAGCTGTATTTCTAACTTTTTCTGGCTGTAAGTTCTAAGTTTTGGCTGGGAAAAGATTTCAGAGCTTGCATTTTAAATTACATAAATCCTAATTAAGGGTAAAAATTCTTGTGGTTTCTCAAATACTATTTTTCAAAAAAAGTAACTTTAATGTCTGGCTTGGTTTTCCCCTTCAGGAAAGAACTATCCAACATGAATTTGCTAACAGCATAATACATCTACCCAGACTTTTTAACAAGAATCCTCATGAGATATTAGGGTTTGGGGTTGATGGAAACCTCATAAGTCTTGACTTGTATGTTAATGCTTTGGAAGATCCTGATGTGTAGATGTGGCATCCCCAAGGTTCCACTTCTTCATCTCCCTTGTCTTTATGATCACACTCAGCAGTGTGAATTGCTGGTGTCTGGTTGAGCTTGGTCTCAGCTGCTCGTGGGAAACACAAGATTTGTTCACATCTGGATTCCTGTGTAAGGAGAGCCAGCTATGAGGTGCTACCAGCAAGCTCAAGCACACCTCCATGCTGAGTTCAAATGAGCAGCAGGAGGAGCAGAAATCAGAACCTTCATACAGGGTCTGATCATTAAGGAAAAAATTGGGAAGCATGATTCTCAACGTAGAACTCCCACTGCCAGTGGCCAAGACGAAAGGGTACAACCAGAGCAAGAACTGCCAGGATTATTCACTGGGGAATTCAGAGCTCTGCACTGAATTCTCAGGCTTGTGTGTGGAAACCAGCAGTGACTTGCCCATTTCTGCAGGCAGTTGTTGCTTTGGACAGCAGTGCTTAATGTAGATGTGTTTCCAGTCTGACTGCATCAGCTGGCTTCCTGTTCATGGGCACTGAGGAAAGACTGCTTCTCCAGGGAATACTCAGATGGAACACAATTATATTTCTCTGTTCTTTCTCCTGTTCTTTCACATTCATTTCCTCTTGTATGCACATATTGCTACATTTTTCCTGCTCTGGATAGCAGTTTTATGGAAATTGTTTCAGGGGACTATTTAAGTTTTATAGAATTGCCTTCACTGTGCTATTACCTGATCAATAGCTGAGAATGAAGCTAGTGAAAGCTGATGGAGGTGTTTGGGATATAGATCCATGGTAAGGCTGAATGGGAAGCTGGTGATTGTGTGAAGCATCTCCTCTGTCTGTGGACTATGGTGGAGAAAAAACATGAATATCTTTGAGGAAGGTGAATCCTAAGAGTGTTTACTGTTGCTGGCAAGAAGGAGGAAAGATGTCAGACACTCTTGGTAATAGTCCCAGACACGTTAATATTTCAACATAGTTGGAGGTGATAAAGGTGGGCATTAGTGTTCCACGTTCCCTGTACAGACAGATTAGCCTGGAGAGATCCCTGCTCTGTTTGTGTGTAACCCATCCCTGTGGAAGAGCAATAGTGGGACTGCTCTGAAAAAGCCTTAGCACAGGAGGCCACAGGGCAGACCAGAAGGCTGAGAAAATCTGCATCTTGTGCTGAGAAAAATGTCTGTCTCTTCATTTTTGCTTCTTGGGATGGGCAGGAGCAGGGAGGGCTGGCAGGGTTTGTGCTTGGGAAGTTTCTGTGTGCTTCTGCCACGGCTGATGGGAGCGCTGGAAGTGTGAGGCTGGGCAGGGTGTGAATGTTGGAAGAGGGGTTTTATTCTTGCAGGTAAAACCTTGTGAGTAATGAACAGCAGCAAAGATCTTTGCCTCTCAACAAAAACACACTGGGATGCAGAAAATGTGTTCGCACATGACAGAAGCAAAAATGTAAAGTGCAGTTGTGTATTTACCAAAAATCAGGCTGCTGTCTGGATTTTGGGCCTTTTTCCTCCATCTTTTCTTCCTTTAACAAGCCATGAAATCCCCATTAAAATGAAATATGGTATAAGTGATGGACTTGGCACTGTGTGCTGTAAAATAAGGAATTATAGCTAATGCTTATGTATTACCCTGTACTTAATAGGACTTAAGTAGAAGAGAGGATTTGCTTGACTAACCTTCTGAAGGGAAAAGACATCATATGATAGCATAATTAACTTGAGATAGAAGACATTTTTTTATTTTAAATGACAAAATTCATGGCTCATTCTTGTTGGCAAGCTATACCCAGACATTCAGCATTTTCCATCCTAAATTTAGTATGGTGCTGAAAGTTAAACTTTTTCTAGGGTTATGCTGCAGCTATGATGTACCAGAGATTTCAGAGGTCTTTTTTTCTTTTAGGAAGATCTTGAAATTGACATGCCTTATGTAAAAATGATATTTTGCATTCAGACTTAGGAGCAGATAAAAAAAAAATGTCCATAAACCCTTTTAGACCATAAAGGTCTTCTAATGGAAATTTACTGATTTTTGAAAATGACCATATAGTAACCATGCCTCTTTATTACTGTTAGATCTCAGGTACTGATTCTGGTGTGATGCAAGTGGAAGGTCTGATTCCTGAACTGCAGTGAAGCAAATAGTCCTATTATTATGTAGCTCTACTGCCTGAATTGAGAATTTACTTCAAATTGCTGCTATCTGTGTGCATGCTCTGTATGTTCTTATTCAGAGCAGAAATCAGAGCCTGTCAGTGGTCTGGTCTGCAAGAGCCCCACAAGGATGAGAAGATAGGCAGAATATTTTGAAAGTGCTTATTGATTTGAAATTACAGAGTCATTGTACAAACCACTTTGCTTCAGTGCAATTGTCACTGGCAATACAGCTCAGTTTGTCAAATCTCTCCTGCTGCACAGGCTGACAAAGGCGTGGGGACTTCCTGCCATGACTCTTCTTTCCCCCATCAAGTTCATTTTGCAATGCTTGGCTCACATTTCAAGTTTTATCTTTAAAAGAAGCTATTTGCAAAAAAATGGAGAATAGATAGATCAGGTCGTGGGTTTTGCATATAAGGATATAATGCGACATTTTAACTTTTACCCACAGATTTTTGTTGCTATTCTATTCTAATACTGCAACTTTTTTTTGTATTTTCTTCTGGGCTCTCTAATTAGCATATTCTGGATGAAATTGTGCACAGTTACTGCCACACTGTAAAGTGCTCCCAGGTTGATGGCTGGCTGACTTTAATGATCTTGATTCTTGCCTGTAGAAAAAGCCAGAAATGATGCAGGTATAATTTAGATAGCTGTGGGATGAACTACCTAAATTGAAAACCTCCTCCACTGCCTTTGGCAAGAATCTCTCCACCATGGTAATAATTTTTCTTGCCTTAAAGGCCTGCATTAGAGGGTTCTTCTAAGAAAGTCCCTTGGAGCTGAAGGAGTAATGTCCTTTAAAACTACTGCTTTTTCTTTGGCTCATGGGCTAGAAATCCTGCTCTTTATTACAGTCTTTAATGCTTTGCAATAATCTAGAATTAAAAAAATATTAAAATGGGCAAAAAAGAAGAAAAAAATACCTTGGGAGACAATAGGAAATATTTCTTGTGAGATGTGATGAAGTGCTACTCAGTTGTTAAATTAGATCATATTGCAACATTTATTAATTGGGTCATATGTCTGGTGCCAAGTTTCGGATGGTGAGTATTTGATAAAGTGATAGCAGAGCTTGAAAAACTAGTTTTGTGTTCAAGAGCTATATATATCCTATAAATGTTTGACAAATGAAAACAAATTGTTGCAATTTAGTAGTTTCCAGCACACTTTGATTAGGAAATTATTTTCTTCTTGTTATTTTCAGTATGGATTACTTAATTTTTGAGTCTTTATACATCAATTTTTGTAATTCAGCACTTTCACTTCAAGTCAGAGTTGAAATCTGTGCAACCATTTTCTCATGTGGTCAAAAAGGAGCACACTGAGTTTTAATGTTGTAACAAATATTACCCAGTAGGACCCTTCAGTCAGTCTGGGCTGTGGATTCATGAAAATAAAAGGCAGGATTAATCTGGCTATCTGTCAGAACTGTGAAATGAAGCTCAGTTATGGTCTGTGTTTCTTTTTAGATCTCATAAATGGAGCCCAGGAACAGTGTGAATTGCCTCCTATGGATGGTTTTCCTCACTGTGAAGGGAAAATAAAGGTAAGTGAACTGGTTTTAATCTTATGTGCATTCCATTAAAAATGGAACATATGTTGCAAGAGGTCTCTACTCAGAGGTGTTAAACAAGAACAACTGAGTCAAAAAATAGGATATTTAGGACTGTGTGTCACTGCAGCATTGCTCACCTCAAGCCTTTAATACTACTGCTGCAGAGAAATAAAGTGGCATCCTCTTAAATCAGGAAAAAATTGCCATATTAAAATGCTATGTTATTTACTGAATGCCTCCTTGTTATTCAAAAATTTCTCCTTTTGGAAAAGCCCTGTTTTTCTCCCCATGATGAGTAATTTGCTTAAGATGATGCAGTGCCTAAGTGTACAACCAGAATTCTGGGATTCACAGTGCATTCTACATAAGTCCTGTATTTTACTAATAATGCACTTGGAAAGGCTAAATATTACAACCCATCAGACTTAAGCTGGAAAGAAAAGAAGAAAAAGGCAACAAAAATAAAGAAACACACTCCAACAAACTTCCAGAGATTGAGGTTTTTAAGGGATTTTTTTCCCCAAGATATGTTTCAATACTGATTTATTACTGTGAATGCCCCATCCCTAAAAGTTCAAGGCCAGGTTGGAAGGGGCTCAGAGCCACTTGGTCTAATGGAAGCTGCCCCTGCCCATGGCAGGTTTATTGGAATGAGATGATCTTTAAGCTGTCTTCCCACCTGTGATTCTATGATTAGTGGTGGACCATAGTAAAATTTCTGCTTGCTTAAATACCCAAGTATTTGTAAAATTAAAACTCTTTACATTTTGAATCTCTGATCTGTGTTTTGATCTCTTTTGGCAAACAGGCTGCATAGTAACTATGTAATAAATTATTTGAATATTGAAATATGAACTGAAGTCAATTATTTGCTTCTGCAGAAATGGCAGATTTCAGTTTTGGTAACTGAAATGTTATGTGAAATTCTAGCGGGAGCATATCGTGGTGGGGAACACACAATGCATTCAACTCCAGCCAGAGCCAAATGTCTGGATCCCAGTTTTATTCTCCTGATATTTGTCTCTGCTTGCCTGGCTGCCAGTTTGTATGAGCTGTGCTCACATCTGCTGTGCTGTTGCTTCCCCAGTATTTCTGAATGCAGGCATACAGTGCTGCTAATCATTAATAAAATTCCTGATTTGTAATTTGTGATATCTATAGCCACTTTGTCACTTCCTCCATTACTCCTGGGTGTAAAACAGAGCTGTTTTGTTGTACTTTACCCTAATGAACTTTTGTGTCTTTTGTTCTTTGCAGTGGATGAAGGATATGTGGCGGTCGGATCCCTGTTATGCGAGCTATGGTGTAGATGGGTCCACGTGCTCCTTTTTTATTTACCTCAGTGAGGTCAGTAATCTTCTCATCTGCAGAATTGGAACATCATATTGCCTTCATAGCTTTAGTAGCTGTGCTTTTCTCAAAAAAATCATCATTTTGTTCAGAATAATTGGGTAAAGAGGAAAAAGTTATTAAAACTGAATTATTAAGTGTGTTGCTATTATTCATGAACTCTGCAGGGGTTTCTAGCCTGAAGAATTCTAATGTTCGTAACTGCAGTGATGTGAGTAGCAGCTCTCCAGGGAGGCCATGTTGGGTATCCTGTTAAACCTGCATGTGAAGCTCAGTCAGAGATCTTTGCCTTTAAACACTTTTTCTGTTGCTTTTAAGGCAGCTGCTGACGTACTAATAGAGAGCATTTGGAATGAAAAATTTAGAAAATGGTGCTTGATGGGCCATTGTCCTGAGCAGCATGGCCACTTCCTGCTCAGAGACTGTTTGCGAATTGTGGAATCACAACAAAAGAACCTGAATCACAAAAAAAGAACCTGAATGTCACGTTTTTGAGTGAAGTTGCAGCTATATTGGCTAAAACCTTTGGTACCTGTCACAGCCTAAGGTGTTTTGTACACAGCTGAGTAAGGTACTTGTCCTAGTGAGGTTTTATTTCTATTTCCTGGGTAACACTTCTTTCCCAAGAATGAATTTTGTCAGTTAATTATCATGAGTTCTATTACTGGCTTGGAGTGTGCATGCACCAGAAATAGTCAGGTGTATTTGATCACTCAGCCTCTTATAAGTGAAATTTTGATAACTTATGGCAACTAGAAGGAGTAGATAAGTTGATAACTTATGGCAACTAGAACTCTTTAGAAGGAGTATTGATATCCAGTGGCTCCCTGCTTGCAAAGAACTGAAAGAGCCAATGTGGCTGCAGGATTGCAACCAATAATAACTTTGTAGCTTCTGTAGGATTGGTAAGATTAGGCTGGGATCTTAAATTATATATCTGAGATTAAAACAGTAAGTCTGTTATAATAAATGACTCAGTTGTAATCAAAGCAGTTTCTATTGATTTACTCAGTTGACTATCACTGAACTTCTGGGGGTGTTGCTTGAAGCAGCAATAGTTAAATGCATATCCAAAACATTTATCTGAAGGCATAACAAAGGCTGGGTTGAATCACAGTTTTGACTCATTCCATTTCTAGCACCAAGTGTTGATTTATTTATTTATGGGCTGTGAAGCTGTAGAAGGAAAAGATAAAGTACAACTATATTATTTATTTTGTTATTTATCATAGAGGCTAGAGATATGGTTCCATAATCATCTGAATTTAATCTAAGGTTTCTACTAGAAGGTTTTGTTTTAGCATCAGAAGAGCTATGTTTGGTCATTAGTATTCTGTCAACCAGCAGGTGCTTCATGGTTTTAATGCAGATATATCTTTAAAATGATGATGTATCTCAGCTGAAGCCAAGACTCCAATATTATTCAATGACATTTACTATTTTGCATTTCTGTTAAATCCCAATTTTTTACATTGCAATCATCAGTCTTGAAAAGTCAGTTGATGGCATTAGCTCTTTGATAATTGATCTTTCATGGCCAAATGTGAGCAGACTTTCAGAGGCCAAATGGTTTTTTTTCAAGGGTCTTGGGATTTGAATTTTTTATTTAAGCAGCAATATTTAATTTGTTCAACTTTTCATTTCATGAAGGAATAAAAGTGCAATTAGCCCATGTGCATATTTGTTAACTTCAGAAAGAGGTATTGTCCTTTTTTTTTTCTTTTAGAGTGTTTTCTTATGACAGAATGTAAAACTAATATTGGGTGAGTGTGTTATTAACCTTTAGTTTAAATTTGGCATTCTTAATCCTATGATTAATTTCATGATTAATGTCCAGCAGCAGAGGTTGAAAGCTTAAATGTTTACGAATGCAAGCATGAAATGAAATTCTAATAACACTACAATGATGTGGATTTATGAGGTGTGTTGGCTGCTAGGGATAACTTGGAAATGCTGTTGCAAGAGTAATTTGTCAATGTGGACAGTGATGAAGAGTTGACAGTTTATAGCATGGTTGCACAGCTGAATGATAAATGTGCCTACAGAGCTCTCAAGTCAGAACTACTGATTTAAAATATTAAAATGCATTAGGGTAATGGAAAGAATATTACTGTTAAGATTTTTCTTTTTTACTTCAAGGTTAGACTGTTGGAGTGAGATGGTTGTGTATGTGCATGTTTCAAAAGGCAATATATGCATCACATTATGTACAACCTCAGTTTGGAAAAACAATGTGCATGAAATCATGCATATATCTACTTCTACTCTTCAAATCACCTCTACAATCTAGTGTGACAAGTGTCTTTCATACTCCTATGTGGTTTACTTTTTTTATTCTGAAGCAGTTCAGTTAGGGTGTTACATTATGCTCATCCAGTACTCTTTGTTATGTGATTTTAAACTTGTAAACAAAGGAGCCCATAATGTTTCATTTTGGTGTGCAATATGGATCAGAACCACAGAGACCCAAAGTAATTTGTCCACAGTTTATGTAAAGGTTTAGAAACAAAAGTCATAAACCCCAGCCTTTGGGTATCCGCCATGTGCTCTGTTATGTTTTCCTCCTGTGTCTGCAAAACAGAAACAATGCTGACAAAATCCAGGCTGCCCCAGGTGTCCCCTCCTGAAGAACCTGCTCAAGGGCAGGTACCAGCAGTTCTGCCTTGCTTTGGGTGGCAAAAACCCCTGCAGGAGCTCAGGAACAGCTCTTCTGCACTGCTCTGTGTCTTGGCTGCTTGAGAACGGGAGGCAAGCATGGCAGCCCAAGGAAAGCAAGAACCAACCCAGCATGTCCAGGCTTCTGCCTTTTATTTAAAGCTGTCCCCTGTGCAAATTTGCAGGTGAAACTGAGAGAATTTTTGCATTTCTTTCTCACTGTTTTGCTTCAGGCACTGGATCTTCCCTGGAGTGTGACATGCAGCTGTGTGGTCACAGACCCATGGAATGGCTTGGGGTGGAAGGGGCTTTAAAGCCCATGGTTGTTCACATCCCTGCCATGGGCAGGGACACCTTCCACTGTCCCAGGTTGCTCCATGTCCCGTCCAACCTGGCCTTGGACACTTCCAGGGATGGGGCAGCCACAGCTGCTCTGGGTGACCTGTGCCTCCCCACCCTCTGGTCCTCAGAACACAAATTGTGCTGGAATCTTTGATGAGTGGATGAAGTACAAATGGCCTGAATTGCAAAACCAGGCTTACATCCTCTTGAATACAGAGCCAGACAGGGATTAGAAATAGCCAACATTAAACAGCAAGTTAAACTTGCTCCCTTTTAACTGTGATGCCCATAGAGAAGAGTTACTTACTTTTAAACTTAGCTCTTAGTTATGAAAAAGGCAGTTGTTTAACACTGTAATGGCATTGGCACAGTTATCATTTTCAGAGATGGCATTGCCTCTGGGCAGAAATGTGAAAAAATTAATTTCTAGGCAGTACAAAAATATATTTCACTGCAAAATGTCAGTTTGCAGCTGAAGAATGAAGCTTTTAAAAATATCTTCTAGAAAATGAGTTTTTCACACTATTTCCAAGCTTTTAAAAAGTGGGAAAAGTGGAGGGGACTTATAGATTTTTTTTTTCCTTTATTTACATCCATGTTTCTCTGAGAGGACTGCTTTCCACACAGGAGTGGGGCTGGTGGTCAGCTGATAGCTGTGGTGCAAGTTGCCCTCTGCCATTACACTGGTGCTTACTGCTAGAGCTGGGCAGATCTCTCTAAAATCCCAGGCTTTGGATCTCCAGCCCATCTTTCAGGTTCATGTGTAATTTTTGTTATCCATCTTGGATTCCAGCACTTCAAAGACTTAAAACTGGTTTGAATTCCAGTCTATGAGACTCCTGTAGCTTTTGCATGTCTGCTAATACACTGCTGGAGTGAATTTTTGTTTTCAGTCCTTCAGACTTGATGGAAACACAAGGCACAGTTTGGTAGTCGGGGTATTTTTCTTCATACTCTTACTTCTACTTTCAGGTCTAAAACATAAGCCAACGGTGATTTTGAACATGGTTTTGTTTCCAGGGTGCAAGCTGTAGTCTGAGGCACAATTTAGTGAAAATTCCTGGGTATCATAATTATAGAGATTCCTTTAATCCTTGTGGTTTTTCTACTTTACTGCAATTTGCTCACGTCCATGGGGAAATCCCCTTTCCACCATTTCTGCTGCTAATCCTGGACATTGAGCCAATGATTTGCATTTCTTCAGTGTAATGTAACATCAAACCAGCTTCTTTCAACTCTATGCAAATACTCAGAAATTTCACAAAACCAGTGTTGTTGTCTGAAATGTAAATCACCAGAAGTTCAGAGTTATTTAGATATCTTACATCTGTACCTCAGAAACTGAAATGCTAATGATGGTCAGCACTTTGTCCCTGAATTTGTTGGTGGATTGCCCTGATTTTGGGTGATTTGGGCTGTTATTTTTTTCTTCTTCTGTCACCTTAAACTGGGATTAGTCTTTCAGTGACTTGTTGGAAAAGACATAAATGCCAGTGTATGAGAGGAGTCAAATACAGTGCACGTTGCTGAAGGCAGACAAGAGGCTGTTTGCTGATTGATGTGTGAAATGTTGTGTTGCCTTGTCACCAGGGCTGTGGGTACCTAACACCCAGCATTTGAGACTGCTTTTGGAAACAGCCACATCCAAAGCTGCCTGTACCCTACTCTATTTCATTATCCAGACAGGCACTCACCTTGCACATCACAGATTCTGCAACCCCTTCCAAGGGATTCTGTCACTGAGGAAATGCTGAACAAAAAATAGTTCAACAAGTCACCTTCCCAACTGGAGCAGTGCTTTCACATCAAATTCTCAATGGGATTTGTGGCATTACAAGTTCATTAGCTGTCTTCATACTGAATGATAAATTTAAAGATGCACTTTCTTTCACCACATATTGCCATGGATTATTTTGTTTGTGTATTCTTCTCTCCTGGACTCAAGAGCAGCTCGGTACCATGGATAGAAGTACACTGAGCAGTGTGTTCACCTGGTGTGTAAAGAAAGTTGTTTTAGCTTCCCTGTGGATGGGCTGCACCTGCCCTTTGGCAGAATCCAAAATGAAGATTATCCCAAGGGCTCAGAGCATGCCCTTCAGCTCCAGCTTTATTCAACTCCCACTGTTGCTTTTTGAAAGCATAAAGGTCTTGCTGAAATTTTGAATGTGGAGAGCTGCTGGCAGAGTATACTTTGATTCAATTTGGAAGATGCTCATACTACTCCAGTGCTGCAGATGTTTGTTAGGTTCTTAAAACCTTGCTTGAAGTACTTGCTCTGTAATAGAGTTGAGTGCTGCAATCTTGCCTTGCATTCAGTTTCAGTGTCTGAGGAAGAGTCACTGGAACAGACACCTGCAAAGCTTCTGTAAAGCAAGTACTCTTCAAATTTATTAGGTTTGCTTGGGTTTTTTTTCATCCTAAACCTAGCCATTTACACCCCAGAGCAGTTCAGAACAGCAGCTTTTCTCTAGCATCTGGAATCATGTAGCACTTAAATTTTGAACTTTTAAACTGCTGTGCAACTTCACCTTAAGGAGCTGGCTACTTACACTCCAGGCAGTGCTGTGACTAATGTGATTCCAAACCAAGCAGGGAACACTTGGCTTCTCAGGTAGACACAGCTTCCTGAGCAAGATCAAAGACTATCTAATGCCCTTGATTTGCATTTAATTCAGTACCAGGAACAGGAGGCTCTGCTGGTCTTATTCAAAAATATGACAGTACAAAGATAAATATAGTGTGTTCTGAATAATAGCTTACATTTATATCACTCATCCAAAAAATGGTCTGTCTTCAAATCTGCAGTTGCTGCTTCCCAACAGTCATCTTTAACTGCTAATCTGTCTGGTATCACATCCTTCCTATTAAATCATCTCCATGGCAGTACAACAGAAGGTTGCTGTGGAGAGAATCAGCTGGAGAAAGAGCTGATGGTGACCCAAGGAGAGGAAGGCAGTGCTGGAAATGGGCAGGAGGAGCCCTGATTCCTCCTTCAGAGGCAACTTTAGTGTTTGGTCTTAAATGATCAAATGAACAAGTTAAAGAGCAGGATCCAAATGAGCATCACTGCCTCCCTTCACCTTGCTCAAAATTAGGGCTTGTTGTATGTAGATCTTCTATACCTAAACAGCTGCAAAGCTGAATTAATTTCTGATGGAGTTTTCATCTAGACCCACTTTAGTGATATCACAATCCTTTCTGCCATCATTGCTAAAGATCAATAAAGAAAAATGAGAGTCAGACCAACTGCAGACACTGATATTACTTTGAATCTATTCCTTAAGTGTTTATTTGTGATGAGAATTATTATAATTTATTTTCAGACTAGAGGGAATATTTCTTCAAGCACAAAAGAACTGTATTTGTTTTTCAGTCAGTGAGGCGTGCAGTGAACTGTCCTTGGCAGCCCTGAAAAATCTGCAATTCCTTTAGGATGCCTTGTGGTGCAATGTGAAATACATAGAGTCAGAAAAGGGGCACATACAGTAGTCCTTGAAATGTCATATCTTAATTTAGATCAGTTCTAATGCTAGAAATAATGCAAAATTTGTACTATTAAAACAAAGGGAAGAGAAACCAGAATTTGTGACTCTGCATGATTTAAAATGTGGAGCTTGCAACTCTTTCCTGCCACAACTTTATAGTTGTAACAGTTAGGATTGATAATTGCCACAATTTCTGATGTGGTTCCACAGCTGAAGACCAGAAGATGTTTTCAAAGGAGGTTGATAAGTCACTGCTTTCAAATGAAACACATTGAGTAGGTTAAGTCACAGCATTCAAAATGCTTTTCTATCATTTGTCTGAGGAGCCCAAGGTTGATACATTTCTTCCCTTTAATGAGGTTAGGATGGCTATTCATTTATTTTCATGTGATTGGCCCTCTAGGCAATCATATGGTGTGATCTTAAGCCTTTAATCTGTAATGCTCCAGGCTTCTGCATCATGATTAAGCTAAAATTGTGTTTTGACAGGTCTGTGATTGGAGGAACCATAAAAGCAACTCTGACTTTCAATTCTCTGAGTTGTGAACTTAATCAGTAGTGATGGGGTGTCTTAGCCAGCTGATAAATTTTTGCATTTCCCCCTTTTCACAGTGCAGTCATGTTTCAGTTTTCATGGGTTTGCCTCCAACCCTGAGATTCCTCCTTCCCCAGAGCAAGTGGTCTAATTTCTTAAGGTACATAAATAATATGGATTCTACACAACAGGCAGGATCCCTGGGGCAGCTCAGGAGCTCTCAGTGACTTGCATCCATTTGCTATTTCTTCACTATTTCCTGTTGTACTTTTTTATTTCTAGTGGACAATAGTAGGAGTATTGCATTTGCATTGATCCTGTTTCTCATTGATCCTTGTGAATATTGTTCCTTATGTTATAATTACCTTATTTACAGCCTTCAAACATGGTGGCTTTGATTCTATAATGATTCTTACTTTTTTGGTTTGCATTGCTACAAGGTAGAACTTTCATCCTTTGATTTAGCTGGCTTTGTCTTTATAAAAAGGTATTCTAGGGAGATGGAAATGTTCCAAAATACATATTTTTGTAAGGTGTAGAAGCATAAAAAGCTTATTGAAAACATTTTAGAACTGCTCAGAGAAATTGTATTTTGAACATTTAACAGCTGACCTCTGCCTTGATCTTGTGTTTTCATTATCTTCAATGAATATCTAAATGTGACTTCTGGTGGAAAATTTGCTGGGTTAAATGAGCATTGAATTGCAAAAAGCAGTCTTAAACTTTTTCTGCAAAAAAAGCGATTTTATCTTGAAATTATCACCTTATTATCAGCTGATTACTTATTTAAGCCATCAGGTTAACATAAAGGTGAAATATGAAGGCAATGAGTGGAGGCTTTGGTCAAGCTAAAAATAAAGTAACATAATTTATTTTGATGTGATTATTTTATAGGTTGAAAATTGGTGTCCTCGTTTACCTTGGAGAGCAAAAAATCCTAATGAAGAAACTGATCAAAAAACAGTGGTAAGAACAACCATGTCCTTAATAAGGACAAACAGGAGAAATAATTCAGTAATTGTGATTCATGCAAAATATCCTGGAATCCTGTGCCACATAAATGCTAAAAAGATTAGAATTTACAATTTTTATTCCTCCATTCTTCAAAGCTGAAAAGAATCCTCCTTGACATGTGTAGCTCACGTATTCAGTCATTGCATTGTGCTCTTGGTGGTAGATTTTCATTAAAAACATTTTTGAGTTTAAATTTATGAAATGCTCTACGCAGATACTGAGAAAAAATCCAAATCCACAAACTGCTCACTAGTGTTAAGTATATGTGAAAATGTCCATTTTTATTGTCCCAGAAATATGGGCCTTTTTACAAAGCTGCATTTATGGAAAAGGCTTATATCCATTTCAGGTTTGTAGTAACATTTTGATTACTCCCAATTTTTTCCCATTAAATACTGTAAGCACACAGAGTTGTTTCTAAATTGTTGCAGCCTAATTATGTAGCAATTAGGTATTTTAAGATAATTGCTGGGCTGCATATGAACATTTCTTACATTATATAGATATAGGCTGCCTCTTTTTTTAAAACCAATTTATCTTAGAACAGTCTAGCTTTAAAACAAGTGTTTCCTTTAAAATTTAGACCCTAGTAATGTTTCTTCCTTTCTGGTATAATTGGAGACTTCCTTGTGTTTGGATGATTCATGAGACACCTAAATCTTGAGCCTACTGTTCTGTATTGTAATTTAGACATACCTGTGCCTCATTTTGAAGCACATGAACAATACCAGACCTTCTATTGCAGAAATAAATGCATTGTGAAACATTGCAAATGTATTCTGGGCTACCAAGTACTACTAATAAAAATAACAGTAATTTATGTAGCTTAGAAGTTTCTGTTTAAGTATATCTTTAATATTTGAACTAAAATCTTAACGTGCTAGGAGTGTATCTTTTTTCCTATTTCTATTTCTTCTTTTTCAAAGAGGAATATAAACAGCTCACATTTGAGCAGTTTTTTAACTTCTGGAAAGTGTGTTGAAGAATAACTAATGTTTGGGATGTTTCTTAATGCTTTGCTTGAAGGCTGAAATTCGTATCAACTTTGATAATCTCTACAAAATGATGTCAAGGCATGAGGAATTCAGGTGGATGATGTTGCGCATCAGACGAATGGCTGATACCTGGATTGAGGCCATTAAATCACTGGCAGAAAAACAAAATTTGGAGAAAAGGAAACGAAAAAAGGTAAATGAGAGCACTTTATTCATGTCACTTTCTGTTATATAGGCTCTTTCAACCTTCTTGTGTAGCTTCAGAATGGAAATAGAAAATATAAAAATATAAAATAGAAAATATAAAAAAATATAAAATATATTTTTTATATAAAATATTTTATATAAAAATATAAAAATAAAATATATTCATGTTTATACTCTTTTCAAGAAGTATTTTCCTGTTTGAAATTCTGTTGCAATGGGTATTTGCTTTACAGATAGTTTTACGTGTTTTGCATGAGTCAATCTTGGACTAAGTTTTCTGATCTCTATAGAGTTTTGGATAAAATAGAGACAATGTAGACTAAATACAGACTATGTTCTAAAGGGAGAAATTGTGAATTTACTGCAAGCTGATGACACTGGAGTGTTTTATGTAGTCATGGAAACAACATCTATACATCTTTGTTGTCCAAAATTGAGACTAAATGGTGTATCTTGGGTTTGGATTTGAGTAGACTTTAAGTTGAGCAAAACTTTGGATTGGATCAGTTTAGACTTCTTGTAATGAGTTCAGTTTTAAAGCCATGAGATACTTGAAGTGAAAAGGTGTAGTTCATTTGATTTAATTTTTTTTAATTACCTTAACTAGTGAAGCTAAAGGTTACAAACACAGCAACAGGTTTGCTTTCTTGCCTTGTTATTCCTGAAGCCAGTCCTGAGTGGCAGCAGCCCCATGTATGTTCATATTTCTACCCTGCCGTAAGCCTGCCTGGCTCAGCTCCTTGCTGGAGATTCTCAGTCCTTGCATTCATTACAAAATTAAATTATTCAGGTGGCAGTATTGGCTTGTTTCCTTTGATTTCTTTTTTTGCCCATAGTAGGAATTTAATAGAAAGAAAAGCTGCTGTAATGTATAACAGTTGCATGTTTCATGTCGATAAACATATGACTTTCCTTTCCAGATCCTTGTTCATCTGGGGCTTTTGACAAAAGAATCTGGATTCAAGATTGCAGAAAACGCGTTTAGCGGTGGCCCACTTGGTGAATTAGTCCAGTGGAGTGATTTAATTACATCTCTCTACTTACTGGGCCATGACATCAGGATTTCAGCTTCACTGGCAGAGCTCAAGGAGTAAGGAGATTACTTTCGCTTTTGAAACCAGAATTAGAAGAAAAGAATTGTAAACTCTTAAAGCTTCTATTAACAGTATATAATTTCTTGAAGCATAAAATGAAAGTGAAAATTCACCAAACAGACGATAAGATTATTTTCATGAGCTAAGTATATGTGCCATGGAAAGGATAATGTGTTTTCATTGTAGCTTCAGGCTCCTGGGACTTCATAAATGAATGTTGTAAAATTCCAACTAAGCAGCTTAGTCTTTAACATTCCAGGTGCTTTAACCAGCTGCAATGGGAAATGCTACAGACTAGCTTAATTCTGTGTCCTCTGCTTCAGTTTCTGCTGTTCTTCACTCAGTATCTCTTTTTAAGATAAAGGTTTAAGTTCTTTAAACATGTTACTTTCGATGTAGTTAATTGCTTGTGTTAGGTCAAGTTGCTCCTTACTCTTCCTTGTCCTGCTTTGCCAACTATTTCAGCACCAGACATAAAACATCTGTTTGAAGCTTGAGCACATGTGCTTTTTCTGCAGCTTTCTTTTTTAAATTACATGACAGCATTGTTTTATAGAGAGCTTATACTATAAAGCTGTCAATAGAAGGCAGAAATTATTTTGAATAATTTCAAAGCATACCATTTTTAAGCATTTCAAAGATATCATTCTTTTGCTTAAACTAGATGAAATTTTTAGTGAAAATTAGTCCTTTACATTTAATAAATGTTGAGCATCTCTAGCATTTCAGTGTTCTTACATGGATCATGATTTCAAAATAGTAAAAAAGTCAAACTTTTTTGGAGACTGGAAATATTGGAATAAATAGTATTACAGCATCAATTCAAGGTATTTGGAAAGTAATGCTTTTTCATGTTGCTTTTTCTTTGTTTAGGATTATGAAGAAGGTTGTAGGTAACAGATCTGGCTGCCCAACCCAGGGGGATAAAATTGTAGAACTCATTTACATTGATATTGTGGGACTGACTCAGTTCAAGAAAACCCTTGGTCCATCATGGGTTCATTACCAGTAAGTATAACACTCACTTGCCCTCTAATCTGCTTTGTTAAGGAGCTTTTGTTGAATAGCACATGTTAAAATACTGAAATAAGTCCATTCACATGAATTTGTTTAAAAGTGAAATACTCTTTTCTGTTGTCTTTAGCTTTTAGGATTAAAGGTGCTAATACTTGTTCTTTGCATGCCATCATTATCCCCCCCCAGCAAGCCTGAGATTCTTGGATTCAAGAATTTTTAATCTTAAAAATCTTAATTATCCTTTTGATAAATCATCATCTCTGCCCTTCTTTCCTTCCTTTCTTTACCTGCACTTCTCCCTCCCCATTTTTCTGTAAATTAGTAGGTGAGCTGAGAGATTACTGCATTTTGTTGTTTAGTTGGAATACTAGAGGGATGTTTTGCTTTCTAGTGTTTGTAACCACACTGGATCAATGATTGTGGAGATTTATCTGTTCTAATTGTATTGCCCAACAACTGCAGTGCAATTTTCTGTTCCATTCCTTAAGATACTGGGCAGAGAGTTCAGGGCCAGGTCTGAAGAATAAACTGCAGTTACTGTTGCTTTTGTGGTCTGTAAACATCTTTCCATTTGAAATGGAAGATGAGGGTCACAAGAAATGACTGTGCACCTTTTTTCACATCTGCAGTTTTAGAACCTCTTTTCTTTCTGTCAGTGGCTTTAAGTCCTTAAGGCTCCCATGCATTGTGCAAATACACATCAGCATGAAAGAAACCCAAACCTCAATTAATGATGTTGAATTTTCTGTACCTACTAGAATTAGCTGTCTTTTTTGATCCTCAAAGTCCAGTATATCCTACTTGGAGGAAGGTGTTCATGGCAGAGAAATTGTTTTCTTTCAGCCTCAGGATTTTCTAGAGCATTGGATCTTTCCAGTGTAATTGTAAATGAGAGTACTGTGATCAACATTGCAGATTAGATTACTCTTAATCTCTTTTTTGAAGCAGGGGAGTAAATGGATATTCTGGAGCCTGCTAATAAAGATAATCCCATTTTCCACCCAGCACCAGTTTCTTGTCTGTCTGCCAGATGTAATTGTCACTAGGGGATCACATGCAGCGCTGTGTTCAGGATATGAAACCCTTCCTATAAATTTTAAATGTTTCTTCCTGTCTGCCTGCAATTACCTGTCTGGTATATCCTGTAACAAAGCTATGGTAATACATATTGAGATTATAGATTAGCTATTCAATTAGCTATTCAATTTTTCTTTCCTCATAGAATAATTGCATCTTGAATTATCAATCTGTTTTATACTGATTATTATTTTGTGGTAATGGCTGGTGTTTTCTTGTTTAGGAGAGCAGAATTACACTCAACTCCTTATGTATTGTAGAATTTTTTGAGGCTTTGGGGGGAGAAAAATATATCTTAATGTCTTCTACAGCACTGCCTTTCATGGACTGGGAGGGAGTCTCATCTAGTCCATAGTCTGATTGAAAAATAGATAAGGATGCATTTGTCTTTGATGAGAGATTTTTGCCTCATCTTTTACTGAAGACTGAACAAGATGCCCCAACATCTTGCTTTATATAGTTAAGCTTTTCTTTAATGTGTTTTTCTTGGCCTGGTGTTTTGCTAACTGCCCATTACTGCTTATTCTAACAGGGTTCTGGAGAATAAATTACTTCTTTCTCTTCTCTGCCAGCCCTAGGATGTCTTCTTTACTGCTTTTCCTTCAATTTGCTTTTTTAAAGTACATAGATTTAGGGGTTTGTGTCATTGCATAGAATTCATCTTTTGTATACCTTTCTTGAAACTTGTTACATTTATTGTGAATCTCTCTAATTATGTGAGGCTTTTTCTCAAGTTCAGTGTACCAAAGAGGATCCAGAGTCTAGCAGAGACTACAGAATTGATTAAAGCAGAGGAATGAATTTGTAGCTGCATGCATGCTGTCTCCTATTTTAGGATCCTCTTCCAGTCATTGTTTTTTCTCCCAGTACCATGAGTTATCTTACAAATTTAGTCACTAAAATGTTTTGAGGTTAAAACCTCAAAGTGCTTTATAACAGCATAGGCATCCATTTCTATTTCATTCCAATAAAATAAACATTATCACAAATAAAGCTGCTTTTTAGCCCTTGCTCTTTACAAACTCTGCTTTTTTTTCTCAGTTGTATTTGTGTCAGTAGGAATAATTGTTTGTCTCAAAAGAAAGTGTTTTTCAGTGGATGTGTGCAGGTCAGCTCAGTGTGGTTTATACAGACCAGACTCAGATAAAAATGAATTAAAATGTTTTTATTCACTTCTGATGAGAATAGAGTGGCAGAATAAGCCTCTGCCTTCAGAACAGTTGCTTGGTAGGAGTGCTTTATGTAATCTTTCTGGGTGAACTTGAGCCCTGAGGAAATTTTTGGTAGTTGCAAATCAGGTTTCTGGAACTACAAGCTCGAGAGAATGACCCTGCTGCTTTGGGAGTGAGTATTTCTGAAAGTCTCTTCTGCACAGCTGAGAGCACCAGTGACTTTTGGTAGTGTGTGCTTTATCTGTGGGATAATTGGTGCTGCAAATAGCAGGAACACAGCAGAACACATCTCATTTTAGAGTGCACCTTATTTCCAAGCAGAGCAATGCCTGCTGGATTTTTCAGTTCTGAGGTGTGGATGTTTGAATGCAGTTTGTGTGCAGTGAATCAACACTCAAATAATTAGTTTAATATAGTTTGAGAAGTGCAGTCTTTCTTAGCACCCTCATCCTCCATGCAGCACATAAAAATCTGCTATTTTTTCATTTTTCCACAGTCTCTCTAGCAATGACTCATTCCCATATGCCAACAATCCAGCTGGCTTTTTTTTTCTTGAAATAAATTAACGTGACAGCTATCCTGAGAAATGAGCAACATTCCCCTTTCTGCGTGTTCTCTAGAACACATCTTTTTTAGGAGGGTTATTTTCTCTCCTAAGATTTTAAATGCAAATACTGAGTGGCCTGATGAAGTAGGAGAAGGATACCAAAAAACTGTGTATAAATATGTCCACTAGGTCAGCTCTGTTAAGATTGTGCTTCTGCCCAATACTCAAGGGGAAAGAAAAGCTCCCTTTAAATAATCCTGGGTTACTTTTGTCTGATTTTTTTTTTTAAAGCCCTAAAATTGTCACTTCTAATGTGCTAGACAGAAAAGACTAATATGGATGTTTCTAAGGCAATTTACTACCTACCAGTCCTCTTTTTAATTAGGCAGAGAATAGAGTTATTCTGACACCAATTTCAGGGCACACTGCAATTCTCTGCAGTTTTATTGTGACATTTTAGGAAGGACAAGTGGCAAAACTGAAATTAAAGGTATACCAAATTAGCATTTTAATTTAAAATATATCCCTGAGTTATAAAAAAAATACTGTTTTGTCATTTTTAAAACTAATTATTTCACTTTAGAAATGCTAATGCATTGTAAGCAAAAATAATAAAAAAATGAAAGGCATCTAAATTATTAGGTGAAACAAATGGAGAATATGGTAGTAGGGCAGACAATCAAGGCATTCCTGCATATATTAAAATATCAGTTCAGCATAACTGCTATTAATTACATTCATTTCTAAATTTTAAATGTTTACCAGCTCTTTTCTGCTGCATTTCAAGGATTAGTTTCACCACTTGAAGCTTTGATCTCTCATACCATTCCTGCACAGACTTGCACTTTTTTCTGTCATCTTTTTTTCTGACTTAGTTTATACCAAATCATAGAAATTTTTTGTTGTTTTTTTGTTTTTTTTTTTTTTTTTTTTGTTTTTTGTTTTTTGTTTTGTTTTGTTTTGTTTTCCTGCTTTCTGGTTTGGATTTCTGTTGCTTCACATTGCCTGTCCTGATTCAGAAACCTGCATGTACTGGACATGGTTCCTCATATCCCTGTGAGCCATTAGTGCCTCTTATCTTACATCTGAGTTCAGCAAAAAGAGAACCAACAAAGCAGAGTAATGCTCCTTACATATATCTCTTGACAACCTCCAGTAATGTTGCAGTTTTTCTGTATTTTTCTCCTATTTTTCATTCTCCTGTACTCAAGTACCTGGCCAAAAGCTGTATGTTTGAGAGGAATTTTGTTTAAAGACCTGCCAAGACATGAGAGGGCTTTTATTACTGAATGATTCATCAGTGCAGAACTTGTTTTGGTCCTGCTGGAGTATTTTGTGTGATGCAGAGATAATTGCCACTGTTGTAAAATATTTTCATTGAGAACAGTTGACAGAAAACACTGCACAGAAACTGATCTGTCAGCTTTGTTGTTTGGTGAATCATAATATGTTGTATATTTTGACTTTCTTTTTGTTTGAAATATCTCTGTGAAGGTTTAAAAAAACACATCACTTTTCTCAATTTGTATTTTGAAACACACAGGTAGCATTTCATAGAAGAGTTTAAAAATTGCTGGGTTTTTTTTTTTACTTCCCACATTATTGAATACTTTTAGAGAAAGGAGCAACATATAAGTAACATGTAAATTTATTTTGGAGACTAAAATATTTTGGTTTAAAGCTGACAAATAGTTGGAGATAAGTTCTTTCACCTTTTGAGGGCTAAATTCTTTCACATTTAAAAGCCAAAATCAGGTGTTTTATTGAACAGAATATACATATGTGCTTGGAGCATGGGAAATGTTGAAAACTGTGAAAAATAACCATTTTTAATTGTCATTTTGCAGCTACCTCCCTTCTCTGCCACCCGTGAAGTTGTCCCTTCCTTAGCACATATGAGCCCAGTGCTACAATGTGCAGAGTTTGTGTTTATAACACAATTGCACATGATATTTAATTCCTGAATAAGTCTTTTCTGCAATTTTGTTTGCAGAGGGCTGAAGAACGGTAGATTCTGGAGCCCTATAATGCACTTCAGTGCCAGTGGTCAGTATGTCCAAGTCAAATCAAAGAAAATATAACTTCTAGAATCTCTATCCTATAACATGTGTTGTCTTCTTCATACTGACATTTCTTCTGGCCCTTTCTTTTTCAAGAAAATAATAGGATTTTAAATAAAGGGTGAGCATGATTCTCTCATCCTAGGCTCTTTGCATTCCAGTGCCAGGATTTCTCTCTGTTGTGTGTTGGTTGATGCAGGTAATTGAGTTTTATGCTGTTTCTTCAAAAGTCTGTGACAAAATATTTCATAAACAAATAAATAAGCTGTCTGCAAGAGCTTTTAGCATATTAAACCATCTTCAGTGCTTTTACAGTAGGTCTGAAAGTCAGAACCTGGAGACCAAATACAATTCTCTGAAGACAATGTCCTCTTCTGCTCTGATCCTCTTGGCATGTGGCCCCTGGTTGCTGCATTTGGTTTGCAGTAATGGTTGAGAACTTTAGAAAACACATGGAAATCCTCTCTTCTTCTGCCTAAATTCTACTCCAGAGCCCTAGGAAATGCAGGTGGCCACTGTGGCATTCCCATAAGCTCTGCTTGGATTTTAAAGCATACTTTCATTCTGTAAGGACAAAATAAGCTCCAGGGCTGTTATTTGAATATCTGATATATCCTTGAGTTTGCTGTTCAGAACATCTTTGTGAATGTAATATGAACAGAATTTTTTGAAATTAAAATTTACCTTCTGTTTATATGTTCTCCACAGCTGCAAACAACGACAAAACACATTTTAATTATCATAACTATGCATAAATATGCACATTCTTATATATATATATATATGTAGGTGTACCTACAGTAATTTATTTTTCTTTTTCAGGTGTATGCTCAGAGTTCTGGATTCCTTTGGGACTGAGCCAGAGTTTAACCATGCCCATTATGCCCAGTCTAAAGGCCACAAGACACCGTGGGGAAAGTGGAACCTCAATCCACAGCAGTTTTATACAATGTTCCGTAAGTACCTCTGTTCTTATGAATAATTTAGAGATTTTAAAAGGAATGCTGTCATTGAGAAGATTTTCTTTTTCCTTATGAAAGACAAATTCACAGTTTAATAAAATGCAACTGCTAAATGGGAAGATTTGTGGCAGTGTCTGTATACTGTGCAAAAGCTTTGTTGTGCTTTCAGTGAAAAAACAAAAATCCAGAAGTGAAAAAACAAAAATATTGAGCTAATATAAACATAGGTAGATGTCTTTATGCCCTAGGTACCTGTGGAAAGGGCTGCTTGGCTTTTCCTTCAAGTATCAGGGAGTTTGTTTTTGTTACTTCTGCTTTCTCTAATATTACTATGAAGCAATAGATCTCTGAGGAACTTGCTAGGTTACATTTTTATAAACTCCTGCATTTCATCATGTTGAAGTTTGGACTTCTGTTAGGTATAGTATTGTATTTCTGATTTTGGTCTTCAACAGCTCAGCAGCACCAGCCCTTCACTGCTTCTTTGTGTTCAGAATTTTAAAATGACCACTCACCAAAAAAAATTTGTCTGTGCTTTTTTATGGTTTTGTAAAAAATTTCACCTAGCTGGTTTTCATATTGTGAGTATTTATCCTCAGCTAAAATGACTAACATTTATTTGCCAGCAGTATATTAAGCTACTGTAAAATAAGTAGTAGATTTCAGCACTGCTGTAGATTTTGAAGCCTCAACAAATATCTTTTGAAGTGACCCCAGCCAAACCTAAAAAAGAAACAAAACAGACACAAAAAAGAGTGGAAATTCTCTATAAATTGGGTCAGATTAAATTATTTGTGACCTGATCTATACCTAATCTTTGGCTTTATAGCAGTAGGTTCCAGAATCAAGGGATCTGTCTCTTATGTAGCAGTAATTCAGGTGTGTTGTCTCTGAAAGGTGCAGGGCAAGGGAGGCTCAGGGCAGAGCCCTCTGCTGTGTGCAGGGGCTGCTCAGCCCAAACCTGTAAGGAAACATTTCATGGTGGAATGTAAGGAAGCCTGTAAGGAAACATTTCATGGTGGAATGTAAGGAAGCCTGTAAGGAAACATTTCATGGTGGAATGTAAGGAAGCCTGTAAGGAAACATTTCATGGTGGAATGTAAGGAAGCCTGTAAGGAAGCATTTCATGATGGAATGTAAGGAAGCCTGTAAGGAAACATTTCATGGTGGAATGTAAGGAAACCTGTAAGGAAACATTTCATGGTGACCAGCCCACCCCCAGAGTTTGGTGCTGCTCCCTGTCTGACATTAAGACCAGGGAGGGCTCTGTTCTCTCTCATCAGCTTTCATCATCAATCTTTGAAACTTTCCTGCTTTTCACAGCAGAATTATACACGCTGCTGTCGGCTTGACACGCTTTTGATTTCAGTTGCCCTGTGAAATTCTTGAGAGAGGCATATTTTGTCTGTCAACATTTGCTGCGCAAGTTTTTCCAGAGAAATATAAGTGAAGGTTGTTCAAGAGATAAAAGGCTGCATTCACAGTTGTTGGGAAGCAAGTAACAAAACATGTGGTGGTGAAATGTGACTTGAAAGTGGTTGCAGAGTTTGTGTCTGGGTATTAGTAAGCAGAGCTTGTTTTGTATCCACATTTGCTAATATTTATCAGTTTATGTCCTAAATGGAAAAGGGACTCAATTGTGCTTTGTTTAAAGCTGGGAAATTCAGATGTGAGGCCAGTTCAAGATAGCACCAAGGGGGATGATGCACTCAGTGAAAATAGCTGGAAGAGCACTGGTGGTACAGCTGTGTGTGCACTGCTCAGTCCCTCTCCATGAAATGCAGAAGAAAATAAATCTTCTCTCTAGAGATCTCTGTTATGGCAGTACAGACTTCCACTGGTACAGTCTCTTGTGCAAAGAAAATTGCTTCATCATGGATTTTCCAAAGAGTATGACTGTATTGGAATTTTAATAAATAACCATTTCCAATTTTTCCTGCTGGAAATGACTGCAGGTTTTCCTCTGCAGGAAAAGGGGTAAATAGATTGCAGGCAAACTAATTCTGAAGCATGAGTGATTTCAGTGCTGTGGATTATTCTAGGATTTATTTTTCTTATGGTTTTTTTTTCTTTTTACTAGGTGCAGAAGAGTCAATATGTTTTGTGATATTTAAAGTTTATATTTGTTGTTTTGTTCTCTGCTGCAGAGATAGCACCATCTTTATGGGGTTGTGATTAAAAGTGCATGTTATGCATCAGTAAAGATTTTATGGCAGATTGGAGCCCTGGACAGCTTCCCAAGATCCCCAGACTCTATTATGTTTTGAGAACTCTGATTATAAGGGCAGAAAATTATCCTGAGCAACAAGCAAGCCATATTCAAACCTGTGGCATATTACCAAGTGCCTGACTGTTCTCTGAGTTTCCCAGAAGCATGAGAGCTTTTCCCCCTTTTTATGTTTGCCATGTTTTTAATTCAAATACCTTCATGCAAAATAACAGCCCTGGTACTTCTGAAAGTGCGTGATCTTGCTTAAAAATCCATCTGAGTGCTGTTTCCTGTCCATGATGTTTGAGGCACTGAATTCCACCAGTTCTAAGTGCTAACTTTAACAAAGGTTTATTTTTCTTTTGAGTGTATACTGCCTTGCCTCTCCTTTGAATGCAGTCTCTCATCCAAAAATATGAAAGGATGGAAAAATGCCCCTTTTCAGACATATTTGAAATGTGCTGTTTGCTATATAAAATTCTAAAAAGTCCTTGGGTCTAAGTGGGTGCCTGGCTGTTGCTGAGGCTTTTTTTTTTGTGAATAAGAGTAATTGTCATTTGAAAGACTAAATGTAATGGCAGAGGGACGTGTGCACTGTGTATGGTTTCTCTGTTCTCCTGCATTATCCACTTGGCTGATTTTCAGGAACAAAAATGCAAAACCTCATAATTGCAATAGAATTTTTTTTAATAACTCTAGTAGAGGTTTAGCATTGCACATATCAAAAATGCCTGGGGTGTTGTCTTTGGATTTAGGAGTTTTTTGTCTTGTTTTGGGTTCTTAAGCTTTTCAAAATGTGATTAATTGTCAGCTTGTGTGCCAGAATTTAACAGGAGGCCTAGAGAGGAGATCCTGCTGTTTATTGCAGCCTTTTTCTATGTGCACTTGTGAGGCTGTGGCACTTTTTAGAGGCAAAAAATTGGAATAGCTTTTATATAGTAGGGATGGATTTCCACCTGAAGCATTGAGTGTTGGAGTCCATCACTGGAAATAAACACCCAGTCTACAAAAAAAACCAATCCAAAACATCAAAACTCCTTACTTCTAATGAGCCTAAATATCTGTGTCTTTATAGGGTGTGGAACAGTGACCAACACTGCTGGAAAAAAGACTAATAGGGGCTAAAAATAATATTAAAAACTATGAATAAATTGCATAGCCTTTGCATACAGTCTTTTTTTTTTTGCCTGGATTGGATTGAAAGCAGTATTGCTGACTTCACTTGCCACATTTAAATATTTTATGATCACTATGTCTGGGTGAATTAAGCAATGCAATTTGTATTCTGATTTGCATAGTGTGACTTGGTAGGCCAGTAATTAGCATGGGTGCATAATACTCAGAGAGTTGGTGTTGGTAATTCCAGTGTAGGAGGTGAACCCAAGAAATTGGCCAAAATTTATTTATGCCATTGAGCAACATCCATTTTTGCTTGCATCTTTGCTAACAAGCATAAATCCAGGGGGTTTTCAAACTGTTGGTATTGTATCTCTGAGATTTGTCAAGCTGAATTTCCTCTGTTTCTTTTATCTCTAATAATGAAATAAAGCTTAGCACACAGACAAAAAAGATCATTACCATTGGACTCAGTCCAGCTGCAGAGTTTTTATTGTCAGAAACAAGACAGAAAATAGCTGCTTACTCCAGTAGGCATATGGAGCAGGATGTAAAATTAATAAAAACTATTTTGGATAATAAAACAAGCAAATGTCTTTCAGTACTAATAAGAAGGAGGTGATCATGTTCCTTATAGCTTCTTTTCTGACAACATTCACTCTAATGTAGCATTAACCAGTATTTTCAAAGGTGCTGAATCTGCTCTGTTTCTTACAGCTCACACTCCAGACAACAGCTTCCTTGGATTTGTGGTAGAGCAGCACCTGAATTCCAGTGACATTAAGCACATTAATGACATCAAAAGGCAGAATCAATCTCTCGTTTATGGCAAAGTAGATAATTTCTGGAAGGTGAGTTTTTTATACTCATATGCTTGAGTAAATTTATGTTGATCAATAAAATAAAGCATAATTTGAAATTTGAAAGTGTCCCATCTGTCTAAACCCATTAAGTTTTTTTTCTGGAAACAAATGTATTTGAATAATTAAATTGAACATTTTGAAGTCTTTCTGTTAGAGAAACTTCTGTCTAGATTGATGTGGATCCTTTGCTCTTTCTGTACACCTTTCTGGTAGAATAAAAAAATATAGTCTTAATGTCACAATAATTTTAGAAAATGCGGAAGGCTGGTAAACATAATGGGAAATTTAAGGTGTGAACTTTCATTAATCATAAGCAAACCTGTCTTTCAATTACTTCTATTCTTATATCTTCAACAAAAAATGTGCTGCATTTTGAGATGGAAAGCCTGTTTTATGAAAGGCTCTAAAATTGTGCAGTCTTATTTTATCTCCCTGTAATTATATCAGAGTTTTGTTTCTTTAGTATTGCCATTATTGTATTTTCTCTCATCTGCAGATGAGAGCAGCAGAATAACAACACCAAGATTTGGTGATGTTTTCACTAAATTAAAGTATATTGTGTTTTTAAGTCATAATGGTATGTTTTTTTCACCCATTATCCTTTTCTGGGGCTCCTTCTTCCAGGCTGACACACCTGGGAGTGTGTCCCATGCAGTTTTCAAAGAGATTACTTACTAGTAACTGGATTTCTTCCAAGTTACCTCCAGCTCTGTGTGCCCAAATACTCTGCATGCCCATATCCTCCATGTGCCTTCCCTCCTGCTAAAAAGACCTTATTTTTAAGCCTCTTGTCAACTGTGAAATGAAATTATCAGTGCCATACATAGGGCCAAACAGTGTGACAGTGGGAGACCACCTGGGTCTCACATTGTCATTCCTTTTCTCTTTATTGGCATGAGAATGTTGAGCTTGCACAGTTTTTCGAACCACAGAACGAACATTTATTCTGATGACTCAGATTATACAGAATAAATTCTCTAAAGATGACAGCTGCAAGTAAATGGTCCATCTGTGAGACAAAACAAAACCAAAACTTTGTAAAAACAGTGGAATGTTTGCAGTGGTAGCAGAACAGGTAGAGCTGAATGCTTCTTGGCTATTGTGCTGAGAAAATATGTAGTAAATACATGAAAATGTTTATTTATTCTGTTTGGATCATGGTATAGAAGGACTTAGTGTGCCCTTGTGTGCAGTCTCTCCTCTCTGCCGAGTGCTGGAGCAGAGCTGGAATCCTTTCTTCAAGTCTTTTCAAGCTTAGGCTCTTGTCCTTTTACATGTGACTCTACTTACACTTTTACTTGTGACTGATCTCATTATCAGTCTCTCAAGAACAGCAGCATACAATAATCATCTAAACCTGACCTGATTTACAGTGCACATCAGCAGGAGGACCTGTTGAATACTAGTTGGATTTAAGGAAGAAAACAGCTCTTTAGTCACCAGGGTGTTTCTCACTGACATATTTATCTCTCTCAGTTTATTCAGTTTGTATGGATTCAGAAATATGTATGGATAGTTTATATGCCCAGAGGGGAGATTTGTGATTAGTCTCAGATTCTGTATGACACACAGGATATTCATGGACTGATTAAGATAAAAACATGGCTTTTTGGGAAAGAATATCCAGTCTTGATTTTTAAATAGCACACAAGGGAAAGGCCACAGTTTCCTCTGGTGAAGTCCTCCAACAATTGCTTTCTCCCTTAAGATTTTGCACTATTTCTGGTACAGATTTCCATATGGTTCCTTCCAGTCTTAGTAGCAGTTATAAACTTCCTCAACTGGCCTGATGATGCTTCTGTTCTTTTGCCCTGCAGGAATATAGGTTGAGGTCAGAGTAACCCACAGACATCTCCTGAAAAGCCTGTATATGCTGAGCCCCTGAGAGCTTTGTGATTCTAATCCTTAAGAGTTTTCACATGTCTGTTTTCTCTGACCCTTCTCAAGATTATTCACATTCCTCTTGCAAAGTGAACATTTGCAAAGGGCACATGGGCCATACCAGCATCAAATCCAAAAGGAAATCCTGTCTCATATTTAGACAGGTCCCCTTTTCACCATTAGGAACTCTCAGCCAAGAGCTTTGTATCACTTTTCAAAGTGCTGCTTTTCAAGTCACTGCTGTATTTTATCAGTATTTCCTATCTTGTTTTTTCCAAGGTGTTTGATTTGGTATCTGGCCATGTTAAAATGTGTACTGGTAACATCGAGCAGATTAAAACTGTAACTTGCACATTGTAACTGCAGTCATGCCCATGTGCACTCATACATAAAGTGCAAATCACTGCAGATAGACTTTGAATCAGTTACAGTGTGGGATTTCTTATCTGGAGTGATAAAATCCAATTCTTGTGATCAAGAGAAAGCCTGAACTGATCTTGTGTCTGTGTAATTTGCTTGTTTCACGTTTCTTTCATTTTCCCTGTTCAGTGCTCTTTTCATCTGCCACCACGGCTTGTATGGAACCAGGCTAATCTATTTATCCTGCTCCTGTGCTTTCTACTCAACATGGCCAATTAATGAGGAGTGTAATCTGCACGGAGTACCTGGGGCACTGCTGGGGCTGATCACTCATTAGAGGAGCACCGTGGGGAGGGGAGAGCGTTCCTGTCCCCAGACTTTGGTGCTTTTGGGGAATAGCAGTGACAAATCAATTGTTTATTCTAAACCAAGCAGGCTGAAGTGGGACTGAAGTGTGCACAGGACCTCTTCTCCCTGGGCCTGCATAAACCACCATGGCTCTACACAGCCACGAATATGGGTTTTTCCTGTGCCTGGGCCCAGTGACATCCACCCCATCCCACAGTGGCCAAGTCTGGGTGCACCTCCTGAGGTCAGGAAGGATGTATGGTGCAGAGGGTGTAAGATAAATCTGCTATATTTCCCTCTATAATAACTAAATATTTCCCTCTTAGTAACTAAATCCATCCTAGGTGGGTTGAGGATAACAAACAGCAGGCCCTAAAGATTTTTTTGCCACATTTCTAAAGGTTATCTTTAGAGGTAAGCTATGAAGGGCAACATTTGCCAAGATTTGGGAAAGTGTTGGGATAATAGGTTTGGGGTTTTGTTTGGAGTTTTTGGCAGTACTAAGGAGTAAAGAGAATTCTATCTATGCCAAAGTGGGGGGAAAAAGGAATTTATAAAATGTGTGTGAAACCCATAATGCTCTCCATTATCAAAATTTACTTTAATTACAGAACGTTTCAATTAAAAGAGAATGTTTTAAGCCTTTCATGTTGCCTTAGCTCTTGTTTCTAAGGCTTTGTTCTTCTTCCTGCAACTTACTGTTATACTCTTCCATTAATTTGACCCTTTATCCTAGAGGAAAGAAAGAGTCAAGATTCATTTTGCAGTATTTGCTATTTCTTCTTTTTTGTGGGTTGCTGTGAGAAAAGTCAGAAGGTTGCATTTACCAGAAAATAGGCATCAATGCATAACATAAGTATATGATGGCTGCTTTAGTATTTTGTCTGTTGGAGCAAATATTGAAAATATTTGTATATTTAGAGGCAAAATAATGTGGGAGTTTCTTACTAATGCTACTTGAAAAGCATTCTCCTTAAATATATACTGCCTGCATAGCAACTTTAGAAGAGCTGCATTGGAAATGGCTACCTTGAGCCTGTTCTCAATGGGAAAGCACATCACTGAGGCTGTTCACACTAATGTTCATTTGTAGCTCCAGGGAACATGTGATTAAATGTAATTTCCCCATCCTATGCCCTCTTGCACGAAGCAGGAGGAAAATCCCTTCCTTCTGGTTGGCTTTTGTACTTCATGTTTAGCATTGTATTTTGAATAAATATTTTATTTCAACTTTTAAACGAAAAGAAAAATAAGTAAAGGGACAGAAATTCCTTCTCACGGACTTTCTTGTGGCCGTTGTGTTTTGTGTTCCCCCAAATGTGCAGCAGCACTGGGGGCTTATCAATTGGTGAAAACTTACCCCAGAGCCTGGCACCAGGAGCACTGTCCTGCCTTATGCCACAAATCTATAAATTGGAATGAGCCAGACACTTCAGCTCAGCAGCATTTCTGAAATTCATCATTTCCTTCTGGAAGCTGGATGGATCAGAAACAAGTCAGTCAAAACAAATGAGTGCAGTAAATAAGCATGCACCTTTAAAGGCTTATTCTTTAATACTTATTATGAAAATTAGAGTTTATTATGAATGAAGAAAAAAACCCTTTTTTTCATGGATATTTACCTGCCAGTGATCAGCTTCTCACTTTGCAGAACTTTTCAGCTGCAAAGTGAATTACTGAGGCCTTACAGTACTGATTAACACAATCACCTACTGTTGTTTGGTTAGCACAAAACCCACACAACCTTTTCTTCCCCTGGTCCTACTTTCTATTTTCATCTGTACCCCTTCACTTTTCTCCTTCAGCACTTACAGTGAACAAGGATGTCTGGTTGGTTCTGGAAATTTCCATTCCAAGGACAGGAAATTACTGCTTAGATGTTGCTGTGCATTGCATGACAATGAAATTGTGAAATCTTGGGAAAACCTCGGTGTTTAAAAAACCCCAAACCTTCATGGATGAAAAAGATGAGGATAGAGAAGTGGATAAGGTTCTTCAAGCTCTGCCAGAAATCCTAAACCTTTACTGAGATGTTTTATTCATTCAGAATTTATATATGTGCTAATGTGTGTTTTATTCAGAGATAAATGGTGCCTAAAAAAGAAGCTACAAATGGACATTCAGGAAGAGCAAGAGCATGGCAGAGTTATATAATACTTCCCTTGCAAATTCTCTCTCTCTCTCTCTCTCTCCAGCTCTGCTAATTCAGTGTATTTCCTGAATCTGTTTCTCTGTTGATAAACTGTCGGTTCACACATTGTTGAGATCTCAGTAAGAGGTGATTTCAGTGTTTGTTTGATCAGGAACCTATACAAACTTTATTTTGCCTCTGCAGCTTTCTCTGTCATGGAGTCCCTCAAACCTCTGACCTGTTGCACGAGAAAGAGTTAACTTAGGCATTTTTCTAAACCTGTCCCCTATGAGCTTTGTTTGGATTTCTTTGTATAGGACATTTTGAATAGTCAGTCACTATCCACATTCTTTATGCCAGCTATAGGTTTGTAAACCTCCCTCATATTCTGACAAGTTGTCTTTTTCAAACTGAAGAATTGTTAAAGAATTTTTTGCAGATTTCTGTGTGTAGCAGTGGAAACTGTCCTGTGTCTTGGATCCTTCTTACCCCTCTCAGAACACTGTCCAGTGAGAGAATGGACCAGAAATGCAATGGTGTGTGAAGAGGGAGAGAGAATAGTTCAATAATATTCTCTTTATTTCTGAATTTCTTTCTAAAAAAGTTCCTATCATTTACTTGGTTGGTGAGTGGACTGACTGGTACTGAACAAAGGACTGATTTTTTCATGGGCTATAAAATGTGTTAGTAAAATGCAAAGTCTTCATTCTTGACACTGTAGCTCAGGGATGTTTTTCCACACTTGAAGTGAGGATTGGTTTTCAACATTTCTGTCACTTCAGTGAAATTACCAAAAGGGTTTTCATTCTGTGAGAAGTCTAAGCAGCAGTAGGGGAACATGTTGGAAAATACTTTCAACTTGAGCACATAATGTATGATCCCCATATTCACAGTTAATGCTTAGTTTTGTACCACACAGTGCTCAGTACAAATGCCAGAGATTAATGTGGCCTTGTGTTAACTCCCTGTGTCTGAGATTAATAAGTCTTGTGCCAGCGAATGCCTCCTTGTTTACTTGTGTTAGTGATTAATATGTACTGCCTGATATCTTAATTTTGAGAACAAGGATTGTGTGTTTGAGAAAAGAAGGATAAGAGAAGTACATTATGACTTGATGACATATTTGAGATATTCTCAAGGAGAAAACATTCATCAAAAGAGCAGAATCATACCCACACAAGTCCATGGCAATAATTAGCACATGTGAATGTATTCAGAAAATGTTATAAATATGCATTAATTTCAGGAATATAACCTGGTCTCTTAAGTTATTGAGCATGCATGCTTTGGGAGAACTCCTCATGCATCCAGTGCTGCAAATAAAGTAGTTTTGGAGACAGTTAAATTTATCAGATGATCTCTTTTCTAGTCTCTCTGTCCCTTTGACTACTGAGGGGGCCTTTTTCAAAAGCTTTAAAACCCCAGGTGTTCAATATTTGTGATGTTTTAATCCAACATTTTGAAGTTAGTTTGAATTTTGTTAGTGTGAATAATTACAGCATACATTTGTCACTTCTCTGTTCTCTTTCACGTGATGGCTGTTCATTCATAAGAGTGATTCCCAATCTCTCCCCAAGAGATTTAATTCCTGTAAGAACTTCAAAAAATTCCTACAAGTTGATTGGCTTCTTTAGAAAATGCTACCAGTTTGGTGAGAGAGGATTTCCTTGGGCAGGAAGAATTGTCATTGTCATTTTGAGGGGTTTGTGTGGTTACATAGATAACTCTATTTAAATTTCAGATTACTTGGTCAGTGTAGAATTCATATTTACTAGTCATGAATCACTGAATCTTCTCCACATCATTTATGAATTTGGGGCAAATCAAGATTTATAAATTTGAAAGTTTCATCTTTGACTGTGAGGAGACTTAATCTACTCTTTGTGATTTACCACTGTAAAACACTGTATGCATTTGAATCTCTTAATATTCCCCAGCCTTTGTGCACTCTTCTAGCTCCCTGGTAGACAGGATTTTCATTATTCAGGCATGTCTTGAGAAGTCTTTGAGAGGGTGACAGTTCCTGAGCAGAGATTATGTTTGTGTCACAATCTTGATTGTCATACATTGCATGTACACTGCATTTTGGCTTACTTTTGACTCGACAGTTCTACAGATAAGCACTCAGATGATGGGACTTCTCTTCAGTATGCATTTAGGATATACACAAAGATGTAGCCCAGTACTTCCTTTTCTGAATTACATTTGTCAAGCTTTATAAAACCATTGCCTTCTGAATTTTTCAATGCAAGGAAGTGAGGCCAGATACATGGGCTGTTTTACATATGTTTTGCAGTCTGAACTTTCAAGCCATAAAGCAGTTCAGGACTCTGAATCAAGCTCTTCTGTAATGCAGTTGGCCTCTAGTGATGCTTAATTTCATTCAGTGCTGAATTTTTGGTGTTCTGTGAGGGCACCCAAATGGTCCAAAATTGCAAAATTCTGTCATTACCTTGGACTGGCAAACTGTTGGGGAAGCAGAGTTGTTAATTACCACCAGGTACTACACTGAGAAAACTAAAAGCAGAGTTTAGTTCTTGATGAACTGTGTTTCCACCACATATTTTTGTAGCTTTTATATTTAAATTATTCACCCACCAAACTTAAAATTTTGCCTCTTCATACTGTGTCTTCTTGTCAACATTGTTCTGGGGAAAGACTTATCAAACAGTTCTCACTTGATTTCTTTGATGAGAAAGACCTTATCAAGATGCTTTTAAAAGTAGGTGGAAATGATTGATGAGCAGTAATAGCAGTTCTGCATTCAGTGATCAACAAAAAGTACTTTTCTGAATGGCATGTTTATTTTAGCTGCTGAAAAATTGTTTCAGAAAAGGTTTGTGTAGCTGTTACTCACTGTTACATTTCCATTTTGATTCTGAGGAGAAATGATTTGCCTTTTTTTAAAATGTGATTATCTTCCATCCTCTAAGTCTGGGTTTGCAGTGTGGACAGCAGGGTGAGCAGCGCAGGCTGACACAAACTGCAGACAATGTCAGGTTGGCATTAGTCCCCAGCTGCTCATGGTCTTGTCTCTTTGAATCCATCATGGAGAAAGCAAAGTTCAAGTGGTTTAAGATAAAAGAATAATTATATCTGCTCCCAAGTGAGCAACTCAGGAAGCAGATAAATAGTTGAAGGAATGTTAGTATTTTGTTTGCAAGTCACATTTCTTGCTTTATTTACATGTAGCTTTTCTATTTATAAATGCTATTTTTGCACTCTCTCATTTTCTAATTCACTCTTTTTAATGTCTATAATTTGATTATGTGTCCTGATCATTTTTCTGAGGTGGCTTCCTAGAATATATACTTTTAAGATCCAAAATAACCTTTGTCTGCAAGGAATGTGGAAATTCAGGACTACTTAATTGCAAGACAAATGTTAGTGAGCTGTAGGTAAAGTATAAGGTGCTAATAGGACTTTTATGGTGCTTTGTAGATGATTATGAAAGCAGTTGGTTTTGACTCAAAGTAAGGAAATAAAACAGTGAGATTTTGGTTGGATAAATTATCCATTTATCTGGATAATAAATGTTTTATTTGTGGTTTTAGATTCTGAATTGGAAAAGAAGTCAGTTATATGCCTAAGTACTATTCCCAGTTAAGGCTGTGCATGGTTAATGTCATTTTACAATAACTAAATATTCTGTAAAAGGTTTGTAAAATTGTCATTGCACTCTTGAAAAGAAGTGCAATTTTAGGTAATCTTGTTTTTGTTCTTTCTAGCTGCTTTTTGCTCAGTTTTGGGGGGTTTTTTTGAGTTAGAGTGATTTGTGTCACCAGGGTTTGTGTCATGAGCCAGTAGAATCTGAGGCAAGTGCCTTGGTGTTGCTACAGGTGGGTCATGTCAGTAGCACCTGCTGCTTCCTTGCCTTCTCTTCCATTCAGAGCCCTGAACACTCCAAAGTTCTGGATGCATTAAATTCCAGGCAGGCAGGATTAAGGTATCCTCTGGAAACAAGACCAGGCCACTCCTTTTATATTTCTCACGCTCATTCCCAAAGAAAAAGTTCTAAATGGATTTTCTCTTGACGAAGTGTACGAGTTCCTCACAGTTTCTAATTGTGGCATTTTAGCAATTATGTCAGGAATATCTCTTACAGAGTAATTCAAATTTGAAGTAGAAAATAGAACAAGCTTTTAGGTTTTTTGAGTAATTTGTGTTAATTAATAAAAAGAGCAGCCACATTGAAGAAGAAAGCATCTTTGTCTTTATCTGTTGGCTGGTTTATGTGACACTTAGCCCAGGACAGTGTCTGGCAGAGCTGCCAAAGGGGCACTCAGGGGTGGCTCAGCCCGTCCTGCCCAGCATGAGCAGGGTGAAAGCAGAAACCATTGTTACACACAATAAACACGCTCTGCAGCCATGAATTCAGCAAGGAAGCTGGAAGAAGCAGCACTCACCCACCTGGGTGTGACACCTGCTCCTCCAGGGCTGGAAAAGACAGGATTTTCACCAGGCTACTTGTCCTTTGAGTGAACTTCAGTAAAATTGTTGGCCAGCTTTCACACAGGGCTGTGCAGGAACCGTGCACAGAATTTACATGACAAAAATAGTGAGTGAAAGTAGAATTGGTGAAAACTCACTTTGCTGCCAAGAAGTAGAGCAACTTGTTGCCTGATTTTAGAGCTATTACTAAGCCTATGTGCAAATATTGAGGGAAAGCCTTCTGATCTGTGTTGCAGACTGCATGTAAATACAGTCTTCAGCTAATTGCCTTGGGATGCCAGTAGTCTTTAAAACTTAAAAAACATATGGCATTGAAAATTAAAGTAATTCTTGTGTGCAAACTAGGATGGTGTACTATTTTTTCTTAATTTTTTTTTAAATGCAACATTAAAGCCGTTGCTCTTCTCTGGGTCTTTTCCAAAATGCCTTTAAAGCTTCAGGTAGGCAGAACATTTGTAGGTCTCTCATGGAACTCAGATGCTGGGTATTTAGATAAAGGGGTGTGTTCAGTATTCAGCTGGCAAAACTGCATCTTACTAAGGTGACATTCAGCCTTTTCTTCACAAAGAAGAAAATAACTTGCATCTCTGACCAAAACAGTGAAAATTTGATATTTCAAAATGGGTTTTTTACTATTTTTAGGCCAAGTATTTTTTCAGCATGCTGAGATTGCAGCTGTCTGGTGGCATCCTGGTTTTTATCCAATTACAAATTAAGAGTGCCTTGATGTTAATTTTTTATACCTTGACTGTGAGTGAAAATGCTGCAGTTTTCTTCCAGTTTAGTAGAGAAACTAATAATGTAGCGAAAGATCAAACATAGAAATCAAATAGGAATGAGTGAACTTCTTTCCCTGGCTTTTGTGGTACAGGAGATAAAAAACCAGCTCTGATTAAATATTGCTGCTTCAAATTCGTAACAACTGAAAATATTTTTTCCTTGCCATTACAGGATAAGAAGGCTTACCTGGATGTCATCCACACCTATATGGAGGTCCATGGAACTGTTCATGGCACAAGCACCATGTACATTCCAGGCTATGTAAAGAACCACGGAATACTCAGCGGCAGGGATTTGCAGTTTCTGCTGAGGGAAACCAAAGTAAGTTTGTCAAGCAAAAAAGTGGTGGCAAAAATATCTCCAAGCAGAGGGTGTCTGAAGTGCATGCATTTCACCTCCTATGAATAAGCTCCTAGTTTAAAAGCACTGGAAAAAAATTATCATGTGTAAAGGAGCTTAAGTTGTGTTCTGTGTGCCAAGAATACATTTTTCATCATGTCTCTGTTTGGTGGATTGACAGCTCATATTAGAAAATTGGGATGACAAGCTACAGTCCCATTTAACAACCACCTTGAGAACCAGGGATAAATGCATTTTTCATTTTCTCGAATGTGATATTCAGCTCAAGGAGATTATCAGCTGAGACTGTGCTGCGTTTGCCATGCCTGAGGTCAAGGTTGGGTAACGCCCAAAAGCTGCACAGCCTGCTGTGCCCTGCCAGTGACTCCAACCCAGAGTGACCCTGCTCTCCCAGGGAGAAAAGCAGAGCTGCAGCCCTTCATTTGCCATTCACGTCCTTCCTCTGCCTCAGCTGGGCACAGAGAGGGAGCACAGGAGCGTGGCTTCTTGTGATCTGCTTTGCCTGCGCCTCCAGAGCCACGGGAACTCAAGATGAGGGACGGGATATACATAGAAATAAATTTTGTCCCCACAGTTTTGTCAGGATTCTCTGCCCTTCCCATACTCTTTGTGGCACCTTGCAGCATTCAAACACTTCAGTAGATTACATTTAAACAGAATGTTTAAGTTCGTGAAAGAAGGGGTTTGTGTGTTTAGAATTAGCAAAATCTGCAGAAGTGCGCCGCTGTTGATATTTTCTTGCGGTGCACTTCCACAGAAAAATCTCTTTAAATAAAAACAAAAGGAAAAGCAAGCACCTCTTAGGCTTCCCACACAACTGCAGAGATCTCCTTTTTGGAGTACTTGGGAAAATGATGGTAATTTGACATCTCTGTGTGACAGCTGTTGGTAAATTATAAGTTTTTAAGTGCAAGCACTGTGTGTATGTCCTTGATGCCTGCAGATACACATAATATTAATATTAAAAAGTCAACATTTGCTTTCGTCACAGATAATCTGAGATTACACAGCTTTTGCCTGTGTGGAGTATGAAATCCCTGTGTTAATCATAATGTGGGAAGAATATTGACCTTGTAATAACCCCCAAGCATGAGCAGTGACTACCTCCTAAAAAAACATGTGTTCTATTCACTGAAATAGTAAAATAAGCAAATGGGCTTCCTGTAGAATTACTGAAGTCCCTATACAAGTGCCTGTTCATAATAATAGTTATGTTTAACCAAGCCTTTCTCTAATTTTTTATCATCCATCTTGCATGTATCACATTAAAAAGCTTGCTTTTCAGTATTAACTAGATATCTAGTTGTTATTGTTTATATTTGCTGTGCTCTAAGATGCAGTGTAAAGACATATTTAATTTAGGACAAATTCAAGCTGATACCTATGTGTTGCACAGTTTAGTTGTATGGATTTTGTGACACAGGAGGGAGCAGACTACTTCCACTCACATTTTGAGCAGTAATTGCAGCATCAGATAGAAGAGACTGTGTTGGGATTATGAAGTACTCCTGAGATAGTAAGTTGCTTATTTTTCACCAAAAGTATCTGGTGAAAAGCATGGATCTGTGCTGTACTGTTGTCAGAGTCCTAGAGCATTTTTGATTTTAATGATTTTTATTCTGTTGTTGTGCATTGGTTATGGTTGGTTTTTTTCCTTCATAACATTGGGGAAAATAATTTTGAGAATTTGCTGCATTTCTTAGTAGATGGCACCTAGCAAATCATTGATATGTTTCAGAACCCTGTATCAGGAAGTCAGGGTTTTAAAAATTACATTTGCAAGCAGTATTTTTATATGGCTCTTCTGAACTTTTGTTAACAGGTTTGCAAATGACAAAAGCTGTTTTCTTTTTAAGGAAATTATTTCTTTAGGATACAGCCAGCCTAACAAAACTTTGCCCTGATGATAAGCTGTTAATAGTCCATCTGCTGCTCCTAATACATAAGTATTGTCATGGAAATGAGAATGCAATGTATTTCTAATTTTGCAACGAAATGAAATTAAATATGGCTTATTGCATCATGCATTTTGCTTATTACTCCTGTCTAATACAGTTTCAATGTATCTAATTGAACAGAAAAAGTAAAAGAGCAGCATGCTGGGATTGAAAGTGGAAACTGAGATCTCCCATCTCATTTTTGGACATTTCAGTTGGAGGAGGATTGGGGTGGGTGGGTTTTTGTTTTGTTTTGTTTTTTTGCTGGCTGATGCATTGTATCTCATAGGTACACTGGCTGTTCTGCCTCAGCATATGGTTACCTGTCAGTGTTGATCAACAGACACACTTGCTCCAAGTGCTGTTGCTGCCTGCATATTCACATTTCCAGATTTTGATCCCTTTAAGAGGCAACACTTGAGCACAGCTTAGTACAAAACACTGCTCACCTGTCACCAGTGGCCATCTGCTGCCTATGTGGGTCAGTTGTGTTTATATCAGCTGGATCATGGGTTGCATTGCTAAAATAAGTGCAGGTTTCTCACAAAAATCAAGGTGACTTGAACAGGAGCTTTGTGCCTGCAGGAGCCCCATGTGTGTGTGCACATGCATGCAGGGATGTTCAAGGACACTTTTTAATCATAATCACTTTATTCACTAAAGTCAGAGTCCTGTAATGAATTAAGTTGTGGGGTTTTGTCACAGACTGTGCCTGTGCTGCAGGTGTGTGAATAATCAGGGCCATAACTTCAGGGTGGGAACATCTGTGGGTGCAATGCTCATCTGGAGCATCATGGGGAGACAGCAACCTTTGTCCTTAAGCTTTCAGAAACCTTCAGATGTGTTGAGACCATGGACAAGAATTGTCTGTTTTGGTTGTGATTTCAGCACTGTGTTAGCAGGTTTTTGTTAGGTCAGCTGACAAATGTTCTGGCTTTCAGAAAGGGAGAGCTAAATAATAATTTAACAAATCACATGGTTCAGCCTAGTCAGAAGTGTCAGCTTATGGTGCAATGCTTCACTTTGTCCTTAGACAGCAAAACACCAGTAGGTGAGGGCTCAGTCCTGTGATTCTTAATCAGAGCTTTGCATTCCCAAAGTGTCTCTGGTCCCTGCAGTAGCTGGCAGGACAGAGTTCTTCCGCGCAGTGTGCAGCTGCCATTTCCTTCTGTGTGCGCTGTAAAGCAGCACATCTCAGAGGGAGGGAGCTCTGCAGGCAGGAGGGGCTGCTCGAGATTCACCATGGCTGCTTCAGCTGTGTGGAGCATGACAAAAAGGAGCCATGTCTGCAGTTCCTAATGAGGAGATGTGGAGCCATTCATCGCGGTGGAGGAGAATGGGGTAGGCGAGCTGGCAGCCTTCCTGCCAACTCCAGGGCTGCCTGCCAAGTGGGCAGCTGGAGCACTTGGACCAGGCTCCCTTGGAGGAACCAGTGTTGAATTCTTGAGAAGTATTTCTCCTTTTGAGAAAGTTTCAGATGCAACTTTTTCCTTCGAGTCACTGTGAATTTTTCAGAGAGTTCAAATTCTTTTACTAAGTGGATTTTACCATTTCTGTATGATTAATAAAAGCAGGAACAACACCCTTACAGACACAGGCAAACAAACTTTGTTTTCATATTGCCTTTTGTGAAGGAATATATATTTAAACCTCATAAAATCAGCTGAAAAGATGTTTACCTAGTGATTTTATTCTCAAGTTGTTTGAATCACAAAAGGATTGACTTTTGCAGAAAGTATTTTGTACTGATGAGAAGAATAATTATATAACAAGATAGTTAACCTTTGCTATACTCCTCTTTCTCGAGTTTAGAAGACAATATATAAGTTGAATAAGGAGGCATATTAAAGTGGTGATAAACCTACCAACCTGACAGAATAAATTGAATAAAGTGCAGTAATGCTAGAAAAGGGAGAGGAGAAGATAAACACTCCTCTGCATGAAACTAGAGCATTTGCTCTCTGGAATATGAAATTTTTTCTTAACTGTTCAGCTAGTCATAATTACAGTCAGGGAAGTAAAGCATTCAATCCTTATTTTATACTTTTGGCTATAATTTAGGAAGATTGTTTACTTACTTATGTTAATATAGTAGTCTGATGTGGTGCTGTAAACTCCACAAAAAAAAAACCCAAAAAAAAGATACTGCTTTTCATGAGAGGGGTTGTGAGTCACTTTTTGTGTCAGAGATGTCTCCACTTAACTACTGCACTGTGAGAGGACCCCTTACATTACAGCAAGAAGAGTGGTTGGTGTGATGCTGGGTGGCCAGCTCAAAAGTCTGACATTCCAAACCAGAGGTTCAGTTTATTACCAAGGTGGAGAAGGTTCCTGAGGAGCCTTTGTTATGGAAACCAAACTATTAAGGGTTTCAACTTTACTCAAGTTGAGCCAGTGATGTTGCAGACACAAATCCCCTTCTTTGCTCTGTGCAGACCTACAGGCACAGACACACTGGGGCAGCAGACCTTGCTAAAAAGGAATAGGTTAAAATAAGAAAACAACCCCACATTGCTGTTTCCATGATCATTCTATTTCTGTTTTTCTTGGCAGTTATCTCTTTTAGATAGACTTTTACAGTGCAGCTTCCTTCTGGCAATCACCATGTTCTGTGGGGTGTCAGTGTGCAGAGCCAGCTGTGCCATGTGCCCACTTAGAGTTGTCTAAAAAAAATAATGGCTTTTGCTTTCAGAAACATTGCAAAGGTGAGAAAAATGCTCAAAAACAGATTATGACTTTTTTCCAAGCACTAATCAACCAGTAAAGCGTAAAGCAATCTCCTCTGCATAGCAGCTCTGCTGCAGCTCACAGAGTGAGATCTGGACTAATATTTTTTAGCCAGGTGTTCCCACTGTGGTGTTACCAACACAGTCACATTTGGAGTTTTGCAATGTGGATCTTCAGCCCAAGGGTGCAGGTGCCCTCCCATGGTGGGCTGGGTTACCAGACCTGCATCTGATGAGAAATTACCCTGAGAGCCATATCAGCACCTGCAGTGTTGGAGGCAACAGTGAACATCACAAATTAGGGCAAGCACAGCCTGGTGTAAATCTTCACTCTGTGGGACAGAGCCTTGTCTTCCCCACAGCCTCAAATCTATTGAGGATGATGTTTGCTTCACTGGTACCTGAAAATGGGTGACTGTTATGTCTACTTTTTTCTTTTTTTCATTTCTTTCTCAGTTGGTGACTTGCAGTATTTGCTGCATACTCTTAGGAAGTACCTTGACAGATTGTTTTATCCTTTCTGGAAATAGCAAACTGCATGTAATTGAAAGGATTAGCAAATGAGAGCATTGTGAGTTACAGAAAAGGCCTGTGTTCTCTAATACTTGCTCTTTTAATCATAATAAATGTGAGGCATGTAAGATATTTCTGTTTTGCTCTTTATACCAGACAAAAATACTGACTCCCTAACCAAGGAAAGTTAATCATAGAGAGACTCACAGAATGGTTTGAGCTGAAATGGACCTTGAAGATCATCTAGTTCCACCCCCTGCCATGGGCAAGGACACTTTATAAGGGACAACTTTTTGGAGAAGGGTCTGGACTGAGTTTGGGAATTTCAGCTGGTTTGATGATGGTGTGCTGGAGGGTGATAGAAGGGCTGAAAGAAGGATTTGAGGGGCTGCAGGCAGCTGTGAGGCAGGCTGCAGGCTCAGGCCACCAGGCAGCACACACACACACACACACACACACCTTTTTCTATGGATCAGACACGTCCTTCTTTCTTCCTTCCTTCAAAGGAACAGGGCTGCTTAGAGGTGAGGCTGGAAAATGGATGGGAAACAGGTGGTAAGCTATTTATTATAGATTAAGTGATGGCAGTGCTCTCAGTGCTGTCAAAACACAAACCCATGTTTCTTTTCCCATGCAGCTTCCTCCCAAATAAATGGACCAGTCAGACACAGAACTCAGCAGTGCACAGCAGCAGTTTATTAAAAAAGTGCAAAACTAAGCAAACAACCCAGCATTCCCTACATAGCAGACAAACACAGGATCATAGGAGAAATTAATACTTCAGATAGGTTTAATTGCTGGTTCTCAGCTGGTTTTCTGCCTGAACTAAGGAGTAGCTTAAATAAATAATATTTTATGTGCAGACTGCATTAAATGGTTTCATGTCCTTAATTCATTGTTTTCAGCAGATTACCTTTTTGTAAATTCCTTCTTTTGAGATTATATGTAGTATGCATTTCTCTGACTGAAAAGTGGTATATTTTATGCCATATATGAAACCAGAATTTACATAATTTGTCTTTAGTAGAAATAGCTTCTGGATCTTTTTATTATCAGCCACTAGATAGTTTCTCTAAGATTTAAATCAGTGAGAGAGTTGAGAAACTTTTTGCCACTTCTTTAACCTGAATATTGAGAACTGAAATTAGAATATTCAGCTCCATGCAGTGCAAATTGCATGTCCCCAGCTATGCTGAGAAGTGTTAACTTGCTTTTCTAAAATGAGGCAGCTCTGAATTTATGCTGTTGTTGCCATGGGTTGGGGAGGATTGATGCTGCAATGGCTCTGCACGACAGGGCTGACTACAGCTCTATGCATCAGTGTTAGCATCAGCTCCTGGGAAGAGCCTGCAGCTGTGAATGTTCTGGGATTCATTTCTGTGTTGCACAAGATTTAATGCAGAATAGTGTGCCTTGACCTCCTTGAATATGTGTCCTGATTGCATGACTCTCACAGTTATGAAGGTTGTGCTTTATTTTCCTGATAAAAGCAGTAGATCTATATAGATATACATATACATATACATATTGTTATGCAGCAGTACTGAGAAATTGCTGTTCCAACTCAGAGCTTGTAGTTCTCCCATTATACACAAACATTCAAATGAAGAATCCTATACACAAACATTCAGGTGAAGAATCCTATATTTAATTCCGGAGGTTTCATTATGCTTGGGCAGGAAAAAGGGTCAAGATTTTTTTAGACTACTCAGAAAAAAAAATTATTATATTTTCACTGGAGCAGAGCAGTGCCTTTTCTGGAGCACCTGGAATCTCAGCTGGTGCAGGAAAAGCTTTGGGATGGATTTTTGCTCTGGTTTCCCTTGGAGCCATTGAACCCTCTGAAGGTTGAGCCCTCTGAAGCCCCTGCAGGCTCTCGCTGCCTCGGTGCAGTGTCGTGAGCTGCTGTTTGCTGCCACCTACCGTTTTAATTAGGGGCCTTAATTAGTGTACCAGGAGCGTGTTGTGGTGGCAAAGCCAGAGGCTTGGCTGGTTTGGGAATCAGGAAAACACTGGTGCAGCTGTTCCTGGAGATTGCTGCTTCGGAGCCTGTGCCTGTAGGAAAGCCCCAGCAGCTCCACTTCCACACCAAGCAAACCACCAATTTTTCCCCCCACCCCAAAAAAGCCCTAAAAGGGTCTGTTGTTTTCTCAGCTCCATGAAAAACCACCTCAGCTCATTACAGGTGATGATTGTCAAATGTGTTTTGCAGGACATTCCAGTACTGCTTGGGCGAGCTGCTGAATTTCTCCCATTTTCTTCTTAGCATTGCATTTTCTTCAGGCTGGTACCTTTAGAATGTGGTTTTGTTTGTTTTTAGCTAGCTCTTAGCTTTTTAGGGAATAACAAAAATTAAAATATCTCTTGTTTTGTATTTTTCAGCTGTTTGTTGGTCTTGGATTTCCATATGAAGGGCCTGCTCCCTTGGAGGCTATTGCCAATGGATGTGCTTTCCTAAATTTAAGATTTAACCCACCAAAAAGTAGCAAAAACACTGATTTTTTCAAAGGCAAACCTACACTCCGAGAGGTAAGCTCTATCAATATTGATAATTTTTTTTTTATTGAAAATTCTTGTGGGTTTCCTTTTAATAACAGAATGTAAGAGAAACTGCATTAATGTTCAAGGTTTATTGCCAGAGGTGTTCAATTGCATTTTTCTTTAGTCATTGGTGGGAGTATCAGTCCTTACTTTTGTAGGACAATTAAAATGGTGTTGTTAGCACACTTCAGTCTTTACCTCTAGGTCTGCTTTAGGTACATTCTCCCACTTCTTATTGAGACATGATAAACTGAAGTTTCTCTTGGAAACCTGATGTTCTGCCCAGGAACAGATCGTGTTATTTTGACATCATTTGAAAGTGTTTTTATTTTGTTGATGAAACAGACATTGCAGTGTACTGTGCAGGAAGTAAATAGGTGTTTAAGCAAATTATGAAAAGGGCATTTGTGGGTGGTTATGTGTGTTTTGGGATTTTATTTTTTTTCTTCAGAAAAGACCTGTTCAGGCACTGTTGAGTTAAGGTATTAATGATCACCCACTGTGGTTGTGGATAAATGCTGAAGACTTTTGCAGAACTGACTCTTGAAGAAAACAGGAAAACCAAACTCCAAGCTTTTAAAACAGTCAGTGTGTTTAGGCTCTAGTGAGAGAAGACTGAAGCTAAGTAAACTAACCCCTCATCCTGGCACTGACTTTGGAACATTATTTGTTTATTCAGTGTAGGTAGAATTGAGCCTATACTTGTAAACATTTAATAGTCACAGAGCCATTTCTGACATCAGCACTCACATCTGTGGCCATGCCTTGCTCATAGGTGTATGTACATATATTCTTTATGTATTTACATCATGGGAAAGCTGTCAGGTAACATGCAGATGATTTAGGTTATGCTTGGACCATATAAATTGTGTCCTGAGCAGCACTAGCTGGTTGATAACCAGAGGACAGTTTTCCATTTTTAATCAGGAACTTTAAAAAAAATTCTTTATAAGTTTATGATCCACAACTGTAATTGCCTTTCTTGTTATACACTGAATTCATGTCCTGTACAAGCTGAAGCTTGCCCCTTCTCTGTCTGTGTTGCTAACAAAGGAGACAGCAATAAGGGAATAAAAACCTCTTTAAACTTTCTCCTTGACACCTTTCATGACTTTTCTTCTGTGAATCCCTCAGTTTTTGTGTCATTTCCAGTGTGCCCAAAGACCATAACTGGTCAGGCTCAGGTAAATAATCTGAACCCATCTAAGTGCTTTGTGGGAATTTCAGGGCTTGGAATGCCATGATAAATCCTGATGGCATGTGTCAGCAGTAACAGAAATGCTGTGTGCCTGACTTGTACAGAAAAATAATCCTTATTGACTGCTCAAGTTCTAAGTACATCATATATATCCATACATTGCTGCCCTCACATGCCCTGCTGACCTGTCCTGAGAGTAACATTTTCTCTGACTGGTCTTCACAGCTGCATTTAGACTCCATTGCCAGTAATCCAGGTGCTGGTTCTTTGGGATTAAAAAACCCTTAAATGCTTCTCTCCATTCTTAAAGTGCTAAAGAAGAACAAAAGGAGCTTGTGTTCTGTGACATGATTATCCATACAAGAATTTGAGATGAAGTCTCCCTTTCTGGTTTTGTAAAGTAACCTTTGCAAGTTGCTGTTCTCCACAAGTAAAATGCAATGGCTACTTTTAATAAGTTTTTTAATAATGAATGCAACAGTTTCTGGCAGATCAGAAGAAAAGATCAAGTACAGTGTATCTCCTAGTGCAGGAGAAGGTTCTTCCCCACAGACACTGCTTCCTGCAATGTCTTTGTATCCTAACTACAGCATAGATTGGCAGCTGTATAAACACTGCTTATAAACAACCTATCCTGTGGGGGTTTTTGGTATTTATTGAAAACTGCAGGTTTTTTCTGAGGCTGCTGTGAACCACTTCTCTCTTCTGTAGCTTTTGCTCCCTTTTGTGTGTTCATGTGCATGTTCTCACTCCTGGGTGACCAGTCACAAAAATTACTTATTGAGCTGTCCTGTTAATTCTGAAAGAAACTCTGATATAGCATTTCTTAGTTACCCTCTTGGGCATTCATTGATATTGTTTTCTGACCAAGTGGTGAGTCAAATATTGGTTATCACTCTTGGTGAGGTCACCTTACTCTTCTCTCAATCATGAGAGTCAGCATTCATCCCTGGTTTTTAAAATTATTCTTTCTTCACTGTTGCTCTCAGAACTGTGGAAGTGTTTGCCATTTGAAGGATGCAGGGTGAGGATGACATCTCTGTCAGCCAGCCATGCAGGTCTAAGCAGGACTTGTGGCAGTGAGAGGTTGTGAAGCAGGAGGGTGGCACTATGGGGAAGCAGGGTCGTGCTTTAATTTCAGTAAACATCAAGTCTTCTGTGGTGTGGGTCTTTGTGAGGATTGAAGCCACAAATCAGAGGTGCACATATCTGACTTGTGATCTGTGTTATCTGATTTTCAGTTTTCCAACTAAATTCACACTCTAAATTTAAAGAGAAAATCTGAAAAGTAACTCGGAAGGAATGATGCTGACTGTTGTGTCCTAACTGATTAACCCAAGTCTAATTAAGAGAGTGAGAGGCAAGGATATCTTTACACATTAATTCTTTCCATTTTCTTCTTTCAGTTGACCTCTCAGCATCCCTATGCTGAAGTTTACATTGGGAAGCCCCATGTGTGGACTGTGGACATCAATGATCTTTCTGAGGTTGAGAAGGCCGTGAAATCAATTTTGAATCAAAAGGTGAGAAATGTGTCTTCAATTTGCTGTCAGCACTTGAGTGTGGAGTGTGTACTGCACATACAGTGCTTCCTAATGTTAGTCTAGTGAGTGCTGCATTTTGGTAGGATATTGAAGAAAAAATCATTATTCCATATCTATGGTATTGAAATTCTCATGTTTTAGTACTGGATATGTCTGGTTCTTGAAAAAAATGAGTGGGTGAATTTGTATAGAAATGAGAATTTCACATGTGAATTATACAGCAATCTGTGTTTTCTGTGCATTCAGTGAGGGAGTTTCATTGTTGATTCTTGGAGCATTGCAGGCTCTGCCCTGAGTCTGTAGCCCTGAGATTGCCACAGAAGTGCTTGTGCACTTTCAGTGAGGAATGGCAATGAGGGCACTTCAAGGGGGGAAGAGTAGGAAGGAATTTTCAAAGGTTTCACATTCTGTTTTGTCACTTCAACTTCAAAACTGAAACTTAGTTAAAACAGGAGCTCTGGAATCCCAGAGGGTCTCAGGCTAGCCTTACATCTGCCACTTTGCACTGTACCCTGAGTTTCCATAAGCATAGGCATAGAGCAATTCTTACTGCCTTTAAAGAGAAAAATCAGCTAAAACTGCCGATGATTTTGTAAACTTATTTTTTAATGAGTTTATTAGTACTTTTTGTTTCTATAATGGAGTATTTGGACCAGAAGCTGCTGCCACAGAGTACACAATGAAGTTGATTGAAACAAAAACCCCTCTGACCTTAACACACTGTCTCCACAGATTGACCCTTATTTGCCCTATGAATTTACCTGTGAGGGAATGCTTCAGAGGATGAATGCCTTTATTGAAAAACAGGTATGAACTTCTTTTGGATGACTCTTGGATTATGCTGGAGAGGGAGAACCATCTCCGTTTTAAAGCTTCTCAGTGTTGCTGCTGTCCAAGTAGGAATTGTAGCTGTGCAGACCTTGGCATTATATGAAAGCAGAAAGGCAAAGCAATTTTTCAGTGTGTATGTGACTTCTTTAGCTGTGTACACACATAAAAGCTTTGGATCAAGAAAGATCACTTAAATACAGAGGTACTTTTGGATGGAATTGCAGTCTCTGGGCAGAATTGCAGCCTCTGGGCAGATTTTTCAAGTATTTAGTTTCAATCAATAAAGATTGAAATGGTTTGGAACCCAGTTACTTAAAGGACTGTTGGTCCCTGGGCATTACTGGCAGCTGAGAGCAGCAGAAGATGTTCAGTTGAGTAATAAACTGCAGGGATTTACATGGGATCCTGGTTTCTAGAAATTGTGTGTTTGCTTGGACCTCTGCCCAAGCCAGATCTGTTGCAGTAGCCAGCTCTGCCTTTTGTTCTGGCTGCTGCAGAGCAGAGATAGGAATAACCTTTATCTCTGATATGTCATTTAATTGCCAGCATTTCTTTCAAGGGCACTGGACATCTGTCTGCCCTTGTGTTTTTGAAGGTGGGTGCTTTTAAAGACAGTCCTAAAGAATAACACAGCTCCAGGTCAGGAGGGCAGTTAACACAGCAGAGCTATTCCCACTTTCCTGCCAATAAACACTTTAAGCTTTTTGCTCCTGTATTGATGACAAAACCTGTAAAAGTATCACTGCTTTTGATTATTCTACCCAAGTTAAAATTGGGAGTTTTTGTAAATCAAGAAGAAATGGAGCTCAATGTAAGGGAGAAAAAGACAAGAGATGGCACCTGTGTCTGAAACCTGTGTCTTCCCTCTGGCCCTCTCCCAAGGGCTAAGCCCTCCCTTGTGCTTCTCAGAAATCCACAGAATATTGTAATTTGTAATTTTGTTCATTGCTTTGACTAATTGTCAAAAGCTGGTGGTGTTTCACAGCTCCCAGGATGCTCGAGCACAATTTTTAGCTGCATGTACTTAGCACTTTGCCTAATTATCATGTCAGATGAACCAAAAATAAAAAGCAAAAATAGAGATTGAGACTTATTTTGATGACTTTGTGGTGAAGGCAGGAAGAACAGAGAAAGCAGCACAAGCTTGAAATGGGAACAAAGATGCTGGAATAAAGAATTGGTTAAATAAAAATGGTTAAATAAAGTTAAATAATGGTTAAATAAAAATTGGTTAAATAAAGATGCTGGAATAAACCACTGGTTCAGTGGTTGTGTGGTTGCCCATGGCAGCGGGGTCTTCAGGGGATGTTTGAGTGTGCAGAGATGGGGCCAGATACCCTGGGCAGCTGGTCACTCCATGGACAGTGGAACTGGAGCATTTAAAGGTGCCCAGAGTTCCCCTCTGGGGCCTTGGCAGAGGGTCAGGAGGGGACCAAGAAAGGTTTGGTGACCTCCCTGTCCTTTCAGACCCAGCAGCTGGGCTGAAGGCCTGAATGGTGTGAGGTCAGAGAGCTGCTGTGGGCTGTGGCTGCACACCCAGCAGTGCCTCCTTCAGCTGCCCTAAGCCAGCCTGGTGTCCCAGCTGCTCCATCCTGGCAAAACCCTGCCCTGCTGGGTCACAGCATCCCTGCCAGGCCCATCCCTGCTCCTGTTTGCTCTGTGGCTGCACACACACTCATGTCTGCTCTGCAAGGCAGCAGCAGGGGCTGGGAAGCAGAGGGAGGAGGGATTGCTTCAGTTTTGGCACTGGCATCAAAGGAGCAGCCAGGCAAGCGTGGCCAAAGCAGGTCTGGGAGCTGCTGGGGGAGGCAGGCTGGGCTGAGGGAACAGACACTGACTTTGAAAGATGTGGCCAAGCAGAGAAGTTGATAACCCAGCAGAAAATGTTTGGGCAGGACTCTGTGAGGTCAGAAAACTGACTTGGGTCAGCTGAGCCCCAGAGCTTGGCAAAGGGAGTGAGAACACTCAGCCAAGAGCAAGAAAAGACAGATGAAGGAGGACACCTCCTTTGGTCTCACCTTGAAATTTGTGGGTCCCTTCCAACTCAGGGTACTTTGTGATTCATGATTGTATAGTATTCCATTTGCAGTTAGACCTGGAAGTATGAAAACTTTCTCCTTCAGCAGAGGAATCAAAACAGAATGAAAAAAGCTCAAGCTGATATTGAGAACTGGTAAATGAATTTGGGGGCTTTGGGTCACAGTGAGGAATCAGTTCACACAAGTTTTGGTTTTGTCCAGAGGAAGCAAACCATGATGGACCAAATTATTTGATCACATTTTGGTGAGAGTTGCCAAATGTTAAAATACAGTCTGAGTATTGTGAAATGTTGTCTGAACACATCATAACAAAGCATGATCTGTCACTGCAGGATTTCTGTCACGGGCAGGTGATGTGGCCCCCATTAAGTGCCCTTCAAGTCAAAATTGCTGAACCTGGAAAATCCTGTAAGCAAGTTTGTCAGGAAAGCCAGCTCATCTGTGAGCCTTCCTTCTTCCAGCATCTTAACAAGGACAAAGCTCTGCTTAGGTAAGTATTTCTAGCACAAGTATGTTGTTTGGTCTCTTTATTGCACTGGTTTTTGCCACACTTGGAATTTAAAGGACAAGTTCTGTGAGAAGGGAAGGTGGGGAGAGCAGCTCTGGCTGCAGCAGGCTGTGAGTGAGGGCCTGGCAGGGCTTTGTGGAGTGTGTGTGTGTAATGTGACTGCTGAGAGCATCCTGCCAGGAGCACAGGGGGCACAACCCTTCTGTCACATTGTCCCGGGTACAGCATTGTGAGCCCTGCTACGCTGGAGATGTTGGTGCAGATATGTAAAACTCACCAGCTGTGCATTAAGGAAAGGAATGCTGCTTTGGGATGCTCTTTGGAAATGTGTCTGTGTTCCTCTCAGAGTGAAAACAAAGTCCTCAAAACCCCAGCAGCAAATTGGCTGCTGGAGTATCTGCTTTCCAGGTTTTCCGTCCCCACATTTTGCTGAATTACATTGTACAAGTTTTTGGGGTTTGTATTTTCTTTGAGAAGTTGTAATTTCCAGTGGAGTTCAGAAGCAGCTCATATAAAAACTTGCTTTCCTGGCTGTCTAGACAAAATCATAATCCTGTGGAAAAAGCCTGTCTGTTAAATGCTGAAGGTTACCAATGTTTCCAGAATAAGTGAAAAACAAGGTTTTGCTGAAATTGCTACCCCGGTGCTTAAGCTTTGTGGTCAGCAAATGGCAACTGGCATTTTTCATTTTCTGCTGGCTGGTTCCTGGGAGCTGCAGGCCCTGTTCCCTGTAGCCCAGGAGCAGCATCCCTGATCCCCACAGTCCAGCTCACCCACCTCCAGCTGGCTCTGGGGGCTTCCCTGGGGAAGAGTCTTCCTGAAATTAAAGAGAATATCTCCTGGTTTCACATTCTTTGAGTCTGTCCTACTGAAAATCCATGGTGTATTTAAATATTAGGTTTTGGGGAATGGTCAAGAGCAGTTTTTTCTCTTTAACTTCTTTTGTTAATCTTTAGGAAACAGTAAAGCTGTAAAGGCTGCACTGCCCTCTGCAGAGAGAATCTGTACAGCAGAAAAGTCATGTTCTGGAAAGCTGCATTGTAAATGCACAGTTTAGGATCTAGTAGAGCAGGGTTTGTTATTTTTGGTGAGGAAGGTTGAAAGCTGTACCAAACTGCCATGAACTCAGGTGTGATGCAGATGACATGCTTTGCTTTTTAGGTATAATATCGAATGTCTCACCATGGAGTCTGCAAACGATATCCTGGTCCCCTCTTTTGATGGAAGGAGGAAGCACTGTGTTTTCCAAGGTGACCTGCTACTGTTCAGCTGTGCTGGCTCCCACCCTGCCCACAGAAGGATCTGCCCCTGCAGGGACTATATCAAGGGGCAGGTTGCACTCTGCAAGGACTGCCTATAGCAGCAGCAGGGCTGCTCCCAGCTGGGCACACCAGAGTCCTTTGGAGAGGAGATCCTTGGTACTCCCTGCACTTTGCTCCAGGTTTTCCACTGCAGGCAGAGCTATCATTGCTGGGCAGAATTATCTACTAAGAGAGGAGGGATTCATGATAAACAGCTGTAACTGATCTTTTCTCCCTGTAAGGACATTTGCAGTGTCACTCTTCAGATTCCTTCAGCTGTTTGCGAAGAGAAGCGAGTCTCGAGTTCGACAGTGATTTGAAGATGACTGCACAGAATAGTTTGTAGAAAATTTCCAGACCCATCAAACTTCTGTTTTTGTTGTTTGGGTGAAGTGTTTTCTATTTTTTTAATGAGTTAGGACATCCCCCATCATGGTTAGCTAAAGGATCTCAACTTCATTCCAGTAGAAAATTGAAAAAATTGTGCTTGAGGGAAGGGATGCTGGGAAAGGAGGACTAACATTTTATTCAAGGTGCACTGGTTTGGGTACAGCTTTGGCTTGAATGGCTACATAGTGGTTTAGTTCACAAGAACTTGGAATAATGAGAGAGCTCTGTACCCTGCTATTGGGTTATTTGGGCCCAGTTGTTTTTTTATTTTTTTCCTTTTTTTAATTAAATATTTGTATACAACAAGGTATTGTCTGCATCACAGCTGCTGCACCAGAGCAGCCTAAGCAGAGTGTCACAAATGAGCAGTTGCCAGTGTGTGACGCATCTTGGTGACTGCACAGCTCACTGGGGTTGTGGCATTCCTAAGTGTGGAAAAGCTACAAAAACACCCAACCATGTTTGGAATGGACTCATCACAGTTTACTGGTCCCATTTAGGGAGTAATCCTCAGAATTTGCCCATGCTTCTGTTGTAGTCTGTCTACTAGAAATACTGTGTGAAGCAAAAAGTATCAGCATCATTGGAGCAATATTATCCTTAGAGCCTCAGTTTGCTATGGCTTCCAGTAGTTAAAATGTTGCTGAATGACATAGAAGGTTAAACTCAGCTAACTATAATTATTGTATGGTAGAAATGTAAAATGTCTTCACAACTAGCTAGGTTTTTAAAGAGAAATTTTTTTCTGGAGTTCAAGTAAGAGGAGACAAAGAACTGAAAAGAAAATAATTTATCAGTCCTCTTGGGTTCTTTGATTGTTTTTCTCATTTTAGGGGGCTGCTTGTTCCTTGTTTCTTCTTCCCTTTTAATCAGGCACACCAATTACAAATTCAGAAGAAAACAAATCAAGAGTTCAGAATCTAAATCAAAATTGGGTTTTGGGATTTTTTTGAGGAGCAAGTTAACTCCTCTAAACTGCCTTCTTTTCACAGAAGTAATTTTTGTTATTTTCAGCAGAAGGTGACATGCTTGACAGCACCATTTGTAGTCAGGAAGTTACATGCTAAGATTAGTGAGAAACAAATCTGCAGTCAGAGTCTGTAGGTTTGCAATTTGGACATGTTCTCACCATGCTGGAATAAAACCCCAAATCAGCACAAATATTTTTTTTTTTTTCATAAATATTACCAGGTAGAATGAAAGGCAGAGATGCTTTACATTTTCCTTTCTCAGACATATCTGCTTGGTTCAGATTTTTCTGGTAAGCAGTGTTCATTATCTGTGTGGGAATATTGATGGATGTGGTGACCTACCAAAGAGCAGGCAAGGGAGATGCTATTGCACTGTGGATAAATCCTCCAAAACAGTCTATGGTTAAAATTCCAATTTTAAAGCAGTGAATGAGCCTTTTGAAGCATTTGGTTTCCTGCCTCAACACTCCTGACAGTGTTGCCCTGTAACACTCCATAACATCCCCTGCACAACACAGGAGTTTGTTGAGTATCCAAAAAGGGGCTGTGGGAGCTGTTGAACAGCAGGGTCACCAGGATCTGGGTTTGATGATGTGAAAATCTGCTGTATTTTAGATTAATTTTCCAGAAACAGAACAGCTGGGTTCTCTAATGGGAGGCAACATTTTTGTATAAAAGAAAACAAACGCAAACCAGTATGAAAATCCCTCCTGTTGCCACAGCTCAGCATTTGCTTCAGTCAGCACAAATGTAGTTTACCATAGTTTCACTGCCCTGGAAAAGCTGGGGGAGGACAATTGGAAATGGGTCTGAGCAGGCACAATTCATTCTGTATTTTTATAAAATATCCCCTGCATACCTGTGCTTATTTGTGCAACTAGAAAATGCTGCCTATCACAGTGTATGAACTTCCAGCTGGTGCTGAAAGTAAAGGCAAGAGCAGGACTTGTCTTGAGGCTGATGTGTTTCAGGCAGGAATTGATTTTGGACTGGGATATCACAGAATTATGTTGAAAACAAAGATTTGTGTGTGTGCACCTAAAGGATGCAAAGGTGGGTTCTGCTGTAGTGTAATTCTTTGCTGTAAATACATGTTTGCTTGGTTCCCCCTGTTGTAAGGCCCACATGGCAATACATACTGCATTTCATTTTGCCTCTAAACCTTTAAAGATGGGAGGGGTTTGGTATTTGTTATTATAACATTTTCTGGTCTAGTGCTTTGCTCAATGCTAAGTTTGCCTTTACCACAGCAGGGAGAGTTTATTATAAGCTGTTTTTTCATGCTGTAGCACTGTTTCTAGTCTGCTGAACTGAATTGTGCATTCTGGCAAAAATGCAACAGCAGCACTGATGCCGCTTGCGTTTCAGCCAGGGACAGAACATCCAAATTGGCTTCAGTGTCAGTGGTCTCTGATCTTGTTTCCACTGAAACCTCTAGAGAAGACTCATTAATCATGAAGAATAACAAATCAAGACCTACAGCTTCATGTAAAAGGAGACTATCGTGAGAACTGTAAGTGCACAGACTCTGCAAGCCTTGCTCACTGAGCTCCACAGCCGCCTTCCCTCGTGCAGTGAGAAATTAGTGAATCCTTCTGCAGATCAACACTCAGGCAAATCCATGTGGGACTAGTGAAGAGTTTGAGTTATTTCCTACAACCTGGTTTAGATATCCACATTTCAGGCTAGGGGGCAGCTTTCTGTCTGAGTTCCATAACTATTTTCTTTCTAATTAAAGAAGAAAGGTGTGTAGTCCTGTTCTTGCACTCAGACAGGGACATCAGAGAGGGGACTGTGCTGCTCTTTTCAGTCTCACAGTAGAGCTTGCAGCTTCCTGTGCTCAGAAGTCAGGTTTTTGCATGACTGCATTTGAATATATTGATCTGCAATTGATGGGGAAAAAAATGTCAAAAGTTGAATACACAAACCATTTTACAAGCTTTTAAACATATCTCTCATATCAAGACATTCTTTGTTTTAAAATTTTGTATTTTTGTATGTGACCTAGTTTTTTTCAAAGATCTTGTTCCTACGGGATTAGAAAACTTGAGAGAAGCATTTACATATTTATTAAAATTAACATTAAAGGCTTGCCTTTGAAAGGTAAAGTTGGTAAATACACACTGTTTAAAAATGCCAATAAAAACCTCATTTATTTCATATATGCAAGTTGATTTGCACATGTATAAATAGAGTTGCTTTTTGCATTTTTTGCTTAGTTTCTATGTTTCTTTTTGTAATTTATAGTTGCAGCAGTGTGTTTGCTTGTTCATATCAGATTATGTTTCTACAAATATTTAATGTTTATGTGCCTTTTTTACTTTCTTTGGGGTTTGGATATGTGTTTGGAATATGGACACTGTCTGAACAATATAATGGAACACTAATTCCAGGTAAATTGTGCTGATGACTTTACAACTTAGTGGTGTGAATTTTGAATGTTTTTAAGTAGTGAAGAAATCTGTTCTAAAACTATATAAGGCTTAATAAGATAAAAGATACTATAACTTTTAATAATTCCTGCAAAACGTTGCTTCTGCAAGCAGAATGCAATTTAGTGAGAATCTGTGATTTGGCATGAGAGCTCCTGCTGGGACAGGATGTCTGTTCAATGACCAGGGAGCAAAGGAAAGCCATTAACATTCCCCAGGGAGACAATGATAACAGAAAACCTCCAGGAGCAGCCAGAGCTGATTTGATGGGCAGGAAAATTGAAGATCCAGAATGAGGTTTGGGAGGTGTTGGTTTTTCAGATAAAGGTGTCTCTGCATGGACATACATGGGGCGGTTCCTGGTGCCACCAGAGAATATTGGCCTTTTATCACAGCTGAACTGGCAGCTCTCAGTGTGCAGGGACTGGTCAGCTCATTGCAGATGGATTTCCTTTTTTATGCTACTACTTTTCTGCCGTAGTGTTTTGCAAAGCAGCTGCTGATCAGATTTCAGTAGGGATGGGCTTGCAGCCAGAGCCAGGACTCTGTACCTTCCCAGCTCCACTCTGCTCCAGCTGCTTTGTGTTAGCTTCTGCACCTTGCTGATTATCAAGAATTCAGACTCACTGAAAATTTCTCTTGGTATCACCAGCTCCAAATCGGGCTGTCATTTTGTACCACTGTCCGTTAAAATCCTAGGCAGCATCCTTGATTTGTCCTTAATACAAAAGCCATTCCCTCCCCTCTCAGAGTGCATGGCCCATCTGAATTGCAAAGGGATTTCTGAGTTTGCAGCTCTGTTCATGTAAACAAAACCCAAATTGCTTTCTCAGGTATGTCTTTTGCTCAGAGTTCATTTCAGGAGCAGATTTTGCCAGTAAAATTAATTAACTGGGATGAGTTGGGCTGGATATAATCTCATCCAAGCCTCATTAACTTAGTGACTCCCCCTGGCTTCAGTGATAGCACAACTCCTCCATTAATGTTTCTTAAAATTAAAGAATCAGCCCTCCCTTTTTAATAAGTGTAAAGCACTGTACCTTAAATGATAAAGATGAAACACTTCCAGGGCATATTATTCACATATCAGCAACCAGTTTTTCTTGCTGTCACAACATAGATCAGCTCTGACTTAGTTGATGTTACTGATTAATTATTAAGGTATCAGTTGAAGATGTGGTTAAATTGCTGTTCAGTCAACAGCTGGGAGTCGGAGGGATAGAATTTTTTATTGTTTATTTTTAGAGAGACCAGGAGTTATCAGTTTCTGATTTCCCAGTCTTTTTTCCAGGGGTGCTAACATTTGGCATGGCTGTTTCCTTGAGATGTTTGTCCTGCAGCTGCTATGCCTTCAACTTCTCATTGTGATCTCTTCCCATCTCCTTTGGCCCCATTGCTGAAGGAATTGCTGTAAACTCCAGGAGAACAATGCACTGACAGATTTGTTTTCATTGGAGCTGAAATGGCCAAGTACATAGAAGATTTTATTGAGATCTGCTTTAATAATATTGCTGTGAATGTAACATCAAAACACACCATTTTATGGGCAGTGACTTAAATCTCATCCACACGTTTTCAAGCAGTTCTGTAGGGGTTTTTTTTAAAATTAGTTTTTAACTTCCAAATATAATTATATTTAAATGGAATGTGTAAACAGCAACTCCATGTATCAAGTGTCAAATGTTTACTGTAGGAATGAGTGGAAAATAGCAGAGGCTGGACCCTAGAGTGCCTCAGGTGTGAGGCATCATTCATTGTTCCTTCTTCCAGGAAAAGCAACAGAGTGCAACCATTGCTGATGTGCCTTGCACACTGGGTCCTGTTCATTTTCAACAGTGTCATCCTTTGCATATTCATGTAATTAGAACACATTAAAGTGTGTTTTAATTCAGCAGACCTCTCTCAAGAGCATTAAGCCACTTCTTTATTAAATGAGTAAATAAAACCAGGTCCTCAAAATTTTGATAAAATGAGTAATAACTTCACCCTCAACACACAGAAACTGCTTTAAAAAATCAGTTGTGCTCAAGTGATTGAAACCCTTCTCTCTGCTGGGCAGTTCAGTGCAGGTGAATTAACTAAAATGCGCTGTGCATGGACCAGAATTTGTCACCTCATGTAAGGGCTCGCAGAACTGAAACATTGAGGACCCTGCTGTCCCCATGGCCACCAAAGCACATCTGTATTGTCACTGCAAACACAGCCCTGGGTCCTGCAGGAGCCACCAAATCCTTTAAGGAGAGCATGTAAATAATGCCCGGCATTTCCTGGAGCCATCCAGGGCATCAAGTGCATGAAACACGACCTGGCTCAGGCTCCAGCAGCTGCAAAGTAGTTTGAAGTATCAAATAGGCACACGATAAATCAAGTTAAATTGCTGTCTGAAGGCTGTTAATTTTAATGGTGTAATACCCAGAACTAATTTATGTTCATTATCGGGTCTGTTGCAGTACAGTGACAGTGAAAAATATTTTTAAGGAGTCAGGGGTTTAATTTGGTTTTTGCAAGGAATGCAGGAGAGGAGGAGGAGGAAATGGCAGTTTTTACCAAAGGAAAAAAGAGTAAATTTTGTGAGAAAAGTTACCCTGAAGATTCTAAGAGAGCCAAAAGAAAAATATCAGGGAATGTTTACAAAGCAAATTTGGGCTTGGAGACTTTGATCTCCCTGAGCTTGCTGAGCTGCCCACTGCAGGGGGATTCTCCAGAGTGCCATTTGAGGCAGCTCTTTGGGTTCTGGTCTGCATCATTCCCTGCAGGAGTCTCCCTCCTCATGGGTGAAGAGGGTCAGAGTCTGAATAAGCCCTGTGGCAGTGTAAATTTGGAAAAAACCCTATTGAAATCACTGGAAGTAAAATACTACTTTTTGCCAACAATAATGTGGAGTCAATGAGGGGTTTAAATGGACACAAGAACTTCAGGATCAGGCTGGTACTGTGGGGTGTTTGGTTTGAATTCTCCCCTAATAGGTGAATCCTTTGTTTTATTTCAGTGATTGTGTTCCACTATATTATGTTCAAGCAGTTGGATTCAACAGAACAGAACGCAGTGGTTCAGATACTGCCAAGTTCCTGGGGTTCAATAGGATGGGATTTTTTTTTTATTCTTTTTTTTTAGAACAGTAAATGTCTGTACCTTAATGGCATAGAAAAATGCTTTGTTTTCACTGTTGTAGAAAAAAAAAACTAGGGAGAATTTATTTTTCAATAAACCTTTTTCTTGTGTGATTTGGATTTATGATTGCTTTGTGCTTAAATGGGAATGCCACGAGCTGCCTTTTATCCCAAACTGCAGTTCTGGGGCTTCTTCCGACTCTGCAGCTGGGTGTTTCTGCTGTTGCCCCACCTGTGCACAGGTAAGTCCCACACCACAGCCAGCAGAACATCAGGTGAGTAATGAGCTGTTGGCTTTGTTTTGTTTTAAACCTGGGTTATAAAAATTGGATAATGGGTTACATCAAGCCTCCTCTCAGGAGGCAGCTTTGTCACAGCCGTAGTTAGAAATTCCTGCTTTCTTATAAATTTACAGCACACTCAATTACAGCACACACTGAATTTACAGCACACTGTAAATTTGGGAGAAAGGGAAAGTGAGACTGGGATTGCACAGTGGCTCTCAGGCCTGCAAGGCCTACTGGCACAATACACTGTGGAGCTGCACTGTGGTAAAACAGCAGCTTTAGAGAGCATTCTCCTGCAGGATCCAATTTAATGTGCTAAGCACTCAGGAATGGAACATTTCCATGAGGAACAAGGGCTCGGGCATGAAGCTTTGGCCCACGTGGTGTTGGGGTGTGCATTCAGTGCCACGTGAAATCACCCTGGCAGCTCTGCACAAATACAAATGTCCAGAGTAAAACTTCTCCAGGGGAGCTGCCAGGGTATGTCAGAGGCACCCATTCTGCTGACAGGCCTTTTCTGCCCACCTCAGGGTTTGTTAGCCCAGCCAAGAGTGAGGGAAGGGCTCTCTGTTGTCAGCTGCTAGGAACGGGGAGAGGTTTTGGTGGAGGCATCCAAGAGTAATAGAGCAATTAATGCAGGAGCAGTATGCTGTGGAAAAAATAATAGTTTAAAAAAAAAAGACAGCTCTTTATCTGTTTAAAAATGTCCTTTTGTATTAAAAAAAAATATATACTGGAGAGAAGCAACAGCTCATTTTTTTCAGCATTACCTTTTTTTAAGTTTGTTGAGGTTTGTTTTTAATGTGGCCACACATAAGTGAGTACTGTAGAATCAGAAGAGTACAGAAGTCAGTAACTATCAGCTTGTATTGTCCCTCTCCTGATTAATGACACACACCCTGGTAAGCAAGAGCATAAATGAAGATGTCAAACAGATGTCTGCAGGCTGGTGGGTTTGGATTTCCACTTGGCCAGTGTCTTCACTGGGGAGCTCTGTGCACTATGGCTACAGAGGGTGGTTTTTCCACTGTGCAGTGCTGCTGCAAGAGCCTTTTATGGCTGTTACAGTGAGGAAAAGTATGTGAATATTCTTCATCACTTGCCCCTTTTTATGGTCCTTGGCATACTTCCCCTTGGACTAAATTGGGTGAAAATGTTGTTGGTTCTGTGTTGCTATTCAACACACCACAATTTCCAAATGTTTCCTACCATCAAAATGAATTAGTGGAGGACACTGCTCATTCAGGCTCTTGTTCTGCTTATTTTTGGAAACATTTTCCTTCCTGTTTCATTCCCTTAATTGTTGTTCAGATTTGACATCTAAAAATCTGAAGAGACATCTGTAAAATGGTGAGCAGCTAGAGTTAGATGTGGGCTGTGTTGCAGTCACATAATGGAAAAAAATCTATGAAAATTGGAACTTGGAATAAAAACTGCACCATGCAGCTGTATTGGAAAGCTCCTTTGGGGGAGCTTAAATGCTGGATACTTCAACTCTCACATGCTTAGACTGGGTTTAGTCAAACTCCAGCTGGTAGAGAGTCCACAGATGGAAACGTTTTGCTGGGACTTTGTGCTGCTCTCAAAACATTTCCCCTCAGTGTGCAAGATCTGGAGCACCCACTCTGCTCCCTCACATTCCCCTTATTTGTGTTTATGCTTGTCAGGACTTGTTATTTTATTTTATTGATAGTGGAGATTGCATTTAGCTGAAATCTAGGTAGTAAATCCTTGTAGCAAAAAAAAACCTGGGACCAGTTTGCAGGGAATAGACTGCAGCTGATTGGTCTCACCATGTGTCCTGCCTTGCTTGGGAGCCTTGGCTCAGGGGTCCTTGCTCCTGCAGGACCTCAGGAAGCTCTGCCTGGCTGAAGACATCTGCTTGTGAGGAGAGACACATCAAAGCAAACCAGTGCTGCACAAAAAGGCTGAAAAAGTAAAAACTACAAAGAAAATGGACGAGGTGAGAGCCTTAGGTGGCTCAGCAGGTAGCAGCTGGTGCTGCCATTGTAAGTACAGAGGATGGTGGAAGGGAAGCTGCCAAATCCCTAGAGACCCCTCCTGGCTTTAATTCCCTCCTCACCTCCACAGGAGGGTGGAATTGGTGTGATCAGCCCCAGCTGTGCTGCAGGCTTGGGTTCTGCCCAGTAACAGGAGGTTGGCATTGTCACTTGGCCTGTTTAACAGGAGTTGCCTCCACTCCTTGCTCCATGGTGAGGTGAGGGGTGACAATAACCCTTACAGCCTGTGTCAGCAGGAGATGAACTCAGAAGGGTGCTGGCTTTGGTGCCAGAAGGGGGAGCTGACAAAATGGGACATTTCTCAGTTACTTGCACAACTAACATGGAAGAAAATGCGCTTTGAGCCTGCCTGCAGCTGAGTGGTGGTGCTGGAGTCAGCCCTGAGGACCTGAGCTCTGAGCTTCCCTTCTCCTGCAGCTCCTGGTCAGTGGGCTGGAGGCTTGGGGGCAGCTGTGCCCACTGAACAAGGAGAGAACAGGAACTGCTCAGTGCTACCCCCAATACTGATCCCTTGGCTGAAGGGAAACCAGCAGCTCCCAGCCTTGGGGGAACAGCAGAGGAAAACATCCCTGCCTGCTTGTTACTGCATTAATTATGCTCTCACATTGCATAACCTGGCCCTACGTGCCAGGCCACAGGAATGTGTTTTTGTGTGCTGCTCCTGAGCAGTTCCTGGTCCTGGATGAATACAGCCAGGGGCACAGGGATGGCTCTGTCACAGCTCCCCTCGGTGGCAGCACACCCAGCACAGGCAGAGAGGTGAGAAATCACTGCCAGCTCAGCAGAACTGTGTGGAACCCCTGTGAGAAGCATCTACACAAGTCCATGAATGCCAGGGATACACTCTGTTCAAGGAGCTTCCTCAGCTCTTTCTTTGACTGCCAAGGAAAATGTGTTGTCAGACTGGGAACAAACATTCCTGGTCTGCATATTGTTAAGGTTTAATAGAGGGACTGGATGACCTTGGGCTAGATGACCTTTAAAGATCCCTCCCACCCCAAACTATTCTATTAATCCTTGTCCCATGGCCTAGCATCTCCAGGAGCTGGCCCACAAAAAGGAATGCCAGAAATGCCTTCACTTTTTCCCAGGCAGCTGGGACTGCAGCAATGCAAATGGTATTAGCAGTGGCAAGCACCTTTGAGGTACATTCCCAGCTGCAGGTGTACCTACAGCTGAATTTGCCACATCTGAGGAGCTTCTTGTCTGGGATCTTTGCTTCAGGTCCATTCCTGGAACATCATCAGGGAGCTTCTTTTGAGGCTCTTTTCCCACCATGGTTAGATGATGCTTATTTATTGTCTGCCTACTACAGCAAGAAGCAAAATGGAATAAATCAGCAGCAGATGTTAGTCTGGTGATTTTTTAAATGACAATCAAAACTCAAAATTCTGGCTTTTAGCTAAAAGTGAACATTATCATTTCCCATGCCTACCTGGTGTGTGTGGGTCATGGCTGGGGATTTGAGATTGCAGCTCCTGTAATCCTGACAGAGTTTTTGAGCTCCTCTCCCTGCTGAACAATATGGCCAGATTCAAAGCATCTGCTCAGTGTCACAGTCACTTTCAGGGATTAATTTGCAATTCTGAGCTTGGCCAGACTTTAATAAGTGTCAGTTTGCAGGCTCATTCTGGCCAGTGCTGTTCCTTGTGTGAGCACTGAGGCTCCCTCCTCACACCCTGAGCACAACAAAGAGCCCCTGGCAGTGCTGAGGCTGCTGTGATCACCAGGCAGGTTATTATGGTGGCCAGTGCCAAGTTTCAGGTGATTAGTCCCAGTGCTTTTGAGCTGTTGCAGCTTTTGAAAAGTCCACCTTCCCTCAGCCTAGCTAGAAGCAAACCTGCCATTTCATAGTTGGGAAAAATCAACAGGCACTGACATTTAATAAAGAAAGCTCATATAGGAACTGTTCCCTCTGAGGTGGCTGGCTCGAGCAGTGTCACAGGAGATGGATGAGCAGTTATTTTCTCTGCTATTGTCACACAGAGTCTCCTTGACGGCAGCTGGCTTTATCACCATTTCTGAGAATCTTTTTTTCCTGAACTTTACCAAGTATCACAAGGATTTCTGTTATTTTCTTGCATTTACCAGCAATGCTTTGAAGCACCTGTGGTAACTGAAAACTCTCTGCAAGTGGTCTAAATTAATCTGATAAGAGTATGATTAACTTGTTTAACCACATAGCCTTTTCAGGTGTCTGCACTTAGAAACATCCTCAGAGCATTCCAGAGTTCCAGAAGGAAGTGTGAAACTTCATTAACTGAGTGTTTAACCTTCCTTTCTGCATGAGCAGCACATCTGTGCTGCTGTTTACACTCAGCATTCTAACAGAACTATTTAATGTTTCAGCTGGATGTTGGCTTGAGTGCCCTGCATACTTTCAGTGGTTTAGGACTTTGGTGTGGCAAAGGTTATACCAGGAGCTCACCACCATGTCCCTTCTCAGTTTTCTGCAGCACTGGGCACAAGCAGGCTGCTGGACTGCAGCCCTGGGGAGCAGCACTTCTGTAGTTCTCAAATGTCATTCTCAAAATTCTCAGTGGGACTGAGTGGGAATAAAGCCCTCGGGGAAGTGGAAAAGAGTAAACAGTATCAAGAAAACTGACAAACTCATGAAATGTCTAATATTGCCCCAGCTCTGTGGTTCTGAGGCTGAAGATGCCTGACAAACACTGTTAACACCAGCTCACAGCTCCCTTCATGGAACTGGTGTGAGAGAAAAACATAATGGGAGAAGCACAAGGGTCTTGGGGTGGCATTTGGTATTTAAAAATCCACCTGTGCTGAGTACAGTGAGCAGTGCTACACTTTCCAGTCCTTCTGGAGTCCTTGCTGAATGCTCCTGAAGTAGCTCCTTTGTCACCTCACAGCTGGGTGACACCATCCCGTGACAGCAAGGCACAAGCAGCATCAGCACTGATAGCACCACTTTGCATACAAATACAAACTTAATTGATCAAAAACGTGAAAACAAATGATAGCAGCAGGGCAAATTTCATTTTGCCACAAAGAATCAAGGCATGTTCTCTTTCCAATATTGTCACTCTCGTGTGGGTACTGCCAGGTCAGATAAACCACTGGGGGGATCTCTCCCAACACATATCAGTGGGAGTTGGCTTTTACTAGAGATCCTTAAGGACCTGGTCAAGTCACAGATGATGGGAAATGCAGTTTTACCACCACACCTGTGGAAAAAAAACAGTGTCTCCACTGTACATCCCTCACTGATCAGTCTAATTGTACATCTACTCTCATATATGTAGCCTTTTGTTATGTACTAGAAATGGGCATTTCTAGCTACTCACCTACTTACCATGGCCTTATTCCAACTCTACAGTGGTCTGTCCTATATTTTATTCACCTGTGATAAACAGAAGCAATAACACTGATTCTCTGTAGTGAAAACTGACCTGGAATACATCAAATAAAGAGAAAATGGCTATAGCCAGAGAATCCAGTTTAATAGCTGCTATACAGGAAGACTTTGTTCTATGATACATTCTGGAAATAGTTTTCAAATGTTACTTACAGATACTGTATAAAATAGATACCAGTTTTATTGATTATACATCAAGATTCTTTCATCATTTAACCTGCTATTAAGTAATATATAAGATGTGTGGTGGAAAGTGAGCAACACTTTACAGGACAATCTAAACCTAATAAATAGATCTGTATCTCACCATGAGATTGAGCCACTGCTGTGCCTTTGTCAGACTACAGAGCAACCACAACGTCACACACGCTGCTACAGCTGCAGATGGTAAAATAGGAGATGAAAATCCCATTCCTTGAGCAGCTCCTCTTCCCTGCATGACTTTTTTGGCTTTGGTCTGTACAGTAACACTGTGTGTGCTTGTTTGGTCCATGCAAAGCTATGAACAGTGTCTCATTAAGAAAAAATAGAATTGAAATTGAAGAGGTATCGTTTCAGTTAATTTGGGGGTAAAATGCAGAATCTCTCTGATCACAGGAAGGGCAGTGCCTGCTCTTTCTGGGTGTCTCTTTCAACAAGAGGGTGGAAGTAGCTACTGAGGTGTTTTAAGCAACACAGTTCTTGGTGTCCAGACTCTATGTAAGATACTCTTAGTCGAAGAGGTTAGCAAGGATTGTACTCCTGTTTGTTACAGCATGTGTTTGGGAAAATACAGGCCAGGGGAGGAAAAAAAATGCAAAACTCAAAAATGAAACTGGCACTTCTTTACCCACAGGCTTACCACACCATTGAGAACACTTTCACTCTGGAATATACAACATGGCAGCTGGGTTCAAGCTGCAAACTGCATGTTTTCTATTGTCACAGGAATCAATAGCATACTGGAAATAAATAAGGAAATTAAAAAAAAAACAAAACAAAACAAAACAAAACGCTGCGGTTTGGCTGAATCGCAAGCAGTGTGCACAATATGCCAGATTTACAGAGAGATTTCCCATTCAAACAAACTTTAACAGAAACAGACCACGGGGGGACAAACTGCATGTTCAGGAAAATACCATTGGCACCACTTGCCAGGACTTGCTGTGGCTTTACAGTCCTTGCAGGGAGAGGGCAGCACCTTCACTCGAACATCTCGTAGTGCCGCGTCTGCCTCACCCGGGGCACCATGTCCATGAGCAGCCTGCAGGGACAGCACAGGGGTCAGCTGGAATAAACACAGCTGGGGCAAATAAACCCCTAAAGCTCACAGGATTCTTAAGAAAAACACCAAAAGTTAACCTATGGGTAATATAATGCAATGTAATGTAATGTGATGTAACGTAATGTAATGCAATGTAATGTAATGTAATGTAATGTAATATAATATAATAATTATGTATTATATTATATATATTATCCTATATATAATATTATCCTATATATGATATATAATATATAATATATAATATATAATATATAATATATAATATAATTTTGTATAATATATCATTATAAAATATATCATTATAATATAATACAATATAATATAACATAATATAACATACCTATTACATAGGTATATACTTATAATATAATGTAATATAATATAATTTATATAATATATAATATATTATGTATTATATATTATATGCTTCATATAGAATGATATAATATATAATATATTATTTTAAATATATTATTTATTATAATGATATATTATACAATATATAATATATATTATATATTGTATAATATATCATTATAATATGATATAATACAATATAATATAACATAACAATATATACCTATTACATAGGTATAGGCATATAATATAATATAATATAATATAATATAATATAATATAATATAATATAATATAATATAATATAATATAATATAATGTAATAATTTACCTATTCAATATGCTTGTAAAAGAAAGCCCCACATACATATTTTCAAACAATGTTCATGATAATATTTACCTGGACTTTATTACCTTATATCTAACTGCACATACCTTGTGATAACTCTAAATAATGGCAACATTACACTTAACTTTGTCACTTTCAGTTTAATGATTATTCATAATCCTTCAAAGAAAAATACACCTTGGGCTATCAATGGGACCCTCAGAATGACAACTCACTTATAAGTTTACTCAAATACTTCAAGAATCAAATATTTTAAAGACATTATAAACACAAAAATGTGTCATTTTTCCTCATGTGCCAAAACATCTCATGCCTGTGAAACCTGACATGAGATGTTTCCTTTGATAATTTTGAATTAGTCTTGTAAATAGTACTTTCAGAAGCAGTTTTATACCTCACTAAATAAAATTCTTACAGCTATAGGGTGGGTTACACCACTAGAATCCACTACATAGCACTTTAAAGTATATTTTTAGACAGGAAAGGGGAAATGCCTAGTGTTATGTATATCCTAAAACAGGTGACACTATTAAAAGGATTTAAAGTCTTTAAAGAAATGAAGACAAAGGATTTTATTTATTTAAGAATATAGATAACAGGCCAGCTATAGTCCACCACACAAAGGATCATGCACAGGACAGCCCCAGAACTGAATATTTAAATATTCATGAATAAAAAAGAACTCCGGTGGTGTAATAGCCTTTACAGCTTTCCAGAACAGTTAAGTTTTACAGTGGAAATTGTGGTTATACTGGCCTATTTAAGAGTGGTACTCCCCATTAAAATGTTAATTGAATTTTCCAAGTTGAAAAAAAACCCTAAACCCTAAACCCACACAGTTTCCAGCTGGGGGCTGACTGCAGCCTGGCCAAGGGCTGCTTCTCAGTGGGCATAATTCCAACTAAGATGCTCCATCTCCCACTTTCTCTTGTGGCAGGTAAGCCATGAGGGATAAAGTCCAAAATTTGGGTTAGGTTCCATGCAGTCAAGGGAAAATGTGGCAGCAATGAAAAGCATGGCAGAGCTCCATTTCATTTTTTTATTCTGTTTCTGATGTGAATCAAGAAAGCATCTTAAAATTCAAGAGAAACAGCATCTGAAACATGAGCAGGAGCCTTCAATTCAGAGGTTGCCAAAGGCAGGGCTGGGACAGCAATCAATAGCAAGATCTCTCTTTAATTTTGGGCACCTTTCCTTTAATCCAAAGGCAAAGCAGTGCTCAGAAATGTGCCATAAATGCAGAGAGGACTTTATCCATCATTTGTGGTTATTTTTCAGATATTTCATATCAAGTACACAAAAATCTAAAATTATTCTGATTTCTTTTTAAGTCCTGGTTGCTTTCCAGCTGATGTGGGGAACACAGCCTTTCATAACCCTTTCCACACATCCAGTTCCAGCATTGGCTGCTTGTCTAATAAATCCCAGGGACTGATTTCACTGGAATTACCTAAACTCCCAAAGGCTATGACCTCCCACCTCTGAGGGCCCTGCCTGCTCCCAGGAGATACTCACTTGATTCCATAGGCAGATATTGTGAGTCCAATTAACACTCCTATACTGCCGTCCAGGAACCAGACAGAGGAATTGTGTTTAAACACTTCTGCACTAAGAAGGATGGAAAATCCCATTATTCCACCTACAAGAGAGTTGAAACCTAGAAGGGGGAAAAGAAATAATTAAAGGATGAACACCAGGAACTCATGGAAAGGGAAATGGTTTTGCACAGTTTCCCTGTCAAAGTTTGAAGTTTTTATTCCATTCTATGTATTTATTTACATGCTTGGCACTATTGCTTAGAGCTGTAGACATTGCTGATGACATACCGAATAATCCTGGTAATATTTTCTATTTATGCTTTAGATATACCACAGTAGCTTCTTATCTACTATTTACAATTTTAATGAACATCCTTTTAGATTCCTTTTTTTTTTTTTTTAACCTGTTCTCTTCTTCTCCAAGGCTGTTCCTTCAAAATTCTCATAGGGCTTTTGGAAAAATTAATGTCCTTTTCCATTCAATTCCTGTTGGATTGATTATTGATTTGGGGTTTTATAAGTCATTCCTTGTGTTCTGGTTTTAACTCCAAATTCCCCTTTTCTGATTTTTTTCCACAATAACCCAAAAGAGACCCCTGTTGTTTTACACAAAAAAAGGTCACTGAGAATGCATTCATTTGGTAGATCCATACATTATTTAATCTAGATAGCAAATGAAATATCAAACTTGAAATATTCTACATTGCTTGGTGAGCCAGCTCTAGCCAGCTGTTGTTTACAGACTAAGCCAAGTTTTTGCAGTTCCCATGACTGCCAACGATACACCTGACACTTGTTCCTGAGCCTGTCCTTTGATCCACACCTCCCACATCCAGTCTTTGTCTATTTACTCATTTATACTCATTGAAATTATGCATATTGTGTCTATAGATATAAAGAATATAAAATATAAATTAATAATTAGAATGTTAAACCAGTGTTACTTCCCCTGCTCCAGCTTAATTCAGAATTCATCAGCACAAATGGATTCATGCAAAAGAATAAAACATTTCCATGCCATTCTTGGCTGGTGATCCCAAATAATTTAAAAGCTACTTGCAAAGGAAATTGTTTTCCCTTCCTGACTCTCATTCAGGCAAATCTTTCTTTGCTGGTGTGGCAGGAAATCATGGAATGGCTGCAGGTATTAATCCAGACACTGCTCAGAGTGTAAGGCCAGCACAGGAAAAAACAGGTGGCTAAATCTGGGTAGGAAACAGGTACCCAAAACCTACAGGAAAGTTGGCTGACATCACTGACTGCCACAGAGTTGTCCTCTGGGATGTCACAAAATTCAAAGCAGGAAATGGCTATTTTTATTACCCAAAAGGCCAAGAGCTTTTGCTGTAAACAAACTGTACAAATGACATTTTGCCTCATTAGGATTCATACATTCAGGATTTAAAGATATATTGCTGTTAAGCCCTACTCTAAAAAAAAATATTAAAAGAAAATTAATAGAGGTTGACATGCATAAAAGAGAATTTGCTGTTATGAAAATAAACCTATTTTTAAGGAATAAGAATTCATGCTCCTTTCACTCAAAACAGTTTGTTGGTCTGGAGCCAGGGATCACAGGAGGTAAATTAGCAGGAAACAGAAAACACTAAAAAAAGATATGCAAGGGACTGCTAAATCTGTCTCAGCTGCTGAATCACATTGTCTCTTCCTAATCATTAATAAATCAAGTACATATGTAAATATATCTTGTGAAAGCAGATATTTAACCACACATGTTAAGATCAGCCTCCTACATTTTCTAAAGTAGTTCTAGAGGGGAGAAGAGAGATAAAAACCAGGCTGAGGTAATTGTATACTTTTTTTTCCCTAATTTTTTTAATCAAAGAATGAGCAGCCTCCAGCTCAGAAGCAGTATCATTAGCATGAGGGTGTAAGGATGTAATTATTGGGAAAGAGATTCTTCTGTCATACAGGAGAACAATTCAGAGCTGGAGTGTTTTAGGAATTTTCAGTTCATATTTTGGCTGAATGAGCTGCTCTGTTTCAAAACTAAGCTACATTTGTTTGAAGGGAGGGTTCCTAGGCACAGCTCTGAAATGGTCAATGTGTCCCACTTCCACCCAGGCAGGGAAGGAAGTCAGGCTCATGGGCTGCAGTTCCCAGCACCCTTTGGTTGAAGATATTTAAATTTTCAAATGTCTAGAGTGGTGGAGCCCCTTGGAAAGGATAAGATCTCTGAGCTGGAGATCTGCTGGGAGAGAATCCCAAATGCAGGGAGGCAATGGCTTAGTTGTAACCCCCTCACTGCTATTCTGATGCCTTTTTTGCTTCTTTCAGATTTAAAACATAAATACTCATGAAGAATTTATATAAGTGGGATGATAGAGATACTCATAATATGTGCTATCACACATCATCCAGAAAAAAAATTAAGTATGTTTAATTTGCTTAAAATAAAACAAAATTTATGTATCTCTAGAGTAAGCTGAGAATTGAATTTCCTTAAAGTGAAATCTGTAGCAAAGAGTAAAATAATTTAGGTACCACAACCCATGAATCATGAACACACTACAGTGTTTGTTTACTGAGTAATTCACACTGCCCTGGCAGATAAATCTGGGAGAGATCTGTGAAACTGCTGCCATCACTGTGGCCTCACCCGTGTGAAGGGCAGAGCCTGGGATTTCTGGGGATTCAGGAGCTGGAGCCCTGGCAGTGAGAGGAATATCTGGACCCACTTTGAAAGCATGATTTCCAACCTGCTTTAAAAGCAGAAGCAGTCAGGGGCTGACGCAGGGGCGGCAGGGAGGTGCTCCAAGGGTGCAGGGGAGGAGATCCCACAAGGGATCTCAAAGCCCAGCAGGGCCAGAGCAGTGCAGGGCAGGGAAGGGTTTGTCTCACGCCTGCCCTGCCCCAGCAGCTCTGCTGAGAGGCAGGGAAGCCCTGTGGTGACAAATGACACCAAAGGGATGGCACCAGCACTGTGATGATCCCTGCTCACAGCAGGCAGCGTTTCTGCAGCAGACTTTGCTTCATTTGAGCTTTCAGGATTTTACCAGGCACAGGCAGTGAGGATGGAGGTGACCTAACCAAAGCTCTCTAAATTGGTGTCACATCCCCCTGCTGCAGCCTAACTCTGACTAACACACCTCTAATCCATTATCTGCTCCACCTCTAACTCTGTAATTGCTCACTATCCACACATCCACTGCTTGGTTCCACCAGACATTACTCATAATATTTCTAGCCATAGGATACATTAGATGATTGGAAAACCAGAGTCAGGCTAAGTCTGGTTTGCTCTGTTACCTGAATTCCAGACCTGAAGCAGCTGTGGCAGAGGAGAGAGCTCTCCAGCACATTCATGGACCCCCACACTCCCACACTCAACTTTTTAATGGTGTTAGCTCATTTCAGCTGACCTCTCTGTGCTAGAGGCCAGTGGTACCACAGACTGTTCTAGGGTTTGGGTCTGGATTTTTTCCCGTTTCTCAGTGGCTGCCTTATTTCAATGCTCTTTCATTCACAGCTCTCATCATGCAGGGGCCCCTGGAAGAGTCTGTAACAGCAGCAGGATCAATGTCACACTCACCATCAGTTATCAGTGCTCTGCTTGTAAGGACCTTTCCCAGCATAAATTTGATTACTGCCAAGACTGTGCAAAGGATTCCACTTAGAACAGAGACACTGTACAGAAAATCATCCTGGGGGAAAAATAAAAACAAAAAGCCAGACATTAGTATGTCCTCTGGTCGTGTCACACCTGTAAAATGAAAAAAAGCACTAATTACTGTGCTACTTATTTATTATTATTAGTGCTACTGAGAAACACAACCTGAGACCAAGATTTCCTACCTTATGACTTCCACAACAGCTGGTGCTTATTTTGCTTGTATTGTCACCTGCAATTGCTTTTTCAGCCATAATTAATGACAGTTCCAATCAACAAATTGTGAATTGACCAGGCCTGGTCAGAGTCAGGAGATGATATTTACCTGTGGGGCTGAGTGCAGACTGCCAGGGCATCCAATGCCTGATGCCAGCACTAATGAAGTCCCCACAGGCAGGAGGAAGGCTTGAAAATAGAATCCCACTCACCAGAGAATATAGATTTTTGTGCAAGAAATAACCATTTAATGTTGTTTCTGATTCTGGGCTTGCTTTGGTTTTGTTTCATTTCCTTTTCCAGAAGTCTGGTTCAATCTACATCCATAAAGCTTCTGATGCTGACGTGCAAAGTCAGGTTTAGCTCTTTCATAGAAAACAATTTTTTTTCATGGATGTCCATTTCACAGAAACATTCCCATTGATTAATTTGCACGTGAAACATGGGCTCCCCAGGCTCCCTCAGGAGAGAGCTGTGTGTCAGGGCAGGCAAAGAGGAGTTAGTTAATATTGTTTAACACCATTCTCTAAAGGCCACCAGGAGCCCCCCAGCCCCTCCTGCTGACTGGTTTGTGATGGTTTGCATCAGTCCATAGGCTGCAGAAAAACCCACAGCTCCCAGCTGCCACCCAAACACAGAGCTTTGAGCTACATTCATTTATTACTCTTAAAAGAAACTTTAATTCAAGCTGTTGCAACACCAGTACAAGTAAAGGAAATAGCAAGAATCCTTTTTTAATTTGTATCTGCAGGTCTAAGTGGGCCAGTGCCACGGGGACCCTGGTCCTGATGAAAACACTCTGGCAAAAGTCCCCGTTGGTACCAAACATTGTCATGGTGATTCATCAGCTGCTCCATCCATTTTCATCATTTTAGCAGCAATTTGAAACCCAAAGAAATCAAAAAATGGTTTTGAAAGCTGCTTAGGAAGACACTGGGAATTAGATTACTGGTATAATGTACTCATATCCCCAAATAAATCATTCAATATTTTTTATACAATTTTGTATGTCGTATAATTGTAAAAGTCTACTTCACTCACATCATGAGCTCATTCTCTCTAGGCCTGGTACAATATTAACAATATTAAGTAATGAGACAAAATGTACTGAGGGAAAGAGAGTAAAATAAAAGCAATGAGAACACAGAACTCAAGTACTGAGTAAAGGTGGGATAAAAAGCATTCATAAAGTTATTTTAACAGGACAACTGAAAAATAGCCAGGCAATTTCTGAGTTCTAGGGAAGGACTAAGGAAATATTTGGTTGCTGTCAATCTAACAAGGAAAGTTGGGAGCTCTCAGAAGGTCTTAAGTGACAACAAAGTTTCAAAAGTCTGGATAAACTTTGCAAAAAACCCTCAAAATTTGAGATCCTTGTCAAAACTATGCCTCTAATTTTTACACATCTTTCTCAAAAAAAAATCTATGGATCATAATACAACGTATTTTGCAAATTGTTCCAGAGATGTTCGAAATTCCAGTTATTGATTCAGAATCCTGAAAATGCAATGCCTTGTTCCCGGTGCTATCATATGAGGTTTCATCTCTTCATGGCACTTTATTCAGAGCTTTTTCTTGTTTTTTTTTTCTCGTCATGGCATGCTACAAATTTTTGGGGTGAATTCAGTGTTTTTCCTGCACATGTCACTAAAACACAGTATGTGGAAATGCATCTTGCTATTTGTTCTGCTTTACAGTCATGATCAAAATGAGTCTTGCTACTCTTCTGGAATCCAAGAATGACCTAAATGTACAGAATGACCTAAATGTACAGAAATCTCACAGATTTCTGAATGGAGTAATGAATTACTGAACAGCCTTTTTAATAGAAAATACATATTCAGGATCTAGAAATTGTTTCTAAGTTTGACTTTTTTCCCACTGAATCACATGCAACAAGCTCATTTTGTTGCCAATACTAACCACTAACTACTAATACTAACCCCTGATTAAAGAAAAGACCAAACAAATTGAAGCTGCTTTGTTATCACTGTGGATGCAAGAGAAGGAAGAAATTAAAAACCGTGCTCTGAATGCAGATGCTTTTGGTTGTGCCAAACAGCTTTTTTGAAGGTGATATTCCCAGCTTTATCTCTAAATAGAATCCAAAATCTCTAAACACCACCCAAAATCTCTTAACAGCATCCAAAATCTCTAAACACTACCCAAAATATCTAAACACCCAAAATCTCTAAATAATACCCAAAAAATCTCCAAACAACACCGAAAATCTCTAAACACTACCCAAAATCCCCAAACAGCATCCAAAATCTCTAAACACCACCCAAATTCTCTGAACACTACCCCAAATCTCTAAACACTATGCAAAATCTCTAAACACCACCCAAAACCTCCTAAGAGCACCTAAAAATCTCTAAACAACATCTACAATCTCTAAATAACACCCAAAATCTCTAAACAGCACCCAAAAATCTCTGAGCACTACCCAAAATCTCTAAATAACACCCAAAATCTCTAAACAGCACCCAAAAATCTCTGAGCACTACCCAAAATCTCTAAATAACACCCAAAATCTCTAAACAGCACCCAAAAATCTCTGAGCACTACCCAAAATCTCTAAATAACACCCAAAATCTCTAAACAGCACCCAAAAATCTCTGAGCACCACCCAAAATCTCTAAATAACACCCAAAATCTCTAAACAGCACCCAAAAATCTCTGAGCACCACCCAAAATCTCTAAATAACACCCAAAATCTCTAAACAGCACCCTAAAATCTCTAAACACTATCCAGAATCTCTAAACACCACCCAAAATCTCTAAACACCACCCAAAATCTCTAAACATCACCCAAAATCTCTAAATATTACCCAAAATCTCCGAACACTCCCAGCCCCAGCATCTCCCCGCAGGAGCCACCGGGAGGCGGCAGATCCCGCACGAACCGAGCGCGGCTGCGAGCACCAAACCAAAAGGAAAAAAAAAAAACAAAAACATTTAAACTCTCTTTTTTCAGTACTCCTCTGTGCTTTCTGGAGCCCCGGAGCCGGAATAAGGACAGTGACAAGGAGGGTTTGGGGGTGTAACAGAGCAGCCCAAAGCGGCGATGCCCAAAGCGGTGATACCCAGCAGCCGGGCTGCTCCCTGGGCAGGTGAGGTTGGAAAAGAACAAAAACATCTCACTATTTTGGCACTATTGGCACTATTTTGGTGCCAAGCAGCTGGAAATGCTTCAGGACAGCAGCATTCGGTGAATCAGCCGAGGGAAGGGTAATTCATGGAATGCTGGGCTGAGCAGAGGTGAGGGACACGCTGCAGCGCTGCGGGCTCCAGAGGGTTAAACACGGCTGTGAAACGATTCCCAAGGAACGAACTCACCCTTCGGAGAGATGGAGGCAAGGAAAGCCGTAATGGAGATGTAAATGAATAAAATCAGGCGGGCCATCTGGCCCCACGTCCCTGCGGATGCTGCCCTGTCGGCAGCCCCTGCCTCCCATCTGACAGGCACCGGGGGCACATCCAGCACAGCGCCCCACGTGTGCTCCGTGTTATTTTAATTAAAGCAGCAGCAAATTGGGACAGATGAGAAAAATTTAAATTCTGATCATTTCCATACGATAAAGGCTTCCCAGTGTGGTAAATAAAGCGCCTTTCTTTTGCATTTCTTTTCATCATATTCCCTCACTGCTACCACACTGTACGTGAGCCTTAATTAAAGGACACCTATCTCTGATTAGATGGCTTCAGGTATAGACCAGCACTGCACATAAAGCAAGGTGCCCATCCTGGGCTGCCTGCTCATTACACAGCATTTTAATAGCTACAATGTCCCTACTTAATATTTATTTTATACTGTGGTTTTATGCTTTCTTTCCTAGCAATAAAGTCTTTTCCTCTTTTACCTAAGAAAGGAATAATAGAAGTCAGCAGGCAGCTTTCCTCCACTTTGTCCCAATGCCTTGTCCCCAGCTGTGCAGTTGAGAAGGGGGGGTTGCAAAATTGTCACAACAGTTCTGCCCCTGCTTTCAAGGATTTCACCAAAAGCAGCAGTAATCTTATGGCTCCAGAAAAAGTTTGTTGGGTTTTATGTTGCAACTTTGATCTCTTCCTGAATCTATTGTAGAAAGTAAAAAAATTAAAAACTTCACAATGGATTCTTCTGTGCTTGGCTTACTAGGTAGAAATATTAAACCAATTCCCAGCCTAGTAATTAAGTTGTGGCTGATTTATGCTCCTAATCTTTCCCTAGAATGCATATTGCTAATGCTGACCCTAAAACTTTGCCCTGATTTCGTGTTTTATTTCTACCAGTTCCTCTCTGCTCACTCTCCTTCTGTTACAGTCCTTCCACTTTTGAGGTGCAAAAATGTTCTCATTTCACCTGCACTGTGCAGTGTGGAGTCAAAAGGAATGGGAGGGAGGAAACTCTGTCCTTCCTTGGTCACTCATCCCACTGCAATCCCAGAACAAGCTGCTTCTCCCATCCAACAGCTGCAGGCTTCCTTCCACTCCTCTGCCCTCTCTGAACCAGCCAAGAGTTCCTCCTCACTCCTGCAGGAGCTGGGAATCACTGCTGCTGCCTTTTCCCTGCCATTTTTTCCCTTTCCAGAGAAGCTGGTGTCTCACAGTGTTTTGCCTCTGCTCAGCTGAGCCTGGCTGCTCTTGGCTGAGGAGGTAGGGATGTGTTTCTGGAATGCTGCAGATGGTGTTGGCAGGAGCAAAGTCATGGCTGGCCCAAACTGAGCTGAGTTTGTGTTGTTAAATATTAATTTTGCCCATCTCTGCAACTCACCATCTGTCTCCTGGAACCCAGCAATGACCCTTCCTCAGTCCAGGTGCTTGGTGGCCATCCTCCCCAGCACCTGCCAGGTTCTGCTCCCCATCCCTACCTTCCCACACCTCCCACAGCCTCCTGCTCCTCCAGCTCCCCCAGCAGCTGCCAAGGCATCTGGGCACACTGGGATCACTAAAAGCCCCTCTGCAGAGCCTGTTACTCAGTCAAAAAGGACTCCTCTTCTTTCCCTGAAGGATTATGTTACTATATAGAGAGCAACAAAGATGTTTCTATTACAAACACTTAAAAAAAAAGAAGTCCAAATCTCTCTCACACTTTCTCCCAAGTAATAAATAGTTTATGCAATCAGTCTAAAGGGAGCTCCTGGGAAGCCAGAGGGTCTCTCTCACTAGCAAGCTTCAAAAGGGATGAGTTCTAATTGCACTTCACTGTCAGAAAACAAACCAACAGCCCAGTCTCTGACTCAAGCAGGAGACAGTCTCTTCACATGGAGATACAAAGAACTATTATTAGTACCAAAAAAAAAAAAAAATCTTATGAATGTTTAAACTTGTCTTTGGTGTGACAAAGCAATCCCACAGCACAGAATGCTTTTTCAAGAAGCAGATAACAAAGGCAGGGTGTGCTGGATGCCACATCAAGGCATGGGGCCTGTGAGCTGAGGGAGCACAGAACTCTCTCAGGTGACCTTAGGACTCCTGCAAAGAGTCTGCTTAACTATTAGATCAGTCATGCTTCCCATTCTCCCAGAATTCATCCACCAAAGTTATGAAACACAAATTAAAATTGTGTTTGTCCACCCTCAGAAGAGTGAGACTGACGTTTCCTATGAGCAGGGAGCTGAGCCCAGCAAAGTATTCCACATCACCCACCAAGTGGGGAGCAGCCACCAGCTTTTCTTTCTTATAAAAGCTGGAAAAATCTCTTTATGGGAAAATCTGGAAAATCTGCTTTTCACCTAGGCAAAGAATGATGTGTAGCTGTTCATTTGCCCTAACCCTGGCTTACTCTTCAATTCAAGTATCCACAATATTCTCAATAACCTGCAAGAAGCACATGTATTTTGGGCCAAACTCCAAGCCATACACAGAAATAACAATTATAAAGCAGGATTCTCATGTATAATTAATGTGTATGATACTTTGATTTGAAATGGCAAGCAATAAATTATATATGAGGTTTATAAATGTATAGGGAAACGTATAAGGACATATGTGTATATAATCATAAATGTTATTTGTTATGTTGCTACTGGCCTATAAATCAATGGTTGACATTGTTGAATATATGTTTATGATGTATTTATTTTAAACTGTTAAACCAATAAATCAATTAGAACTCACAAAGCTACACTGTGCCACCCCTACCTTCCTTTTTCAGCTGTAATCAATAACATACAATAGAATAACATATGGCCTAATTTTTCAAGAGATTTCATTTATGAAAGCATTGGAGGCACCACATGAGATGGGCTGCACATACTTCATACACAAACTGATTACATCTTGCCTTTGTCCTGCAGGAAATGTCACAAATATTGCATGATGCTTGCTTACTCTTGCAAAAAAGTGTCCTTTGCCATACTAATGAGGACAAATGCCAAACTGCATTGACATTACATGTGTTATACTATTACCCAGGGAAATGCAAGCAGTAACTGCATAGTAAATGGATATTGATTTACAACCCCAGGTGAAATTAAAACAGCCTTTCCCAGTGTGCTTGGGGTTTTGAGCCTTCTTCAAGAAACAAGAGAAAGTCTGCAAATTATTTGTGGCAATGGTCAAAATAAAGCACATCATTCACATCTAAATTATGTTTGTACTACCCAAGAATATCTAGTAATTGGCATGAGGAAGGTAAAGGAGCAAATGTTGAAGGGTTTTTTATCACAGAACTGGCAAGCAGCAAATGCAAACACAAAGCAATTCTCAAAACCTACACTCAAGGATTTTTAGATTCCTTTCTCAATATATTAATAAAATGTCAAAAATCACTAAAATCTACACAAAAATCCAAGCATGTCATCAACAGTATGCAAAATCACTACTGCTTCCTTATTTGCAGTGAAATGTGTGTGTATCAGATCCTCAGGGACAGCACTGGCTGTGGATATTGCTCTCTGAAACATCAATAAAGGAATGGTAATTCCTTCCCCTATTGGGAATTATCTTATAATGGCTAACACAGGTAGGAGAACAAATGCTGAAAGTAACAATGAGGGAAATATTCTGAATCTCATAGCTTGGGGAAAAGGAGCCTCAGTAAATGATTTCTGAGCCAACAAGAAATTATTCTATTTTAGGTTCAATACTCATCATTGTAGGAAAAAAAACCCATTTTAAATTACATGATCTGAGAAATATTCATTTAAAATTAACCTCAAGGGTAAACAAAAATGAAGACTTTCTCTTCCAAATGTCAATTACTGATTAGCTTTTTAATTCAGGTGTATAGAACAAGAGCTAAAATTATCAGAAATTTTAATTCCAAACACTCCAGAAAGAAGAGCAGCTGGCCTACTTCATCTAACACTTTCAGCAAGTGCTGGAACAAAGGAAAAAAAGAAAAAAAGGGAGAGGGGGGAAAAAAGTCAAAGATCTGGCTGGTGAAAAATATTTCCTTAGGGATCAATGATGTGAAACTGAAATAATAACTGCAGCATGTCATATTGAAGCAGGCCCATACAGAATAAATATTCCCAGCGAAATAAAAAATTCCCAGCTACATAAAAAATAGGACAAGAACACAGAAAGAACTGGAATTTGCAGCTGTAATGTTCCCACACATCAATGGCACATCTCTCTCTCCTGTATAAAATTTGGTCTCTTTGGGTTTTTTAATCTTTCCATATTTTTTGGGTTTGATAGTGGCACTCAAAGATCCTGGGAAGGGCTGGGGGCTCTAAACAGCTCCTGTACAGGAATCTTACCCAAAAACTGAAGCATTCTAGAGACACAAGTGAAGGAAACAGCAAGATTTCCTTCCAAATGTGCTCCAAGGCAAGTAGAAAATGTCAGCACATCTCTAAATTCTCCAAATGAGGAAGCCTTAATTAAAAATATTTTCAGGCAATTGAGAATGAAGGCCACAGCTGGACAAAGGGACTGGCACACACGTGCTGGCAGAAATTGTCTCCACCCCCACACCCAAATTTGCCTCCAAAGGAAAATGAAGCATCTCTACAAATCCAAGGTGAGGTTGCATGGCAGACAAATCTCCACTGGAAGTGATAGGAAAACTCTACTCTCCTCATTTACTCCTCTCTCCAAGAATCAGAGACCCTTCATATGTTTTTTAATGCTCACAAAGGGTGATGTAAAAATCCCCAAAACTGTGAGAGAAAAAAAGATCCATTCCACCTCTCACTGCACATATTCAATATTGGCATTTTCCAGCCCTCTTGGACAAGCAGATCCCTTCAGTTGCAATATTCTCCTACATCTACCTTATCAACCCTGAAATTCATGACTTCAGTAAATAACTCATTTCAAGACACACACCATTCCATGGATCATTGTTGAAGAACACTGCTCTACATCACAAATACCAGAAAACATTGGCACAAGGGATGGTGTTTTGAACACTGAGAATTATTGTTATTATATCTCAGTTGCTTGAAAACGAAATTTTCACAGTTAAGAGATGTATAATTAATAAAAATACAGAATTACATAATAAGTGTATAATTAACTGTCTGGCCAACTCTCCTGACACAGAGTATCATTTTTCAGGGCAGGCTTCTTTTTAATTATAATATAAATACAAAGTCCTGTGCAAAGGGAAAACCATAAGTTTACCTAATAATGACAATTTCTGGACTTGCTGCTAACTGCAGGAAATGAAATCTACAGTTAAAGTTCTCTAAAAATATCAATTCAGTGCTAAACAGTAATTTGCAAAAGTGAACATATTGCATAAATCCCTGGTGACCCTCATCCTTTGAATTCCGTGGGCTCTCCAGGCTTTCTCATCTAAAGATGGAGATAAAATTAAAAAGAAAAGCATGAAGAAAGTCACTCAATACCAAATTTGGACCTTTTGGGCCAGTAGAGCCATGGTTGCTGTTGCATGTAGGAAACAATCACACAACCAAAGCCAAAATTCCAGACAAACACTTCTCATTAAATTCATCCAGGTTATTTTAAACTAATTAATCTACCTGGTCATTCATAACCTGCCTTACAGGCTATGTCAAAGTTAACTACAGCCCTCAGCATATCAAGCTAGGGAACCAAAAGGAGAAATCCACTATTTCTGTGTTTCCCAAGGTTTTGATGCATTCAAAAGAATTACAAAACCACTGCCTGTGCTGAAAGCCTGTGTTGTGACATAACACTACCTACTGGTTATTTTTACTTGAGACACAGCAAGAGGTAACACAAACAAGAAGCAGAAAAGGAAGGCAGGAGCAATATTAAGAAATGCAGAAAGTCAGGAGCTCTAATTGTCCTCCCTCCTGTGCCAGAGCAGATCAGGAGTGCTGCCATTCACAGGGTTTCAACAAAATCACATCCAGCATGGAAGAAAAGAGAATTAAAATGGGTGACTGGAAAATGCCTGGCTGAGCTAACCATGAGCTCCTCCCTGTAAATTGAGCAGCACCTCCCTGCAGCCTAACAGGAACCTGGGGGCATTTCAGCCCCTTACACAATGGGGAAGTCAAGGTGGAAATGCCATTAATGTGCAGTAAAGCTGTCACTCTCCTCCTGGTCCTCTGAATCCTTCTGAGGGTAGCCAGACCTGCACCTGAAGCCATTATGTGAAATGGCAACAAATACAGGAGACTCCTGTTTCTGAGTGTCTACATAAGTAAAAGAATATCTGCTCAAAACATTTGGAAAATACTTCAAATGATTTCTTAATCACATGATTTTTATATTTTCTCTTATTGCTAGTATTTTCATGAAAGCAATTATTTCAAGATTCACTTTAAGGACAAGAGACTCTCTACATCAAAGAATTCACAAAATTTTTCCCAGAAACTTTTTTGCCATGTGCATATTAAGAATTGACAGATACATAACCAGTGTATCTCATATGCAACAAGAATTACAATGAGCCTCCTATAATTGATCCAGAATTGTTCAAAAGTTATTGACTCTGCTTTTAGGATTTTAGTCAGAGTTCTTTACCATTAGCGAGCAGATACTTAAGTACCCAGTCTATTTAATTTCTAAAATTAAACTTTTCCAGATCATATTGTTTTCTCCAAAACATCTGCAATTTGAAATGAACTCAGAGAAATTATTACAAAGTTCCTTAAGTTAAAGAGAAATAAAGACATAAAAAGAGACTTTATAGCTCTGAGAACAATGCAGTCAGTCATGTTGGTTTGCATAATTATTATCACTAGGTTAATCTTGTATTCCTCACATAGAGCAGTGCATTCCCAGCCATCTCCATCCTCAGGGCTGACAGTACCAACTTTGTGTTCAGCATCTGATCCCCAAAAGCAACATTTTCCAGTTGGGTTTTTGCCGCATTATCTCCCTTAAGATTGAAGTCACACAGCTAAAATTTCACAAGATTCTTGAAAAATTACCCACATCTTCAGTGACCTTTGCTGCAATAAAGGGCAACAAGGATGTAAACTGTACCAAAAAATCATGGGACTCTGACTCACATGTGAAACTTCTGTTGAAGCACAGATCCTCTTAATTTAGTGCTGAGCTCTTCACCCGTTTTATACCAGTTTGGGACACTGGTGGAGTTACACTACCTTTCCTTGGTCCTAATGTTCTGCTCTTGCTCACACCACAAGGATAATTCCCTGGTCTCAGAATAGCAAGTTAATATCAAACCCCAATAACACAGATGTCACACAGAAAATATTTCAGGTCACTACTTTGATACAGAACTGGTTACTTCAGTGCTATGCAAAAAACTATTAACAGAAAACATTGTTACTGTTATATATGATATATAGCCACACATTAAAACCAAATTACATGGTAAGATACTACAGAAATTAGTATCATTAGCAATTAGTTCATCAGTGGCCCAAGAAGTAGAAGACAGCACCCTGGATAAAGGAGCAGAGGCAGAAACTTCTGCCTCCTACTGATGAAATTTGAGCAGATTTCCCCTCTGCTCAGATGCTGATGGCATGGCCTGGGCAGGTACAGCTTTGCTGGGAGCACAATCAATCAACAAAGACCCAAACAACTGAGAAGAACAATTTCTGCTTAGAGCAGCTAAGGGAGCAACAAGCAACCTCAAAATCAGCATCACAGTGAGGCACAGCTATGGCAACTGGAAAGGTTTCTATTCAACAACATCCTCTTCCCCCAGTTATTTTTAATGTTGGCAACCCCTAGGTACTACACCTCACTGGCCATGACTTGCAGCAGTGGTGCTGTCCCCTGAGGCTTCCATTTTTCACTGTTATTCTGAGTTTGCACAGAGATATTTCACCTGTGACACAACCTTTGCTGAATCAGTTTCCCATGGGGAGATGTACTGAAAGGCTTTGAAATTAAAATACTTGCCATGTCATTTTAGAGACATGGAACAAAAGTACCATCTCTTGTCATGCCATGCTCCAATCTACATTCCAGGCAGAATTGCCAGGTATGAAAATCCTTCAGGTGTGTGTGTGTGTGTGACTTTTATCCTGCCACCACTCATCCACAGCCCATGCCCTGCCAGATACATCCTTCAAACTGCTGGTAGTACTTGAGTGCCTAGATGAGTGAGAACAGTCACAGGAGGAAGATTATCCATCCACATTTATAAGTCTGATTCCATATATTTTCCTACTGTAACTGCACTTAAAAGAATTAAAAAAGAGGAAGTACAATATCACAAAAATCATTAAATGCAAATCATGAAAAATGTTCACAATCCAAACATGAGACATTTCTCCCCACATCAGAAATAGAGTCCTCTCTTGTAGATTGAACTTGTAATGATGAAAGTGTAAGATATAGATGAAAAAACTTTTAAATTTCTGTTCCTACTGATAGAATTATTAGAGCATTTTCCCACAATGAATTAGACTGAGACATCTGAGTTAACCTGATATACACTACCAAAAATTCACCATAATTAGTGTTTTAATTATGGTTGTAACCTCCCTTTTCCCTTCTCCTTCATTGAGTCAGGACTATATATTTCATTTTCTCACTAAAGAGGAGTCAAGCTGTTGCCAGTTTGCACTGTTTGGCTACAGACAAGTTAAGAATTTGTCCCTTAGCTGACCATCACAGCAGGGTCTCCCCTCACCCTCACCTTCCTCCTCCTCAGCCTCACTGGCCCCAGGCTCACCCCCCAACCCAGTTCTGTCAAAATGTTTTTGTTGGGTTTAAGAACTGACTCCTGAAAGTGTTTGAGCTAACCCAGATCATTTTGACAGAACCAGGCTGGTGAACTCCATGTGCTGGGATGCTGGCAAAGCTGAGGAGGCAGTAAACTATGAAGATTGGAAAAGAGGGCAAGCAAAATGCAAAGAGAACATGAATCACCTGCAGTCAAACAATGCACCTGACTGCAGCTCAGTAACCTGCTCACTCATGGGCTGTGCTACTCATCTTCACCCAGATTTCCATAAACCACTGAAAACAAGCTCCTGGAATTGCCCAGTTCCTTGCAAGTTTCCATGAGAACACGAGACCCATTTGGTCATCTGCACTGCTAACAGTGTGTAACAGATGGAATCCCATCTTGGCTTTCTGATTTTCCAGCTCTGCCTCCATCTCCTGGTTGAAAGGAAGGAGTTTTGGTTTCTGGGTGGTGCTCTGTGGAGAATGCCACTTGGCAGGGTGAGTCCTTGAGGTCAAAGGCTAAGCACACAGCCTGACCAAACTTCACAAAGCTCTGAGTCAGGCTGTGCACACAACAACTGAACTGACAAACTCATTTTATTTGAGCACATTAGGAAGAGTCTTGTGGGAGCAGAACCACTGCCAAATGGTTTTCCCAGTGAGCAGCTTGTTAAGATGAGTGGGAGTTAATAGCCAGTACTGCAAGGAAGCAAGCAGGACAGGCCAGAGCAGAGCTGGGAGATAAAGGCCACTGGGGAGAGCTGCTCCACAGGCCAGGGAGGGGCTGCTTCCACAGCCAAAAGAAAGCAGAGAGCAGGAGAAAAGCCCTTTGTGATGCTCCAAGGTGAGTCAGTCTAAAAGCCAGCTCTCTCACCCAGCATGCTCCCCTCACCTGTTCCATCCCTGCCACACGTACATGGCTCTGGAGTTGGAGGCAAGAGCTGGAAGAAATTAAAATATAATCCAAAAATATATTTTTTCCACACTGAAGATAAAATACTGAAGCCATTGGAGAAGTAAACTGTGGAAACATTCTTCTCATAAAATTCTAGTACATTCATTAAGCTCAGAGAGGCCTCCTCTCTGTAAATGAACTCCCACAGTCCTGTGTAGAAGCTTTAAGTGGTTACACTGAGAGAGATTTGGGGTCAAACCTATAAAAAACCCATAATTAAACTCCAGAAGTAGACTAGACTCCATCACTTAAACAAAAATACTGCTGGAAGAGCAGGAGCAGCATGTGAGCCAGGCAGGAAAGGCACCTGCTAGAGCTCCACAGAGTTCAGTGGGGCTGCTGGAAGGAGACACTGGCAATTCTCAGTCCCACTGGCAGGGCAGGGAATAAAGAGAACATTTAAAAGAACAGGAATCACCTTACCACTTCTGGAAGCACCCTCTTTGCAAGATCATGGATGGCTTTGATCACAATACATATTGATGACAGCAGGAATATGACACCCAAGATAACACAAGCCCTGGGGGGGAAAATAGAGAAAAATACAAAGAAATGTTAAGAACATATTTGAAGTTGCCAACACTTCCAGGGTAACAGAAGGTGACAGAATATTAATAATAAAAAAAAAGTCTTAAGAAGCTAAAGATAGAGGTTTAAATTAAAGAACAGAATGAAACATCCAGTTCTTCTCCCATTCTTAAAACCTGGATTATGTATGAGAAGGCAGGGCACAGCAGATGATGCTCTATTCTCTGATGTTTCAGAGAGAAAGCCCTGCCACTTCTGCTCCTGATGATTTATCACAGAGCCCTCTAGAGAAGGACTGTTTCTCTCTGTGTGTTTGTTTTGCTAGGATCTCCCATTAGAATAATGAAAGGAACTTCATTCTCTTTACTAACCCAGCAGAGATATTTGGTAAATGTGGTTCCAGAGCCTGGAACAGCTGTTTCCTGCCCTTTCCTCCCCAGTCAGGCATGACATGACCCAGGAACTGGTCCACAAAATCTGGCTGACTTTGCCTAAGGCCACTTGCTGAGCCAGTGACTGCTTGACACAAGACACATGAACTTCCTGCAAGGATATGCTGACATTTCATCTGACAGCCATTCTGAAAGACAAGCTTTTCCATCCCCCCACAACAGGCTTAAACCAACACAGCCCCAAATCTGTGAGCTGGAAACTGTGGATCACATTTCCTGTGGCAATACCTAGAATTGGATGCCTGCTGAATGCATCTTGCCTTTCCCTCAGCACACCTTTTATTCCCTGCACACTTCTGGGCAAGAGAGGCAAACATTCCCTGGGGAATGCCCTGACCACTGGCTGGATTTTGTTCCCACATAAATCAGAGAGTTTGGGGTTGTCTCTGTGGACTTGCCAAACACCCAAATATTTTGCAAATTTGCCAGCAGATACACAATGGCTTCAGCAACCTTGATCTGTTTCTCTTATTCTCCAGCTCAGTTTTACTGTGGCAAAAGAATTCCCATCCACCTACTTACCCAGAAATAGCTGAAGTAGATAGATGAAAAAGAAGAAGATAACAACAGTGACAAGGGTATTAATAGCAGACAGAAATGCAGACTGAGGTTTGAATAAGCATTCAGTAGTCGTATTTAGCAAGCCTAGCTTCTCCTTTATATGCTGGCTTTTGGAATCCACAGCCATGCAAAATTCATGAGTATAGTACTTCAAGCAAAAAAATACATGGTTTTTTGCCTTCTTGAGTGTATTGATTTATCTGCAAAACCACCAAGACACAACACTGCACTGTCTTCTTTTAATCTCATTTACTAGAAAGAAATAATTTCTAACTAGACTGCAAATCATGCAAAATCCAACTACAAATGTAAAAAATAACAAACCTCCTAAAATTAATCTGAGAAACTGTAGTACATAATAAACAAGTTGCAGTTGGTTATTGTAAGCATGCTCTACTTTCACTGTGCTAGACCACAAAAATGTTAATACAAGCCAGCCCATTTCCATCTGCTAACAATCACTGCTGTGTAACTAGAGTGTTTCCAACTGCACATGAAGGGTGTTAGTGCCAAGGTGCTTGGCAAATGCAACTTCATTAATAACATTCAATTAAATTAGGTGAGCAAACTGCCATTTCTAAACAGGTTGAAATCAACTCAGAAGTACCCATAAAAACTAATGAAAGAGGAGTGATGCAGAAGTGAGGGTGGACTGATAACACAGAGAAGAATTTACGATAACCCTGATAACTTTGTCCTAACCCTTGACTCACATCTCCAGCATCTCTTGAAGATCATGTCCTTATTTTACAGCCATTTCTAGCTGAGTTAGTGTCAGAGGTTACCACTGAACCCACTAAATAGTTACAGTTATAATTGATCTGTAAAGCAAAAGAATTGATGCTACAGGTTTGACAGGCAGCAGAAAAGCTCTAATGAAGAATGCATGAATCTGGAATCTCCTCCAGTCCCGTGTAATATATTGCTTCTAAAAAAGGAGGAAGAAAGAAAATTTCATCAAAACATTTTAAAACAAAGTGTAAAATCTTTATTTGGTTTTCAGAAGCAATAATCTTTCTGGAATCTTTCAGAATGCAGTATAGTTTGAAGAATAGAAAACTAATTCACAAAGGACAAGGTGAGGGCATCTCTCTGATATTCAGGCAGCAATCAACTTTTAACTCAGCTACATCTCGAACTTTCAAAGTTGTTTTTTTTCTTAAAGCAATTTGGAATGCAAAAGTAATGAAAACTACAAGATAATTAAATATTACAGATTTAACAGTGAAACCACCAAGCCTTCTTTAGTTTGCTGTAGGTGTTGGTAGCTGATCATGATCTGCCAAGAGTTCTTGATGTGTTTTTGAGGCAGTATTTGTATGTGAAAATCCAGAAGACAATATGAAGTGTAATTCATTGTTTTAGAAATTGCCTTATCATTTCAGCATTATTTTGTCGCATATGAAACACTCTGTTAAATTGGTTGTACTGAAGCTCCAGGCATTTAGAGTGAAATAATTTAGACTCTCAAAACCATCAAAGACTTTACACAGGTTTGGAGCTTATGTCCCTGCTAGATCACTTCTAGTGGAATTCAGACACCTGTATAAATCTTAAAAACAAAAGATTGATTCTGACAATTGAATCTTGACAATTTTCAAAAGATGTTTTCTTGAAAGCAGTATTACAACCCACATACAAGCCATTTATATTTATGCAGCCCTATAAATACCCATTTTGTACTACAGAAGCCCTGGATTTTTCACAGCCATCAGAAGCAGATCAGTGTAACTGCATTACAGCACACACAGCTGCCACCTCACCTCTTCCATCACATAGTCCCTGTGTGCAGCTCTAACAGACACAATTCCTCATTTTGATGACAAATTCTCACAACCCATAAGGAAACCAGAAAAGGAAATCAATCACTGTAAGCACCTGATATTCTTTTCCTTAATCAAAAATTTGTTGCTTTGCATAAGTCAATGGCTTTTAAGCAGGTAGCTATGAAAAGTACTGAGATTCAGGGGCTTCCATGTCCACAAACTCAATTTTCAAGCTGCTATTAGTAAGTTAGCACTTCCCCCCCTCATTTTATGATAAAATTAATTTCCTAAGGAGAGTAACTCCAATGATCCAATTCATTTGCATTCAGTAAATGCAGCAGAACAGCCTCCTAGTTCATGAATTTAGCCTTTATTCTATCTTAAAGTTTGCAATTCTTTGTTATAATTCCCTACAGATAGTGATAAGTCTAAAATTCTCTAATGTTGCCAACACAGAATTAGAGATTATTCTCACTCAGATTTCTATGGTGATTAATTTTCAACATAATGAAGCAACTTTACCTTTAGCATGGCTTTGCCACACTAAACACCCTTTCCATGAGTTGACCTCTTTCAGAAAAAGAGGCTGCTCCTCCAGGTGAGCAGCACTCAGATTGATGTAAGACTTGCAGGTTTAGATTCTCAGAGACTTGTTTAGTAACATTTTATAAAAAATAAATCAATAATAGGAATGAAATTACAAATATATGCTGAGTAACGAGCTCTGCTATAAACTACCTCAAAAGTGATCAGGGAAAAGCTACACAAGGGTGACTGGAAATGGAGTTTTTCTCATATCAACAGCCAAGGCAAAAATTTCCTCTTTTTAATCACCATCCCATTCTCTTTCTGGCAAATCTTTACAGCAGCACTGTACCAACAAGGGTTTGCAATGGAGCCCTTGGAAATTCCTCCTCTCAATCAGCAAAGGTGGGACAACAGAATTAAAGATTCAGAAAAAATTAGTGATGCATATGAACACAATCTGCAAAAATGTGTCAACTTTCTCCTAGCAGCTCACAGGGAGTTGTTTTGGGGCAGTAGGGAGGGAAAAGGGTCTCTTGCTCTTGATGGTTTGTCTGCTATAGCCTGGAAAATATTTCACCACCACACTTCCAGTTCATTACGCTAATGCCTGAACCATGATGACACCACATGGAATAAAACAAGTTTGTCAGGAGCAGTCTAATTGCTTCCCAATTTTTTTTTTTCTGTTCTCCCACCTGCTTCATCCATTGCAGTATCCCAGATTAGCTGACCTGTTTTGATTATATGGGTTATTTTGTGGGAGGGTTGGGGGTGTTTATTACTTTAACCAAAGCAAAGAGGCTCACAGAATAACAGAAGAGTCTGGGATGGAAGAAACCTCCAAATGTCACCTGGTCCAACCTTTCACAGCACCTAGATCAGATTCTCAGCATCTTGGAAACTCCCCACAATGAGGGCTCTGCCACATCCCTGGGGAGGTTGTTCCAGTGATTGATTGCTCTCACTGTAAAAACTTTCTGGTATCAAGATTGCTTGCCTTACTCACAGAAAACATTTTGATCATTTCAGCTGAGCTACAGGGGTAAACATGACAAAAGGAACTGAAAAAAAATTCATTGTATAGAGCACGAGGATTTGTATTCATATTCTTGAGATAGGAACTCTATTCTCACATTTGCAAAGCTGCCATCTAAACAAGCCTCTGTTCTTTATCCAATTCTCTGGCAGCCACAATGCTGTAAATAAAAGAAAATACTTCTCATTTCTACATGTATTTTGGTTACCCTACAAGAGCTGGTTTACTCTATTTTAATTCTGCATTTCCTTGATTGTTAATAATCTTACCACATTATCTTTTCCTAAAAGAAATGAGATTTCCACCATGGATTAATAGTGGAACAGTTTCTCAGAGAGGCTGTGGAGCCTTGGAAGTTTTGGAGAGCTGTCTGAATGAAGTTTTGAGTGTCTTATTCTGATCTCACAGCTCACTCTGCTCTGAGCAGGAGCTTGTGCCAGAGACCTCCTGAGGCCCCTTCCAACCTGCAGTATCCTGTGAACCCATTAATTTTTAGTCACAAAATCTTTAACTCTGCAGGCTCTGTCAAGATCTTTCAGTACTAATGACTCCTAATAGCCCACAGAAAAGGAAATGTTAAAGTCTCTGCAGGCTGTTTTCACCACTGAAGTGGTGAAAAATATTACTCTGCAAGAAACTGTAACTTCACATTAAAATGAGCTGCAGGCCAATAAGAGCTCTAAGCCCAGGAGTAATGTGTGCTTCTTCAGCAAAGCAGAGAAAATCAGTTTTATGATGGATACAGAATTTAATCTCTGAGTAAACCCACCAATAGAGTTTAAGGAAGAAAAAAAATTATAAAATTAATTATTCTAATAAAAACTGTAAAAGTGCTAAATCCTGTTTCCCTATGATTAGAAGGGATTTCAGTATTAGTGGCTGACAGAGTGAATATCATGCAGGGAATCATTCAGGGGAAGTCACATGGTGTAACACAGAAGGCAACTGTCCAGGAGGTCTTTGCTCCTAGGAAAATATTTTTGAGCATGAAGTATTCATTCACTTTCCAATTCTGTATCTTTACTTTTTTCTCAATTGTCTTCCATGTCTAACCACATGAGAGGAACCCTTTACTATCTCTTTGCCTCTGCTGGTACTCCTGTTTTCATGCTTCCTTCCCAAAACCAAACACAAATTACATTCTGTGACTGCTCCTTCATTAATAACTTGGAACTTGCAGCAACCTGCCCCACATTTCTTCTTGAGGAGAGGCTGTCAGCCTGTTTAAACACTGGAACTATGGCAGCTCTCACAGCCTACTTAACACAGCCAAGTGTAAAATGCCAGTCACAGCCAGCCCAGGAATCCTCAAGTGCAGTCAAAACTGAATGTTGGAATCTAAAGGATAAGGATTTGGGGGAAAAGGTTCAAATTTGGTCACCAAAAAAATTATTTTCTGGTGGCAAATCAGTGGGATCTGCTTGATGGAGATGATGAGAAGTATGGTAGGGAAAATCTGCTGTCACACAAGTGAGGAATAGGAGGGATTGAGCAAGGGCCACTCCTGCGATGGAAATAGAGAAATCCACTCCTTTAAATAGAGAAATCCAAATTACAATGCAGCTGTTCACTAACAGTTGCTGCTGTTCTGTAACATGGCAGTCGCATTTGTCATGAGGGTGATATCCAGAACTCTGACAACTGTAACATCTGCCTCTTAAACTCATTAAAGGATTTTTCTAAAAAGAACTAGGCACTGTGACATATTATGGTAATACACAGGCAAAAGATGCAATATCAGCCTCAGTCTTGAGAGTCCTGTCGTGCTCTACTGCTAATCTAAAGCTTCCTTGTGTCCAATTAGGCAGTTATATTGGCTTCTCTGGTATCAGGTGTAGCTCCTGAAGAGGTTTAGGACACCAAACTGTACAGAATCACAGCTGTTCAGGGTATTTACACCTGCCTGGTGCTCAGTGAGGAGGGAATGGAGTCAATTTATGACACTCTTTAAAAGGAACGAAGTGGGCTGTTCATCACACATGTTCCATAATCCACCCCCAACTGCCAGGATCCAGATCAGCATCATTACAGCTACTCTGTTTTTCTCACCATAAAAAAAAAAAAAAAAAAAAAAAAAAAAACAACATAAGCCCAAACTAGATTACACAATAAAGAGAATACAAGTAATAGTCCAAATGACCCCTGAAAATCAATTTTTCAATTATTGTGTTGGAAAAGTGTGCTGTGATATCACATGGTCTAACTTAAAAGACACTGAGGGGAAATGCTGGTTATGTCTGAGACTCAGATCAGCTCTGCTAGGGAACCATTTCATGCTGAAAGTGTTACAGGCCTTCTAAAACTTTTATTATCCCTTAGGATTTCAACCAGTTGCTGCAGAACAGGGCATTTACATACTTTAACATCACGCAGCCGAACTGGGGCAACATTTCCATAAATAATTTGATACCCCAGGTATGGAATATCTACCAGAAAAAGTTGACAGAAATTTCTACAACTGGGGGGAGTTTAAAAACTCTTATGAATTGTTTTCTAACTCCTAGGTCTGCACAGACTCTGCAGCTGCACTTGGAGTACACCTGCCTTACAACCACCCTCCTGGCTCCAGCACTGCTCCTCCCTTGCAGCAGATGATCAGAGACTCTGCCATTCCCCCGAACCTGGAAATTACACCCTTTTGAGAACCTCTATAATATTCATTTTTATGGTGATCATCAAATTTCAGCACAGGAAACATCATATCCCTGATTTTATGTACATATGCCTATGTGTAAATAGTAGGCAAAACACACAAATCCTGCTTAATCAACCACCAGTCAAGTAAAAGGAAAGGCTTTCATGGGGTTTGGATCTAGCTCCAGTAAAATCATTGCCAAGTCTACAGATGCCACAGTTTTTGAAACAGATTTTAGAATATATAAATATATACATTTTCTATTTCAAATTTAATATAACTTGTATGTGCGATGATTTTTTGGGGTGTGTTTGCACAAGGCATAAATGCATTTCTGTCTGCGTATGAGAAAAATTTGTGATTTCTACTTTTCTCTGAATATGGGATAATGAATTGATGGAGAAATTATGATGTTTGTTAAATCAGCCATATGAAGGACCTCTTTTACCTGGCACTTTATCTGGATGTAGAATTTTGGCCAAATATCTCAGAAGAAAGAATTATTTAGAAATTTTCAGTGTGGTTAAGAAGAAACTACACCTCTCGTCCTATAAAGCAGATATCCAAGCACAGGTGAACACTCCCTTTGAAAACTCTTTACTGTGCCTCATTCTGTGGGAGAGAATTTTCACATTCTGTGAAAATGTGGTGTGAGGCCAAACCCCTGGGAGCTGAGAACCACACATGAGCTGCAGAGGTGGGCTCTGAGCTCCATGCATTTGACATTTTTCCAGATCACTTAGGTATTCCATTCACTCATCACAAAAGAGCTTTGCCTCCAGCCACAGAGGTTTGCCCTGAACTGTGGGTAGGTGTGGATTTTGCCATCTGTGCTTCGAGTCTCTTTCGTGTGCATGGTATAGATAAAATTATCTTCAGTTTTTTCAATGTGACTGATATGTTGGGTCTGAACCCAGAGGATTATTTTCATTCAACACTACCTAAATAGACAGTGCTCATTTAGCTGGGTTAACCAGTACAGCAGAGCCAACCCTCACATGAAAATTTAAATACAATAGAAATACTGAAAATTTGGGTGGTTTTATTCAATTCTGTGAACCAAGTGAGAATATGCCCTGGAACCATCTAGATCAATATGCTTTCTTTTAGAATCAGAGGAAGAGAGAAGAGCCAGACCTAACTTTGCAGTATGGCAGTCATAAAAGGTGGCTTCTAATTCTTTCAAGCTTTGAGTGCAAAAGTGGGATACATCACAATCCCCATATTCCCATATTCCCATATGCCTAATTGTAATGCACATATATTCAGTATAACTTCTGCAAGACTCCTCATGACCAGATACCAGGGCAAATATTCCCAAGTGGTGTCATCTGAACGTGAGCAAGAGAGAAAAAAGGGTTACAATTACTTTGGAAGGAGAGGCTCTCGCTCTCTTAGGGTCTCATCACATTTTCTCATGTGATTTCTCACATAATTTCTGATGAGGAGCAATCAAAGATCTTTCTTGGAGACTGCTTTTAGCTAAAGCTAAAAAAGAAATTCTTGGATTAAGCTGTTATAGTTGTGTTCTTCTGAATGTCAAAACAGGTGAGAACACCAGTTCCTCCTCCCCATAATTTAGGAATCCATTAAGAAGCAAATCCCCAGACCAGGCATTCTTCAGGGGGCAAATGGGCTCAGCATCCTGAAGTTACCAAATCCGCAGCCACAGCTCAGGTGTGGAGATGAAAGTTAAGGTACAGGCACACAGCAAAGCATTTAGGTAGTGCCTAATTGCAAAATGATTCTTCTCTTCTGGCAAAAAGCTTTCTCAGAAGCAGGTGGAGCTATGACAGATATCTGCACCCCTATCTACCACACTGTAGGTTTTAATTCCTGTAATTTTAGTATTAGTGCTCATGTTTCAGACAACAGCTCCACCAACAGAAAAAAAGAAAGGACATATCTGCATTCATTATGTATTATGTCATGGCAACATAGAGCACCACAAGTGTGTTCAAAATGATTAGTCCATGATATAATTTAATTTTCTTATTAGGTAATTTAGGAATGCATAGCCAGAGTCTGAAATACATAATCAAAGAACCCAAGCAAACAAACAAACAAACAAAACCACAACACCAAAACAGTGAAAGAAACATAAGAAATATGTGTTTTCTGCTCTTGCCATAATCCAGAATGTTCATTATGAGTCAGGATTCCTATTTACTCTGGCACTGGGTTAAGAGAGATGTTGACAGACTGGTTCCTGGGAAACACAGAATTTAACTTGATACCATCAACAAAATAATATATAGCAAACACCAGCTGCAACTGTCAAGAATCATGGTTTTAAATATGCTGTACAGAGTTGGCTTTTGCAATAAAAAACCCAGTAGCCAAAAATCCCAGAATGGATCCCAGAGGCATAGGCAGATACTGGGTCCTTGTACTGCATTGTACAGAAAAGCAAGATCTTTCAACCAACTGTACTGAAAGAGCTCTGGTTTTTAAAGCTTTCCCACGGGGCTGTGGACATGTAGTTTGTTATTCTGTTTTTCCAATCCTTCTTTTTTTGGTGGTATTTCTCACTTTCTTCTCAGACACAGTTCCTGCACCCCAGCCAAGTCCTGCATTCCTGAATTTAACAGAAGCTAAAAGCTGCCCCTGGCTGTATAGCCAGTGACTAGTTCAACATCTCATGACACATTTTTCCAGTCTTCTATTAAGAAATTTCTTCTACAGCTATTGACTGAGTTTATTTAAGCACGTGAAAAATCACTGCTGCCAAACCAGTGTCAATAAAGTTCTTCTTCAGCAGATTTATATTTGCTTCAGCTACCAAGTTGCTAAGGGTTTACTAAAGGGCAGAATATTCAAGGCATTTGTAAACTGGTTATGGAGAGCAGCCAGGAGGGCCACTGACATTTCTTTGCACATCTTAAATGCCTCAGTCAATTTCAGTTGCAAATTTTCATCTTTAGTGGAAATTTCAAATTATTTCTCCAGTTATTTCAGCGCTTTTTTCTTTCTTTAATTCCTTGATCATTGCTTTCTGATGACTTGTTCAGCACCTTTACATTTCCTGCATGTTAATTTACAACCTAGCAGATCACACTGAGTAGATCAAGTGCTCATGAACTATGCATGTACTCTGACTCTCTTCCCAGATATCTGTAGTCCTTCCCAACTCCTGCATTGCCTCAAAACCTACAATTCTTTCAAGGACTCTTCCATAAAACATCAAATATTCATCCCACTCCCACATACTCTTTCATTAATGAGCCAGCTAGGCAGAGCCAAACAGTGTCTCAATCTTGCAGTGGTTTAATTCCTGATCTTGGTGAATGTTTTAGCCTTGGCTTTCATTTCATGTGGGCACCAATGACACATACAGGAGCAGTCTGAGTAGCATCAGAAGGGTGACAGAGCTCTAGAAGAGGCAGTAAAGGACTCTGGAGCAAAAGGAGTTTTCTCATCAATGCTCCCATTGAAAGCAGAGATTTGAGATGGCTGAATCTGGAGAATCAACAAATGGTTACAGGGCTGGTGCCCCTGCCAGGGGTTCAGCCTCTTCTGAGCTGTGTGCTGTGGTTGACACCCTGGAGGGAAGGGATGAACCAAAGGGATGCACTCTGAAAAAGAACCGTCTCATCTCACCCCAGAAAACAAGAGAAATCAAATGATCTAATAAAAATGAAACACATTAAGCTGAGTTAAGCTCAGCAGGACACATTTGCATGATGGTTTCAGCACTCCAGTTGCCCTGAAGTCAAATGGAAATGCATTGGTTCCTCTGAGCAGAACTTGGCACAGCAAGCACTTCTGTACCCTTGGGAGTGCCAGCCCATCAATGCTGCAGTTCCAACTGCCATATGGCCACAGCTTAGGCAAGACTACGCATTCCTTTCACTTCTTAGCATTTTATTCTCAGTATTTAATTCACAGCACATCATGAGTCAGGCTGTATTCTCTGTGCCTTCTCCTGGGGGTGTGTTTTTCAGTCTATCTTTATGTTCTCTCTCAATGACGTCCAAGAGCTGGGCCTGACTCTAGCGCTGCCTTCCCATGAGAGGCTTTGCACTGATTTTAACAGATTTTGGATCAATCTCTTGCTGTCAAGTTTATGAAAGAGGAGGTTTTATAAATTTGCAAAACACAATTAATTGTCAATTCCACTTGGCTTTTGCCAAGAAGAGAAGGGTTTTTTCAGATCAGTTAGGATACACAGACAAGTGTCATATCTAAATCAATAAGAGAGACCTATAAATAAAGAACTAAACTGAAGCTGCTCTGGCACACCTTATTTTGGTAACCAGACCCCTGCACTAAGGCAGAATATGGCCAAGCACACAAAAACAGGAATAAACACACAGCACAACCTAAGCACCCACACAAATTTGCACCACACCACATTTGTCCAGGAGTCTGAGGGAGGAGGCCCACAGAAAACAGGGATGGTGACAGACCAGGTGGAGTTAGAGGCACAAATGATGCAAAGATTGATTATTCATAAGCTGAGCAAGCAGTCAGCAGGCATCATTGCAACATTCTCCCAGTGTCAAGGAGGAAAAATAATTACGTGCAGTGTTTCAAGCTAAAGATTGATTAAACACAACAGGAAATTAGAAATGTGCCACCCTCAAAAATCTGACACAGTAAGAGTTGCCTTAAGCAGCACAACCATCTCACCATCTCTCTGCTGTCAGTACTGTGGTGGAAACACAGCTCTGGAAACAGGGATAACCAGGCTGATATCCAGTGATTCATATTCCCAGCACATGGGAACATTCTTTCACTTGATACTGAACTCATAATGAAACCCTAACTGTCTTCAACTAATAGGCATGGCAAGTAATTCACTGACTTAATTCAGTCTTATTAAAGCAGAGGGATTATATGAAAGAAAATTAAAAATGAGCATAACAAAACAGGAAAATATGTTTACTAGTTTGCCTGTTCACTTTACTGGCTTAGCCACAGGGATATGTTGAGTCTGCTTTTGTGTATTGTATTCTTTCAAATACTTTACAGGGTTCACTTGAAAAAGCCCAACAGAAGATTTCAAAAATATGTTAATTGAATGTTGACAGGAATCTCTGTGGACACCCACAAAAGCAAGATGCTAAGAAAATGTCTGTTAAAATCTCCAAATCTGTGCAGGAAGACTAATTTTAATCACATTTTTCTGAAATTATTTTTATGAATCAATGCCACATCAGTCTTTTATGGCCTTTTATTCCAAACTGTTCTGTATGGAGCCCTGCCAGAAAGGAACTCACAGCCCTGGCAAGCTGTTGCATGAGCCTGAGCTAAGGCATGTAAAAATACTGCTTACTTTTCCTTAGTTTTTTAGAAAAAAATTGTGAAGATGTGATTGAGAACCTCCAGTCTGGCTTTTTGCTGTTGGTTTTCTGTGTGTTTTTTTTTTTTCTTTACTTTACCAGTTATGCAACGTTTGGTTTCATCAAGCTGCCCTTTGTTAAAGGGACATCATTTGAGGTGTTTCAGCACAGAACCTACCTTACTCCCCTTTATTGTAAAATTGCAGTCCATTCCAGGGGACAGTTGAACTATTTTCCAGCCAGATGGGATGCTGCCAGAAATGGCAGTACAGAAAAAAAACAAAACCAGGCAAATATACTACAATTCTCCACCTAGATGCCCAAAATTCGAGTAGGAATTTTAAATCTTCTTTATGCATTAGTTGGAAAAATTCTTGATTCAATCTTCACCTGATCCTCTCAGCTACCATATGAATCACCCATAGAAATGCTGCACAATGATGCAGAACACAATTCCCACTGTGATCAATACTGGGCTGCATATGTAAAGACTTCCCTTCCCCCCACAGGATATATACATCAAACATTTATTATGGAAAAAATTTGCTTGCAAAGTAAGTATAAAGAAGACATGCATCACTGCTATACTCTTACTTTAAAAGACATTTAAGTGATTTATATTCAAACTTCTTGAGAGAAGTACAAACATAATACAAGCATCAATTTCAAAAACCATACTCTAGTAATAATAATTCAGTAAGATGCGAAATGAAAGATTTACAAATCTGTTACAGATTGCAAATACAGTTCACTTGATACAGGTGCTGCAAGGGAAAACAAATTGCAAAGGCCTAACCACTGCAATGTTGGCTAAAAAGAAGCTGAAAATCCCAACCACAGGGAGGTTTGCCTGAGGAGGGCCTGCGTGTTTGGGAGCGAGCAGCGAGCTGGCAGAAGGAAAGAACACTTGCTGACAGGACAAAACGCTTTTGTCAAAGCTCTGGAATGTGCAGCCTCCCAGCCTGACACCAGAAGCTCTGCAGGCCGCTGGCAGAGGCAGAAAAAGTGAAGTTTACTCACATGTACTCCCTGTGTGCAGAGTGCACCGCGGCTGCGTTGCTGTAGCGCCACAGAACTATCGCTGATGACAAAACGTCCAGGGTGGCATCAAACTGCAAGAGAGACAGAGCAAATTGTCCTGTGGGCCATTCAGTGTGCCCTGCACTAAGAACAAAGCATTTGCCATCCTGCTGCACAGGCACAAAGCAGCTTCAAATAAATCACTTTAATGAAAGCACAATTTATGTTTATTGAATTGATGTTCACGTTTTCGCCATGTATTATTGCACAGTAGCACACCTCAGAGCTCAGAAAGTCAATCAAAGGATTTAAAAAAATTGAATTTTTAATCTATCACCTGTGAAGAAGTTAAGAAAAAACAAACATCACAGTCTGCCACTGTAGCAATCCAAGAATTAAAATACTAATATGATCCTAGTGCAAAGACTGTAAAGAAGTAAGTGTAGAAAAATGCCTGCAGTCACTAATTTCCTGCAAGAACTTTTGTTTCCAACCAAGAAAATATTAACTTTTTCTCCAAAATCCCACCCAGATTTCATCCTACATGAATTTATTATTCTGTATCATCAGCAAAATTGCCATATTTGTATTCCCAATTAATGCAGATGTGGTGTCAGGAATACTGAAAACCAGGCTTGTCCCCCTGTAAGAACTTTCACTCCCATGTCAAACTTCCTACAGAGTCAATCTGACCTTCAGAATTGAAAGCTAAAGATAAATTATTTGATATGAGTCATTGCTTGTCATTAGGAATTTTTTGCTCTGCCACGAATCTGAAAAGTCATGGCAAGGACTGGAGAGGAAAGCTGACATCCCAAAGTCAGGAGCAGTCCTTCCATCAGCTTCAATGGGAACAGTTCAGACAGGAAATTCAGAATTTGGTTCAAGTTCAACAACAAAAATTATTTTTAGTTGAGTGATTTTGTATAAGAAAACCATATCTGTTGGGTAACATCTACAAACTATAAGGTATAAGCATGGGTTTTAATTCCAGGATGGGACTTAATGGGCAGAAACTGAAAAATTATAATTAGAGGATTTTTGCCACCCTTTTCAATTCTTGACTTTAACAATATGTTTTCTAATCCATTATTGACTTTGCACGCCTTTCCATGAACTTACCATAAGGAAAAATGCAGTATTTCATGTTCAGAAAAGGCCCTTGGAAAAGAAAAAAGAGCAGATAATATTTCAATTGCATCTCTACTTACAGCAAATCCAAAGGATGATGCACTGTATCTCATTACGGAGACAGCTGAAGGAAAGAAAATATTATTTAGAATCACTTTAAACTTTCTTTGCTTTTTTTTTTTTTTTTTCTGTTGTTCAAGAGCTACAAAACCAGTTTTAACACATGGATTTACTTTCACCCAGGTCCCACTAGAACAACCTGACCCAACACTTACAAAATGCCTACAAAAAGACTTTGTGCCACAGGAAATGGTCAGAACACTGAGATTTCTTCCAAAACTGTAATGGGGGAGATTGAGCAGCATTCAGAAAGTCTGCCCATGAAACAAGCTGTGGTTGAGACGCAGATTTTAACAAAAACATTTTGAAACCACAATATCAAACTCTCAGAAAACTTAACACATCTCAAAGTGCTCCTTGCTCCAGCCAGGAGTTTCAGAACACCTGAACTGGATGACAGAAAAAACTACCCAGGCCCATTGAGACTTCTTGAGTGCCATTTTTTGGCAAAAAGCCCAAGGGTAACTCACACAGCCTCAAGAAATGCTTCAGATCCCATAACTGCATGACTTCCAATGCAAAAATGTCAGGAGGAAAACTTTTGAGCAGCCCTGGTTTTGACCACCTAGTACCTTATAAAAAATAAACAAGATTGAAAATGTGCTAATACCTAGGAAAAAAATACAATTTTTAACATTTTACTCTTCACATCCTAATTTCATCACCTCATTTTCCAATTCTAGGAAGGCTTGTGCCAGAACAAATACTTCAACAGCCCAGAGGAAAAGCAGGGAAGAAGCAGTGGGACAACTCCTCCTCTCCAGCAGTGGGAGAGGAGCCTCCTGGAGATGGGACTTCACCAAATGCAGCTCTCAGGGTCACAGCTACCCCAGGCAAGCTCTCAGGCACTGAGCACTCCATCCTTCTTGCTGTGGTTTGTGAAGGGCCACCTGAACCTCTGATCCCTGAATAAACTCACAGAACTCCAGCTCCAGTTTGAAATAAAGCCTAGAAGGATTGATTTGACTACTCTTATATGAACAGATATCAGCTAACTTAATAAGAACATATTTTTGTAGAACAAATACCAAATAAACCAAAAAACAGACTCATCAATGACTTCGTCAATCTCAGGCTGACAAACACAATATTTAATTCTCATTGTTCATTAGAGCAGCTTGGCAGAACAGAGGCACTATGATTTGACTGTTCTTTTCAGTAACAGCAAGCTGCACTTCTGTGGCACTTATCTGGAGAAACAGAAATTAAATTCTTGGGAAAAAAAGCCTTTTTGTTATGGATCTAAGATCTAGGTGTGGCCATGAGCAAGCCAGATGCCACAAATATTTGGACTTTATCATTACATTTGGCAAAAACACAAAGAAAAGTCATCAAGGTTCCTCCCAGACTCCAATTTCCTCAAAGCTGAAGAATATTGAAACAGTGTAGATTTACATCTCCCTCTCATTTTTAAAGCATAATCTCCCACACTTCATTCCCTAGGTGAAAAAAGAAGCTGTATTTCTTGGTCAGACTTGCCAGTGATCTGCAAATTTCAGCACTTCACTGCATAATAATATATTGCCTATCAAATTTTCATTGTCTGCCTCCTTAGAGGAATATAGTTTCAAAATCAGCAGACATTGCAAAAAATAAATTATGAGGATTCACAGGTACATAGAAACTTGCAATGTTCCTGTCATTGCTGCTTCCATATGATGCCGTTCAAAGCAACACTTTTACTTCTATTTCTAGCTTACCCCTCTAGTGGAATTAACTCCTCCATTTTTACTCAATTGCCAGTTTCTTTCCCAACTCAGATCCAGACTTGAAACTAACTAATTGTATGGTTCCTTTAAAAATGAATATGTAATTTCTCTGGTGCTGAACTGCATACAGATAGCAGTTCCACACCTTAAGGATGCTTGAAGGGACATATTTGGTATATTTAAAGCACAGGGAATTCTGTATGAGAACTATTTTTATTTTATGTATTCTATCACAGCAGTAACACACAATCTGTTTGTCCTGAGCTATCTAAAACAGCAATGAAAAACAAGTATTAACTAACAGTGTCACAACTCTGCTCAAACCTTTTTTCTAATTAGTGAGTATGACTAGGACTGGCATCCTACAACACTAACTTATAGTGGTGGAAGGCCATAATAAAGGCAAAAAAGAGCTTTTAAGCATTGGAAAGATGTATTTTTATATTATTTATTTGGTTTTATATTTTATACTGGTTTTCTAATGGAATAAACAACACATTTCTTTTTCTTTTAGAGTCAAATAACAATGTCAAAGCACCTTCAGCCCTGACTTAAGCACATTAATACTTCTAGCTGGCCAATACAGTCATAAAGCCCTCCAGCAAGTCATCCCAGCTTAAACAGGATGTTTGTCCATGATTCAGGCTCTGTGGCAGTGAAAGCAGCTCTAATATTGGATTACAGGGTATCAGCCAACACAGGCTGCACCAGACCAACCACATCCACTAAAAACAACTGGTTCCCACTGCAGACATTGGAGCTGGACACTCCAGCTCCAGGAATAATTTGTGACACCTTGGGCAGAAGAATAATTTGTGATCCTTTGAGAGCCCTGGGCAGAGGAATAATTAATTGTGGTCCTTTTGCCCCCAGAGTCACTGCTGGGCTCCAGGAGGGCACTGCAGGGATGGGCCCAGAGCTTCTGCTGATCCCTCACCTCCCCTCTTCCCAAAGTGCATTTTCAGCTACTCCCAGATGGGAATAAAAACCCCCCAGAGATTCCAAATGTCCACACTGAGCCAGAACAATGGTGGGGAACGAGAAATGAGGAAAGAGCAGAGCAGGCCGCACAAAGCCACTGTTGAGGCCACACTGAGCAGCTGCACTGCCATGACAGGGGAGGCCTGCTTTTAGCTGTTTTATTGGCTAAATTGGACAAGGTTTTATTACCTCTACAATAAAGCAGATAATCCTAATGCATTTTCCTGACATTTGTAAACAGAACTTGCAAGCAGTCAGAAGCTAAAAATAGAGCCAGCACAGTAAGCAACAAATCTGCCTCTGTCTCCACCTGCACAGCAATATCAGTTTGTGGAGTCTGCTGGCCTGTCAGTCAGGTTTTGCTGGAATTCCTTCATCCCTTTCAAAGTGATTCAAAATAATAATAATAAAAAAAAATAGCCTATTTCCCACACATTCTACCCTCAACGAAATAAGGATTTTATTAATTTCATGTGCCTCAGACAGAAATCATGTAACTAAGGCCTTAACTCCACAGAATAGTTCCAATTAAACTTTCCAGACATCTAGTCTGCCACCAGCCTTTGGCAGGTTCAATCCAGCTCAAATTTGGTCTAGAGTGAGGACCCTGCTGTTATCCTGGGACTCTCATTTCCTCCCCTGTGCTGGGAGAGCTTCCTGGCACCTTTTTGTACAAAGCTAGGAGACAAGAAATAGGATAGAAAACTAACTCTGACTCTAGATCTTTCAAACAGAAATTTTTGGGATGAGTCTGACTACAAATGAGAGATGGATAAAAACTGCTCCTCCACCTGTCATAAAAATCTCCTCTTACCTACTCAGAAAGGGAAAAGTTATTTTTAAGCAGCTCCTCTAGATGGGACAATCACTCCATCATGTTTGCTTTGAAACTGGGCTTTCTGAAAGACAAGCTTGGATGTCAGCACATAAAATAATAAGGCTTCAAAAGCACCTGACCTGCACTTGGCAGAAATCAGTCAGGCAATCTGAACACTGCTGAAAATGGTGGGTTTATGTCTCTTTATATTACAATGCAGATCTTGCAGGTTGTACAGTCACAAGCAAGAGGAACTGGAAGTTCTGCTGAATCAGAAGTGAGACTGAAATACAGTCTGTTTTCATTGCCTAGTGTTGGTAAAACTAAACTAATATTACAACAAATATTTCAAAATAAATTCATTCCAAATAGAGAAAAACAAATAAGCAGTTATTCTCTAAAAATCCCTCACAACAACTGAAGGCAAAGAACAGACATGTCTGATAATGTTAATACTTGTTTAAAATGCTACTGACCCAAATCAACAGGTGCCTCAGTGCCTTCCCCCTTCCCCAAAATTCCAATAGAGCAAAATTTAAGGATTTTTATGCACATGCATTAAATTTCCACAATCAGCATCTACAAATGGCTGCCACACATTCAGTATCTCAGACACAAGTCTGCCTTATCTTCATGGGTAGATCCAGAGCTATCATCAGTGTCATCCCTCTAGATCCATTTTTCTATCCCAAAGTAAGTGGCAAAAGTGTAAAAACATTATCTACACAAAATATTTGGCTGATTTTCTCAGGTTTTTTTGCATCAACAAGGAAAAGGCCCTCATTGCTGCTCAGTACCACTACACTGTGATGTATCTACCAAGCCCGAACTTCATGCACACCAAACCTGGATGTTCATCTCATTAGAATTCACCACCAATTGTAAAGAAGTCCCCAGGAGGGTTCATTTTTCCACCTGCCTGGAAGGTGTCACAGCAACACTCTGCAGAATGAGCTGCAGGAGAGTCCTGGGAGATTTCAGTCCTTGGGGAACTTCAGCTCTGGGACTGAGTGAATGAGGCTCTAGAGCCAGACATCAACTTTCCAGCTCTGCCATGCCTGGGGCATCACTCTCAGGCCAAGAAACCACAAAAATCCTCAAGGCACCCTGAAAAAAATCTTTGCAGATTCGGTACAGCAAGAAATTTTGCTATTGATAGCAGTAAAACCTTCCAGGAATAATTGTCTTTCCTTGTCTGTTATGTAGTTAATTATTTTGCTTGTTTGGCAGTGGTCAAATCTTTAGTAGCTGCAAACTTCCATAACTTCTTTTTCTGCAGTGAGATACAACAGCATATATAAGTTAAATATATTCCTCATTATTTATTATTACTATTATTATTATTATTATTTTTACTACAGAAGAAAGTTTCAGGACTTTGTTCAAAGGTTTTCCCTTGAGTTTAATCAAAACAGTTCTTTCCAATTTGTTCGCATGTTAGCAGATTTTTTAATATTATTTATTACTAATATTATTATTATTGTTGATTTCAGTATTTTCTATACTAAGTGGTTCATTTTTCAATGTTTCAATTATAGAAGTTTTTAACACCTGTTTTTGTGGTTCTTGGAAAGAAATGCCAGTTCTCCCCTAACTCCCTTTGCTTACATGTATTTTTTTCCATTTGAAAGTGATTACCCATTACACCATGGTGCTCAGCAATAGTAACAGAGAACCAAGAACGGCAAAACACTCCTAAACCTCCCTTAGGCTGCAGATTCACTTCTGTTTGATTTTTTTTTACCTCTCCTTTTGCCACCAAAAGAGCAGCCAGGCCTCCCTTGGCATGTCCCACAAATGGGCCAGACTGGGCAAACTCACAGGAGTGCCCAATGCTGAACTGTGAAATAATCCTGCTACAGAAAACAAGGGATAACTTTCCAAATGATGGAAACCTTGTGGAGAACACGGTGACCCAGCTGCAATACACAGCAAACTGAGCTCAGCAGTGATATAAAGAATCCTATATAGAGCCCCTGAATGGCAGAGACACACAGACACTGACAGTAAATCTGTCCCTCATTTCAGAAAAAGAAAAAAATAATGCCTGGGATATCTTTTAACTGCTGCTGAAATATCTTCCACTCCAGCAAGCTTTCCCTGCCACCCTTCAGTGAGCAGAGCACTAATAAATGGTCAGCCAGTTATACCAGGGCTGTCCATTTTCTGTGGTACTCTTTGCCAGCATTGCTGGAGATGAACACCAGGAACCATTTCTTTAGGGAAAGCTGTTTGTAAAGGCAGAAATCAGGCAGCTCCCATCAGGCAGAGTTAGCAGCAATTTCCAGAGCTGCTCAGGAGCAATATTCCAGCAATATTCCAGCTCTGCAAAGCACAGGAGAGAGCAGGATCCCTCCTGTCTGGCATCCCACTGCTTCACACACGCCCGTGCTTCCTCTCTCAGGTGCCAACCTTCTGTTTCCAAACAGGATCATCTCAAAAAAAGGGAACACAAATAAATCAGAGCAAAGGAGGACTTGGTCTTTTTGTTTAGTTTTGGCTTTCCAGGGGGCCGAAGCTAAAGGAGGGCCCATATGTTACTGCTCCAGTTGAGCTTTATCAGGATACTAAATGCATATGTTGGCATTTCAGAATAGAAATAATGAAACTTTTAGGTCTATAAAAAACCAGCTAGATATGTGGTGCAAAGTCTCTGCAACTGAATATACAGGTGCATACTTTCATCTGTTGTATTTCAAATGGGGTCACTTGAAATGCCCAGAATAACTCACTGCAATGACATTAAAGCACATTGTCTTTTAATGAAATTATGTATTATTGATGCCCCAACTCCAAATATAACAACTGAAATGGCCTAGAATGTTGAAAATGCTTGTAACTGAACATTTACCAGGGAGGTTTTTGCATCTTATGCCTACAATCCACAAGCTTTGTAATTTCAAAGACCCTGAACTGGGACAAGGAATGAGTGGTACCTTGTCTAAAAATCCACAAATTACCACAAATGTTGGGTGATATCAGAAACTCTCAGCAGCTGTTTCTAAAGCCCTCTGGCCAAGATTTGTTACTTGCTGTTTCCAGACAAGGGTTATCTAGATTTAATTACCTGGGAGACTCTCCAAACACAAAATTTCTCCCAATTTTTGTTTTATTGGCTGGAGGCAAGAGAAGCATTGAGGTTCTACTCAGCACAAAAGAAAAAAAAACCCAAACTTGTTTTGGGAGTCTGACCAGTTAATTTAAAACAAAATTAACAGAATAAGCCAGGACACTGAGGTGAAGACCCTTATCTGACCTAAAGGGTTTCTGGAATCTTCATAGGAATTCAACCAATTCATGTTTTATAAATATATCCTCAAACCTGTAAGAGCTAGGACACTGATTAAACATTTTTACCAGTCATTGAAGGTTTTGAATTGTTAATCAAAGAGATGAAACACTGCCATTATTCTCAGGTTCTGGTAAATTCCTGTCCTGTGGTCACATTAGAAAGATGAAGAGAACCTTTCAAAAATATAATTAAAGGCTGATATTGTACAAGAGCTCAGATGTATTAACATAGAATTTATATGCAAGGATTCAGGCTAACTGCAGCACAGCCAACAATAAATGTATGAATATCATTGGCTGTGCTACTGGCTGTGTATTGGTGCTGTAAGAAAAGAAATATTGTTAATAACTTTTATTTAGAAGCACAGCACACTCAAATGTGCACACCCAGTGAGAACTGCATCCCCTTGTCCTTGACAGGGTTATTTGTCTCCATTCCTGTAAAGAAGCCTACTGGTTTCATTTTAAAAAGGTGATCAATTTGAAGTTTGCCAGATTTAGACTAGAAAAAATGTATCAGAAATGTCCAAGTGCCAAAGTTCCAGATTCATGTTATTTTTAATTTATTTTTGCTCTCTAATTTCATGCTATTTCAAACTTGACTGTGAGCAAGCTGGGGTATTTTAGAAATCAAGAGCATTAAAAAAATCAGTGCTGCTGTTAAAAAAAATAAAAACAATTAAGTATCCTCAGAGCAGCAATCAGACAGACACAACCCAGTTTAATACCTGGAATCACACTGCAATCTAAACTGTGCTCCATATAAATTGGCTGAGAGAAGTGCAACATGGAGGGTATAGATAAAGAGAGGATTTACTCAGCTTTGTCTTATATTCTAGAAGTATATCTACATTTCTAGAAGTCTTACAACTGTCCTGTAGCTTAAATACACTTCTTAAATAAGGAAAAAGACCCTATCTATGGTTTATGCTTACTCCGGTATGACTCTTCCCAGCAGCCTTTAAATTTAGAGAAAATAAACACATTTTGGCCATGGTAAGCATTTAAAACCAGTTCACAAAGGCACTGGCTCAATTCTTACTTTTCCACATTAACTGTAAGAACTCTGTTTTAGTAGCTACAATCCTTGATACAACACAGATGAATTTTCAATAGAAATTTGTCAGACAGGAAAATTTCCACTGAAATTCCAGGTGAATATACAAAGTTTTTGATCTAAGTCCTTTTATTTCCCCTAGAATTTCAACAAAATTTTAAGCAGCTCATCATATGAAGAAATGCATTGCAACAGCTTGTATTTACCATGAAAAGTTTTCCAAACAAATTAGAATCTATTTTATTTTATGGATTTTCGCTTTTCCTTTCAGTGTGTGTGTGGAGGAAATTATGGGGTTTGAGGTCATTGTAGACATGCAATTACAATTAAAATTACAATTAAAATTACAATTACAATAAAATAAAAATAAAATAAAAATAAAAGTAAAAGTAAAACAAAAACAAAAATAAAAATAAAAATAAAAATAAAAATAAAAATAAAAATAAAAATAAAAATTAAAAATAAAATTAAAAATAAAAATAAAATAAAAATAAAAATAAAGTAAAAATAAAGTAAAAATAAAAATAACAAGTCTCCCTATTTCAGAGGAAAGGAAACAGCACTGGGTAAGGGAGTACAGGAGATATTTGAAGATCAGGAATCCAGAATAATTCAATAATCCAGAAGGACTGGGCTCTGAAGAGAGAGTGTAACTGTGAGAAAAGGCAGGTGGATGCAGGTGGATGGCACAGTCCCACACACCCTGCTGCCAACCCTTCCACATCTCCTTCCCTAGGATTCTTATCCCTAAAACAGGGTGCAAGTACTTCCACACAGGGAAAATCATTTTACCCTACAAAAAGATGGAGAAATTCTGCAAAGAGTGACAGCAGGCACCATCAATATCTCATCTATTCTAATAAACTGTGTCCTGCTATGACCTGCCTTTTATATTTCACATTGTCAAAGCCTTCATTTTTAGATCTGCAAACTTTACCCATGGAAAATTACCCTAATTAGAAACGATCTGGAGGAGATTTATGGCATTCCCACAGCTCAACAGTTGTGAGAGACTATTTTTATACTAAAAGTATTTGAACAGACTTCTGAAAATCAAAGCAGGTTTCCTTCTATAGAGAAATACAGCACGTCTTCAGAAGTGTATCATCAAGTGCTGGAAAAAAATATTCATTTTGAAAATGATTTTGCATTTTCCCTTAACTTGCATTAGTATAATGTAATTATAATTACTAAAACTTACTTGTGCACCCCCACTGATAGGTTTCAAAGCTGATTTGGTCCTGCTGAAACCTCTAGAACACAAATGCAGTGGGAGCCATGAATGCAGAGGTGACTATTTTAAGCATCCCTCATTTTAGCTCCCTTTGAAAAGTTTTGATTTTGGAACAGAAAAGTGAGTCCATACAAAACTGCCAGCTGGACACCAAATAATGAATACACCCAAAAAAATTATAAGAAAGAGCTATTAAAAATTACATTCAAACTCGGGTATCTGAGAACAAAGGCAGGCTGAAACTTTTTTAAAAAAACATTTCTAATATAACCACCTATCTGTGTTCCATTTTTTTATGAAGGTGAAAGAAGATAGCTGCTTGGCATTTTTCTTGATATTCTTGTCTGGTTCCTCCCTTAACTCAGAGGTGGTTGTCTTGCAACGCTGTTCTTGAGGAAGATAAACAGAAACAGAATAAATTCTCCTCACGTCTACATTTGGGATTTAGAGACCTAAGGCTGCTCCCCTTGGAGCCCATGCACACCTGACCAAAACCAAAGCTGGAGATTTATATTATTTAAAAATATATTTATATTCATTTCTCTATGCATGGCTCTCCTGAACGTGCCAAGAATGGAACAAGGTGTGTGAGCACAAGGCCAGAAGAAATTCACATTCATGACTTTTCATCTCATACAAAATGTTTGTTCTCTGAGCATTTTAATGAACTTAGAAATATGAAAACCAGGGAAGATCCAAACTGAAAAGCATTGGTTGTTGAAAGATAATTAGTTGCCTTCACAGCCCTTTTCATCATCGCTATCGATTTCAGAGACAAGACACATATCAGGGCACCCCTATTTAATTAGGAGGCTGGTGAGCAGCTCCAGAGCCAAAACAAGCTGCCAAGCACAATTAAGCAGGCTGCCAGAATACAGCACAATCTTAGAGATTTTCCTTTTATAAAGGGAGATTAGAAATGCACCATCCCAGGCAGCTCAGTGACTTACTGGAGAAACTTTAAGACCTGGTTTTACATACATGTCTAAACAGACTTCCAATTAAAAGTTGTTTTTTGATGTGAAAAAATTTAGATGCCTCAGCTGGCTGTGGGAAAGGACACCTGACCAGACCTCTTCAGCCCATTTTAGTATGTAGGAGCCTGAGGACCTGTTCTCAGAATTTTAGCACACAGCACATCATGCTAAGGACACCTCTACATACTTATTCACAAATGTTCAATACCCTGCTAAATCCTTCTATTTAATCTTCAATTTCAACAAGTGAGAGTTCAATTCCTGCCATTTAACATCATAAACCAGTAAAACTCTCACTGAGTTGTTCCCACACGCTCAAAATCTGCAATTGTAAAAATGCAAAATTACTTCTTGTCCCTTTATTGGTCAGTATGTTCAAAAATTTCTTAATGAGGCACATTTGACAAAGCACCAAAATTCACACCTGGAAGGATTATATTGGAATAAAGTAACAGGTATTTTCTAACAGAGAGAAAATTGGGAAAACTATCACAATTATAATAAATTGTACTGGTCCATTTTGCTAATAAACCTACAAAATGCCAAAACAGCAATGGTCATTCTGAATAAGCAACTTTATTCATTATTTAATCTCAGTACTGTCCTAGAAGTATTTATTTACATTTCCTGTATTGTCAGATAATCTGTGGCAGTTTATCACTTAGATTGCTACACTTAGAACTCATTTCTATGGTCAGAAAACTTGAAATAAAGAGATGACTGAAAATGTTGCCTTTTTCATTCACTTAGACCAAATGGCAGATTTTATCACCTATTTCCATATATTTTATCATGGGTCATGATCAAAGTAACATTACACTAACATTTCCACCTCTGATAGGGAAAATTATGTAATTTACACAAAGCAGTGAAATAGTCCAGGTAATTCAAGTAAAATGAATTGTTTTCAGCTCACCAACTAAAAGATAGCAGGCCCTGGCTCTACTTCTTTTACAGTTGCTGGAATGCCAGGAAATCTTCAAATTTGAAGTGGATTACTAATGTTCCTTTAATAAAAACCACCAAGAAATGAAAATTCACCCTTCTTGCACAAATTTAATCAAACAGGTTCTGAACAGAAACAATTCTTCTAAATACATCAAAAGTCAAAAAGAAAAATAGAAAAAATAAATCCTCTGTGCAATCTTTTATCTTTCTAAGCTGAAATATAAACCTTCTGGGGAGAGAAGCAACTGTCTGCTGGTTCTCTGTTGAATGTAACTGCAGGGAGGAATTGCAGGCCCTTCAGACAAATCTCTTGCTCAGACAATGTGTTAATCTCAACAATCTATGGCTAAGGGCTGCAATAAAGAGCCCTGCCATCAATCCTGCCTCAGGGCTGTAGCATGGGGATGTGTGACAGCAAGGATGCCACAGACACACAGCACACATAAAATAGCTCTGCACTCAGCCTTGGTCCACAGCTCAAGAGCAAACCCAATGCCTCATGTCAGCTGGGAGCTCCAAGTCATTAAGCAAAAATTAAAATGAAATATGAGCCTAACTAGCAAATTTCCCTTGTTCTGTGTTTGATTAAACAAGTCCTGTTAGTAGCTTTTAAATGCAGAAATTCTAAATAAAGCGTCTTGCAACATTTTACAACTCTTACAGTTTTCTTCCAATTGCATGGTCTTGACAAGAGGCAGCAATAGGAAATCATATCCAGCAATTCAAAGACTGGGAAGAGCTTCCCTTACAGAGCCAGAGTTGTAAAACTGAAAGAAAACCCACTAAGTGATTGACATACCACACTGCTCTGCATCTGCCCAATTTCAGAGTAATTGGCTTGACACATCTTTTGCTAATTCTGATCAAAGTAACAGAAGACTTGCAAACCACTCTGATGAGATGAGCTTCATTTATTTGGACAGAAAACAGTCCAGATAATATCATAAAAAATGTGATGATAAGACAGAGGGATATTACAAGGTTGTTCATCACTAATTACAACATATAATCGTGTCAATAAAACTCAAACTATATCAATTATTTTTTTCTGTTCCATGCACAATTCCAAGGTGCAAGCTCTTGAAAAGCCTCACAAACATATTCCCAGGATAAAACCTGCTATGTCAAGCAGCATATATGTATTTTTTAACATACAAAGAATTTCTGCTGTTGATCTTTTTGCTTTGCTTTCCTGTTATGCAGCCTTCAAAACTAAGATGAAAATGTTATGTGTCAGTATACACGGGATGTTTCAAGCAGAGTTGATAAGCACTTCACTTCCTAATGACTTTTCAGTGGAAGACACTAAGCACCAACAATCCGTGGAATCATCCAAAATATCCTCACTTAATTTTTCTGAAATGATAAGCATAGTCTCTGAAAATCCAGTTTCAAGATTCCTGCAGTTGGCCTTCTGAAAACAGATGTAACTTTAAATGAGCTAAAATGTCTTCTATGATCATCAGTCAGCAAAGGTTTTAAAAGATTTTTGCAACACTATATTTTTTAAAACATTTTTTCAGATAATTGAAAGCAAAAAACCCCAAACACACAGACATGAACACACACACACACACTTTTATCATTCTTAGACCTTCATTTGCTCTCCTTTTAGAGATCAGCCAGTATCCACTCATTCTCTGGCTCTTCATATCAGTAATGATGGGTTTGGTTTGGGTTTCTTTTCATTTCTAAATCATGTTGAGAATCCTTGCTAGTTTAAAAAAGCCAGAAACCCAGAATTACTAACACCAGAAAGCAGGACTGGCATTTACAAAAAATCCACTGGTCTGGATTTGTGGTCACCAATCCTGATCCTTGAAGCTGAGCTTACTTTTGGAAGGCAGAAAGAACAAGTTACTTTTTGTCACCCATGCAAAGAGAATTACAATGAGTTCCAGAGTACTCTGAATTCACCTCACTGTGTATTTCATGGTAACTTGATTGCATACATAGCAGGTACAAGTCCAGAGTCTCAGATTGTGTAAATTTACACCAAGTTTCTCACATATGTTTGTTTATTTATACTACTTGATTATCTTATCATCATGCAATTGTCTGTGTTTGTAACACTCACCTGAAATTTAACATTTCCCATTTTGAATAAAGTGTAGTAAAGTCTAAAAATTTCCATGGAAATTGAAATAGCTTGATCAATGATAGTGCTGGATAAAAGAATACTAACAAGTGAAAACATTCTTTTTCAAATATAGATTTGAAATGCTGAATGATAATATCCTTTCTTCAAATGAGAATTTTTAACAGCTTCTTAAGCATCCTGATTTCTTCCTTCTGCATACTATCTCTTAAAAATATGCTGCCATACACTACTCCATTCTGTCAAAAAATAAAATAAAGAAAATGCAATTGAAAGGAATCTCCAGAGAGAAAAAAATGAATTCAGAGCTAGAGCTGAGACTCCTCTGGGGCAGGAAGTAGGAGTGACACAGCTGCTCCAGATGGAAGCCATGAGATTAGTCACAGTTCTCACATCAAGTCTTGAAAGGGCTTAAGAACAATTCTGGAAGTTCTCCTGGAGCAAGAATTTATCCTGGTACAGGAAAGGAGGCATCACTCTGAACATACACAGTGCACACACATAGTTCTAATAATGTTTTTAAAATGGATTTGCAATCTCCCATGTGTCAGAAAGCTCTTATGACACAGAAAGCAATCTTTATAATATGCATATATCTGTAGGGTCATCATTTCAAATAAAATAATTTATTTCTGGCCTCCTGTGTATTTTTTACAAACACATGACACAAAGAGAAGAGCCATGGTTCAGGATCAGTCACTAGGTACATGACAAGCCATTCTGTGGCATTTAGCTCTGCACTGTATTTTGAGTTATCAGCCACAAGACTCCACAAACTGTCCAGGAGGGATCCTGGGGCTCAACTCCCCCAGCTATGTCATCCAAAACTCTGGTACACAAATGAGCTCTTGGAATGACAGCTCACTTTCAACATTCCAAACTGATGCAATCAAAGTCCTGATTGTGGTTTGATGGATCCCAGCCACAACAAGGAAAATTCAGAGGAGGAAAGGATCAAAAGACTAAATCATACTCTAAAGATTCTATCTGCTTTTCATTTTTTTCCTTCATATGCATGATCTTCCCAGGAATGAACAGCAAAAGCACCCCTCTTTTGTATAAAAGACTTCTTTGGAATCTGCTTTTGTCATAACAGGAACAAAATGACAGATCCTACCTGGCCAGCTGTGTGTTAAAGCCAACACTGATTCCTCCCTGATTTCACTGTTAGAGTTGGGCTTTGATTTAACAAAATCAACAGGTTACAAACCTTACAGTGGGAATTTTGAGCAAACTCTCTCACTGGCATGGCTTTTAATTCTTCTAACTTCCACCTAGAAGGGAAGGAAGTGTTCACCTGTTCTTGTACAACTATAATTATTTATAAAATTATTCTTGCCCATTAGTAGCTCAAATACCTCCTCCCCATGACTGTGGCTGGCACCCACACTGTCCAAGGCTGGCTCTCCTGGGCTGGGGGGCTCAGATCTCATCTCACAGTGACACAGCACCAGCCCACAGCTGGGACCTCACTGGTTATCTGAGCAGAGATCTGATAATCACTGACTCATATGCAATGGCAGAACACTTTCATTAACACTAATTTAATTGGAAATATTTTCAATATCAGAGTCTCAATAGATAATGACTTGTTGGGGTGTGATACTGATGAAGTAGGGTCCAAAATAAACCACTTCCTTAAGCACTGGATAATGGCTTTTGACCAGTTATTGCTTTTGCTGCAAATGAAGCATTTACTTAAAAGAAAATACAATAAAGGAGTAAAAGGTGCTTATCAGGAGTTATTAAGTAAATATGATGGCAAGAACTTTAAATAAAATTGGGAATTATCTTTTTTCATGCTATATATTAATGCAAATTATTCTCTCAATTGTTTCTATTATTTCATGCCATGAAACAACAAGAAACAGTGATTATTTATTCCATATCTTTGATGCCCTTTAACAAATTCAGGATTGAAAGTCTGCAGCTTTATACTGACACAAATGGAATCAATTAATTCTTCTGTTCTACAGTGAAAGAAAGTGTAAAAACAGGTGTTGGCATTTGGGAGCTGCAGTACTGAACACAGGCCAGATAATTAATTTCATGACAGGTACCATGGAGAGCACTCTCAGAAAGAAAAGTTCATTGAGACAGCTAGAAGAATATGTGCACAAACAAATGGAAACAATTTTATAAATACTCAGTAAGATTAGACATTTAACATTCATTCAAACTGGCTGATTGTGCCAATCTAGTTTCCCTATATAATTCAGGTTCCACCTATCTAAAATACAGTCTATTATTTACTAGTTTGGCAGATTTAGAGAGAATTGGCATCCAATCTGGACTGGCATCCAACAATCACCAGATTTAAATTCTTACACCTTAAAAAAAGGTTAATTACAGTCACTTTGATTATTTGCAAATTTGGATCTGACAATAGTCAAGGGCTGGGCCTTCAACACTCTGTGATATTCAGACAAATTCTCAGAAAAGTAAAAAAATCTGCTGGTGTTAATTTTTTTTTTAAATCTCTGGCAGCTGACCTGAAATGGATGTTCAGCATCTGTTTCCTCTCAGCACCACTTTAAATTTGTACAGTTCCATACCAAGAATTTGGTTCCATTTTCAATTCCTTACAAAATAACTCTGTGAGGAAGTTCTGATCCATAGGCAAAACAACTGTTAAAATAAAGCACATCAGTAAGGTACTGGTTCATCCTTAAACTTCAAAAGAACTATTTAAGGATCCATGTAAAAGTTTATCACAACAAGGATAATGAAAATATCCTTTCTTCCTTAAAGAAACCCTAATGTAACTTGCAGAACAATTTGTAACTCATCTTTTATTTTACAACCAGACTGAAATATTGTATAAATAAAAATATCTAGAAGCAGCATCAAAGGAAACCCTGTACAATGTCATTACACAGGTTTGTACAGATTATTATAAAAATTAAAAGACAGAGTGTCTGCGCAGCAAGTCCTGCAGAGATGAGGTAATTTCCTACAGTTTGGTCAATTAATGATATACCTTGATGTTAGTTTAAAGATGCAGGTCCTCTCTGTGATAGATTTTAGTGCAATGTGTTTCTTGTGACACATAACTCCATTATCAGAACATGAAAATTACACAAATATATATTCTTATTTTGCCTTTGGCTTCTTTTGGAACTACTGCAGAACAAGCACCATCCCTAAAGCTGCTCAAATACTGAAAATCAGTAAAAACAACTGGCCAAAACCACTCCCTCAGCCCCCAGGTGTAACTGAGGATTTGAAAGCAGAATTCACATGGGATCAAATGCAAATTAGCCACTTGTTTACATCTCCCAGCTGAAGAAAAGCACAGTGCAGCTCAGGAAAGGTGCTAAACAAATCTCCCATGCGCTTTCCATGTGTGTGTAGGCACAGCCACACATGCACTGGGAGGAGGGAAGGTAAAGCAAACGGAGCTGACAGAAATGGCATTTGTGACATTTGTGGAAAGGCAGAATGGAAGAAGCAGAGCTGGCCTGAACCACCAAAGACAGGAACAGTCACACTTGTCAGCACCCATCACCAGCAGATCCCTGCTCAGCCTTGTGGCACCAGCAGAAAATGGGGGGAAGCAATGGGAATTGTGTGGAGCTGAGAAAACCTCTTCAAACTCAACCCCAAGGCCAGCTACCCCTTTTCCCACCTCCCACAGGGAGAGCAGCACAGTTCAGCTCCTGAGGAGAAAAGCTCAGAGCCACAGGTGAGGTTTGGGTCCAGCTTGGGCAGGGCTGAGACCTGCTTCATCCATCCTGCCACATCTTCATCTGTTGCCATGACAACACTGACATCTCCCCATGCTGAGAAGAGCTCTCACTTTAAATATTGTATAAATGAACATAAATCTTGAATACATCTCATGCAGCTATTGTTTGTGGAATGGGGGAAGGATTGCTCTTAGTTTTATTAGAGGAAGAAATATTACACAGATCAGTCATGCTGTTATTCACTGAACATTGAAGAATTTCAGCAGTGCAAACCAGAAAAAATGTTAATATTTTTATGAGAAGCAGCATAGTAAGGAGTTCTCTATCTTGAACACAGACAAGCAGTTTTAAATTATTTACAGTCCTTAAAAATTCAGGTGTATCAGAAAGCAAGACTTTCACAATAACTTATTTACAACTAAGAAACTCAGGGTGTGTCAAGTATTTTTTAAGGTGTGTCAATTTTTTAAAATTTTCTCAATACTCCAAAGTCAATATTTTGTGGAGATTTCTAATTAACAGGTTTTGATCTTTTTTCTTTTAATTCCTTTTGGATATTAATCATAAACATTGAACAGGTTTTTTAGGATAATAACACTCCCATCTGTCTCTAGGTGAGTTTCAATGCATGGACTTGTAAACCTGTAACAGTGATTCTATTATTTTTAATTCTGCATTCATAAAAGTATTTGAGGCAAACCTAGAAATAAATTAAATCGTTCTAGTTTTCTGTTTGATTGAAATAATTTAAGAACAGATATGTAAACAAAAAGAAAAAAGAACAGTCAGCTCTTTAAAAAATCATTTTTTCACTGCAAAAGTCTATTAAGATATTCACTTAGGTATTATAATGTAAAATACTCCCAACAGAGACCAGCCTCTTGTGTGAGCTTTCTATCCTGTCCCCTCCTTTCCCTGCAGGGTGTATGGAGCATCTACTGAGGTCTGATAACACATATTTATACTTTTTATTACTTCTATACATATACTACAGAATCAGATGACACTGGGGAGCAGGGTATTTTTGCTGGCAAATACACAGCAACGTTGTAAAGACCTATAAGGGAATGCATTAAATAAGGTCAGACTCATCTTTAATCATTCCCTGCATCTTATTTGTGGCTAGGCAGATAGACAGATATTTCATCTTCTCATTTTCCTTTCACGCCCGCTTTTGGTGGCTGCTGTAGCATTTAAATGGAGTTAATCAGCTCCCTCCAGAGCAGAGGCAAGTGCTCTGAACAGAGCTGCAGGGCTCCAGGGATGCTCAGCAAATGTGTTCAATCAACACTTGCTCCTCCTGGAGCAGCGAGGATTTGCCTCTGCATCAGCTCCAGCCCTGTCTGCTGCCTGAGCAGCGTGGGGGCTCTGCCTGTGCCACGGTTTGGATTGAGGGGAAAAGGCCAAGGGGCTGTTCTGAACCCCAATTGACACGCCCAGGCTCCCTCTAATGAGGATTCTCTCATTTGCATTTGAAAACCCTCCCCAAACATGTCACAAAAGGAAACACGTGCAGGGCTGGGGCTGCAGATCTCAGTTTGCTCTCCCAGGACTCCTAATCTATATGAACACACTGAAATAAACATTTCTATTAAGCAAACCAATACAATCTCAAAACATAACATCATCTTTTCTTCTGATTAAGTTAATTTCAACAGAAAATATCAAGCTTATGAGTATAGCAATTTTTGGCACATGAGATGGTACAAAATTTGCTGCTCTTAAATATGATGGCCAAAAAAAGTCATTTAGTCCTAATGAGCATTAAAGAAAGGATCCTGAGGAATGTCACCAATAAATATCAAGTGGAAGTCCTGATTCTGTAAACTACCACACAGAAATTGGCAATTTCCCCCCTGTCCAATATCTCCTTCAAGCTGGCTAAGATTACCCAAATGCTTATATGTTTATAATTAAATTGGCTAAGATTACCCAAATGCTTATATGGTTATAAATTGGCTAAGATTACCCAAACACTTTATTATTTTAGTAGATAATAGGTTAATTCTGAAAAGATTTAGAACCTTCCCAACCTATCACTTTACATCCCTGAAATCCTTTAAGGAAAGAACACAGGGCCACTGTGCACACAGACACAGAGGTTCCTTTCAACTCTAGAGCCAAGCTGCATGACTCCAATTTCCCAATAATTAGATAATTTTTCAGGGGTTTATTTGCTAATTATCCTCAGTAGGTTTTCAGCATATGAGAAATGCATAGAAGAAGAAAGGAAAAAAAAGAAATTCCGAGATTTCTCTAAAAAGCCTTGAATATTACATGGAGAGTAATATGGGAATGCTCCATAGATGCTCTGGAATCCTTCAACCATGACATTCCAGGTGTAACAACCTACTTGTGTTAACTGCTCTGGGTGGCAGATACCCAAGGTCTACCAGACTTCAAACTCAACCAGGCAGGTCTTCAAAATAACACTATTTCACTAAAAAGTGTGTTTAAGCAACTCCTTGACAGATGTGTAAACAGACATAAAAATAAGTGTGATGTCTAATAGCTATGTGTCATTTATTAGCTGTGGGGATTTCCTTCTTTTTCATTCTGCTAGCAGAGCTAAGAGCAGACACAGGAGGGATTTTTGCATTTGTAACGATCAAGAAACAATTCTTAATTGAAGCCAATTTTCTATGCAGAAAAACAGAACAGAAACACTTGTGAATAGAAGTGTTCTTCCTGAGAAACACTTGCTTAGGAATTTTCCCTCATAAACCTCCCTACTAGGAATTTATTAATCTGTCAGGTTTACCTGTAATGTTTCATCCTGACATAAAATTCAAGCAAGACATATTTGCCACACTTCCTTACTAATGAAAAATGCTGTTTGTGGCACTCTTATGATGCTACATGATGGTGCTTTTGAAGCATGCAGCCCTTTCTGCCAGACCTAAAAAGTATTAACATGGTCTACACTGAGGATATATTCATATGATGCTAACAGGATTTGTTCTGCCAGAACAGCTCATGTCCTGGTACATAATATGTATTTTGACAATCCCTTTTCACACAGCATGGTTACTGCCACTAAGAAGTGCGTGCTAACTTCTGCACATGATCAAAACTCCGTGGCAGATGAATTGAAATTTGAGGATTCTGATGTGTTTGGGCAAGGTTACAACTTTATCAGTATTTCCAGGATTTGGAGGGCATGAGTTTTCTACACACTCTTGCTACCTACATGCTTTTTGCAGTACCACATAAACAAAGGTATCAAAATGACTCAATCTACTGGCCAAATGTGCTGAACAAGAAATGTTGAACTACTGCCTCCATCAGAGCTGGACCTGTGGTAACAAACAAGCACTATCAGCCAGCATTGCTTGGATAAACCTTCTTTTTCCAGCCTTGCATTGATAACTATTCATTCTTACAGACTTTCTTTCAGTTCCTTTCTTCCCCTCACACAGTTAAACTGCAGTTGCTGGGTGTCCAGCTGACACAAGAGCGGCCTTAGTGCTGGGGTTTGAGTTTCTCCACGTCCACCCAGAGACTGCATCCATAACCACTGAATCTCTCCCAAACTGCAACTTCCATGACAAATTCAGCATCTGCAGCCAGAAAGGATGAAACAGGAAGAAGGAGCTGTCAGACTTATCCTAGCAGCTGCAGAGTTTTCTTCCTTCACCTACTCCCAGCTAACCAAAACATGGCACGGAGCTCTGGCTGCTGCTCCGGCTGGTGCCTGCCATTCCCTCCTCCATTATTTCCGAGGCACAGAAATGCCAGGTCTGTTCCAGGATCTCCCACACCCAAAATCTCAGCAGCAATGTGCAGGCAACGTGATTTGATGCAACTGAGACCAGCACAAGGATGCCTCAGGCAGCAGAACAGAGCAGGGATGGATCGATGCTGCGGGGTCAAGCGTTTGCAGCACCTTGGACAGCAGCAGACACAGCCCGGGCTGTTTGAACCTTCGGCAGCATGGAAACGTCCTGCCAGCAGCTCCAGAGCCACAAAAACATTTCTCCTAATCCTGTCTCACCTAAATCCTACCTCACCTAAATCTTACCTCACCCAATCCTAAATTTGAAATTGGCAAACCAAAACCACTGCACAAAGACATCATCCAAGTTCATTAGCCTCCATGTATTACTGGATTTGAGCCTGGGTCACTGAAGTCAAGAGAGGCATTCAGGGAAAGTCAAGTATTGGTTTATGCAGTTGGAGAATTTCGGTGCCTTGGGTATAGATTGGAAATCTGGACAAAAACAAAACAAACCAAAAAATGTCGTGTACATGCCTGTACGTGAAAAAAAACTCAAACAATATCTACCTCTTTTGGTGATTTAAAGGAAAGGAAAAATCCTTACCTATACCAGATTCATAAACACCTCCTATGTTACATTTCTGCTGCAATGTGCTGATATTTCGAGTTACTGTAGATTGACTAAACTCAAGAAAATGCATATTATTTTCCTGTAGCCCTTGTAGATAGCACTCTCTTGCTGAGATAACTAGAAGATTTTTTGGTTTGACAGAAAAAAAAGAAAAATATGCACAAACTGCTCAACAAGAGCTGATGGCTTTCTTAGAGCACTTTAGAAATATCTGGATTTAATGTTCACCTCACAGCATTGTCAATACATCCTTGAGGGATTGCTTTTGTAAAGAAGAAAGGCATTTAAGTTTTCAAGTTAAAATAATGAAATAAAGGTGTTCTTATGTTCTTCAGTTGTCTGCAGTTTAAAAGTCCTTGTATCAGATCCAATATGCATATTAGGGAAAAAAGAAATCTGTTTGATTTCTATTTTTAAAATAACTGGAATAAAACAACTGGTACAGAACTTCGTATGTATAATCAGCAGCCTGTAACAGACTTCATTTTCCTGCAGAATTCCTATTACATATGCAGACCCTGAAACATAAATATTAATGTCAACAACAAAAATAATTTGTATTTATATCTGTTTGTGAGCAAAACAGATGCACTTAGTAACACCAGTCATGCCACTATGGTTTACTGCAACCAATAACTTTCTAAAGTATATTAAATACTCACCTTAGAGGCAGGGTTTTTCTTGAAAGACTCATTAAAATTTCCACATAAATACTGGATGTTTCAGTGGGTTTAGAGCCACTGTATTTTTGTGGTCATTCCTTTCCCAAAAACAAGGCATAAAAGTGTAATACAGAGTAAGAGTTTGCTCAAATCAAAGCTAAGTTATAGTGAGTTTAGAATTAAAATTCCACACATATTATGCCAGTTCTGTTTAACCAAACAAGAAAACAACCATGTATGGTCAAACAGATCAGATTCTATTTTACACTTTAAAGGAAAAAACAGTCACAAAAGACCAGAGTAAAATTTCTACACAAGTACAAGACTCATCCCGCTGTGGTACAGTGTAGTTTCAGTTTTGCTGCTGAAAATACTTCTGCAAACACCAAGTCCCAAGAAACTTACTTTTGTCCTACTCCTATTGGAGAGTCACACTCAGACCTTTATATGATTTAGCAACTTGCAGTCTAAAACCATCCTGGAGATGGCTAACACAACTGGGCTGAAAATAAATTCAGATTTCAACCACAAAACAGTTTCAATTCAAGCTCTAGCACATGCACTGAGGCAGTTCTGTTTGTGCAGAATGGTAACTAAATTTTAAAAATTCAAATAAAGCAATGTAAATAAGTAATATATATAATATTCCTGCTTATTCTGAAACTTCAATTTTTTGCAAGCTCTCCCCTTCCACCTAGACTGATATTCTAAGAATATCTGACAAAACATAGCCTCAAATGATTCCCAATATCAAAAATGTGAATAAGAGGCAGGAAAAAAATAATTGAATTGGAGCCATTAATCTTTAGTGAAGGACTTTCACTGGTCAAAACTTATGACAGCTGATGACAGCAGTAGCTGTCTTACTACAAATTAGAGATAAAATCCTAGCTCCAAAGTCCTTGCCAAATTCCAACAGTACTTTTGAGCAATTCTTAGTCCTTCTGACTCAGTTTTTGAACTGTCAGTTGAGTGGGAGGTGTGAATTGAGGAAATGTTTTCATGAGTTTCCTCATTTAGCCATTTTTCCATAACATACATTGGCAGAGCTCAGAGGGAAGAAAAAAAAAATCCCACTCTGCAGACTGTTCACTGTTTTCTGAGTGAATTACTCAGCTCTTTAGCTAAGCCAACACTTACACCTTCCAAGGTTTCCAGAAATGCTGAAGGCTGTAATTCTTACTCCTCAACACAAAGAATCAAATCCCAGGAACAATCCTCTTCCTGCAATCAGATTTTTGCAGGTCCTTCATCCACATGAAGCCTATTAAACTTCAAGCTATTTCTGAAAGGAAAAAAACTGCTTGGAGACTTGTGCAAATAAGAAACAGACATAATACCAATTATTATCCTAAGATAAATACTTGAACTTAAGAAAAACTTGATCAGGCTGGAGTAGGTAGGAATTCCAGGGCAAGAAGGCAGAAATGTCTCCAGCACTCAGGCCAGGAGCTGGCAGTCTGATCTCTGGGGTTCCGAGGTTGTCGGCCTCTTTCTCCGGGCGACAACGGATAGAACAAGAGGACACAGTCTCAAGTTGCGTCAAGCTAGATGTAAGTTAGAAGTAAGAAGGAAATACTTTACAGAAAGAGTGGTCAGAAACTGGAATCATTTACCCAGTGAGGTGGTAGAGGCATCATCCCTTGAAGAATTTAAAAAAAGACTGGATGTGGCACTTGCTGCCATGATCTAGCTGAACAGTTAGAACATCGGCTGGACTAGATGATCTTATAGGTCTCTTCCAGTCTTGAAAATTCTGTGATTCTGTGATTCTGTGATTTCTGCCTGATTTCATGACTTCAGAGAGAATGATACAAAATGCAAAACACAACAATCCCTGCAGGGCCCAATCAGCTCTGTAAGTTTTGGCCTGCCTTTATGAATTCACAACAGAGAGAATAAGAAACATCCATCTGTCTTTGAAACGCTTACTTGAAAGGGGGTGAGCACTCAGCATTCCCTGTCCATGAGAACAAAATGTCAGGATCCAAGTAATCCCTACAGGAATGGTGAGAAGGCAGAAACAAAGTGTGTGCCCAAAACTGGCTGTGCTACAGAGGATGAAATGAGGGGAAGAATGAAGAAACTTTTGAAAGAGAGAAACATAAGCATTTGTAACAACAGGAGGAAACAGCTGCAATCCAAGAGTGCCTGACGCTACCTGGAGTGCCCCCAGCAGCACCACAGCCCTGCCAGGAGCTGCTGGGCAGCCTCCTTGCCTGGCTCCATGTGCAGCCAGAACTCCAAGCCATGGGACAGCACCAGGGATGGCACAGGGACACCCAGAGCACCAGGGGACCTCAGGGAGTGCTGGGGATGTGCCCTGGAGGATGCACAGAACACTCACAGCTGTCACCACTGGAGGGGTGGCAGCACAACCAGCACAAGGCCAGGGGAGCCTCCAAACTTTATTTCTGTAATGAAGGGATAGGGGTGCACATATAACCTTGGGGAGGTTGGGGTTAGTTGTACAAGGGAGCTTGATGTTGCAAATAAACATTTCTCAAGTGCCTAATGTTGTGGCTTATGCATTGCACTGCTGGCATTGATCCTTAATGTACAATTTACTGATTGCCAGCTAATTACTTGCCATCAATAAATCAGCGAACCACTTTGATCCCTGTTTGATTTAATCCATGTTACCAGATCAGTTTTTCTCTCAAACAGCATTCAGATGAAGTGTCACTGCTGGAAGAAGCCCAGAAGTCACTATTGCCTAACTAATTACCCTAAATAATTTTGTAAGTCCCCAAATAACAATTCCTTGGTGGGCCACAAAATAGAGGGAGAGCTCCAGGGCAGACAGCATTTCCAGTCAGAACAGCTGTGCTCTCCAGATACACACAGAAATCCAGGTTATCATTGGATTGCTAGGAATCATTATGCATGCAAACTATTTAAAGGTATTTGTATTTCTGTGCCCTATTTATAGAGTACTTTGCAATGTCTGGAGGAGAGCCCATAGCCTAATAAATAAAAACTAACCTTTGAAAGAGTCATCATTGGGAAAAGTGCTTTTTAAGTACAATGTACCACTAAGAATCTTTAGAATCTTCTCAGTATGAGACAACATCACTTTTGCATAGCAACAGCCATCAGGCACAGTCTGAAGAGATGGATTTCAATGGATCTGTAATCCTATTACTGCTGATTTTATTTAAAAGATAGGAAGAATGAAATTAGCATGGAGATAAAAAATAAGTAGGAAAAAATAAAATCCAAATACATTTTAAACATAATCCTCTCCAGTGGGTCAAATTACTTATCTTTTCCATGTCTGCCATTATGAGAGCAGTTTCCTGTTACACTGGTTTACTAATTGCCAGTCTCCCCACAAAATATTGACAAAACCAACCCAAAAACAACAAACAGCAGAGCACACAGCACTGGTTTCTCAAGGGACACATATGTGTTGATGCATGACTGGAACATGAATAATTCAGAATCTTCCCATCTGAAAACAGTTTTTGCATAACTAAGGTATAAAACCCCCTACATTCATTAAGAAAGATTAATAGCTACAACTGCAAATGCAGGGAATTTTTTTTATTGTCATTAGACTTGGTGCTTATAATGTGAGTTTTATATAGGCAAGGATCACAATTATGTCCTGTCCATGCTCTTCATCTTCTGAATAAATCACTCCATAGCCTCTCAGTAAAATGCATTTTAATGATATTGATTGGTCAGGTGTGCCAAATTAAAAATACCACTTAAAACACCATCAGGGTAAACAGCTAAATAAAAAGCCAAAGGTAAGCTTCTGCTATGCCACAGACAACAAAATGCCATTTTGTGTCATACCCCTGACAAATCTGAGGTGTACACCTACATGGTTCTCAGGGACTCACCCTGGTCCAGAAGATAATGCTTAGCAGGAGGGAGGAAAGGCAGTGGATCTACAAAATCCATATTCTCCTTCTCTAGGGAGAGACATCTCTACTCTCTGCTGGCAGGAGACATCAGTGGATGGGATGTGTTACCAAGCCCTACAGTGAACTTGGGCTAAGCCAGGGCACTCATGATTGCCCCAAAATATTGAGATAAGGGATGGGGAGGGAATTGAGGGACAGAAATCCTCTAGGTTTCTGTTTGTGTGGTGTCCTCAGTGCAGTTAACCATGCTGCATGCTTTTCAAGAAGACACCAGCAAAGCCCTGTCTGCTGTACTCTGTCACTTAAGAGTTAGCAAAGGATGATGTCCAACTATTAAACTTTTTTTTTATGGATGAAAATGTGCTTATGCTTCCAAAGAGCAGCCTCTTCCAAGAAAAACAAAGTACCAAACCATATATTAAATATCCCATAACACTTTATAAGTGATTCTTCTCTATTAAACAAGGTTAAATGGGCCTCACTTAAATGATTCTATTGAAATATTTATGATTTGTATTTGTGGACTTTGTTTTTCTCTGCAGAATCCACTAATGATAACAGGGTAATTCAATACATATGCACTACCCAGTACTATCCCATCAGCAAAATATATCAAGCTCAGCTACAAAAGATCTCTGATGGCTGAGATCCTTAAATTGTATCCTAAAAGTCTAAGGGCTGCCTATGCAACTCCATCAGATTTTTAAGCTTGCAAATGCATCAGAAGAGCAAATGCTGAAAGGTTTGCTCAGGTTCCTCATGCCAGATTGATTATATCAGACATCAAAGTCCATTGCTTAAGTTTTAATTCATAACTACTTCAGAAACAGCACAAGCACTGATCAATAACTTACAGAGGTCCCTTTCTTCAAAGCATTATTCTGTAAAAGGCAAGAACTTTAGATACTGTCACTAACTGCTGGGATTTGCTGAAGACACGTCTGGAGAACCAGTGATGTCCTTGCACTAATTATGAAATTAAAATACTGCAGGACTCATTGAGACACAGAAAATGAGCCAAACACCTCTTCCTGTGCATGAACTGTGAGACCTTCAGAAGCAAATACATGTAAAGAGCTGAAATGCATTTGAATGCAAATCTAAATAAAGCATGTGATCAACTCAACAAATCCACTAGAAACATTTTTTTCTCCCAGTGAAGCTTTGAACCTCAGCTCAGACTCAGCCACCCAGCTCAGGCAGGGGCCACTGTTTTAAGAAGAGTCAACAGTGAATGTTCAAAGGATAAAACAAGCAGGAAACCAAAGAACAGCTCCAATGAACTCCTCTTCCCATCTCTTTGCTGTTTCATTGCTCTCTTCAGTCCTTTTAGCCCAGGTCTGCACAAAATAAGCCCATAGGCCGAGTATATCTTGCAGCCACCAGTAAGACTATACTGTATTATGTTATAAATGATATTTCAAGAACACTGAATAATTTATATCAAGTATCACTTGTACTTCCAAATGCTAAGACATCAGAAGGCACTATTCCAGGATTAGAAATAATCACTGCATAAGTTGGAAAGAGCTGTTCCCCTTAGGTAGAATATTAGCTACCAAAAATATAAGTGAGATTTTCCAGTTCCTCCAAATGTTTTCAACTTGCAAAATCAGAACCAGAAAAACTCATGCTATGAAGTCAATAGTGAAGCTCACAGTGCAACCATTCCAATGCTGAATTGGTCTTCAATGACTACATACATATATATATATATAGATGATGATGATAAAAAGTCAGAATTAGAAAAAAATATGGAAAACTTGGGCTAACAAAATTATTCAATTGAAATACTGCATCTGGGAGACAGAATTCACTATAGAGGGAAACATTCTTATATGGCAGGAGGGGAAATAGGATGTATTCTTGAATATATATAAATTTTTACACAGCATAAACTTAGTACCAAGGTTATAAAATATTCTTCAGTGAGGAGAGCTTTCAGTCCTTGCACACTAGATCTCCTAGTTCCAATATTTATGAAGGAAAGATGTGTCACATGTTTCTCTTGGTATGGAACTCCACAGGAGGCTTTTGATTTAGTCAAAAAATCACTTCCCATTTAAAGCAACAAGATGCTTTAAAGGATGGAATTATTAAATTAAACTTTCCAGCATCTTTTTGTTGATATTTTTTTCAGTGGTCATTCTTATTCTAGGTCCATTAACATTTTTTATTGATAGACCAAATTTTAGGGATCAAAAAAGTACAGTACACCCCCCCAAAAAAGTCTCTAGCTCTACATAAGATCTTAATTTCCAACATTGCCTTAAACAAACTTTTACTCTAGAATGGCTGGCTGCATAATTACCATTTAATTATCAGATGAAACAGATCAGACAGCTCAGAGGCCCTTTCTTTGATAGCCTTGCTGGTTTAATAGCAATGCATCCTTCCCAGCTGCCATGTGATGTGTGAAAGCTGCTGGAGTAGAACTCCACAGTGGTAGCACCTTCAGGTTCTGACACAAACACAGCTTTAATCTATTCATTTATACAGCACTGAGCTTGTTAAAACAGTTTGGTATTTTGAGTTGGTATAAATTTAACTCATGGTGCAATTTTTAAAATTACAATTTCCCCCAGTAGATTGCTTCAAAGCGTAGTGGTGAATTTATAAGATTCCTCCTGAACTCCTGCACTAATAAAATAAATATTTAATTGGAAATCATTTTGATATTTCTTTCTCTTTTCAGAAATCAATGCGCATTTAGGACTGTTGTTCAGTGAACTCAATTATATTTATTACTGAAGTTCCCATGAGGACTATTACCATGCTCTGCTCTGTCTGATAATTACAGTGCTGTTACACATGGAAACCCAGCACATGCCCAAGTCAGGCTGCAGGTCAGAAGCCAACAATGCATAGATATTTGTCATTAATTCATTAATGTATGTCTCAGCTACACAACCATTCCTTCATTTTCAGTTCCTAGTGAAATGTGCTTCAACCAACACTGGCTTTCCCAAAGATATTTGGTACAAAAGCACTCCTCACAAGCAGTTGTTATCCAACCACTCTTGGGCTTCCTCCTGAAATTCTGAGTGCTGACAGAGACTTGACTCAAACTTCACAATTTCATCGACTTCAATGCCTGATTTGATCAATTTCCAAAGCTGCCTGTTCACACAGGACACACCATGACAAACACAATTAAATCTGAAATCACCAGTTGCTAATCCCCAGCAAAGATCTTAAAAACAGCAAACTTGATGGAAGGCCAGTGCCCTGGCCTAAGAGTCCTTAAGCATTAATAAACCTAAATATAACTCTGAAAATACTGCAAATTTCCCTTAAAATGAAGAAGATATGGAAAATAGTTGCAATATTTCTATAACAACTCCTCTTAAAGATTTTAAGAAAACATCATGTAATGCAAAACTATCCACTGGGAGAATGTTCAAAGAGGTGATCTGAGATATTAAGAGTCAAACTTCTAAAATCAGTATTCAAATTATTCTTCTTCAATGTAACCTTCCCAATGGCCTGCAATAGTAAATATGATCCAATTCACAGGCATTCAATGATAAATAATAAACCAGAAGCATAAAACACTGCAACACAGTACAGAGTTGGGACTTGAATTTGCACTTTTAGACGTGATCAAAACAACAGCAGAATCAGAGCCAAGGAAAGCACAGAAACAAAGAGGAGCTGGTTAAAATGCCTTTGACACCTCACAGCAAGAATATCAATGTTCATCTTATTTAGAGCCAGGTGACATCCAAAGAACCTGCCCCTGAAGTCAATAGTCATTGTATATAGAAATCAAGACCACCTACTTTCACCTGAGAATGATAAAAATGTAATAAAAAATAAAGTTTTCAGTGATCAGAATGGTCTGAATTGTACTGTTTAAGCACTTAAACAAAGCATACCTTGAGATTCAAAACAAGTGGACGCTTGGAAAAAAAAACCACAAAACCAACAGGTATAGGGGAAAAAAGGAGGAAGAGAAAGGGAATAAGCACTTCTTTAAAATGGTCTAACTTCTAAAATAGTATCTCATATTACTAAGCATGTAATGTGATTCTAATGGAGTTTTTCTTCTAAAGTCTTTTTATTTAATTCAGATAATTTAAAAAATTCCCCATTTTTCAGAAGATAAAGTTAAATTAAAGAGAAGAAATATCAGAGGGGACAAGTTACCCACTGATTTGGGTCCCAACAACCCACCGTGTCCACCAGCCCTGACTCTGGGCTTGTGTTCATCTTCCTTTAGGAGTCAGTAGCATCTCAACAGAAAACTGGAATTTGGGCTGCATCTCTGTTCTCCTTCTCTCCATCTGGGTGAGAGGAGCAGGAGCTACATTTTTACTCTTTCAGGCATTGAAGTACAGGCAAACACAATTTCTGTCTTTCTTAGGACCCTCAATCTCTCTCTTGCCCAACAAACAGCATTTAGGGTGATGTGCTTTTCCAGAATAAGACTGCTTCTCCCTCTCCAACCTTTCCCTTCCAAACCTCAATTACAAAACAATTGCTTTCTCAAGTACTTCTGGAGAACATAATTAATTTTTTTAGGATGACAAGCCATTCAGTTGCTAGGGACTGAAAACCTTTCAAACATATTGCTTTGAAGGCTACTACATTCAAGGCTGACCTAACTCTTGCTAAAGGCAATTTAACCATATGAACTACATCAGCAAGACAGTCCTGTACCATGAAATAGCTAAAATATTGCATCACTACCTCTACAGTGAGCACAGAAGAGAGGAGGTGGCCTGATATTCTTTATCTGTTTGATAAATCATCTATCTTCACAATAAAAAATTTTAAAATATCTTAAAAGCTAAGAAACTTTGAAGAATGGTTTAATTTGATTGAAAACAATGGAAGTGCATAAAGAATTAATGTCTCCAGGTTCTGTTGCTTTCCTATCCCTTAAATCGATATTCTCTCTTTCTATAATCCAAAAAGAAGAAAGTAAAGAAATTGTCATTTAATTTTTGAGTCAGAAACTTGATAGTTGCTCGAAGCAGCCATCCCTACTATTTTTACAAATCTCCAAATTCAACATGTGTTCCATGCAACATTATGAATCACTTTGTTATTTGCTAAAGAGCTCAGATTTAATCACCATTTCCCACAACAGCAAAGTAACAGGATGTTCTGCATCCCTCCCCAGTGGAAGTGGGCACAGCACTGGAGGAAAACACTGCGTGTGAGCTGCTCCCTGTGACTCAGGGCCACAGCTGCTGTGGAGTGAAACACAGAGCAGGCCAGACCTTCCAAAGGTGGTGAAATGAAAATTTTATACAATTTATAACTCTCAATGCCCAGACTTCCCTCTTTCCAACTGTCAAACAGACAAAAGTTGGTGTGGAGTGATATCAGGGTTGGCACAGCCCTGTATTGCTGCCACTGAAAACAGTGGGACATGGAGGGTTGGGTTTTGTTCTTCCACTTGGAGTTGACCACCTCTGGAAATGAACACAGCAAGATTAACAAATGTTTCGTGTACAGAAAACTATATTCACACTTGGGATTTCATCATAGCAAACAAAGGCAGAAAACATTCCAGAAGGGTCACCTGAGTCAAGGGGAATGTTTTCTAAAAACCAAATATTCCTTGCAATCATTAGTATTGTTAGCAAATAAATTATTAACCTATTGAAGAAAGAGGAAAAATCCTACAAAACCACCTCTGAGGTCAGGGAGTTTGTCCCTATCTATTGGAATTCTGAACAACCTTGTTTGGAGGTTTTATAATAGAAGAAGCTAAAAGAAGGAAATTGAACAAAACCACATGTAATTGCTTCTAAACCTCCTCCAAGATCCTAAGTACCTTCTTCTGTATTTCTTTGCTTTCTATAACTATCTAGCACAGTATTGTTTGCCTAAAACTGGAGGAATTCTATACCATATTCTACTACATCTACACTTAGAAAAATACATTCTTTCTTTAAAATCTCAAAGCTCAAGATCATGCATCTTACTAGGGCTGAGCAGCACAATGTGAATAACCTCAATGAAAACAAAACAAATAACATCAGTGGTTTAAAATTCTAAATTCTTTTTAATTTCTAATTCTTAATCCTAAATCACAGTTACTAAAACCAAGTGCAGCCCTCAAAATCTAAGTGCAAAGTGGTGACAGAAAAGTTAAGTGCCCTACCAGCACCAGAACTGGAAACTGAAGTCAGATTTTCCTAAAGCCAGGCACTTATTGCATGTCAAATTCTTCCCAGCTACTGATGTTGCCCTATGTCAAAGGATTCCTACTGATTGCAGAGAAGATAACGAGCACCAAATACCTCCCAAACAGAACCCCTTCATCAACATCTTCTGCTGACCCAGGGCCCCGACATTTCTCATCCTCATTTCATCAGCATCACAAGACAGAAGCACACAGAGGCAAAAATCAATTCTGGTTGAAGTTACAGAAGTGAAATCAAGGCAGATACACTCTGTGAGCAGGGGAGCTATGCAGCATCATTAATGGGATACATTTTATTAATTGCCCTGCACCTTACCTAGTGAAATCATTGTATACACACACAAAAAGAGCTGAGAAAACAGATTGTAAATGTTAAGGTCTAAAAGGTGTCTTTGCACTGTGCAGTAACTAATATTTTTTGCAGTTCTATCTGCCAGCAAATGCAAAGCCCAGGCCACCAGGAAAGGGAAAGAACCATTTCCATTCCTTCCTAATCGGACCCTGGAGACTGACACACTTAAACCAAAGATCAAATCTGCTGCTTTTTGGAAAGAAGCTGCTTTGTAACTGTGAAACTGCCTTTAAGGGACAGGGAGCAGTATCATTTCTTAAACTAACCGCAAAATGTATCACCTGGATGACAGTTAAATAGATTAATTATGAGCAAAGGCAATCAGCTCCTCACGTGACCTCTACTGCTCTTGAATAACCTACTTATACTTGTATGAGAAATTAAAACAAACAAACACAGCTAAATTCCAGAAGCTCCAGAAAACTCAATTCTTTCCATTCAAAAGTGTATTTTCTCCAAAGATTTCTGAGCGTTTCAAACACTGACAGTGTAGGACAGTCCTGAATAAAACCAGTATTGTAACATTATCTGCCATAAACACCCTTGCCTCCTGTGCCAAGCAGCAAGAGAACTGACTGTAGGGCACAAGAGTGCAAGCCTGGCTTTAAAACCCTTGTCCCTCAGCAGCCCCAGCTCTCCTGAGAGCTTTGACTTGATCTGGAACTGAGAACATGCTTTTAGATGCACTACATCCCCTCAAAGTAATTTCTTATTACATAATACTTAGCAAGACCCATAGTTTGTGCCCTTGCTTTAGACCACAGGATCTGCACACTTATGTTTGTATGTTTATATGAGATTTCCAAACCAACTATTTAGTCCTGCAGCTTCTTTTGCAGCCCAGTTGTGCAATCTGTTTCCCCACATGTTCTCTACTATGTAGGGCAGGGTGATGGAATATCACCTCCCTGTTTGTGAAGTAGTTTGCTGCCAGGTTTGATGGGTCTCGCCCTGGATGATCCATTTCAGAGTCTGTTTCCACTTGTGTTTAGCACTGACATCACTGAGTTCCATCCTTTCTGTCCAACTGGGGGTATGCTTTCTTTAATTCTACATGAAAGTCCTGGAATCCCCAGGCCCAACTACATTTTTAATAGCGCCTTTGAAAGAAAGGCTGATTGTGCTCACCTCAATGCAACAGCACAGTAAAACCAAGAATGCAGAAAGGCAAACCAAGCATCAAAACAACTCCCACCTCTAAAAACACCCAAGACATCTGCCCACAGGATGATTAAAAAAACCTTTTGGCTTTTCCTCATTCTAGGAACACTGAGCTTTGCCAGTGCACATGAGAATAGCAAAGACACTGGGACTGAAAGCAGCTCTTTACACAAAGCCTGTTTCAAAGATTTGACACCAGGACTTTGTGACACACAGGACACTGAAACCTTCCCAGGATTAACCTGCAGACCCAACAGGGGCACTGCTAGCACATAATCTCCTGTTCCTGAGAACTTCTCTGTGTGTCTTCCCTACTTCCCCATCCACATCCTCAAGTGCCACACAAGGCTGGATAAAAACAAGGCAAGACAGCAATCCTTTAGTAGTTCCTCCTCAAATCATCTACCTGAGGTTCCTCTCCATACCAGGCACTGGAATAATACAAATAACAGGCTCAGAAAAGAGCACAGCAGCACAGGAAAATATCCTTTAAACAAGTGATGTGCATTTGGTAATGAAAAATTGATTCCACCAGTAATAAGCACCATCAAACTTAATTTTTAAACAAACTTAACCCAGCATTTGGGGTGCTTTTTTATGTTGTCTAAGCCATACCATACCTACCAAACCTTTTCTCCTCTACTACAGAGGTTGGCTTATTATTTTGACTTGTTTTTTTGCAAAAGCAAAACTTAGCAAGGGTTTTTACTGCTTAGCAGAAACCTGCATTGCAGCAGGAAGCCTATGCAGAAAATGTGCAGAGTACCCAGCCAGGGTAACAAATCACCAGCTCACTAAACTCCAGTGTGCCTCACGGTCACTGCAGAGCAGCATTTATTTCACACTGAACTCTAAAAACACCAGGGGGAGCGATAAAGGGAACATTCATATGCAGAGAGCTGTTTATTATGGTTCTAAGACAACATGGCAAGACTGACTTCTCCATTCTATAACAGGGGAAAACAAACTTCCAGCCACCTAAAAAAACAACAGGGACACCATTCTGCTGGACAGTGTTCATTTTGGCACACCTCCTTAGCCTTCATAAATTGATTTTTGCTTCTTTTTTCAGCTACAAGGGGCAGGGAAGCATCCTCCAACACCACAGCAATCTCCAGGGACATGCATGCTGTACCTAATCTGGTGCATTAGACACCCATTTCACTTCCCTGTGTCATGCCCAGAAAAATATTCACAGCTCAGTTACAAATTACCAGCAGATTCTTACAGAGTAGTAAATGCAGTGACCAATCTGTCTATATATTCTGTGAATAATGTAACTTACCTAGTTTTAGACTGCCACCTGAGCCAGCCAAACCTCAAATGTCTGTTCAGCTCTTGGCAAAATAAAAAAGAGGAAAATATTTTATAACCTCAGGGAATCCAACTGCACTTTTCATACAGCTTTCAAGCCTTACTTTGAACTCTGGACTGCTGAGCTTTGTTACAAAAACCTCCAGCTCAGTTTTTCCCAAAAAGAGAAAAAGTACATGCAACTAACCTAGCATAGCTCAGCAAAAAATAACATCAAACATGAAAAGTTACACTGAATATCAGGTCAAGACATGGCAAAATAGGTTCTGCCTTGAGATTCAATGCCTCACTGATGTGTTCCAGACAATTGTCAATAGTTAAAGCCATCTGGCTGCTTGAAGAGACTTCCAAATGTTTTAAACTGCCATCCTCTGTAAAGATTTCCTCCTTGATCTCAAGAAATTCATGCACTCAGAATTCAAGGCAGGTTATTTCCTAGCATTCTCCTGTCCTTTTAATTTCTCAATAGCACTCATTTGGCAGCAGTTTCAAGTTGTAAAAAACCTTTCCAACCTCTACCTGACCAATAAGAATGGTTACTCAAAGAAAGTGAACAAAGATCAGCTTACAAGCACTGAAAAACCAATGTTAACATTTAACTTTCTCTACCACCTGTGAAAGGGAGAAGAAAAAAGGAAAGAAAGCAGAAAAAAAGAATATTCAAGCCCCTCAGTACTTCAGGGAGGCCCTGCACAAAGTGAAGCTATTCCACCAACAGCCACAACACTACACACCTGCCCAACCCTCTCCTCTTAGTCTAAATTGTCTCCAAATTATTCCAGCTCATCAGTAACTGGGTTAATTACACCACCAAAACACAATCAGGAGGAGAACCACGTTCCTCAAAACCCACCAGCCCAAAACACATCACTCAACAGCAGAGTTACCCCTGCACAGGCAACAAGAAATCAAACACATCTAAATGCATCCAGTACATTACAGCATTAGAAATTCTGTGACTTTGAAATAGTTCTCAGAAGTTTAGCAAGTTAAACCACAACAAACTCTGGAAATTATCCCACAAATTATCCCACAAATTATCCCACAAATCATTAGGTCTAATACTGAGATGGAGCAGCCAGCAATGCCTTCCTCCACATACAAAATTCAGAGCATGTTGTCACTCTGAAAGACATAGGTTGTATATAAATGTGTCAGCTATTATATAACAAAACACTCCCATTTTTGGCAGAAAAATTAGTTACCTTTTCATTTATCAAAGCCTGATCTGTGCAGATGGAGAACAACCTTATGAGAGTAAAATAATTTTCCCAAAGCCACAAAGAAAGCTTGGGCTATGCCCAGGATTAGAACAGTCCCTGGAGCAAATTCTTGGCCCAGCCTCTGTGAACCTAGCAGGATCTGAGTTGTTAATTCACCTTTTTTCCCCAGTGTTTAAAAATGCTTGTGAGAGTCAAGATAGACTGCCTTAAGCAAATATCTCCTTACAAAAGTGAGAAAACTTACTACCAAAACACCAAAGAAATGCAAAACAGAGTCTGAAAATACTTCTAGTACAAGTTCATCCTATCATTTGTCTTATGCTTTAGGGACTGATGCTTATTTGTTTCAAATTGAAATAAACCCATGGAAGTAAACAAATCTCTGGCCTTCAGTTGAATATCTGTCCCTATAAATTACCCTAAGTATATTCAGGTGATTCCAAGTCTAAAGATTCCATGAGCCATTAAACATCACTTGCAACATTATCCCTTAAATCACAGCCTTGTTTTCATCCTCCAGATGTTTCTCAGCAGGCAAATGTACACACAATAACCCAGTGAGTATCTCTTAGTGGGAGAGTAACAGGAAATTTCACTTTCAGTAGGGTTTGCTCAAGTGGCAGGACCCAAAACACAGAAATTCAATCATTTGCCTGCCCACTTCTCAGTATCAGATAATTGTGGGTTTGGTTTTCTGACACATTCACAGGCACTAACTACGGGTTTCCCACAATCAGAGCTCTTGTGGTGAGGGGCACATAACTATGATTTCTACCTCTTTAACTAAAAATCGTAATAATTTAATTTGCTGACTTAGATTTTCACAGCTAGAGAGGATTGTTAAACAATCTCTCCTTGTTGCAGGCAATTGCACACAGAAATATCAAGTCATGCTAAATGAAAAGGAGACACAGTTTACCATTAGTTTTTAATGTGCCACAAAAATGAGCAGATGAATTGGCTCTTTTGGGTGCTATTAGTTCCACACAGTTAGACATTACAGCCTGATACATGTCAGCCTCAGCAGCAACTCACACAATAGGGATGTCTCTCAATTTGGGAGGTACACAATAATCCTCTGGGCACACACACAGCCCTGTTTCACACAACAAGCTGAGACTGATGCCTTACATCTGCCTTCCTTGCTCCTGGCAGCACGCTCCAGCACACATGCAAATTGATGCCCATGGACCAGCGCTGCTGGAGCTGCTGAGCAGCTTTCCCCCAGCCATGGATCTAGGAAATGATCTGCCACCACTGCAATCACCAGCAGTTTTGTCTCTGGCTTCCTTGGCCAGGTCTGATGCTGGGTGCTTGGCTCTGCCCTGTGCCTTCCATGGAGCTGTGAGCAACTCAATTCACACTAAATGTGAATTTAACATCAACATTTCCAGTATGCCTTAACCTGTCTATTGTTCCCTACCAGAATGGGATTACATGGAGTTTTGGTTTTTTTTCCCAACTACGCATCCTAGTTGACACTGCAGGCTGCATTTCCATCCTACTAAATCTCCCACTGAACAATAATAAATCTTTCTTCTAAAATTTTTCTTTTCAGATCCTGGGGAAATGTGACAGTGTTCAAAGGGGTTCGAGGATGAGGGAAGAGATGGGATCTGACTCCATGTTTCAGAAGGCTTGATTTATTGTTTTATTATATATATTACATTAAAACTGTACTAAAAGAATAGAAGAAAAGATTTCATCAGAAGGCTAGCTAAAAATAGAAAAAGAAAGAATAAGTAACAAAAGCTTGTATCTCAGACAGAGAGTCCAAGCCAGCTGGCTGGGATTGGCCAATAATTAGAAACAACCACGAGACCAATCACAGATGCACCTGTTGCATTCCACAGCAGCAGATAATCATTGTTTACATTTTGTTCCTGAGGCTTCTCAGGAGAAAAAATCCTAAAGAAAGGATTTTTCAGAAACATGTCTGTGACAGAGAAATACTGTCATTCTTTGGCCATTAAACATTTCACTAAAGAATGTGATCTGTGGATGATGCACTTAGATGTGTATTTTCTTCACTTTGATACATTGTAAAGATGCATTGTACTTAACAGTTCCTTGAAGCAAAACCTTTAATAGCAGAAGATAAACAATCCTCACATCTGATGAGAAAATTCCACTTAGGATTCAGCCAAAGATCCTGTTCTGCAGTAGATGTTACTCATTCTAAGCATCACACCTGGCACAAAAATGGCTCAGAGATCTCTCCAGAAAGGAGAGCTTGTGGTGCAAGTGCCAAAAGCCACTTATCCTGCAACAGTTCCTGGAAGGCAGATGCCTCTTGTCTACCTATTTTTATGGTATCTGTCAGACCATCCCACTTCCTCTGCAGTTCTTCTGTCTAGCAAAATACCAGCTGGTTATTTCTGGTCATTCTTCTTTGACTAAGCACTGACTAATCTGCTGCTTTGAACTCTGAAGATAAGCTTCTCTGTCCCTTTTCCTGCAATATCCAAAGAAAAGAACAGTAATGGAAGTCAGACATGAGAGTCAAAAGAGATACACAGGAGCTCTTAATGGTTTTTCTGAAGAAGACTGCTTTGCAAATGAAGGTTAGGTCCATTAAAAGCTATCTTGTCTTTCTCAATCTCCAGACTTCTTGTTTCAGTGTTTCATAAAGGCTGTGATGATGTTTATTTGAACCAAATCAATTTGACCAGGTTGTACCACCCATTTAGCTCAATCTATAAAAGTTTTCCAAGCTTTAGATTGAGCAAACTGGATTTTTCACAGTATTTCATGTGTCTCCTCTCACAGAGTGTCATGGCACAAGACCTACATGGGTTACAGGAGAACCCATGTAGGACATGAGGTTTATGCTCTTGCTGGTGGCATTTTCAGAAACCAAAGTGTCCTTCAGCCCATACTGGGCTGTTCACCTCTCCAGGGTGGTGCCCCCATCCACACAACCTCGTTCTCTGTTATTTCCTCTGCTCCCACTCTGTGAATCCCCCCCAGCTCTCACCAGGCACCGCCGTGGCTTCACATCCAGCTCCAAGGGATGGAGCTGCTGGAGCTCCAGGGCAGGGTAAAGAACACATATTATTTATGAGATTATTTTACTAAGTCCTCCCACAGTGCAGTTTTAATAAAATGAGTCATTCACAAATAATATCCTGCACTGAGAAAGTATTAAAATCTAACAAATTTCTACGTTCAGTAAAAGGAACTCAAACACTGTTGATGAAAAATCACAGAAAATAAGTGCCAAAAAGGGAACACCAAGCACTATCAACCTCCACAGTAAAGCAAAAGTTATAAAAAAATAACTGAGGTACCAGTTTGAATTTTGTTGCATATTAAGTTGAAAAACATGAATATTTTAAAATTTCTGGCAGAAGAAACCTAAGAAGAAAGATGTGCACTGATTTTCATTACTTTCACTACCATGACCACGAAGTTGGAATCCAGTAGTGCTTTAAAAGCTCACAAAATTCAAACAGTAAAGTGAAACTGCACAATGAATATTAAACATACATTTTCTGTCATTAATATTGATTTTCAGCTCCAGATACGGAGAATTACAACTTCACCTTTGCCAATAAGCAAAGAAGTGCATTTTTAGATTGGGAAATCAGGGAAAATATGAAATGATCTATGAAAACCAAATTTTATTGGTATATCAGGCATTCATAAAGAAATTTGTTAATATATTCATGCCTTTGCACAAACCTGCAGCAGCTGAGGCACTACTTTGGGGAAGTAATTCTACAGCAATTGAAAATACATTTGGCTTTTCAGACTGCAGGGATGGTCCTTCAAAGGCCAAATGTACACCCACTTGTGTGATGCAGCAAATACAGCAAAAGCAACGATTGAGACTTTTGCTGGAGGATCATTCATTTTCAATTTTATACATAAAATTCAAGCAGTTTTTTTATGGATAACAGTTAACACCAATCACATGCAATAAACTTAATGTTACCTTTTTTTCTCCTATCTACTTCCATCTGCTTTTAGTCAAGATACACATTTTTCACTCACTACAAGGTAGGGATGGCTGTAGGGAACATCATTCCCACACCACCAAGTGGTCTGCACAAAACCCTCCCCATTAAGTGTTAAATTCTTTGCCCATAAGAAAAATTAACCCTCTACCTACACCTGCCCCTAATGGCACAGTAGAATTTTCTCAGGGATAAGAGTAGGACCCATGATATCCATACAATTACTTAATAATAATTACATGTGGTTATTTACACTTATTTGTATATTGCACCTCGCTACACAACTGCATTCTCATCATTGGAACCTCTGAACCATCACACACAGAGTTGTCTTTGACAGAATCCAATCAGGGATCTGATGGCAAAACCACCAAATTTCAAGTGTCTAAAACCTCTTGCTATAATTTAAATATAACACATATTACCTATGTTACATAACATAGATGCCAATTCATTTGAAAGATGTTACCATTCTTACTGGTCTAAATGCTGCACAGACTCATCCCAATTTTCTCCACACAAAATAAATCCAAACAAAACCTTGGAAAGGAAAAGTAAAACAACAAGGGAAAGAACTGTGATTGTGATTATTACACCAAGCAGCCTAAACAATGTACTTGCACATTTCTCACTCTCCATGAAGTCGTGTTACAGTGTTGGTTTTCCCCCATCATCAGCACCCTGTTTTAATTCCAAAATTCTTTGGAATGATCATTTCTCATGAGAAAAAAATAACAACTTAACATAAGTAATTATTAAATTGCAATTTTCTAATGCAAAAATACAACAGACCAGCGTGTTTTAAAGGTCAGCATTTAACCACCAATTCAGCTGTTTTAACAAACTCCCACCATAGCAATAATTTTTAATTGTTTGCTGTTCAAATACATTATATCATTATCTAGCCTGTTCTAGATTTCACAGACTTCTACCATCATTTTCCCTGCCAGCTAAGAAAAAGATTTCATGAAGTGTGAAGCACTGCAGATTTTAGACCCACACTTCTGCTCAACAGTTATCAGTCTTGAACTTGACATCCATATGTTATTTTCTCCTCCCAAGAAAGTCACTTAGAGCTTTGTGTGCCTGGAAAAAAAAAATAGACAGGCCTTTACTGGCCTCTCATTTCATTTTCAGTGAATGAAAATTGCATTTTGTTGCTATTAAGTACAGACTGATCTATACAAAAGGCTTCTTCTGCCAGGGCTGCACAGGCAATGGATTTTTTTGTCCTTTAGCTTTTATGTGGAACATGGTTAGGGGTTTTTTGTCCTTTAGCTTTTATGTGGAACATGGTTAGGGGTTTTTTGTCCTTTAGCTTTTATGTGGAACATGGTTAGGTCCAAACTCCATTTTCACCTGTAATGAGGATGACAGGGAAGCACAAGAGTGACCAATATCAGGATCCTTCCTTGGGAATTTGAGTTCCACATTTCATTAACACTTCTGTGAGGCTGCAGCCCTGAAGCATCTGTCTTTCTGTAACTGATGTAATTAAACACCCTGAAAAACAGGCAAAGTGAGGCATCTGTAGACTACCATGGAGGAGCTTTAGTCTCTATTTAGTCTTTACTTGATTTAAAGTGCTTGCATGGAATTGTGACTTGAAATGTAAGTTTCTGAATAAATGCAATGTGCTCTACTCAAGAAAATAAAAATATAAAAAAACCCTTCTCTCGGGTCTTTAGGAGTAAGAAATGCAGTTCTGTATAATTCCTTGAAGAGAAAACACAAAGACCAAGACTTTTCACATTTTCTGTGATCCTGGAGAGCTCTGTTAAGGTTCCCAGACGAGACACTCCAAGCTCAGCCTGAGCGCTGAATGCCCATCATTTGTCTGAAATTAATGACCTTTAAAGAATTAAATATCCAAACTAAAGAGCCTCACAACCATGAACCTTCCCCTACATTTTTCTTTAGTAGTGTTAGTATGATTCACAGCTGTGCCCAGGGTGCACTAAGCATCGTGCAAACATCAGGGAAAGCCCACATATATTTAATTTTTCAAGCATGAATAGAAATGGTCCACAGAGAAAATGATATATTCATCAATAAATTAATCAGTTGTCTGAGATGAAGAGTGACAGATTGCATCAGTACATCCACACATGAGCATCCAGAGAACAACAATTTCAATTGCTCAATGTTTGTTCCATGTAATTTGATTTGCATGCACCTGAGTAGAGGAAAACCAGTAGTCATGTCCTATAGCTAACCCACATGAGACTTTATGACTCAGTGCAGTCATTCCAGTGAAAAAAGTGGGCCTGGATACACAATTTCTACATTTGCTGGCATTTATAACTGTTAGAATCTGAATTAGCATAAAGCATTAATCTGAAAGCAACACCTACCCTGAAATTTGTAAGCATTTGCACCATATATTTCAAACAAAATGCCTCCCAGTATGTGGGAGCTCACCATGATAAATCACTTTTCAGCGATTCGTTCTGAAACACAAATAATTTTTTATATAAAATCAGTATCTGCATTTACATTTAGTATCTTATCCATGGGCTGATGGATAAGCTAATAATGTAAAATACTCCCACTCAGAGAATTCTACCAGCTGAGTTTCCACCTGTGATACAGATAAATGAAATTCACCTTCTCAGAACACCAGCACCTCTTCCTGCACCAGAATAAACACACTAAACACTTACCAGGATGTGGATTTTGCTGCACTTGGTTATTTCTGTGCAGCTGAACCTTACCTGTGCCCGTGGTGAGCTGAAAGGGGAATCTCCAGGGCAGCCCTGGGACAGATGTGAGCAGCCACTCCACGTCCCATCCCTCTGCAAACAGCCCCTGGGACAGATGTGAGCAGCCACTCCATGTCCCATCCCCCTGCAAACAGCCCCTGGGACAGATGTGAGCAGCCACTCCATGTCCCATCCCTCTGCAAACAGCCCCTGGGACAGATGTGAGCAGCCACTCCACGTCCCATCCCTCTGCAAACAGCCCCTGCCCCTCTCCCAGCGACCAGGGCTGCTCAGACCTGCCCTGGCCAAGCCCTTCACAAAGCTCTCATTGACAAACCCACACATTCTGAGCCTTCCCTCAGCCCCTGACCACAGAGAAAGCCCTCAGAGCAGAGTTTGGTCTGTGCATTGTTCTGATGCAGTGCTAGCACTCCTCCATTCGCTGTGGAACAATTTTGGCTGATCAGATCAGGAAGATGAATGAACACTCTGCTTTCTGTGAATCACAAGTCTACACTGGACAGAAAACAGCAGACAGAACAAGATTGTTTTCTGCTTTGACAATATTATCAGAGATTAGCTGCCTGAGCAGAAACTGAGCTGCAACAGCAGAAGCTATATTTGTATATTTTTCCAAATTACGCTTTAGCAACATAAATGTCAGGAAACTAAGAATAATGGATTTCAAAACACCAGAGTTCTACTCCACCTGCTCTCCATTATGATTCTTAAACTAGGCTCAGTATGAACACACAGTACTGCAGCTACAGAAAGAAATAATAGTTGTTATTATGAAATGACTGCAGCCTTATACTACAGAGATATACACTGCAAAAAAAAAGTTATTATTCTGTTATCACTCTTTTCTCTGTTATCATTCTTTCCTTACATTACTGTAATCCAGAAATAATTTTATTAGAACTATTATTCTGGCACTTACTTGGGGTGCTAAGGAATAATTTAATGTTCATTTTAATAACTTTTATCATGCTCAGACTCTGTTTATTGCTATATATTTATAACAAAGTAAATCCACTCTTGATGAGAATTCTACAAGTATGCACATTTCAGACAGCCCTGAAATGAAGAGCAGAATGAATTTATTGACCAGGCATTGATTAGCACTTGATCATGAAAATATTGCACAAAACAACAGTGCCAGAATATTTTGTGAGCACCAAATTTTCACCCACTAAAGATGATAAATGGGGCTCCCCTGACTTCAAGGATCTCACACATTTAAGTCTACAGAGATTTTACTGAAGCCTGGTGCAATTTCATGCTGGAGAGCAACATCTGCAGCAGCTCTCAGAGCCCTGAGACCACAGTGGTTGCCACAGAGTGCAGGAGCAGCATCAGAGACAGCAGCTGGAACTTCCAAATGCTCTTTTACGAGCATTTCTGCAGTAAAATTAAGTTTATTAAGTGCTTGACAGTAAGAGATCTGTTCTTTCAGCTAAGTGGAAAAGCTGATTTCATGGTCTAAGTCCTGCTTGTCAATATTAGTGAACGGAAGGTGACAACTTCATTTTCCCCTTCAACAATGATTCTGCTCCATACCCAGCCTAGCTTAGCTCAGCTTCCTCTGAAAGGGTAGTCAGGCACTGGAAAAGGCTGAACAGGGAAATGGTGGAATCATTATCTCTGGAATTTTTCAAAAAATGTGTGAATGTGGCACTTAGGGACACTGTTTAGTCATGAATGTGGCAGTGCTGCATTAACAGCTGGACTCACTGATCTTAGAGGTCTTTTCCAGCCTTAAAATTCTGTGATTTATGATCTCAAGCCTTGTTTGCCATAAACATTACCTAATAAGGAAACTACCTTATGTATTCAGATCAAAATGAGATTTTTCAGTCTCCTTCAAAATTGCCAAGTGAAAGATCAGAATTCCTTATTCAGAATAGGGCAGCATCATAATCCCACCAAAAGAAAATACTCCATACCAGTCAAAATAAACCATTCCAACTTACTCAATGCTGGAAAAACACAGTGCTGGAGGCAACTAGACCAGCCTGGAAAGGAAGGGAGGGGAGTGGACCATAAAAAAGGAAAGAAATCTGCTTACAAACACTTGGTTGGAAAAGGAAGCTCCAGAACCTCTTCCTTACTCTCCACATGGGCATCACTCCCCTCAGCATTTTTCCTACAGTTATCAAATAACATCAGTTCCCTGGCCTAATATCTTGACTGTATCATGTGGGACACACTTGCAAGAAAGCATTTTGAAGCCTATAATGGGACAAAACAGGAATTTAAATGAGGAATTTCTAGGGGAGTGAGGAAGAGCAGTGAGAATGGTCAGTGTAGCCTGAAAATTACCAGAGCAGATCCCTGTTTTTCACTGAAATGGAACATTAGGGCTGTATTTCCAACACTTCACCATTACAGACAGGAGGTAAAATGGAAAGAGGATGCTTTAAATAGCAGTTGTTTGCAGATAATTGTCAATGTTAGGTACCCCAAGTGACAACTAGATATTTCTATCAAACAGGCAGCAAACTCTGGTCACCTGGCATCTCTCCCAACTCATGGATTGGCTGGAGGAAGCTGCTAAAAGGACAGCACTGAGGATGAGAGCAGCCAGTGCAAGGCAGTAAAATGAACAGAACTTCATGAAATTGCATGGGAACAGCAAAGTGACCCCAGAAGTCACTGTATTTCCTTCAAAGATTGAAAATTTTTAATAGTAAAGACATGAAAAGCCCTGGCAAGGCTTTTGTGGCATGTAAGTTAACTGCCAACTACCTAATAAGAGATTCCATACAGATTTAATATGTATTTGTGTGCTGATTCCTCTCTTACTCTCCATAAATTTAGTCTCAGCAAACCATGGGGACAGACATATTCCAAAAACATATAATTAGTTACTGATTTCAGTAGCTCAGTGCCTATCCCCTCCAGCTGAATATGCAGCCACAGGATATCCAGACAGGCACTACATTCTTCGCTGTTTGTTTCTCTAAACACTACCAGACTGCCAAAAAACAAGGAAAGAAAAAAGGAATTCAGCCTAAATAATCTTTAAAAATGTTTTTAAGGATCCTTTTAAAAGACACAGTTTTAGTTATTTATATTACACTTAATTCTTGCAACCCTGACAAATGAAAAATAAAATTAGGCGTATCACAATATTCCTTAAAACTATAGTGTTAATAGGTAACAAGGTTATTCTGTAACTTAGTATTTACCTTAATGTTGCTTCAGTAGCAAAGACAGACCACTGTATTTCCATGAAGCAGAACAAAATGGAAACTTGTTTCACTCTCTTGTTAACATTCAAATTCTTTACATTGTCAGATTCCGCTTTCAAGTGTCCCTCCTCTTTTTTCTTATTTCTGAACCAAGTTATTGTACCTGTGTTTCCATATAAATTGCTCTGTGTAATATATGTTGAGTTTCCAGAGACCATTTGGTCAGGTTTTAATCACCTCTCCTGGGAGCTGACACCAACCTCCAGCAGCAGGTCATACAATGCAGATCAGAATAACAAAAGACATGCTGCTGTGATTCCAAAATAAAAGGGAAAAACAATACAAGTCTGTCTTTATCAAGCTTAAGAATGATGTTTTGGGACTTCTTTGATTTTCTCCTAGACAGAACCTTCCTTTTGTTTGCATTAAAGCATAAATTCAACCACTTCTGATTTTTCCTCTCTCTAAAACAGAGAATGTGCCACCGAAAATATTTTGTTCCACATTCCACGTTTCTTTTTGTCTTTCATGTGTTTTAATTGCCCAAGATACAAAGCTCGTATTTGGCAAATTTGCATTGAACTCAAATTTGTATTTACACAATTATGCATTTTTTCCTGTTTTGAAATAAAAGAAATAGATTTTAATTTTTCCCACATAAAAGTGATTTGGATTTTGTTTGGATTTTTTTTTCCCATTCAAATTCTTTGTATAAAGGTAAATTAGAAAAACGTCATGGAACTTATAGAAAAACACTGTTCAAAAAAGAAAATGGAATTTCTCTTTCAGATTAGCATTGTTTTAGGCTATCTGTCAGTGTAATACAGATAAATTATAGCATTCCCACTACAAATCTCAAATAGATTAAGATTTGTCATATTTGACCTCTTTGGCAAAAGGCAACCCACTGCATAATGATTTTTACACTGTCCTCCAAAATGAACAGTTCCACATGTATAAATGCTAGCAGGAATCAACATCTCCTGTTTCTTTCTCCGACCTTCAACAATCCCATACTCTGCAGAAAAAAACCAAACAGTTTTACTAATTTATAAGCACCATGCAGACACAGGCAGTCTAGAGAAAAACCTCTTTAGCAGTTGCAAAGAAAAATAAAAAACATGAGAAAGCTTCTACAAAGAAAGAAAATTCTAAGAGACCGAAAGAAAAACAAAAAGGAAGAGGTGTGAAATTTAAAATATTCCCAATACTCACTGAAAGCAGCCACTGCAAGAGCCAGTGTGACAATAATGGAGACCCAGGAAACCCACAATGCCTTCTTTCTGTAGCTCTGAGCTTCATGAGGTTTTAGCCTTGTACTGCTTTCTAGTAAACCTGACAAGCAATAAGCAAAGAAGGTATGAACAATGCATCGCTCCTTCCAAAAACACAGCTGTGTTAGTTCAGCCCTAGAAGACACATTTGCATTCCATATTACACACAGAAGCAATACAGAACCAAATCCTGCTCACATTATTAAGGTGAAGTGAATGAGGCCACCAGACACATGTGAGTAAGCAAGAAGAGCACACACAAGCTGTTTTGACTCCACACATCAATCCCTCAAAAAGAGCACTGCATCCCAGTCATGGAAATTCACAAATCAATGTGATTTCCACCTGTACCTCTGCACAAGAAATGGCTCAGTCCTATTGTCCCTCAGATCAGAATCTGTTTCAGAACCTGAGGATCCTGGGGCTAATTAACACAGGAGAAAATCTCCTGCTCACCAGTCCCAGTGGAATCACCTCCCAAAGCACAGGGACACACTGCACATACTGATCATCAAAGCACAAGTGGGCATGCCCCAGAATCAAAGCTGTCACAGCTGGAAAAGCCCCTTCAAGCACCTTGTCCTTCATTTGGGGTAAGAACACATTCCCATCTAGAACTAATTGAAGAACCAACTCTGTCCTTGCTGCAATGGGTGCAGAAGGCTGTTGAACACAAAGGAATGCTATTGCTTTTTCTCTTTTTTGATGCTTTCAGTCTGTGCAAGTCTTTTGTCCACTGATCTTACATCACAGAGAATGGAGGTTAAACATAAATTAACATTTTTTGGCTTTTATTCTCTCAGTCTGAGTCTAAAGCCACTTCTAAAATGCACTCAGAATTTTACAAATTTCCATTTTGTAAATCCCATTCTGATTAGTTTATGTTTAATACATCCATCTAATTTGAAACATACACTCTTTATCACCATTATGTTTCAGCTCAAATCTGCTTAACTGGAGAGAAAACCTGATGGCTTTAAATTTCTTAATGAGTTACTCCAGAAGATGTGGGTGGCTCCTCTCAGATGATGAGCACTTTTCAGAGGGATTTGCCTGCACTAAATGCATTGAACTGACACACTGGTTTACCAGCACGACTTTCAGTGGCTGCTCTAAGGTCTCAGACAAAGGGTGGAGAACAGGGGCTGTGTCAGACCAGCCCCAGATTAAAACAGAAGAGCTGAAGCTGTCACTGTCCTCACCTTCCCCAGTTTTCTCTCTGGTGGCTATTGCGACTTTCAAGGCAGGGACATCTGATCTGGTTCTCAGTGTACTCCTGAATCCACACCATGTTTAACCAAGTTTATTAACCTTCACAGATATTACTTTCAACTGACTGTAATACACTGGCTGAAAACTGCAATGGTTTTGGAATCAATTCAGAACTGAATCAGACATCTCTGCCTTGGGGGCAGCATTATGTCAGCAGAGGGGCAGGCATCCAGGGGTGGTGAAATTTGAGCCATCAGATTTTATTCTGCCACTTGGAGTCTGTTAAAATTACTGGTTGCAATCCCAGCATAATTGGTGGGATACACACTGTCTTGGAAAAATTCTTTATGCCTTTTACACCCCAGTTACAATAAAGCACAGAGAGTTTCTTTATGGGAGTTCAGAAAGCCACTCTGAGAATTTCATGCTTGTATTGTATTTTTAGAAAATTTTAGATATTATGACACTTTGTGCTACACACTCCCCCCTTAATGAAAGAATCTACAAACTTAGGACCAGGAATCTACAAAATATAGGAGCAGGCCCTATACTGGAATTATGTCTATTTCTTATTACATGCATTCTTTGTCTAATACACAAAAACTGAGAGATGCCAACTCCAAAAGCCCTGAGTCTTTTACTGATAGTGTTGCACAGCTATTTCTCACATGCCTGCTTTCATTTGTGTGAAGAATTTTTTTTCCCCACAAATGTTTGGCCTATCTTCTGCTACTATATATAACGATGTACAGTTTAATTGCTGTCTGCTATAAGCAATTCAGCAACACATCTTGAAACATAGGAGGGATTTCTACTAATCTAACCATAGAGAAAATACATCTTTCACATTGTGTGTATTCATCCCTCCTGTCCCCTCCCCAAACAAGGATTTCAAATTATGGTCCAAATCTTCTTGGAACATAAAGCAAAGGTTTTCTCAGCCAATTTTAGCTCTCAGTATTTCCAACCTCAAGTAAACACAGATCAGAATGACAGATATCCTCACCTGTTTCTTTATTTTAAGACATCTTTTAATTCATGGCTACAACTCGTATTACCTGGGAAGCCCAACATACATGGTTGATACTAACAAATCAAACAATACCCTAATTAAACTGAGGGATGAATAACAAGCCCCAGAGCTAGTGCAGCACTCCTGATTACTATTCACATGTCAAGCACATGTCCAGTATGACAGAGACTGCAGTCTTTATAAAACTCCACCACTTCTGCCGTGTGTGTGTGTGTTTCTCTGTCTCTCAAAATGGCTGGCATACTCTGGCTGTCAGCGATGTGATCCCTTCCTTCCTGAAATAATTCAAATACATTTTCTGCCTTTAAAATTTTCACCCCCAAGAAAGATCGTATCATTCTTAGGAGTGTCCTGAGGCCAGCACACAGAGATACAAACTCATTCACATGACTACCAAGCCCATAGAATGAAAATTATTTAGAGGCAACAACAGCTCATTAATTTACACACAAGAACAAAAATCACAAGGTAAACTTCCATATTTCTTCACTGACCATAAGAAAGCAAGCACCTACAGGAGGATGAAAGTTAATCTTTCAGTATGACCTGCACTGCTTCAAAAATAAAAAGCTACCATCTACAAATGGAATTCCTCCGCCCTGAAATTAACATACTGAGTAATTTTATTGCCAATAATTTATTTAACACATGGATATCCTTGAGGTATAGAAAAGATGAGGAACTGATTAAATTCACTGGATTTTTAAATTATCTTTCAGTATCTTCACATATTAACAGATTTTCTTCCCATAAAAAAATCAGAAGGAGAAAAAAACCTGCCTAACAGTTGCAGAACACAAGCTTGGCATATTTGTGAAGTGATTCTAGGATATTCTTTACCATATGCTGACTTACCAGAAGTACTTTTCTATTTGGCTAAGGGATCATTTTAAAATGTCAAGTTAGAAATTGTGGAAGAGATAAGGCTAATAAAAAACCTGTTCACCTAAGGATGTTAATTTAAGGGTCCCATCCACAAAATTATCACCGATTTTGGATCTGGCTCTTAAAGAGCAAATATCTAGTTCCAAAATTTAGGGTTAGTATTTATTTTTAGCAAACATGGAAGCATCATCTCTATAACTGGAAAAGATTGTAGGAAAAAGTACAATCTAAAAGGACAGACTGCTAACATTTTCAACAGGGACAACCTGCAAAAATCATACCAGATTTCCCTCTACAATGAAATTATCCTGGTACACATGGAACCAGTAACTACAGGAAAAGCAAAAAGAAAGGTACTGAAGGGCCATAGAAAGAGCATAGAGGCAAGGAAGAAAATTAAATCAGCAGCTTTAGCTTCATCTCCCTCATAGAAAGAGGTAGGTTAGGTATAACAGACACTATCTTTATGGAACTACCCTTAATGCCAAAGGGACAGCTTTCACCTTTGGCTCTGTCATCCTGGGCACTAATTAGAATTTTCTGTACCCAAACTTCTGTGTTGAAACCATAACCAAAATTCCTCACTCATGTAAAAGGGAGCTCAGACTGCCCTCAGGCAGGCACAATGCCTGTCCCCAGCCACTGGCAGCGACAGTGAGGGTACCCCTGGAGCAAGGGCTGTCCCCAGCCCCAGCACGACTGGAATTTGTCAGGAAGGTGGTGAATGCTCTTCCCCCTCACTCCTCTACTTCGTGTCTACGATCTGTGAGCAGGCACGGGCTTGGGAAGCTGGGCATGGAGCAGGACATAGAGGGGATACGTGTAAAGGGGCTGTGGATGAACACTGGGAACACAAAAGCGACTCCCGGATGGTGAAAGCAAAATGGAAAAGGAAGAGAAGGCAACAGAGAGACAGGCTAAGGGAAGAAATAGATGAAATTCAAAGATGGAGACAAATTGTGTGGAAGAGGAGCCTGGAGGCGTTGTGGAGGACAGGGCAGTGGGGAGGGTTAAAATGGCAGCTGCCTTTGTGGGCGGCAGGTGAGTGAGCCCTGAACAGATGTCCGAAATGGATGTGCTTGGCACCAAAGCGTAACGCGGTTTGCCAGCCGGCACCTTCCAAACACCTGGTCAGGTATTTCCGTCAATAACAAAAACCAGTTGTGTGGAAGTGCACACCTCGGTGGGGGAAGGGAGACAAGTGCCCCGACTTTAACCCGCAGCCTTGCTGGGGCGGACCCCCAGAAACGCCGCGTTGTGCCGCTGCTCGGGGGGCGACTGCCACCACCCCGATGGCTCGGGCACCTCGGCGGCCTCCGAGGAGAAAGCCGGGAGCTCCGGGAGCGCCGATGCCGCCGCCACCGCGCCCCGGGCCGGGCGCTGCCTGCGGAGCCGTGTGCCGCCCGCAGCCGCCCCGCCGCCAGGCAGGCAGGCAGGCGAGTTCCCTCCCGGGCGAGCTGCGAGCAGCCACGAATAGAGTTTATAAAAATACTTCAAAGCTGTCGCGGAGCGCTCGCACGGGAGCTAAAACGGGGCAGAGCTTCGAGGGCGGCGCGGGGGGGATGTCGAGCGGCTGCCAGCGGCGGGATGAGGGGTGGGCGAGCCGGGCTGGAGGGGGAGTTCGGGGGGCAAGAACCGGTGTGTGTTGAAGGGCTGGAGGGGAGGGGATGGGACGGGCAGGGCGGCTGCGGCGGCATGGGGAGGGTACGAGTCCAGGAGAGAGCGACAGAGGATGCTGCAGAGAGGGTGTCGGAGGAGCCGTCGGGGTGAGTATGAGGCTCTTCGGGACTCAGGGGAGGTGGTGGGGCTCGCCACAGCGCAGGGCAGCGTGCAGGAAGGAGGGGAACGGACAGACGGACGGACGGACGGCGCTCACCTCTGTCCTCCAGCCCCTCGCTGAACTGCCCGCTCTCCCCGATGCGCAGCTGCTCCTGCTGCTGCTCCCGGGGGGCGCCGGGCGGGTTGGCGCCGGGGGGCTGCACGATGGCGGGGTCCGGAGTGGTGTCCAGGGGCGCAGCGGGCGGCTCCATCTCTGGCGGGGCGGCGGGAGGCGGCCGGCGGCTGCGGCGGGGAAGCGAGGAGCGAGCGGAGCATCCAGCCCGGGTGCGAGCCCGGGGAGAGGAGGAGACTCCGGCTCAGAGCATCAGGGAGAGGGGGACGGGCAGCGAACAAACTCCGGGAGCGCCGCTGCCCGCGGCCGCCTCATCCCTGCCCGCGGCGAGAGCGCAGGTGGAGCGCGGTGCCGCCTCCCGGCGCTGCCCGTCCCCTCCCCGCCCCGCCGGGCCCGGCAGCGGGAGCCTCCTCAGCCTCCCCTCGCCATGGCGGGCTCTGCCTCCTCCTCCTCTCCTCCTCCTCCTCCCGCAGCCGGGCCCGGGGGAAGCGCTGCCCGGGCGCTGTCGGTGCCGGAGCGCTCCCGAGCCCTGCCCGCCTCGCCTCCCCTCACGCAGGTAAAGACACGGCTCCCCTTGCCTGGGGATGCGCTCGTTCTCGCCCTGCCTCTGCCCCTTATCGGGATGGGAGCAGAATCGCCCCACACAGGCGCCTCTCAGAGCCCGCAGCGCTGTCGGTCTGTGACACTCAGAGTTGCCTTAAAACTGCCCTCGAACGTGGAGCAATCTCATGCTGAAGCATGGGGTTACCCTTGCTGGCCTCCTCAGATTGCTCACCTGCCTTTCCTAGGGCTGCACAAGACCACAGACAAAAAAAAAAAACTAAAATCTTAAGAGCACAGCAATGCTTTCTAAAAATGCAAAATTTCACAGATAAATCTGTGTCAGGGCTGCTTGCTCGTCTATACTGGTTTCTGATGGCTAGATGGAGAGGTGCAAACAAACAAAGCATTCTTTGTGCGGGCACAGTCTCCCAACTGCATGCTTACTAGCAGGCAGATATGTTTTGAAGCTGCAGCATGTTTTTGACTCGAAAAATTTGTCTGGGAAAATATCAAAAGACAATTAAGCATTGCAGCCCTGGTCCTTTGGTGATACATAAGGCTACAATCCCGATTAAAGTTGTGTGAAGATCAGGTTGCCTTTCTCCTTTGAGAAATTAGTGAATTTGGTGAGTATAGAAAGGCCAGCAGGAAATTAATATTGATGCCAACACAGGGACATGATTTTATGAACTGTCAGAATCTTGGCTATGTCAGCCTTGCAAAAAGTTTTGTAGTAGTTTAGTAATACCTGTCTAAAAATTGTCAGTGCAACATTATTACCAATATGTCTTAATTTTAAGAAATGCCTCTTAAAACTGTATACTAATCTTCTAAATCTTTCAATCTGCATTTATAATAATAAATCATTAATTATTTGAAGAAGTATAAGTAAAATATAAATAAATGGCATAAAATATTGGTTTAGAAATTGATTGGCATTTTGGCAATCTTGTGGAGTGGAGATGGCTGTTGTAATGTGAGGGATTGGTGTTTTTACCTAATGTTATGATTTTTTTCTGTATAGTATACTACACTTCTGTATGAAATATTTTTGAAGTCTTCATGACTCTCACCCAAATTTCACCTTCACCCCTAGCTATCCTACCCTGCTTTGTGATCCTAGAGCTCTTGCTCTTCTAGCTGGATCAGCATTAATATGAATATAAGCAATGCCAAAATTACTTGATTTTTCCTCATGAGATGGTAAATTACAACATACCTATTTGATATTAATGTCAAAAGAGTTTTTTTCTCATGTGCATAAGTTAACACAAGTGAGTCCTTTTGAGGGAACTGTTATTTTGAGGTTTGGACTGAGTTGGGAGGGGTTGAAAACTAGTAATTATATTTAAAAATTGATTTTTTTTTCTTTAAGCGCTCTGTATTAAGCTCTGGTTACCCAGAACCTGCAAGATGCTACAGCAGATGGATGTATGAATGAGAGAGGTAAATGAAAAGTAGAAAAGCCTCACCTTTTGTTGCTTACCATAAAAATAGATTGTGGTGTGTTTCTTTCACTTAAAATGTGTCTGTAAAGTGAGAATCCTTAAATGAGTGGAACCAGTTTTGTAACCTGGTCAGAGAGAAGGAATGGGGACCAACCACTCTTTGGGACCTTGCAGGGACACAGAAACCTCTGGTGGCACCATCCCATGCAGAGCACAGCCAGGACAAACCATGAAGGGTCCCTTGAAATTGCTGCAACAGATGCAATGCTCCCCAGTGCAGTTATTGCAGGATCCCTCCTCTTTTGTGGAGATAAATCCATATCTGATCCATTCCAGTAAGAACTCCCTTATTCCTTGAGAAATGAGAAACTGACCAGTGGCTCTCCTTGAACACCACCTCCTTTCTCTTAGTCTCTCTGAGCTATTTTGGTATTCTTAGAACTTCCAGAAATCAAACCAAGAGGAAAGTGCCTGGAGATTCCTAATTCCAGTTCTTTAAAAGGAGGTCAAAGGGGTACGTTTCCAAATGATTTAGAGAAAAATAGGAACTAGGAACACCAAAGCACAAGTTTTAAACCTTAATGGGTTTCTTTCTCTTTTTTTCAGTTGCCCTCAATTGCTGTTCTTACGTAAAACTGTGTCTGGCAGGGACTGGAGCTATCTCTAATTGTATAATTGCTATAGTGTTCAGGCCATAGCAAAGAATATGATGCCTGCAAAGAGTATTATAGTTTCTTTTAAATTACTCTCTTCAGTGCTTTCAAACACAGCATGAGAAGGGTCATACACTGCATTTAGAAAATACAAATTCAAAACATTAGGCAGATCCACAATGAAGGGCCTTTCAGAGCACTCCATTGTCTATACAAACTGGCTACTAAGGAGCAGAAGGACTGTCATATCAGAGCTGCTGGAAGCTGCTTTCCAGAATTGCCTCTTATTTCTCATGACATTCACACAAAGTGTATTCAATTGGATAAAGATGTAGGGCTAGATTTTTAAAGGCATGGATCCTGTTTTCCAGCCATGTTGGACATCTTGCGTATGAAACCCATAGGCAAAATTAATGAAGATAAAAAGCCTCACTCTAATAGCCATATTAATACATGATTTTATTTCTTGGTCCCTCAAACCTCCCATTGGTGGATAGGAATAATGGAAAGCCAAAATCAATTTAAAAAAAAAAAATGTCTCTGGATTCTCTGGATTCAGTCTAACTAGACTGACACCATCGTAATATGCTGTAGCTGCTGCAAGATTAATACACATTTGCAGAACTTTGTTCCCAGCTGGAGCTGCCTGTAATTTTCATAATATTTTGACTCCCAGAGAAAGATTTCAGATGAGATGGCAGTCTCATGCACCACAGCAAACAGCAACAACACAAAAAACTTCTTCCTTATCTGTATTGACTGTGGTCTGCTTTTGTTGTGGCTCTTTTATCTCCTTCCTTCCTTCCTTCCTTCCTTCCTTCCTTCCTTCCTTCCTTCCTTCCTTCCTTCCTTCCTTCCTTCCTTCCTTCCTTCCTTCCTTCCTTCCTTCCTTCCTTCCTTCCTTCCTTCCTTCCTTCCTTCCTTCCTTCCTTCCTTCCTTCCTTCCTTCCTCCCTCCCTCCCTCCCTCCCTCCCTCCCTCCCTCCCTCCCTTCCTCCCTCCCTTCCCTCCCTCCCTCCTTTTCCTTTCTTCCCTCCCTCCTTTTCCTTTCTTCCCTCCCTGCCTATGAAGAATGTCAATTGGATTTGAATTTCTGGTTTTCCTTTTCATTTTAGCACTACTGACTGGAATGTTTTCACTTGAATTAGGAGAACACAGTGATGCACTCAAAGGTTCCTGAGAAGGAATTTTGCTTGGTTTCATTGATGTTAGGTTGTCCATGTTCCATATTGACCAACATCTTAAGTGCAGCACTTAAATTAAGAGCACTCTTGCAGGTTTGGAAAGAGCTGGTCAGCTGACCTGGTGATTATTTGTTATTGTGCTTAAAGGCATAAGAGCAAGACAATCCCACACACCATTTCACACATGCACTAAACACAAATTTTGGCAGCAAAATTCTGTGTTTGTCAGTGGCATTGTATTGCAGGAAGTGCAAGTGTCAGCCAGGATGGTTTATTAGTTTAGTCTATCAGACATTTCATGGCTGAGAGTCAAAAGAAAATTCTCACTTCTTACTGGATCAATATGCCTTTCATGGCCCTACAGCAGGAGCAGGGCTGCAGGGACATATCTCAAACAAAACTAAGAACCAATCCAGCTCTAAAGGTGCCCATCAGTCTCATAAAGGTCATCACTATAGCTCATCTTCACTGTCACTCCTCTAGGACAAAGTCTGAAACTGAGTTATCCTGGTATTCCAAAAGGCAGCACCTTCCATAAGTGTTTGTGGTGCTTAAGAGCTCAGTAATTTTGCACTACAGCTCCCTATTCATGTCTGTCTGTGGATGAGGTGATAAGATACTTGAGATCATTTAGACATGTCCTTCTCTAATGATTAGATGATTTATGTCTGTTTAGTGATGAAAACCTCTAGATTCTGTATTTCACTTTTTTTTTCACAAATCTTATCACTTCCTTTAATAGTCCCTCAACCATTCTGTGCAACATCAGCTGCCATAGCCTTCTTTTCTCCTACAGTTTTCTTCTACAAACAAGTTAGGCTGCACACTGTAGGATGTTTTTTAACTCTTTGGTTTTTTGCTGGTTTATTGGGAAGCAGACACAGATCTTGCTCTTGTTCTGTAGCTCACCTGTAGCCCCACAGCATTTTCAGTGCTCAATAGGATCAGACCACCAGGTTCTTTTAACCTGGTCTGGATACCTCTCAGCCTAGTATTAGTCACCTGTTTTCATAATTTTAAACTAAAAATAATGTTGATGTTGATACTCAACAGTACACTACTTAAGCTTGCTTAAATTATTATCCAATGTATGTCAGTGGTTCAGTGTTTTTCTCTTGCACTGGGTTAAATAGAGTTTAAATTGAAATTGTCTCTCTTCTTGGTATTTTTAGACTGAATATTAACTTTGGGTCAAAAGTAATCAGAATGTTATTTTGGCAAAAGAATATGATAATTCAGTGCCTTTTCCTTCAGGCTGTGAAGAGTGCCCATAATATGATTCCCAGAGAATGCAGCATGCAGTGACCTTGGTGAGTAATTGATGAGACCTCACATAAGCACCTACCCTTTCCCTATACAATGCTGTTGCAGGATCATATTTGCAAAAAATGCCACAGCCAGCACGAGCCACAAGCACTGATAGAATCCATTGTGGCAACAAAGGGGGAATAAAAGCAGAGGCTGCAAAATATGTCTGAAAATGAGCAGAAAATCTTGGAAAAGATTCTTGACAGTGAGCATTTTCAAACTATTTTAAGAGTCGTTCTTAATTCAAGACAAAACTGCTGTGTAAATATGGGAAACCATAAAAACTAATCTCATTATTTTGTTCAGAGAAATATTCTGCAGTTAAGCAAGACTAAATGTGTCTATTCCAAACAATGTTGTTTCTTTATACCACTGCAGACCTCTTGTTTCCAGGTTTTGTATAATGAATAAAACTGGCTTATTTGACAGTGGTTTTATTTCATTGTTAATATTCACAAGTATTGAAGATAAATAGAAGAGAAAATTCATTTTCAAGAGGTAACAACCTGTTACTTAAGTCATAATCTTCCTCTTTTTTACTTTTTTCCTGCTTTCCACACCATGCAGAGAGATCTTATTCCCAATGAGACTCTAGCCATAGCTTATTGGATGATGTGACTTTAAGCAGCTGATGTTTGATTTTTGCATTAAAGAAAAGAAACAAAAAAGCTAGGAAATTCCTAGGAAGAAAAATAATATAATTTTGTAATAAACTTATTCAATTGCTTATAATTACTTGATGATAATTCCCATCCTAAAGCATTTTAACAACCAGACACTTCCAACGTATTTGCGTAACTTCAAGTATTCTCCCATTCATTTTGAAAATTTATACACATTTTTCCATTAAGTTCATATGATTAAACATGAGATAAGTGAACTACAGAAATCACAAAACATTCTTTTTATCACAAATAGATTGAGTCACTTTTGCTGAGTGCATTCCTCCTGATGCTCCAGTCCATTGAGCCCCTTTTCCCAACATGCCAGACCCAGGTTTTGTTAAAAAAGGCTGCATGAAAAGGTAGATACACATTTACTTCATACTCAGATTCCCCCCTTGCATGTATGAAATATTTATAGTTTATAAATTTTATCCTGTGCATTTAAAAAATGAAGAAAATTATGAGTGGCAATCCCTACTTTGAAGGTAAGGTAAAGGCAGTAGACTTACCATAAAAATTGTTTCTTTTTATGTCTTTTCTGACACAGTGCTAATGCCTGTATCAGAAAAGACAGAAAAAGAAAAAAAAATAGGTTTTATGAGGAATAGTGCCCAATTCACATCTTTTCTCATATTTTAAGCTCTAATTTGTGATTTAGTTTGGTGTGTTATTCCTTGTGACATCAGCAACAGAATTTCTTTTTACTGCTTTATTTTCATCTTTATCAAAAGACCCTGTGTGAGTGTTTGAGGGAATTTCCTTTCTACTCCTCTTAGCTTACTTCTTCTTTGCTCTTGAGTAAATACTCCACAGCTCACTTTTGCTATAAGTTGTTTGATAAACTCTATGAGATAATAATATTTCTGCATTTTATTGAAGAGTATTTTATCATTTTCTGGTGCCAAATGAATTGTTGCTGGGGATCTGCACATTCTCACCTGAGTATTTAGCAAGGGTAACTATAAAGAGTGTTGAAAAAGCCTGATAGCCACTGCCAAAATTAATATTTTGTAAAACATGTTCTTCCTAGCCAGAAAAGCATTCACATTTCACTGTGTGCAAGTTTTGGGGGCTTTTTGACACCTTCTCAAGCAGATGTTTGACACTTTAAATCAAACTTTGCTTGATGGACATAAAATTTCAAATACCTAGAGGAATCTGTTACCCACTTAATGGTTTTTGCCTGTTTGATTTTGTTTCTGGTTGCTTTTTTTTCCTGGAGGAAATAAAACTAGTTTCCTGAGTCCTGACATATAATTTGGGTTTGAATAATTAATTTTAATGAAGGGAGATGCTGTAGGTAAAATAATTAAATTCTCTAGATACTAATTTTTTGGAAGAGGCAGAAATATTGTCAACAACCTACAGGAGAGTGATAATAGATTTCTGCATTCTTTATTTTCTCAGTATATTGATTGTTTCTCATCCTCCTAAAGAGTGAAGCACATAATTCATGTTGTACTTCTTGTAAGAAGAAATGGAGGCCATTTTTTAGTGGAATTCAACCCCAAATTCTGAACCCAAAAGCCAGGCCCTTCTCTGTATGCAGCAGTAGGAAAAGCAATGGATGTCTATTGGTCTTGCATGGGGAAATACACTGTGAATATTGACATTTGTCTATCCATAGTGAACTCTGTCAGATCTAGATTTATGGAAGATGGATAAGGTAGTTGGTTAATAACCCCAATAAAACATTTATGTTATATTAGCAGTTGTGCATGGCTTTTAGCATTTGCCAATTTTACAAGGGAGAAGAGCATCTTTAGGAAAATAAAGAACTTTTCTCTATAGAATGAAGATTTTTAAATCCATCTACAAATGCCTTCTTAAACAACCAGTAAAATTAAAATTTAAATGCAATTGAAGTTTGAAGCTCAAAATATCAGTGAAATTTTGAACCTCTGCTGCAATAAAATTGTCCTGTAACCAAAAAGAAAGATGACAATATCAGTCATATAATTTGATCAGACTATGATGAAAGTCAATTTCTATCTCTTTCAGATTCTGTCTAAAGCTTTTGATGAGGTCTAAAAGTTATCAAGGGACAGGCAGCCACAGAGTAATGCAGGCAGCTCCCTCTCCATCATCAAGACTCTTGATACTTTGGTATTTGGGTGCAGGGATGCCTTAATAGCCACAGAAGTTTCACTTAATTTCCACATTCTTCTATTTTATTGACTGATATGGTTTGATTATATTTTGCCCTATCCACTGACTAGCACAGCTGATACTGGGCTATACAAATGGATGGTATTTATATATTTAGGCAAACAGAGGCAATATCTGTAAATAGAAATAATAAGTTTCATTAAACCAACTGGTTTAATTAATTTCCAAATAATATGCTCAGAAAGTGTAGCTGGGTGTACAGTCTTCCTGACTTCTGGATTTGTGTCTCCAAAAGTACCTGTTTTCTTCACTTTTTTCTTTAATTAAAAGGCTGCCCACAGACTTTGTCCTATCTTTGTACCAAAGTGTCTTCATTTCACATGTCTGGGTTTTGTCACATTTAGGATACCAATGTATAATTTGTTAGCAGGAGATGCATCACAAAGTGACTTTTCCAGTTGAGTCAACCACAAGCCATATTTGGGTCAGACAGGATTTTTTGTGTGTGTCACAAGAAAAAAAGATTCTTCCTATAAAGTTTGAAATCCAGCTAACGGAGGCAAGGTGATGTGTTTTTTAATTAGTTGGACTTTTAACAAGTGGACCAATATTGTAACACAGACATGTGAAGCAGATAAAGGACTCACTGTGGCAGTGACAGCCTCAAAACACTCACACAGACCCACTGCACATTTCATGTGCAAAAGGAGCACAGTTTCTGCAGCTGAGCACACTTCCTGCAACAGACAATAATTGCAAGAGATTATTGGAGTTTGGGTGTAGTTATTACTTAGTTATAAGATAGATCTGGCTTTTTTGTTCATGTTTCTTAACTTACACTCCTCTAACTTTGCTCTGGATGGCTCTTTCTTGACTTACTCGTTTGAGCCTTACTTGCAGGCTGAGAATTTGGGGGGATACATTCAACTTTTTAATAAGATAATTTTTTCTCCATAATTCTGCTGTGCAAAATCTCTTTTACCACTACAATAGAATTGTTTGTTCTTCTCCCTTTTCAAAATTGAAGAGACAGAATGAGAATGAATGGCCTGAGCCAGTCACAAACTGTGTCATGAGAGGTTCAGATGGGACATTAGGAAAATGTTCTTCACTATGATGTTGGTGCATCACCAGAAGAGGTTACTGAGAGAGGGGGTGGAAATTTGTCCCTTGGAGGACTTCTAAGTTCAGCTACCACAAAAGCCACACAGCTGACCTGGGATAGTGATGCTTATGGTCCTTCCCAGAGAAAATGGTTGGACTAAATGATCTCCACAGGGTCCTTCAGGCCTAAAGTTCTTTGATTTAGCCAATATAATCAGGGATTATGCTGCTGTAAGGTTTTACCTTGTAACTGATAAATAAAGTCATATCGAAGCAGGTAGACACAAAATGTGCAGAGGTTTAGAGAAAGTGATAATTCCAGCCTAAGAGCAGGTTAATTTACCAATAAAGGATAAGTGCTATGTTTTCCTGAAGGATAAAATCCTGATGAATTACTCCTCTTGGGTTGTTGCTTTACTGTTGATTTTAGAAGGGCTCTCAATGGAGTACATTACTTATCTGATAGTCTATCTAAGCCCCTTCTTCTACTCTCTCTTTTTATGATAAGTCTATTGCCCTCACCTTATATAACTTTGAATTCTGGTCACTTTGTTTCCTTTTTTATTTATGGGTACAGAAAAGTGACTTTATGCTTATAAAGATCATTAATTGTGAAACTCTCCAGAATTGCAGGTTGTTCTGGCTGATGTATCAGTAAACTTTAAATTGCCTCCTTTATCAGGCTGAAGTTTGTGTAATTGTGTTTACCAAAAATTCAATCTCTACATGAAATTTAATCAGGAAATAAAATCAAGAAGCTACCGAGGTCTGTTTCACATCCCATAATCACTTTAAATAGAAGTTCACTGAAATTGTATGCTTATCTTAACTTTGAGGACAAAACATCTTTGGAAGATATTTAAATTTTCATGGAGTCATGGAACAATTTGAGTTGGAAGAGACCTTAATCATCATCTGTAAAGATTTGTTTTTGTGGAGGTTCTTTTGCTTTAAACTTATTTCCATATTAAACCTGTCCAGTGGTTGCAACACTAATTAGATTGATACTGCATGGGATATCCAGACTTGTTGCATCTAAACCTGTTGATTTTCCCACTAGATGGCATTATGCATTAAGTGCAAGTTAATAATAGGTTGACTATAATTGCACATGCTAAAGATTTAAAAAATAAGAAAATATCTATTGTGTTTGCTCTTAGTCTATGCTTAGAACTGTGGCTTAAAAATCACTTGACCTACTTCTACCCAACAGCAACCCAATCCATCCTTAATGCATCAAATATGGATTTACTCAAAGCAATAAAGGAAGTCAGCCATGGCAACAATATCTGATCATGTGTGCAATGTGCTTTTTAGAATAAAACTTGCCCAACCATTTCTGCATTTAACATTTAAAGAGTGACTTCAGTGCTGCAGATTGCTTCCTTTCCGGCTGCATGGCTCCAGCTGAAGTGATGGGAGGTGTCCTAAGCAAAGCTGCAGTGCTGAAAATTGTTCTTAAATAAAGAGCCCCACATGAGCTTTTTTTTTATTTAGTAGCTAATTCAGGCTAGGTAATCAGAATAATTTATCACTTCGAGTTTAAATATAGAGATGCTGCTGTTTCCTCCACCCAGATGAGCTATTAGCAACTCCTTTATAAAATTATGTGGTGCTCAAAAGTGAGGCTTCTAGAACCTCAGGTCCTGACCAGTGAAGGTCCATCTGAGGTGGAGCAGAAGTCCCACACCTTCAACAGAACTGATCAGATATGTGTTATCCACATATCTGTATTCTGTATTCTGGCTGGGTTTTTTTCTTTATTCTTCATGTAGAATGTAAGAGGCTCCAGGCTGGAAAGGGACAATCCAATATTGCAACATTTTTCTGCAAGAGAGGTGTAGAGTATGAGCTGGATGAACCAGTTCAGATAGCCTGGGCCAATAATGGAAAAGTATCCAAGGACAAGAAATCAAGTAAATATTAGCTTAGTATTAAAAAGGTCTTTTAAATCCTCATGCTGTTGGAACACATAATAGAAAAGTAGAACTTGTGCTTGTTTCTAAATTGGTTTTTGTGAAGAGGACAAATTGATGCCACCTGGGGAAACTTACCAAAAGATTGCCATGAACTCAGGCTGTTAAACTGTTTGTGTTTTTTGTTTAAAACTTTGTTTTACTCATGCTATACCCTAAGGTTTGATAAACTATGAATTTAATTGTCCTGTGCAGTGCATGGGTGTAGACAATGCAATGTGTGATTCCTTGACACAGAAGTGCTTATGGTTTGTGTTTGCCTGTGATGGGTGATGGGATTCAACCCTTTTGCAACACTTCTATAAAAAACCTCATGAGATCTGCCTTCAACCAAATTGTTTAAGTACCTACAAACTGCAAATAGGAACTAAGATATGGATCCATTGAACTAGAGCAACTGTTTTTCTCTTGTCACTTGAGATGAAGAGATTGAATGTAGATTTTAGTTGGTTAGTAATATTATAAAATAATAGGCATTAATCATGTTAATGCCTATTAATATAATAATACATTAATTGTATTATTGATTAATTTTAATAAACACATGTATTTCATTAATAGGATCCAAAACTTGAGAGTTTCACAAATGGTATGAAATCATATTGCTAGTTACCAGATTTTCATATGGAAAGGTTAGTGACAGAAATTTCCTTTATTATTTAGCCAATGGTGAACACTCAGTGGGAAGCACCATCCCAATCCTGGCATTTGAAGCGTGCATTCTACATTGGGATCCTAATGGTTGTGCCCCAAGGGATTTCAATACACCCAGTTGCTCCATAACATACAGCAGAGACAAGCAAGCATGTTAGAAAAACGGATATTTGGAGGCATTTCTGTTCCTGAAAAAGCTGAATTACTCGAGACAAAGGGATTTTAAAGCACCCATTCCCCAGACAGTGCATGATACGAATGTGTAAAACTTTGATTATAAATCAGCACCGTGCTCAGCTCTCCCCAGTCCTGCTCTGACATTGCAGAGGGACCAGGGAGGGCCAGCCTGGGTCACACCCCAGGGCCATCAATGGGAGATTTGTGCTCTCTGGGAGCTCTGCAGCCTCTGCTTGTGCTCCACCAACTGCAGCCTGCAGCACTCACAGGGAGCTGCACCAACAGCATTTTAAATTCCTGATTTACAACGCACATCTTGCTTTTGAGGCACCAAGCTGGCACGGGCCATCACACAGAGTCCAACAGCAGCACTCTGGTGTTTAATTACTGAACTCATTTACCTGTGATTCCTCATTTAAATGGGTCTGTCTTTCCAGGTCTGTCTTTCCAAATTGCTTTTTGAATCTCCACTTGATTGATCTCTGCAGTAACAACTGGGTTTCCTGGTGACTTATGGGGTCTTTCTGTTGGGCCTGAAATTATTAATTAACATAGAGCTCTTCTAAAACACCTGAATTTTTTTTCAGTTGTTAAAAAGTTTAAATGAAACATTGTGTGGAGATGAGTGGCAACATCCTGAAGGGGAAAATATATCTTATTTAGGAGCAGCTTTTTTTCTGATCTTCACACACAGAAATTAACACAGATGTTTTGGTGCATCTGCAATACAGTCCTGGCTGTAGTTGTGAGCACGAAAGTGTCAATTTCTTAATCTTTTTTAGCAAATAAAGAAAAAACAAAACTAAGCAAATTAGCAAAGCGCATTTAAACACAGCCAGGAAGTCGTGGATCTATTTTAGAAATTGAAGAAGGTGGCTCATCCTCAGAGGGTGTTATTAAATTCCTAATGTCAGAATAAAAAAAACCAAAAGGCAGTTTTACCTGCCTGTTTGTAGCTGGACTCAGCTAGTGAAAGCAGGCTCCAGAAATGTTCTGGGGAGGAATTCCCTGCCAAACTCCCCCCTCCAGATTAATGAATAAATGTAGCTGCAGCACAAAACCCCAAACATTTACACTGAAAACACCTGCAGAGCTGGAGAGGTGTGTGCTTTGGCACTCAGCTCCTCTCTGAAGCAGAGAAAGCTCTGAGAACCCTCTCCTTGTCCCCAGAACTCAGATATGCCCAAAGGGTGCCACAGAGTGCCCTCTGCAAAGAGGGAAAAATGAGGATTTGGCTATCTAGCAAACAGGAAAAAAGTTGTTGAGACAACATACAGCAGGAGTTATTACTTGTTTTAGGCACCAGCCTTCAAAATAATTGAAACTATTTCAGATGTTACCATGGGATATTAACTTGAAAATTATGATTTTTTGGTATCTGTAAACTTCATTCCATCTGTTCTTTCTGGCCCATGTTTATGCTGCTGGTATCTGTCTGGCTGCTGTCATTGCCCAGGAGTGAACCTTGGCCTGGTTCATGCTTAAATAGAGTATTTTTTATTTGCTTGAGTCTAATCACAGGGAAAAAAAATAAAGTTATATTTTTTTAACACTAACACTTTAGAAAATATCTATTTAATTTGCACTTTTTGTAGAATATCTCTATGCAGGATAAATGCATGGTAAGTGTAAATTGCAGGATTGCAAGTGTAGTGTATAAAGAAAATAATTATGTTATTTGAAGGTTAGCCATATAATTTTCTTTTATTCTTTTAGAATGGCAGTTGAATTTCAGCTATGTAATATTTTCTAGCAATAAGGAATTTTTAATGGCTGCACTTAGGTACAGAGAACACGGTAATGGTGAGGAATTTGGCAGAGGACAGTGTTTGCTTTCACCACTGTGTGATTCATCAGAACCCTTGCAGGATGGTGGTCACAGAGCAGTGCTGCCAAAGGCGTCAGCAACCTTGGACACCTTTACATTACAAATTTCAGTGACACAAAAAGGCTGTGGCAGCTGTCCCCGCCTGGAGAGCATCACCCTGAGCTTGGTGGAGCTTCACTGTGCAGAGTTAATAGCTGAGACCTTGGAAGCATCAGAGGGCACCAGGACAGTGCCACACCTGAGCTAAAAAGCCCCAATGCTCTGCAGGGCTAAATGGGCTCAGGGCACAGAGCAGCAGCAGCAGCTCTGATGTCTGTGTAAACAGAGGCTCTCACAGCTCTTTGTGTCTGCAAAGGCTTTTTAATAACAAAGAGGAAAATCTGCTGCCCTTCAGGATTTAATGATGAGCACACCTGCACTGCTGCCGCCGTGAGCTGCTTTAGCTGGCTGTGGGTTGGAGGTGTGTGTGCCTTTCCAGTTGTCTCTGTGAATGTGCATAGAGAAAACCCTGGCATTGCAGTCCAGCTGTCTCTGTGAGCCACCAGGAGCTTAGGCAGCCACTGGAGTGTTTGTTTTATTGCACTGGAGAACAGGGAATCATAATACCACTCATTCTCCAGGATACATCTTGGTTAAGGACTCTACTGGTGTAGCTGTACCTGGATATGTCCTCCTGGTGTAGCTGTGCTAGGTGAAATAATGTTTTGTTGAGAAAAATAGCACTTGAGAGCTTCACGTGGAAAGTGCTGCATGGGAACTGCATAATGCAATTCCTCATTAGGAGGGAAACCATAACCATTGTTGCTCTTCCCTGCACAACTCAGACCACACCTCTCCCACTGAAGTCTGTGTGCTTTAGAGTCCCAGAAGAGGTTTAAGTTCTAATTTAATAGGAGAGGTTTAATTATTTGATACCACAGGAAAAAAAAAATAGAATTACTGACTTTTGCATCCTTTCCAAATCTGACATTTCCAAGCAGGTCTGTGATGGCAGTCTCAGAGGACCCGTGCAGTCCCCAGCACAGCCAAAGGATAACCTGTTGCTAAGCAACCGATATAAGTGTGCTGCTCAACATTTATTTCATTTGGAAAGAACGTATTCTTTAAGTACTTCATCTTAGCTACCAAGCACAAAGAGTTTTCTCCTTGTTTTTCTGTAGCTGTGCACGTCTGTGAAACAGCCAATTTGCACAACCAAATGTGCACTCCCAAGAGCAGGAGCCAGAGAGGAGCAGGCAAAATGGAAGGTATAAAAAACTGGCACGAGTGCTTTAGCCCTTTCTGAGATCAGCATCCTGAATTTGCCTCTTTGTGTCTTTGTTCAGCCTGATTGAAAACGGGCTGCCTTGGAGCATGGACGTGGCAGAGCTCTCTGCAGGGCTCTCCAGTGTTTGTTGGTGCAGCCTCGTTTGAAGATGTCATGGTTTTCCCACTGACACAAAGAAACACTTTTCACCTCGACCAGCAAAGCCAGAACATAACACTGAATTTCCATCCTGAAGACTCCAAATCTCAGATTCTGCACTTGTTTCAGAAAAGCAGCTAAATATCTTCAGAAAAGAGCACTTACTGCCCTCCAATTAACACCACTTTCCCTTTAGTGCCAGTCCCTACAGTGAAATGAAACCCTGTAGATCTGCTAGGCTTTTGTGTGTGTCTGAAATCAGCCTTGGCTGAACAGCCTCTAGCTGGATTGTCCTTGGAGGAGTTGTTAGTCATGTTTTCCAGTTCGGAGTACATTTGGTGCCTGAGTATCTCAAGAGCTTTTTGTTCCCAGCCAGTGAAGGTCTCTCTGCTGCTGGCCCAATGGCTCATGCTGGATACAGACAGATGTCTCACTGCCTCTGACCAAGTGGCATGGACACTCACTTTGCCTTCAACTGGTGTGGCTTCCAGATGATGTGTTTTGACAAATGAAATGCAGCGTGGGAGTACTACAGTGTTTGCAAGCTAAGCTGTGTCTTGGGAGCAGTAACTAACAACTACAGCTTTTTTTAGAGCTGAGGAAAATTAAGCTCAGTGTTAAAGAAACGCAGCTGAGCTCTGCATGGAATCCTGCAGCTTTGGTGACTGAAGACTCTTGGTGTTTTGGACTATTCAGGTGCACAAATCTCTCCGTGCCCCTCTCCCTCACTTCACTCTGCTTTCTGTGCTCAAGCAGGGCATTGTCTTGCAGACATCTCTTCATTGGAGATGTCTCACTTTAAGTGTTTGCCTCCCATCAGGATAGAGAGCTCCCAGAGCTGAATCAATATTTCTTTCTTCTGTCAGCTGTAGTCCATGCAGGAGCTCTGCTGTCAACAGGCTGACACTGCAGTGCCACATCACACAGCCTGGCTGTCACACCTGGGGGCGAGAGACAATTTGCTGCTTAACCTGGCAGCCTGGCCATGGACAGATTGAGTTGGGTTTGAGACAGAAATAATTGCTATTTTCCATTGCAGGGTTTTGATCTGTTAAAGCAAATTGTTGGCTGTCTTGCTTCATTTAGGGAATACCTTCCCAAAACTGCTGCTTCCTATTTCTTTGGAACATTCAGTGACCTCGTGCTGCAGAGAAGTACAAGATCAACCAACCAACCAACCAACCAACTGACCAACTGACCAACCAACCAACCAACCAACCAACCGACCAACTGACCAACCAACTGACCAACTGACCAACCAACCAACCAACCAACCAACTGACCAACTGACCAACCAACTGACCAACTGACCAACTGACCAACCAACTGACCAACTGACCAACTGACCAACCAACCAACCAACCAACCAACCAACCGACCAACTGACCAACTGACCAACCAACCAACCAACCAACCAACCAACTGACCAACTGACCAACTGACCAACAAACCAACCAACCAACCAACCAACCAACTGACCAACCAACCAACAAACCAACCAACCAACCAACAAACCAACCAACCAACCAACCAACCAACCAACCAACCAACCAACCAACAAACCAACCGACCAACCAACCCTGTCACAAGAAGCTGACATGAAAAATAACTCCTATGAAAGTTATCTAACCAAATCCAAAGCAGAGTTGTTTAATGAGTGAGCAAGCAGGGAAATGCAAGAGTCTGGGGTTTTTTTCAAGCACAAATAAAATACAGAGGTCAGGAAAAGGATAAAACAAAATGGGCCAAGTTGCTTGTTTTTCAAGGTGCTTGATTTCAAGTTGCAAGATTCACAACAGCATTTGGGTTTGGGGAAAGAAAATCAGCATTTTTCTCTAAAAAAAAACTAATCAGGGAATGGTTAACAAACACTCACAAGAGGACGGTGTGTGAGTAACATATACTGAAATAAAACTACGGGGGGAATAAATTACAGACAAAAATACAGCGCAAATAAAGAGCAAGGGTATCTTAAGCAAAGTGTAATTCTAAATTGAGTAAAGGGCAAAAGATGAGATGTAGTTTCACAGGAAATCTGAAATAGCTCCAGTTAAGCTTAACTTAGGATGCAGAAGCTGGTATATTTGAAATACATCTATGTATTCCTGTATATTTGAGGCATCTTGAGAGGCTGTAAGCACCATTATGCAGTAGCTTGTGTAAATATCCTGAGTGAACCAATGATGAGGAGGGGGAATATAAAATGCAGAGCATAGATTTGGCTAAAATTCAATATTTTGGAGGGGGTTTAACATAACTTTAAAGAAAATGCAAGAAAAATAGAGAATAGACGAGGATGTGTGATTCTTCCAAGGGTATATTATATGCCCTCTACAAATAATTTTACAACCTAAGAGGGAGAAAGGAGGAAATTCAAGTCAGCATGCTTAATACATTTATACTAACTCAATTTTATTGACTGATTTTTGACATTGTAGATGCTGTGTAAAATAAATCCCTTCATAGTGCCGATATAAACAAATATTTTCCCTTTGCCCTCGGTCAGCTGCTCAAGTACTTTCCCTTTGCCCTGGGGACTTTCTGCTCAAACTCTTTGTTCTTTTCAAGAGCCACTCCTCTGGAATGAGGCTCCCTGGTTGGCCACTGTATGCCAGTCTCCTGATAGGACAGCAGGTGGATCTGGGCAGCAGCCAAAGGGGACAACCTGTGACCCAGGGACAGCAGGGGTGGCAGCACTGACACACAAAACTTCAGCGCTGGAGGAGAATTTCTCCTCTGGCACGTCAAAAATGAAAATTGATATTCACAGCCACATTCTACCTAAGGAATGGCCCGACCTGAAGAAGGTAATAAGAGTTTAGATATTCAGTGCCTTAGGTTATCAGCAGCCATTTCTACCGATGTGATTTTTGAAAGAATAAATGAATGAAGGGTTCTGGGGTAAATATCTCTACGTTTTTTGTCTAATTTGGGATATTTTTCCAACTCTAAAATATTTGTATTTCACTACTTTGAAAAGACTCCAGTCAGAAGAGCATGTAAAACTGGGGTCTGTTCCCCATTATTTATTTATACTGAAGCAATTCTTAAAGTTTTCCTTGAGTTTTTTGAGACACAAAATTTTTGGATAATATGGTATAAATTCCACTTTCTTGATAAAAATAGAGCTGTTCTGTTCCATTCCTAAATGGTGTTCACTTTTGTTTTAAATAAAATAAATATTCAAATATTAGACAAAATTAATGTTAACTAAGACAAATTTATTCACATCATTATACCCACAGGCATGAAATCATTAACTTCAGTGGGAGTGGGGTCACTCTAAGTACAGCTAATTGATCATGATAATTTTACTAATATCTGTTCTTTTTTCAGTTACTGGAAAGCAGTAGCCTGTTGTATTTAAAACAGCAAATCTCAGTTGTCAGAGCACTGAAGCTATAAGTGAATTTCTGTTAACTTATTGTTGTTGTTGTTGTTATTGTTGTTTTTATTATTCGGTGTCATAAATTTTTTCTTGTCCACAATGTTTTTTCATGATCCTGTGAAATGCATTTTAGAATGAAAAATGTCATTTAGGTTTAATGTAATCAATCTGAAAGGATTTCATATCTAATAGTTCTGCATTGCTGTGATTGTAAGCAGTCCAGTTTCAGTCAATATTAGGGAGAGAACGGCTGGGAAATGTAAACAGCATATTAGAAAAAAAAAAAGTCATGAGAAAGCCTGGCATTGAAAACATACATAGGATTATTTCTTCATTAGTTGTGAAAAATAACATCATTATGCACAAAACCTCCTGGAAAGGAATGTTTGTTTCCTTGTTTGGCTAGGAAGGTTTTTATAAATATCTATTTGAACGTCCTATTTGTAATAATAACAGCTCCTGATGAAAAACACATACACTGGATAATGTAGGTTGAGGCTACAGATACTTTTATAATAATTATATCTGTTTTAAATGGATAGGAGGTTAAATATACATACTAGAAAGACAGGTTGCTTTTGCACATTTCAGATTTTGTTGTCTTTTGTGCAATAACTTCATAAAAACACCTATGGAATTCATTCTGATTTTATATGGGGTTTTTTTTAAAAATGGAATATTTTTGTCTGTAGGTACTTTAAAAGGGCAATAAGTTCACTGACTTAAAATGACCCCAAGAATTCCTTGATGTTCACAGATGTACGTCAAGACTAAATTCACTAATGTTAGACACTGTGGGCCAGCATTGCATTTCTTTAAACAGAGATAAAGAGGCAAATACCAAATTTTTAAAATTTAATTTCCACCTGCTAGGTTTTTTTCCCTCTGTTCTGAGCGATTCAATGGTTTATTAATGGGCTCAGAGTAGAAAACAACTATCAGAATTCCCTGGAGTCCTCTGGAAATTCAAGCCATTAACACAGATCATGCAAGGAAAACCAATGAGGCATCTTAACATGCACACATTTATTTAGTGCTAAACTTCTTGTTTCCAGCTTTGTAAATACTGGACCTTCAAACTGGAAAATTCTATTGTCAAGGTACTGATTTAACAGCCTAGGGAAATATCACAGGGATAGAAAATCACAGAAAGAACAGATATGGAATGTCAATGCCTACAACTAATACCTGAGGGGAAGAAAGAATAAAATAAGTTCAAAATCAGTGAATTTCTCTATTGCCTATGGGCTCCTTCAGTACCCATTTCAGGTGCTTGTTTTCTGCTCAGCTTACAACTGCAATTAGCATGGATCTAGTTTAAGTTCTTGTTTGTTATCACTCATTGAACTTTCCCAAAATTTCAGTATTTTTCATGTGTGTAAACCTCTAGATGTATAAATTTAAATAAAATTTGCATAGTTGCGTAGTTAAACAGAGCACACAGCCTCAGTGACTGCATCTCTGGCTGGGGTCAGGAGGTTTGGCTCTTCACACCCACATCAGGAGAGCTCACAGTGGCACTAAGTGATGATTTGGTATCACAGGAAATTCAGGACTGTGTCCAAATCGTTTACACTTCTGCAAAACAAATACCTGCTCTTAGTTAGTTTCATTTTAAATGTTTCTCTTTTTTTTGGAGAAATGGGAACTTTGAGCATTGTTTTCACCCAGAGATTTCAAGAGTTCATTCCTTTCTAATTGATAATTTATGGAAGTAAAAGGAAATCAGCATCTCATGTTTTGTAGGTTTTGCCTTTTTTGCATGAACAATTCTGAATCTCTCTGGAAGAATCAATGAGCATCTAAGCTTCTCCTTTTTAGCTTCTCTTCCCTGTTTAAATATTAATAGACAAGAGGCTGACCTTCACTCCTGCTGCTGAGTCATGGAAGCTGAAAAGTGGAATCAATGCATCTTTGTGCTAATGATTAACTGATCACAGATTGGAAAGTTGTCAGCTCCATTTTCACACTTTAACATTTTTGGTGTCAAAATTATTTCAGTTAGAACCTCAATGTAGTAAGCAAGTTTAGGCATTTCTAAGGCAGTTGTTTAAAAATGTTGTTGAACTGGAAACTAAAATTCCAGCTGTACAAACACCATTAGTCCAGTCCAGCTATACACTTCTGATGTCAGTGAGGCTACTCTGGCTCAGAGCTCAACACGTGTAAGGGTTTCTCCTGAATGAGGTATTTTAGTAAGAACTGCAATTATTATTATTATTATTATTATTATTATTATTACTGCAGAGAGCTAACTAGCCCTGGCTTTCTCTCCTTTCCTCCACAGAGATATGGATGCGGTGGATGGGTACAGCTGGATCATCACTGCAAGGTTTGGGCTCTTTGGTGCTCAGAGCTGATCTCGTGTCATCATCAGGAATAGAAACTCACAGGAGATATATTAGAGAAGCAAAATGGCAATAAGATTGGCTGTGTCTTTGATACAGATTTCTCTAGAGGTCTATTTCCTATGAAGTAGTATCAGGCCAAGTCCTGATAGACCTCAGCAGAACCTTTTGCCTGAAGGATGAAACTCACACCCTCTTGTGTGAACCAGCATCCATTCTTCTTCATCATGTCACTTTAACACTTGGAATGGATAGTTCTGAGAAAGTCTTTCCAACAAGAAAGGTCAGGCTAAAGCAGATTACATACAGATTTGGGTTGAGTTAGATGCAGTCATCTGTATGACAAGCAAACCCAAAAGGAACTGATATTTTAATAGACAAGAACAAGCCACCTGGTAAACCAAAGCATGGATGACACAGCTTTTGGGATACATGGCGGCTGCAGGAAGGAGACAGGGACTGGACACATTTCTGGTGATTTTGTTACAGGTTTGATGCTAAAATTCTGTGCTAAAAATGGTTTGCAGAGGAACTTTGTGGCAAGTCAGTAATGGCCTTACACACCCCTCCGAGAATTCCATCCGGCCTACTTCTGCCTGGAAATGCTGCATGACAAAACAAACGTGCATGGCAAAACAAAATCCTGTTCAGACATGTGGAGCTGAGGATGTTAACTCCTAAGATTTAAAAAAAAAACCCCAAAGGCCTCCCATATCATTCTTTGAAGAAACACCAGGATCAAACTGGAAGAAAATAATTACAGGCATATTTTAAAAGTGCATTTTGGGATGTGACTGAGTAGTTTAGTGAGGGGAGAATTTTAAATGTAATGTGCTGAACCAAATCAGCCTGCAGGACTTAATTTTTAAATGTCTCTTTCTTAATTTCCACATACATTAAGCAAAACAAATATTAGGTAATTTTTAGGATGGGATGGAATAGAGAAGTATAGAATAGAACAGTAAAGTCCAGGTGATCTATTCATATGTGACAAAGTGCTTCGTTCTACTGTGCCTTTTTCTCACACCCCAATTTTTTTTTTTAATTGGACAACCTGTATCAATACACTAAACTTTTCTTAATGCATTTGAGTGTATGGCTACAGTAAACCTCTCCATCAGGTTGGAAAACCAGTTTTACAAGAACCTGAAGTATTTCACCAGGGGATCAGGACCCTGCAGTTGGAATATTTCACATAATTTTCACAACCCATGATACAGCTAACAAGTAACTTGACAGGTTGCCAAGGCATCACACTTAGATTTGTTGAGGATGGCTTTAAAATATTCATTAGGGCAGTATATTTGTGAATGATGTATGAAGATAGTAACAAATTCAAGGTTAAGAACAGTTTGAGTTCTCAGAAGAGGGGGACAGAACCCCCCCTGGCTGGGCACACTGGTAATAAATATTCTGATTTAACAGGTTCTTTTCTGTAGAAAAAAATTGACAGGTTCCTAAATAAGACCAATTTTGTGAGGAAAAATAAAATGGCCTTTGGAGAGAGAGAGAAATCCCTTTTTTGAAGGGCCCAAAGACTGCCTTGCCCTCAGCTCCTGTTTACTGGGAAGGCGAAGGAATGGCTGCTGGGTTTTCTTGTGTGGATTTCAGCTTTCACCTGCAGATGGAGTGTGTTCTCTGCCCAGGGCCTCTGCACTGACCCAGCCCACATGCACAGCACCAGGAATTCCTCTGACCTTCCATTTACCCCTGCAGTAGATTAAAACAACCAGGAAATACTCAGGGCTTGCAGCTGCTGGTGAATTGTATCTCATCCGTTTGTGCCAGCAGAAATCCTGTTGTGTCTGTAGCAGCTGGTGGGCACCCTAATTGTAACAGACAATTTCCTTAATGTGGCGACACCACCTCTCTTTGAACAATTCACAAATCAACCAAATATGACATTTCAAAAGTTTCCAGGGTGATAAAGGAACACATTTCGTGACTCTGATAACATTTTGAACTTCCTAGGTCTGGAAATTGGTGACATATGAGAAAGTTTTACACTTATTCAAGTCATGGTTTTATACTGTGTTTTGTTTGGGACTTTTTTTTCCTCCAAATTCTTCAATTTTTTTTTTTTCTTACAAAGCAGAAAATATAATCTGAAGACAACACAATAGGTCTCCTTTTGTCTGAGTATCACTGGTGATAAGAAATCACTGGACTGAAATTAACTGTGTTACACAATTATTTCTGTAGTTACTGGAACCATAGTGATGCTATTGAACACACACATACCCAAAGGGAAAATTTAGCACAGATTTAATTAGAGCATTGTTTTGAGGTCAAAATTTGGTTTGAGGATAAACTTGGATTAAGGTACCTGGTATGTCTTCCAAATAAATATACAGTGATGTACATTGCAAAAGGAAAGGGATTTTTTAATATAATTCTGAAGAATTAAATCAGAACTACCAATGACTGTTTTATTCATATCTATTTTTAAAATAGTTTCTGTTTAAAAATACCTACTGAATAGAAATAAAAGATAAAAATTTTGCCACTGTATTTCTGTAAGGAGCACAATATATCAAGAGACTATAAATTAGCAGATACTACTTTGTCACATTTATAATATATGAAAATGTCATTTCACAGGGACAGGCAAAGATGATGAAGGATGGAAAGGTTTTTAGAGTTATCCAAGAGAACTGCTGGGATCCAGAGGCACGGATTAAAGAGATGGACCAGTCAGGTACAGTTCCACAAAGGAACTCAAATCATTGTGCTTCATTTAGAATAACAACTTAGAATAACAACTTCACTTAGAATAACAACTTCACTTAGAATAACAACTTAGAATAACAACTTCTCTGTCAATCCATTTGAAAGTGCTCAACAACAATATCAAAAAAAGGTTTAGCATACTAATTCCTTGGTTTTAATTTGCTGATAGTAATTGGAAACTGATATTCTTTATATTTAGAAGGAACCTGTGCCCATAACTTTCCTCATTCTCAGCAGCAATTTATTCCCCACTAGAATTTATTAATTTTGGAGGGATTTAAGACACTAACTTGACAAAAGTAAGGATGACTGACCCTGGACTTGAAATGGTAAATACATTCCGGTTAAAATATGATTCTCAAAGGAGAAGGAAGCCCTTTCATTTTTGTTCCAAATGTTAAAAATATTCCTTTTACACACAGGATTTCTTGTATGTTTGTTTCCTTTTCTAATACCTTTTTTCTGTTTATCCATGTTTCAACCTCATTTTGTGGTTTTCCTGTAGGACTCTGAGCCTAGAGAACTGGTACAATTACTTTGTCAGAAAAGGGTTTTCCTCGTGTAGAAATTTAACCAGATGCCAAATTTGCAAATTTATTTTCCATCATCTTCCATGCAAGCCACTAAATAACATTGGTAACATGGGAAACTGAGGATGAGGGAAGGAATTTCTAGGCAGATTAATTATTTTTGCTAGTTCTTATTAACACTGTAATTCCAAATTACTCTTGTAAGAGAAATATTATGTTACTAAAGATTATTTTTTTCTTAGATTGAGGCCTGAATAGTTCCTACATCAGTTTCCCAGTGGACACCACTTGAATATCTTCAACTTTTCATAAGGAACACACACCTGGATTGCCTAAAAGAGTGGATATTGTACAAGTAGCATCTTTATGATTATTGCTTCCTCCTCTCAGGCCTTATCACCCTCAACAAGCACATTCAAGAGGTTGTAGCCAGTGGGGAGTTGGTCTCTTCTCCAAGATGACAAATAATAAACAAGAAGAAACTGCCTGAAATTGCACCAGGGGAGGTTTAGATTTGATATTAGCAAAACTGTCTTCACTAGAAATGTTGTCAAGCCTGGAACAGCCCTGGTGTAGTCCCCATCCCTGGAAGGATTTAAAGGATGTGCAGATGTGGTGCACATGGGGACACAGTTCAGGGATGGGCTTGGCAGAACTGGATTCATGGCTGGAATCAATGCTCTTAGAGGTCTTTTCCAACCTAAATTATTCTGTGTTAGGAGATAGTCTGGGTTATTCTTCTTAGGGAGGTTTAGTGCAACACATCACATAGGCTAGCTTGGGAACCCACCAGGTAGTGAGCACAAAAAATGTAAACACAATTTAGACAATTTTCATCTACTTCATTTGCAGCCTGGAAAAGCAGTATTTGAAACTCCAACCATTAGACATTTAATGGGAATGCCAGAAAGCCTTTGCAGACTGAAATATGCTACCTTGTCACAGAATCATAGAATCATGGCCTGACTAGGTTGTAACGTTTCTCTGAGTTAGCTCAGGGATTTTGGGGATTACCAAATCACTCAACTACACAGTGGATCATAAATAGCCTTTGGGCATCTTTCTCTTTCAGATGTTTCCCTCAGCACTAATGGCAAATTTCTACAAAGCAGCTCTGCCCCATATGTTTGTTGTAGACAAAGGGAAAACACAGGAGGATTTTTTTTTCAAGTTTTTGCAGCAGTTCTCCAGAAAAAAAAAAGTATCATGAAAGCAGCATCACAATATTTCTTCATGAACTAAACAGTGCTCACTTGATTTAAAAAAAAATGTAAACCTGTATGTTACAGCACCATCTGGTGACTTGTGCCCTAAAAATGTCCCTTTTTATTACAGCACTCCAGACATACAGGCATCAGCCAATTAATGATGTGGGAGGGAAAAAAAGCCTTTGTGTTTTTCATTCTTTCATCCTTACTGCTCAGCTAATGATAAAGACTATGGACCACATTTATTCCTTTTTGGTTTGGAAAGCTCTAGCTACTTAGTTCAAAGACTGCTTTCTCTTACACAGGCTGAGATAGATTATACCCAAAATTTAACCTCCAAACATGGCATAATTCTGGGACAAAGATGCAAGAAGTCTCCCAGCTGAACTAAACTAGAATCAGTCACTGAAAGTTATTTTTGATTCAGAGAGATAACTTGGTTAAAAGGCTTTGTTTGTGCAATGCCCAAGAAATCTTGCCAGTAATAAGAAATGGTCTCCAGTGGAGCAAAGAGACTCAATTAGTTCTCCCAATCATATGTCCTAGGTCTAATTGATGTACATACTTCTATCTTGATCCACTCAATAAAGCAAGCTATCCATGTAACTCAATAAAACAAGCTGTAAAAGTAATTACCATCACAGTTCTGTGACACAAATCATCCCAATTTTGTCTGAGAAAATATATCAGTTCATCCTAACTGCCTTTCCTTGTTATTTTCTCCTTTGTAAAACCCTCTGAGGAGGGTAAAAATGCAGAGGTTTTTCTGTGCTGATTCTTCTTCCTAAAGCTAATGTCTAGGAACAGTCAGCTTGGAAATGTACCTTTAAGGTTTATGTTAAATTTGCTCAGAAGTGTAAAAATGGATTGAAAGCAGATACAATGGTTATTTTTGAAAACATGGAGAATGTTCTCAACAGACTAAACAAGTGCCCATATGGGTGGATGATCTAACTTGGATAATTCAGTATTTATGGAATTTTGCAGACCTAATCCTTACCCCTAAACCGTTGCTGCTGTACATAATATTAACCAGATCTTGTAGCAATCTGAGTCAGCTTCTCCTCCTGTGTCCTACTTAAACTTCTGAGGAGGAGGATAAATCATTTTAATCATTCAAATATTTTGGCAAGTCATTTAGAGTTCTCCTAGAGTTCATTCTGCTGGAGGTTTTTTCTGCCATCTTTTGTTCTAGTAGTTTTACTACTAACAACCAAGTTAAATTTTCTAAAGCATGACAAGATATGTGCAAAAATACTATAAACAAACCTATAAAAACACCAAAACAAAACAGTTTTGCATGTAACTATTTTGTGAATTCCTAATTACTCTTTATTGTTTATTTTCTTTGTCTTCCAGGTTTGTTGTTTTCACTCTGTAACCTGTCATACAAAATATTATAATAGAGATTTGTGTTTGAGCAGAAACAAAACAACATGGACTTAATTCTTTTTATTTTTAATATCAAAGTTGTTTCTGAAAACAAGCAGATTTTTTATATTTACAACCTCAGCAGTCCAGACACAAGATGAATGAAACCTAACACAATATAGCTTTGGGAACACTTAGGAAAACATTGTTTAACAACAATTGTTGACACAATGTTATTTATCTTTGGGCTAATACATTTATTTATTTAATATATATGACAAATTCACCCCAAAGTAAACCTGAGTTAATGTATTCTGTTGGGTTAATGTCAGTTTCATTCATGTGAGAGTAATACTAAATTGCTACTTTAATTGTTTGTACATGTGCATACTAAATCCTTCTAAAATCAAAAACCCTAATTTCCCAAATTAGCTAGTATGAATATAGTAGTGTTTATTCTTTCTACTTAGAAAAAATATCCAAATCCTAATAAATTGATACACTATGAGTTTTATTGCCATGATCCTTAATTTAAAAAAAAATAATAATTTCTCTATGTCACTGTTAAATCAGTCTTTCTTATCATTAAAGCCATTACATTCTGCCTCTCAAACCAAAGTACTTTCTTATTTATAATATTTTATCAAAAACAAGAATGAAGTATTAATATTTGCTTTTTCTTACTCAGGAGTCACTGTCCAAGTCCTGTCCACAGTCCCTGTAATGTTCAGCTACTGGGTAAGTTCCAACTAAGATATTTCATAATTCATGTGTAGCAACGTTTTTAAAATACAAAAGCATCTTCCTACAAATTGAAGTAATCACTAGAACTGTTCTGCTGTGAAAAGGAAAAGGCAAAAAAGGAGTGCAGGTGTGAGAAGATGTCTGCAGGATGTCGTGGCAGAGCTCCACACCAGAGCATACCCAGGGAGAAAAGATAAAACAACTGAATTCCTTATGGGGGCAGCTGGAAATGGAGAGAAAAAATATCCAAAATGAATCCATGGATAGCAGACAGACACATATGTACACATTCCAGAAAGTTAGGCATCAATCAGTACTTTCTCAAGGAAAAAAAAAAGACATAAAGGATGCATTTGTGGCCTTGTCCCACTTTCTTTTAAATGTGGCATGGGACTCATTAACCTAGAATGCTTTGAATCCTAAAATTCAGGAGCAAATTTAAGTAAGTTCCTATGTTCCCCACGTGGTGATCTTGAATGCTTCAAAGAAATAAAGACAGGATGAGGAGATAAATCACAGCAAAATGCTGTTCTAAATACATTCTGGATGTGAGTATTTAGCAATGTGCACAGGTCAAGATGCTTATATGTAAACAGATTTGTGCATTTAGAACTATTGTGCTAAGCCCACATATAAGAAGTACCATTGATTTTCATCATTTCTGGTTAGTAACATCTCTTCAAAACTTTTTTCTGGTGTCTAAGGGAATATTTTCCATTAAATATGTATTGGGAGGAAAAAACCTAGAGATTGATTGCATGGATATTGCACTTCCTTGTTAGAATTATGGATGTTATCTCCTTCTAAATGTTAGAGAAGTTTGCTCAAGCTTTCTATGTAGAATTCACATGCTCCAACATCTCACATTTCTTATTTTTATTTCTTCAGCTCCAGTAATAGGAGAGTAAATATTCATTGCTATGTATAAAAATTATATACTGAGGATTTTGCATGGGGATAAACAAAACCAGGGGACTGCTTTACACAAAAGACCAGGTACTTATGTGCATCAGCAACCTGGGCTTTATTGCACTCATCCTGAGCAGTAAAGGCAACAGCAGTTGATGAAATATTCAAGAGAAAAATAACTGTACCCAGAGGTTTTAAAGCAAAGCAGAATTTAGCTCTATTTTCCAGCTATTCAGAACTGTAAAGCAAATTTGGGTTCAAACCCTACCAGTTGTCTGCAATGACATTTATCCAGTAACTTCCAAAGGCGATAACATTTGAGAACCATATTTAAATGCACTGCTCTGCTTCACATCTTACCAGGCCAAACCTCAGGATACTTTAGACCTTGCCCAGCTGTTAAACAATGACTTAGCTGCTACAGTAAAGAAGCACCCCAAGAGGTTTGTTGGGCTGGGCACGTTGCCCCTGCAAGCTCCAGAGCTGGCTGTGAGGGAAATGCAACGCTGTGTGAGTGAGCTGGGCTTTCCTGGAGTGCAGATTGGATCTCATGTCAATGAGTGGGACCTGAATGCCCCAGAGCTCCACGATGTTTATGCTGTGAGTAGCTGTTGCTTTCCTTCTTTGGGGGAATTCTGTGATATGGAAATCTGTCTAAAAATGTCTGGGAGCACGCTGAGTCATCATTTGAGCCTTCTAATCTGCTTAGTGATCAGAGAGACTCAGCTTTAGTTGTAAATCATAATTCTTTATAGGATATAATGGCAATGATACAAAACAGTCTGAAACATATTTTACAATAATGAATAACAAATTTTGTTTTATTATATGAGTTCTCACTGTAGATCTGCCTTCTTGATTTGTGAGGATAAGTGCAATATCAAATAAAGCACTGTTTGCATTTGAGTTCAAGTTACTGTATCCAATCCTATTGAAATAACTGATAAACCCCCCTGAGATTATCAGAGATAGCACCAAAGTACCACACAGAACTATGTAAACAGGACCAAAACTCCCAAACTCAATGTATTGAGTATCAAATGAATTAACAGATAGCACTTCTTGAATAGCCTGAGATCCAGATGAGGTGGTCATTTGTCTAAATTAGGGGTTTAATCAATGTCCATTCTGAATCTGTTTCTCAAGTTATTAGAGCTGTCAGTCTGGAATTGATTCACAGAGGTTATTTTGTAGGATGCTCAATTTATTCAGAAACTCTGTTGGTGCAGCACCTGGACTGCTTGTTTTTATGGCCATGTGCAGTCAGATACCAACATCTGCCCTTGGAGATGCCCACATTCATGGGATCACAGCATGGCTGAGGTTGGGAGAGGCCTCTGGGGCCACGTGGACCAACCCCCTGCCCAAGCAGGGCCACCTACAGCCAGATCCCAGGACCATGCCCAGGTGGATTGCAAATATCTCCAAGGATGAAAACTCCACAATCCCCCTGGGCAATCTGAAATTTCCTGATCTCCACTGAAGCTTTTATTCTAGGGGACAAACAGCCCCAGTTCTCTCAGCATTTCCTCACAGGAGAGATGCTCAGTCCCTCCCTCATCTTGGAGCTCTCTCCAGTAACTCCATGTCTCTGCTGCTGAGATCCCTCTCTTCTTCTGGGATCTCTCTCTTATACTGTACATCCTTCAGCTTATGTTTCACACATGTAGGAAGTTACCCCTTTCATTTTTAGAAACATCTCTGGATAATACAGATTATGAAATTAAGCCGTATTGGATAATGAACTTTGCCAAACTACCAGGCCAGTCATTGAATTGCTATTTTTAGTTTACAAATGTAGATGGCAATTATGCTCCACAATCCAAAAGTTGCAGCTTTTATTTATGCATGTATGGGTAAATAAACCCAAATTTTTCAAATGTGTGACAATCTCCTTAGCAACAAGAGCATGTCCAGAAATACATCTGACAAAACGAAGCTGTTAGATCCTGGTTAAGCATATGAATGACTCTGATGACTGTGAATTTAAATTTAAGCACACAGTTAAATTACAGTCAGAGTCAGCATCCAACACTAGTCTTCTGTTTGCCTTTCCAAAGATGTCAATAGTTTTGGAAGAATTACTGTACTTGGGTAGAGATGGATTGTTGATAAGAATACAGCCAGATTTTGAACTCTTAGGAAGAATTAGGAATAATTTAACATTTTTGTAAGCTAGGTAGAGGACAAAATGGGACAAATGTAGTGCAACTCAATGAAAATTTCTGAATGCAGCTGGAACAACTCTGCAAAACCATCTCAAATGATTCTACAAGACAATTGGGGAATTCATTCTCATATGTGTAATGTAACCAAAAGAATGTTTGCTTGAACTGATTTTATACCACAGGATGGCTGAAAAAACACAGCTGGAAAAGCATTTTTGTACTGCATTATTCTGTGAAACACTTGGTTCACTAAAAGATGTTATCATCTATGCTTCCAGTCCTGTAGCCACAGGAGGAGCTGTGAAACTGAGTGAGGACTTCAGAATATGGCCCAGAGGAGTAAATACAGCCAACTATTGCTTATAGTCCTTACTTGTGGGCCTATTTTCATTACTAGTGCTACTGCAGGTCATTGGAAAGCATGACTGAGATCTAAGATGCATTTTGCTATGATTAATCAAGATTCAGACTTTTTCTTTTTGCTGCAGGCTGCTGAGAAATTAAATTGCTGTCTCTTTGTGCATCCCTGGGACATGCAGATAGATGGGAGGATGTCCAAATATTGGTTTCCCTGGCTAATAGGTAAATGTATATTTACTTTGCTTAACCTACATTTATGAACTGGATTATGTCCAGGAGATTGCTGCCAAGTACAGTACAAGTACAGAGAAAATTACATCATTTTTCTGTCAAACTTTCTTTTTTTTTAATCTAGTATTATGATTAAATCTGTTGTGTAAACTCAGTAGTCATTTGTTTCTAAGCTTGTTTAGCTTTTCTTTTAAATACTTAGAATTCAAATTATTCAGACTAGCAACAGAATATAGTATTCTCTTTTGCCCTAAATACAAAGAGCAGATAACAAGAAAGAAGTGAATCATCTCAGAAATTAGCTCCTCAAAAATAACAGGAGTAAATGAAGGAGTAAGCAAAACCAAACATTTTTTTTTCTATAATTTGTTGGGTTATTTCTTAGAAACAGGTCGATCAGACAGGAAATAAATCTAACTTTACATCAGCTGTAGCTGAAACAACATGTACTTTGAAAGCTCTCAGTAAGTGTGGGATATTATCTAGTTTCCATTTTTTCCCCATTTGATAGGTAAATTGTAACAATGAATAACAGGAGCGTGGTTATTCTGCTACCCAGAAATGTTTAGACCTGATTCTACCCTCATGCATTTTGTTTTGTGTTGGGTTTTTATTGCTTGGTTTTGCACTGCCACCAGTTCTGAAAAGCATACACCACATATATATAATACACACTTCTGCTTGGAAAATCTTGCTGTCCCAATCACCCATGCATTATCTTGAAAAAATATCAATTAGTCTTAATCAAATTAGGCTCAAAAACACAGATTTAAGAAGAAAATAAAATTACTGCACTTACTTAACAAAGTGAAAATAGAATATTTTCTTACGAAGCCTAATAATGCTTTGCATCTGAGCATGTGGTAAAACATTAATAAAAATGACCCTTGCAGATGTATAGCTGTTGTTTCCCCCATAAATATGGGGAACTCAGTTCCTGATTTCAAGCTGCATGGCTGAAGTTAGGTATTTAAAATGGCATGATATTCTAATTATGTTGGGTGTGATCAGAAGCTGAGAACTGCTGTAGGAACCTGAATTCCTGTTCTCTTCCTAACTAGGCTTCCAGCCCAGCCAGGAGCAGAGAGACAGGTTGGTTCTAAACTGTAGGATCTGGCATCGTGTGGTAACCAAACCCCAAATCTGTGTTGGAATATCCATTTAACATATCTGCTCCACGTTCCACACAAAATAAACCCACAAGCAGAGGGGAGAACACACCCTGGCATATTCCAGACTTGTCTCTGAGCAAGGATAATGGGAATCAGGCCTGCACAGGGTATCTCAGGACATACCCAACCTGTCTATCGTCTGTCCTAGTGGTGTGGAGTAAAAACTGGACTTAAAATTCAGAACACCTTCACCTCCAGGCCTGTGCCTTCATTTCAGTTAATTAGAGTTCAACTCTGTGTCCCTCCAGTGGAAATAATGCATGACCTTTGGTAGCTGTCTGGCAATTATTACTTTTTTAGTTGGCTCAAGGCTAAGGGAAGAAAATGAAAACAACATTTAAAAATCAAATAGGATTCAAATAATCAATAAAGCTCTTATACCATTTAGATGTTTTTCTTCTTAGGCATGCCAACAGAAACAACCATGGCCATTTGCTCCATGATTATGGGAGGAATTTTTGAAAAATTCCCTAAGCTGAAAGTTTGCTTTGCACACGGAGGTGAGTAGTGTACCATGTGAAACTCCTGCTCCTTGGCTGAGCATGGTACAGTTGTATTTTCTGGTCTCTCAGCTAATGGGGTCACCATGTGAAGCCTGCCACCAGCTAAGCACTGTCACCCCAAAGAAGACAGCCTGACAGATCAGCTGCTTTTATGAGCACTCTCTAGCCTGCAGGGCTCAAGCTGGTACAACAGTTAAGGGAAAACAAAAAGGAAGGGCAGGCAGTAGGTGGTTTAAGGAAAAGCACGAGGAAGCAGCAGGAGGAATTTGGGTATCACAGTAGTGAAGAAGTGAGAAAAATAGAGACAGAAGCTAATGAAGGTAAAGGAATAAAAAACCACTGGTGCAAAGCACTTTCTTCCTAAAGAGCTGACAGAAAAACTTATGGACCTTTGGTGATAAGGTGGCTTTTTTCCCCTCTTACATATTCTCAGCTTCTTAAAATTATTAACAACTCCTTCTTGCAGGTGGAGCTTTTCCATACACAGTGGGTCGAATCTCACATGGCTTCAACGTGCGCCCCGATTTGTGTGCCATGGACAACAAGGTGGATCCCAGAAAATACCTCGGCTCATTTTACACAGACTCTCTTGTCCATGACCGTGGGGCTCTAAGGCTGCTAACAAGTGTAGTAGGAGAGGTGAGTTTTAGTGCTTCCAGAAGTGGGTGAATCATTACTCAGTTAATTTTCCAGGAAATATCAAGAGGAGAAGAGAAGAAGAAAGAAGACAGTGTCACCCAGTGTAATAAACTGATGGGCTTCTGCCATGTTGATAATGCTTTTACCATATGGATTTATTGAAATGGTGGGTTTAATCCAGGAAATCATGCACTGTCAACCTTAGTTCCATCCTTCTCTGAGCTTATTCAGGATGGGACTTCAAGCAAAGACTGCTTCTATTTGGAACCTGGTTTTCAAATTACTTAATTTTCAAATTCAAGTGCATGCTTGAAGAAATCATATTGTATTTCCACTTGGAAGTTATAGACAGAAAAAACATCAGTAATAAGGAAAGGTTTTGTGAGTATCTCAGAGAGACAATTAGACATTATGGGTTTGCAGAAGTATTTTAGTTGTTGGTAAAGAAATCTTTGTAGTTTAGCAAACTGTGGTGTTTGTGAGGTCCCCAGGATGAGGTGAGACATAAGAATCTGACTCCATGTTCTCAGAAGGCTGATTTATCATTCTATTCTATTCTATTCTATTCTATTCTATTCTATTCTATTCTATTCTATTCTATTCTATTCTATTCTATTCTACTAGAACTATACTAAAGAAAGAGAAAGGATGTATCAGAAAGCTTAACAAGAATGATAATGAAAGCTTGTGACTGACTTCTCAGTCTGACACAGCTGATGGTGATTGGTCATTAATTAAAAACAATTCACATGTTTGGATAAACAATCTCCAGACCACATTCCAGAGCAGCAAAACATGGAGAAGCTGAAACTTCCCAGCTTCCCAGGAGAAGAAATCCTGGGAATAGAAATCCTTCTTCTATTGCTTTCCTTACTGTGGTACTCTGAGCTCAGGTATCACACTGTAAAATCTGTGGGTTTTCAGTTCATGCTGCACTTGAAGTCCGTAGCTTTGGGTCTGGAGTTCTGCCTGCAGCTCCCCTGCAGGACTTGTGCCTTTTTGGAAAACTTTGCATTTGAAGATTTATGGAAAATCAACCATGTGGCAGCACAACTGCAGCTTGAAACAATAGTATGGAAACTTTTGTGACATGTATATGTTTGTACAATACAGTAACACTGCAGCTCTAAGGAGTGGAGACAACGTCTTTTTGGTTGAACCACCCTGAACCAAAAATAGATTTATGGAAGGAGCCCCATAAAATGTGCAAAACGCCTGCCATGGAGCCTACTTCCATTAGAAACAAGTAAGATAAAACCCAGGTCAATTTACTCAGAAAAGATCTGGAATAAGCTGTTAGTAGTGGAAAGTTCTGGTAACATCAGTGGGTATTAAGTCAGGTGTCATTTGCCATCTCTGTGCCAGGGATTAATTTTAGGCACCAGATGGTTTACAAATAAAATACTAGGGCTCCCACCCAATACTGATTTCTTTTAATTTCTGTTGCCAACCTCTAAATAGCAAACAAATCATAGTCCACAGCCCAGTAGTTTTTGATATGCATTATCTTTTGAATCAACTGTAGCTTAAAGCAAGGGGCTTTAAGGTGTTTTTTAACAATAGATTTTAAATTTTTACTGTGTGTGATGTGCTCGTCCATTCTACAAGACACCCAAAGGCTTATGGAGTAACAGCTCAGCATTTGCCTCTGTTACCTCCATTTTTAAGAAATCTCCCCAAATCCAGACCATGTTCATTCTAACTATAATTTCTTTGTACATGCAGTTCTAGTACACAAGGATGAGTCTAGCTCTTGAATTTTAAATTGCCAGTGCAAGGAGAAAAGATCACTCACTCATTTTCTTTTACCCATTTTAAAACATTGGGAGACATGTTTTGCCATTGTCAGAAAGACCTTGGTAAATTAGGAGCTGAGTGACTCAGGCTGGCTGAGACCACAGATTCTTTTTGTGATCTGAATCTGTTAAACTGAATTGTAGATGTCAGGAGCAAAGCAGGAGGGAAAGCTCAACACAATGCTGAATCCATTGCTGAAGAACTGAAGTTTTTTTCTGTCTGAACTTCTGTAGCACACAAGTCTTGGGGCACTTCTGCTTCAAAGTCAGAAGTTTTGCATCTCAAGGCTGCTCTAAACTATTGCTGCTGTGGGAAAGCTGCTGTCTTTGCACCACACTTTAATGTCTCTACTTTCCATTCTAAGAAGCTACACATGGATTCTGGTCCTTAAATGTGATTAGTCTTTGCAACTAGAATTTTGAGGAGAGAGGGATTATGGATTGTAAATTGATAATCTAAAAAGGCACTCAGCATTAGCCTCTCTGGTGTCTTATTTTGTCATCAGAGTATTAAAATTCATAGTCTTAACACAATAAATTTGGCTACCGTAGTACACAGGATATTGGTGTATTCTTTAATTCTCCTCTGAGTACTTTCAGTTCAAACAATGTGACATCAGGTGCAATCCCAGTGCTGAAAAGTCATGAGTCAGATACCAAAAACATGTTTTTTACACTCAGGAGAACTTTCTCTTTTCAATTGCCTAAGGCATCTTGTCCTTGAAAACAAAAACATTCACATCACGATTTCAAACTTTACTTTATAACCACGAAGATTAAAAAGCTCCCTCTTTTTCTAAGGAAAGTTGACATTCTCACATAACACCCTTCCATGAGTCAAATGCTTAAAGAAACACCAAATATCTCAGCGCTTTCAGCGCAGACATGTGTTGGCAGAGTAACACATATAAGATTAATAAATGCTGGGCTAAAAACAATGTGATGGAGTCTTGAGGCTGACACTGTAACTTTGTGAGCTGCAGGTTTGAAATAGGCCAGGTCTCCAGAGAAGAGCTCAGAGCTGTGCAGGAAGGGCTCGGTGTGAGGGAAGATGTGCTTGGACATGGCTTTGTGTCCCTGGGGAGCAGCCACTGCCTGGCACCAGCGCCTGGCGTGCTGGCCTTGAGCTGATCACAGTTAAAATCCACTGACAGCCGGGATCAGTCGTGTCCATTTAGTGTCATCCCTTCTTAGTTTGGGGTGCAGGTTAATTTGGGATGGAAGCAGAAACACACACTCCTGAGAAAGAATTTTGTAAGAGTGCAGAATTGCTGCAGTCCTTCGCTCCCCCCGTGGCGAGGTAGTGTGAGGTGAATCCAAATAAACACAAAATCCCCAACGTTGCTGGCTATAAAAAGTGAAGAACTGGGTTGACATGGGATTAAATGATTCAGTGCATCCCTGCAAAAACTTCCCCATGGTGATTTCTCCAGAGCCATCATCCAAAGGCAAAGCATTCTCTGGCCAGAAGTTCGAGCTGAACTGACTACAGCATTTTGGACTTTTTTTCAGGTGCATCATGGCCGTAGGAAAGAAGGCAAAATTCAAGGCAAATACAATTTTTCCTTATGTAAGAGGATGAAGTCATGCTTAAAGCTTTCTGAGATTCATTTTCAGATTAAGGTCCTTATTACTGTGAGAAAAGTTGTGTTGAGTAGCAAGGTCCAGTGAGGTTAATCATTAGCCCCATGTACCTCTCTAATAGGAGAGATGTGCTAATTAAGGAAACGACCTCCAAGTCTTCTAGGGAAAATTGACTTTGTTGATATGGTTTGGGATAATATAACAGTACTTCCCTTATGCTAGGAGCTTTATTCATCTGCAGAGGCTTCCCAGCACTCCTCTGAAGCTGGCTGCTAAAGACAGGTATTGCAACCCGACTTTTATACAAATGAAGTACAAAATTGAAGCTCAAACAGCACAAATGAGCAGCCCAAGATCGCTGGGAGCACAGCAAGAATGCTGCTTCTAAATTTTTCTTACTGATTTACAGCTCTTAATTTTACTACTAATGAATAGATCCCATGATTATGTGTGAAATACTTTCAAACAGAGGGAAAAAATATATCTGCACAGAGAGGAAAAGAAAAACATATATTATTGCAGTGAGGATGTGGGATTTATTTCTGGTTTAGTATGTAGGAGATGTAAATAAGAATATACAAACCTTCCTGTCTTACATGACCTTCCCTAGTAAACAGATGGACAAATTCTGTTTCCTTCTCTTTTACTTAAAAACCCACTTTCTCTCATAAACTTGGTATGGTTTTTAGTTTTTTTTTTTTTAATCATAAAATACATGGCATTTGTTTTTCTTTTGTGAATAAAGCATCTTGGTATTGAATTCTATAAATAAAAGAATATATTTAGGTGCTTCAAAGTACACACATCCAAATTATTTTGTTTAGTCTATGCCCAGAACTGCATTTATTAGACAGAGGGTATAAATTTTCCTATGTTAGTCTTATGTTAATTATTCTATAAGAAATTAAAACACAGGACAGAACATACGAGAGAACAATAGAATGTGTCTCTTCTGTCGAGATTTGGGCAAAGGTTTGTGTAGGCTCTATCTGAAACTTTTGGGTGACATCTAGTGGAGATTAAAAAAAAATTTTAAAGCGATTGACAAAAAGCAAAACAAACCATTCCAGAAAATAACTGAATGATGTTTTCTTCACCCTATTTCAGTATTGAACTCTGAGTAAAAGAGTCAAACATTATAACAAGTTCTAATTGTGTTTTATTCACCCAAGAAATAGACACTCATGCCTCAAGCCTGGGATTTGTATTTTCAACTTTCTGCTCATGAGAATTAAAATACCATAACTTCAGTTAGATACCACAAGAATTATTAATAAATATCCTGCAATTTTTTCCAAATAAAACTCATCCAAAAAACTCTTGAGTCATTGTTTTCAAGCTTTGTTCTTATCCTAGTGGAAATTATGATCTTCATATTCAGTTTCATAATTAATCAGTCCAATATATACATCTAATTTCTTGTACTTCATTATACATTCCAGAAAGCATGTGTTCTATTGTTTAATGTTAATTAAAAAGAAATTTAAAATCTGGAAAATATTAAACTTATGAGTTTAAAATATAATATTAATGTTACTATACTGTTGTACATATTAATATCCATATTATTTAAACTCTATTGTTTAATGTTACTACAAAATGTAACATTCTTTTTTATTACCAGGACAAGGTTATTTTGGGGACAGATTACCCTTTTCCACTTGGGGAACTGGAACCTGGAAAATTGATTGATTCAATGGATGATTTTGACTATAAACTGAAGGTATGATTTTTACATTTGAGGCATTTTCCCTCCCTTTTAAGTCTCTGTATGTGACATGAGATAAACCATTGAAAAATCAGTGTAGTACACTGACTTCTGCAAAGACTGGAGGAGACCCTTCAGTCTCTTTGCAGCAGTTCCCTTTAAAGCACAAATAAAAGCATTTGAGTTAAATATGAGCTAAGCACAAACATATGTATGTGTTTTGTTTTTACAGGATAAACTCAAGGCTGGAAATGCTCTGGAATTTTTGGGTCTTAGCAGAAAACAATTTGAATAATTATGAAGTACTAAAGCAACTAAACTTCTGAAATAATATCCCTGTATTTCTGTTGGCATGTACAATTGTGCAGATGAAAAATAAAACTGACAATTATCTGACAGTCTCCTGTTGTTTCCAAAGCAAAAGCAAGGGTACTGGAAAGGAGTATGCAGAGGTATTGCCTGAGGATTTAGGCTGTTTTTAAACAATTCTGAAATCCCTGATTTCATAATAAAGGAGAGATTTCATCTTTTGCAGCAATAGGAATTTCTGAATTATATTCAATGCCATGTTATTAGGACTTGATTCCCAGGAAGGAAAGAGATGAGAAAATTATGTACTCACTACATTTCTGTCTTTGTTATGGCAGCCAAACAGAATCTGAAAGAATATTAAAACAGAATTTAAACAATGTTGATGCCCAATAAAAGGCAACATTTTCTTTTATCCCCTGGTGGAAAATGCAGCCCACCACACTCAGCTCAGCACTGCAGGTGCACTTGTGCTTTATCAATGTTGTGACAGGATGGAAAAGGTCTGTGTGGGGACTTTATGTATCAGCTGCCACCTACAGCACTGGGAACTTATTCATCAGAAACAATTTGAACAATATGGGTGTAGGTGCAGAAATAATGTATTTATGTGGGTATTTCTTGGAGTGTCACTGTCACTGTCACAATAAACACTAGTGTTTGGCAACAGTATGGGTTAATGTTCTATTCCTTACCAAATGCTTCCCAAAAGTAAGGCTGAATAGTTAAAATGTTGAAGTGCTAATGCTCTCCCTAGCTTAGTCCTGCTAGAGGAATGGAAAGGTGGTTTGTTTTATAGACCACTGATTGAAACAGGTTTTCATTATTATCCAGTGAGTGCACAGGCATCCTCCTCCCAGGAGAATTGTGTACCAGTCAGAAAAATGTGGATTAGCATTTACAGTCTTTGTTCTTGTGGGAACATGGGCTGGCTATGTGTGGTGTCACCATTCCTCTGCTCAGCCTTGGGACATTCCAGGCTAAACAGTATTAGACAGAAGTTGTGTTTAGCTCTGGCCACAGCTGTCACAGCTGAACCTGAAGGATGCTGAACATCAGCAGTTCTGCTGATCCCAGCCTCTGTTGACAACAAAGAAAGCTCTGTCCTTCTTTACAGTGCCCCAACCCACCCAAAAAAAGAAAAGTGATTTGTGAAGTAGTTGGAGCTTAATTAGTCAGCATCTCAGAGATTTAGAATATCAATTCTTTATGTAAGAGGAAAAGAAGAGCCAGAAAATAGCTTTAACAACATTTATTGTCCTCAGGTTTGCAAGACTTCTGTTGACCTTTTTCATTTAAATATCCACATGCAGGCATTGAGTTTTCAGCATGTATGATTTTTCAACCAGATTGTTTTAATTAAATTTCAAAGTCAAAAGGCAATTTCATTCTCATATTTCCCTTCAGTATACATGATTCTCACAGATGTTTAAATGGATTTAAGAGGAAAATACATTGTGATTCCTCCAATACATTTTAATTGGATTAATTCTTCAATTTTTTTTATGAATGAAACCAGTTAAGTTAATGAAAATGCAATGTCACATCTTTGGGGACCAAGGTCTGGAACCTCTCCAATAGCAAGAACTGCATTTAATTACTTTAACCTGTGACTAAATGGGTGATTGCAGTATCCTGCATGGGAGTTAATTAATGTGCATACCCTGCATAAATCATATTCATTATGCCTCTCATTATTTAATTATATTCTACCTATTATGTTAAGATTTTTAAGACAGGGAGATATCTATCTATCTATCTATCTATCTATCTATCTATCTATCTATCTATCTATCTATCTATCTATCTATCTATCTAATCTTCCCTTCATCTTTTCATTTCATTAACGAAGCTAATGTAAAATTCTAATTGCAGCCAGATGAGAACATTCTTAATAATCCTCCACCAATTACTGCAGGAATAAAGAATCTAAATTGAACACCCAAATTCCATGAACTTTACCCAGTGATTTAAACAATGAGGTAAAATATTGTACCTTGATTGTTACAGACACACAAATGTGAAGTCCTAGATCAGCTAATTACATGAGAAGTCTCTGAGGTTAAATTTCCTCTGGACATGCAGGATTTTAAAGAAGATATATATATTTGGGAAGATCAGGCAAGTAATTCTTCATATATATAGTATATATATATATACAATAATGTATACTTTATCAGTATTCTGTCGGGTCCAGTTCTAAGATTACAACTTCTTGCATAAAATTGGCACTGAAGTTGTAAAAGAGCTCATGGTGATGCAACTTCAGATGAACAAAACCACTGCAGACTGGCAGTGGCATGCACTGAACAGGAGCAGAACTCTCATTTTCATGCACGGTGGTCAGAATTTTAAATGCCTTTTTGCACCCTTTGAAGCCTGAATCCATAAACTCAAACCACGGCTGAAATCCCATCCCTGAACGCGGAGTGAGAACAAACGGCACACTGCAGGGGCATCACTGACGTGCTGGAGCTGCTCACCTGCAATGACACAATTCCTAATAATAATTCATCATTTTCTTGTGCATTTCTTGAGTATCCACAAGCTGATATTAGCAGAGACGGGAATTTTCTAGGAACTAGTTGTGCATTCCAAATCTTTCCCTCCTTCCTCCCTTTCCATGCCCTCCTCCAAGTACGCTGTTCTGTGATTAGCTTGCATTAAAAAACGAACCCTCGCTTCAAGCATTTTTATCTGTTTTTCACTTTATTAAGCATAAAGGTATCCAGACTGAGATTAGATATTTGAATTATCGTATGAAATAGATACGCAGTTATGGGGCTGTCAGGCAATGGGATACGCATTACAGAGAGGCGATGGAGTCAGCATGCGGGAGGTATTCAAGGTGTTACACCCGGGCACGGGGCGATGGGTTCCCTGGTTTAGCCGGGTTACAGCGGCGGTGCGGGGCTGACGGGCGGACTGGATGCCCTCAGACGGCTCCATGACCCCACAGCCCCTTAACTCCACGACTGGATGCCCTCAGACGGCTCCATGACCACACAGCCCCATCCCCTCACGGCCCTCCCGCCGCGGCCGCCATGGCCGCTCCCTCAGCCCCTGCAGCCCACGTGACCGCGCGCGGCCGCCCCGCCGCGAGACTCTATGGCAGAGGGCGCGCGCGGGCCCGGGAGCTCTCGCGAGAGCCGCGATGGAGGCGGCGGGAGGAGGCGCCGGAGGAGGAGGAGGTGTCATGGCGGCGGCGGGCGCGGGCTCCGCGGGGTCCGCAGCGCGGGGCGGCGGCGGCTCCTCGGCCGCGTCGCGCTGGTTCTTCAGCCGCGAGCAGCTGGAGAACACGCCCTCTCGGCGCTGCGGCGTGGAGGCCGACAAGGAGCTCTCGTACCGGCAGCAGGCGGCCAACCTCATCCAAGACATGGGCCAGCGCCTCAACGTGTATCCGAGCGGGGACGGGCGTGAGGGCGGCGGGGGCCGCGCGTGGAGGGGCGGCGGGAGACCTTTTCCCTGGCGTGGGAGCCGTCCCCGGGAGCCCTGCCGGTGCTCCGCAGCCCCGGCCGGCGCTCCCGCGGGCTGGAGCCGTGGCCTGAGGCACAGAATGGGAGGAGGAGCCTGGCGAAGCCCCCGCGCCGCGCTCTTTGTCGGCGCTCGGGGACGCGGCTCCCCGCCTGCCCTCACGGCCCGAGCTGCTCCTCGGGGCTGCTCTGAACTAAACCCGAGCTGCTGTTTTGCCCGAAACGGTGAAACTCCTTAGCCGCTCTTTAGTGTGATTTTTTTAAAGGGAAAAAAAAAAAAAAACGATCAGAGCAAGGCCAAACCCTCAAATCGCTGACTGAAATAGTTGAACTGGAACAAAACAAAAGCACTTGAGTGTTTCAGTGTGTGTCGCCCATTGAGGAGTTCTCGTTCCGTGGGTGACTGTGGGGAGCCTGGCGTAGGAATCTCCACATGGTCTGCGGAACAGATGGGAGCGATACGTGTTAATATCAGTTAAGAATGTGTTAATATCACTTAAGTTCTGAAGTGTCACGTCCATAATCCATTTGCGGCTGAAGACAATATGTTGTGAGCAGTGATTGATATGGAAAGCACATCGCTTTCAGTTCTTGTCGACAATTTTCTTAATATGTAGTGTTTCCTTCATTTAAGCTTCCAGATCTCAGCTTACCATAAATACTGCAATTGTTTACATGCACAGGTTTTATATGCATCATTCCTTCACAAAATTTAATCGAAATGTAAGTATGATTTATGTTTGGTTATAGCATGCCCATAATTTTAGCAGTTCTGACTGAGAAGTGTTTCACGCAGGAGTGTGAAGTGTGATTTGTTTTTAGGAATTCTAGCTTCTTATCAATGGTTTGGAAGCAATAATGATACTTGTTTTCAACTTAGGATTACTTTAACTAGTGGTAATTAGATTTTATCTTCTAACATCTAAATGACAAATAAATAGGCACCGTCAGCAAGCACTTTCAGATGTGTGAGGAATACATTTAGATGTTTCAAATGTGGCTGGTGTTTATGTGCTGAAGCTTGAAAGGCTAATGTGTAGGAACACACATTTTTCTTGGTGAAGTCAGTGGAAGTTCTGGCATGGTGTGTCTGACAGTGAAAATGTGGTTATGTGTGTATATGCATATGGATTATGTGGCTGTTCCTGAAGCAGTGTAAATTGTTTTAGCTGGTCTAATCTTAAGTGGTAAGTCATATTAGATAAGAAAAATTTTACATGTGTTGAGGTAAATCTTGTTTTGTCTAGTAACCTGGACACGTTGACTCTGCGTTGTTAAGAATAGAATTTTTCAGTAAAAATGCTGGCTGTTATTGGGGAACATTGTAACAGGTATGGAACTGGAGATAACAACTTGAGAGTGTCAGGCTTTTTTTTTTTCAGGTCCAATGCTGGATCCAATAGGTGGAAAAACAGTAGTAATATAATAGTCTAGGTGTTCTTGGGGTTTGTTTGTTTTTAGGAAGAACAGTTAATAGTAATGATGGTTTAAATGTTGAGGATGAGTTTTCTTAGATCTAATGACAAAACAGATTGAGACAGATGTTAGGTGTAGGTCAGAGCAGACCTTTACCTGCCAAGGGGTAGAATCCTGCAGACCTTGCACTGTCTGCAGCTGGGGCAGGTACACAGGGGGGTACAAGGAGAGCCAACTCTTCTTCCTGTCATGAATTTGTTCATTATTGTTGGCTGAGCTAATGGGCATCTTGTTTGGTGCCTCTTTAGCTGGAAGCACATACTCATTTGTAGGTACACTTTAGAAGTGTATATAATTGTTTTTCATGGAAAATCTGAGCTAAACTCAAATTTCCAGCAGCTTGTTACCAGAACTGCAGTGTTCATCCATACAAGTCCCTCTTTCTCCCCTCCTGCTGCTGTTCTGCCCACCTAGCAGTAACCTGGAGCTGGGGAGGCATCCAGAGTTTTCTGGGACTGTTGAATGGTTTGTGGGCTTGATAAACTAGAGCTGCTTGGGGTGGAGAGATGGCTCAGTGTGGATGTGTTTATATATAGACCCACATACCTGTTCTGTCACCTGCTGGAGGGCTGCTGGTGCTGTCAGCTGGTAATCTGGGCTAGATTTAGGCAGGAGGAAGCTTTGGCTGCTGTGTTTGGGTTTTCTCTGGGTGCTGGTAAGTGACAGTCACTTGGACCTGGCAGTGCAGTAGTGTTTGAGTGTGTAGTGCTCTTTATGTGAAAACCATGGCTTAAGTTGAATTATGAATGTTAAAATTCACAAGTAAGCAATGTAAGGGCAGACTGCCATGGAAACTGCAGCTATTACAGGGGAGGGAAGTGTCCTGTTTAATTAATTCTCAGGTAATAATGTTCAAAGTTAAAGGCAAGTGAGCTGCAGGTTGTACCTCAGCAGTGCTGACTCTTGCTGAACTCCTTTTTGTAATTCTTAATGAACATAAGGCCAGAGAGTGGCTTTGTGTAGGTGCTGGTGGGCAAGAGCATTTTCTTTTTACAATTCTGTAGGGCAAAGAGGGTCTCAGTGAATGGAGTCACTTTTAAAATACCCTCAAACCATCCATTGGGTCCTCTGTAGAGAAAGCACAAACCAAGAACTCTAATAAATACTTAATATCAAATCTCCAGAGTACTTGGCAAGCTAAAAAGTGTAACAGTATTCATCTCTGCAAGAAGAAGGTAACCCTTGGACAGGAATAGTAAGGTACTGGCAGTCTCAAAGGTAAGACCTATAGTATATGCAGCATATCTTTCATATTTCTTTGTTGTGTGCACGTGGTGCTGTTTATCCATGGCAGAAAGGAATCTGAGTGCTGGGCTAGAAAATTAAATGGCCATTAGTCAGAATGCCTTGTGATCTTTAGCTGAAAAAATGTGGCCTGTGTTGTCTTGTTTTATTGGTGGATGAATGTTTTTAGTCTGGTTATAAGCACTTGCACATTTATCATCGTGTAACTGCCAGGTTACACAAATACACATGTATGTCATGTGTGTGACATGCACTTAATTGTTAACAAACAGGGATAGTTGTTGTTTTATGGGCTTTTTCTTCAGTATAAGTTACTGCTAAACAGTTTCACAGGCTTTCAGGAGTTTGAGTCATCTGTGAGCAGGGAACAGAATTCCCCACAGTATCTTCAATCTGTAGAGCCTCAGGGGTGGCATGTACCAGTTAATGCAGTCTTGGTTCATTGAGAATGTGTTATATGTACTGCTTATTGGCCAAATATCCCCTTTTTTGTGAAGTTACTGTGAGCTAGCAAGTCACTTGTGAGTTGCTCTGGGTTACCTACTGAGTACATGCATTTAGTACAAAGAAGAAAATATTGAGGTTTGGATGTTGCAGTCAAGGCAGGCAAAGTCCTGGCAAGGTTGCTGTGCCCCAGTGAGGATGGAAATTTGCTTTACCAATTCTGGGAAGCAGATTTGGATGCCCTGACTACTAATTTCCCTGGCTGAGCAAATGACAGGAGCTACTGTGGATCTCCTCAGCACAAATTATTCTTTCTGCATTGCTGACCAGGGCACAGGAACTTTGGGTTGCTGAGTATAAAGTTAGTCTGTGCTAATATTGGGATGGAGAGGGAGCTTGGTGGCTTTTTATAGGCAGTACTAGCCTCACTATTATTAATTAAAATTCTTCTGCAATTACTGTTTCTATAGTACTTGTGTTACATTGTTATATAGCAAATAGTTCTTTTGGGTGCTTACTCTTCAGTACACTGTGATTTCAAGAACAGAAAGGGGGGGAAAAATCCTTCATATGCTGGCAAGAGAGGTAAGGCATCCAAATGGGAGCTGTAGTTTTTCAATATAATCCTTAGAAATGCCATGTGGAATACCAGCCAGCCAGCTGAAAATAGTCTTGATGATGTCAAGGGGTTTTTGTGACATACAGTGGAGCTTAGTGAAGAGCCTCAAGAAGGCTGCGTGAGAATTGTTTTCCTTCAAGTGCAAGGTAGGTGAGTTGTGTGGAGGCTGTTTTCTTTCCAGTCCTCTGCATTCCCTTCCTTGTGCCCTGGCCAAATCACAGTATTAAACAGTGGACTTTGCAGTTTTGCAAAGTTCTTGAAACTTTCATAATACGCTTCAAGCTCTAGTGAGGCTGTTTTGGGTACTTCAGTTCTGGTTTTAATAGTGCAATTTAACAGATTTGCTGCTTTTATGCAATGTGAGCTCCTGGTTATAATAAAAATAATTCCTCACAGCTCTTTGTGTTCAAACTTGAAAACCCTCATAGACTGGAAGCACTTAATGTCTTAGGCTAAAGTGGATCAGTCTAAAAACTTGCCAGTATTGGCATTGGAAGGGAGAGGGAGATCTCAGGAAACTGCATGCATGCTGCTGATGTGTTCTGAGATTTTTTTGAGTGCCTTTGTCATTGCACTGCCTTGTGCTTCTGAAGTGAAAAGGGCTTGTACCACAGTTCCCAGTGAAGCTTTTGTACAATGCTTTTGGGTTGTGTAAACAGGGCTCTTATGTTTTGGGGATTTTTTCTATTTCTGTGAGACTTGGCTATTAATAAAGTGGGATTAATGTCATATATCACATGTGCTCCGAAGATTTCCCAAAGACTATTTGGGGTGCATAGTATATAATTACTCTAAGTTATTTTGATTGATATCAAATTAAGATATTTATATATAGGAAATACACTATTACTTTGTCAAGTATGTTTCTTTAATTTTGCTTTTCTTGTTCTACTTTGCTTGGTTTTTTTTGCCATTTTTGGTAATTGGAAATGAATGAAAGCATTTGAGTAACTTTGCCAGTTATACACTTAGCAGGGTGTGTTCACTGAAGACTGCATTTGTGCCAAGTCTGGAATTTTACTAGGGTGTCTATTTTTCTGAATCAATACCAAGGGAGCTAAAAATAATGGCCTACTCTAAACTGGGAGTGAGAACCCTTGTCCTAGATAGGATAAAGACCTGAAATTCTTTGGCCAGAAGCAAACACTTCTTTTTGAAGGAAATGGTTAATTGGGCTGCACATAGATTTCTGATGGACCAGAGTTATATGAGAATTCATCAGCTTGGCTCAGTCAGCCTCCAGAGCTGTGTTTTGTGTAAGGTCTTGGAAATCAGGAATTGTGTGGAGACTTCTTGGCCAGTTCTGATTTACTGAAGCAGATCAGGAGAGATCCTGAAGTCAGCCTGCTGGTGCTTTTTTGGCAAGTAGAACTTTGGTGCAGTCAGACACAGAGTAACAGTGAGTGAGAATTTGCTGATGGTTTAATTATCTGGTCATTGGTGACTTGGTTCACATAATGTCTCTGTGAAATGGAAATGTTTTCAGCCATGGCAGTTGTTGAAAATTGAGTAAAATACCTTTATGTGACATATTTGTGTTGGGTTATGCCTGCGTGTGCTGCCTGACATCTTCTGCATTTTCTGCCACTTCAGAGCTGTTGATACTCTCACTTTCTGAACTCCAGAAAGTGTTTCCATCATATTTACTGTTTAAAAGTTTTACCTCCCAGTGTGAGACACATTTCAAGTAGTATGTCCTTGGCAAAGGAAACCCCTTCCAGAAATTTAAATCATTACTTCAAGCAGTGGGAATAGGAACTTCTACAGAATCATCAGGAGTATTAAATGACAGTGCTAATATGGCCTTGTTCAGCAACACTTCACCTTGGGTTTTCATTTCATTTGTTCATCAGGCTTAGGTTACAAGATTCTTGAAAAGAAAACAGGGGTTCTTGTCTCCCTTGTGAAAGAATTTGCTCCCTGTGACTTGTTTTGGGTGGTTGGTTTTTATAGACTGAGATTTTTGCTGGATTTCTCATAGCACACTTCTACTCATCAAAGGGTATTGCCTTACCAGGGTGTCAATTTTCAAGTCTGCCAACTTTAAAGTTTTACTTAAGATCCAAGCAGACATTTCAAAGTGATTTAAGGATGCAAAAAAGTATTCTCACTACATTTGAAAGCTTCTGAAATTTAATCCTTTAAATGTTTAAGTAGTTTGTTGCAGTTTTGCATATATTGTAAATTTTTATACCAAATGTTTCATTTTGGCATAAAAAGGGGCTGCTTGCTGGCAAAAAAAAGCAAATCTGACTTTAGGGGAGCTATGCCTCCTATTTAGCCTAGTTTTGTTTGGACATTGAATGAGAAATCCAATACTTGCACCATGCATTAATTAAATACTCAGCAAGGAGCTATTTCAGTCTCTGAATAAATGCTTTCTACTGGCTTAATTTTAATCAGCTTTTGTCTAGATGATTTCTAGTACCATTTTAATTCCTGGTTAACATGGGCAGCTTTTGCATGCAAAGAGAAGCTAATTGATCAGTGGTTTGTGGTTTGTTGTGTTGTGTCTGCTCACCTCAGTCACTGTAGCAGACAACAGGCACCAAAATTCTACTTCACAGCTAACTCCTAGGTGATACTGAACTGTCACCCTATGACACCTAGAGTTTGATAGAAATTTTCATCTTTAAATGCAATGTCTAGTCTTTACTGACATTTGTAAAACTGATGTTTTACAAATCCTTATGCTTTGTTCTCCAGATACTGCTGGGCATATAGTAAAGTTTCTAAGAATATATGTGTATATATAAAGTTTCTTGTACTTGTAGAGCCTATGTTTATATAACAAGCTGTTTTTATTAAAGTTCTCTGCAAAGTTTCTCACTCTTTGGAAAAATTAAATGCTACCAGAACTTGTGATCAGCTGTTTTACTGAAAAGATGGTGTAGTGAGTCGCTCTGTGCAAGAAATTGGATGAACTTTCTCATGAGGTATATTTAACTTGAAACAGCCTGTTCTACTGTGACTAAGTCTTCTGGGCCAAAATATTTCATGTTGAACTAGAATTAGTTTGACCTCAGACATTTTACTCACAAATGTAATTTAACATTATGCTACTCCTTCCCTGTGCTGCTGAGAGGATTGCATCAGTTACAAAATAAAGCACGACTAGTTATATTTTTGTTGCCTTGCATGACTTCAAAACTGGAAAAAAAAAAGCCACAAATCCAACTTCTTAAACCTTTTCTGTGCTAGTTTAGACTCTATAAAAATTCAAGTCCTGCTTGTAAAAAGTTTAAAAATACACATGTTTTTCTTCTTCAGATAATGTCTCCCACGGCATTGTTTTTGGCTGCAAAAGTGGAAGAACAGCCACGGAAACTTGAACATGTTATTAAAGTAGCAAATGCCTGTCTTCATCCTCAAGAGCCACAGCTGGATACAAAGAGTGATGTAGGTGGAAGTTATGCTTTCAAAGATGCATGGTTTGAAAGATGTCATTTCATCTAATGATTTGTTACATTTTCTTACTGGAATATTGCTCTCTGCAGCCTAGGAAGAAAAGCCTTTGTTTTTTGTAACATTTAAGTCTTTCTATTACTTAATGCAGTTTCTTAAAGACTCACTTAATTGTTATGAAACTTGAAGAGATTGCTCCATCTTGAAATTCTTACAGCCCCCACCTGACCTTCCAAAGATGCTTTGCTGGAATAGATTGTCTGAGACCCAGACTAAGTTAATTTTGTGAAAGGCAGGCAGGGGGAGCTGAGTTTGTAGCAGTGAGTGTACTGGTGGAGGAAAGGAACCCCAGTGTGAGGTGCTGTGAGCTGTCAGTGCTCAGTGCCCTGGGTACTGCTGCTGTGTCCTGTGTTGCAGTGCTGTGCCACAGAGGCAATGTGGGAGTGAAGTTCTGATTTTGTGTCTTCACCTCTCTGCTTGTTTGTTCCAGGCATACCTTCAGCAAGCCCAAGAGCTGGTTATACTTGAAACAATAATGCTTCAAACTTTAGGTATGTCTTTCTAAAGTCTCCTGTGCAGCCAGCTTGCCATGAAGAGGTAGTGGGACCCAAATAACTGGATTTTTGATGTGCTGTTGGCACATTAGAATTTAACTGTTTTCCTGTATAACTTCTGAATTTAGTTTTGTGTTAGCAGTTCTGCTGTGTTCACTGTGGAGAAGAAAGGTGTGTTTGTACTTGTGAAAGAGATGTTTCTGACAGTTTGAGGTAGAAATGTGTAGGCTTCCAAACAGATTTTCCTCCAAGTAGTAATTCCATTGACATTTCTTCCCATAAGGTAGCATGCTGTAGTAGGCTGGCTGTGCATGTCCTGGAGCTGGAGAGAGCTTTGTACCCAGTGCTCTTCCCCATTCTGCCTTTCCATTATGTAATTCAGCAGGTGCTGACTCTGAAGAAAACAAGTTGGAGTGTAGCCATTTAATGGATTCAGATGATTCCAAAACTTGAAGTGGAATGTTCTGTCAAGACACTCTTCTGACTAAAATACCACAGAGACAATTACAGCCAGAGGCTTGAGAACACTGACTTGCTCAGATATTCTTAAATACCACTTGGGGTATTGTTAAAAAAAATAGCTCACAGTAGTGACCTAGTTCTTAAAACAGTGTCATAAACCAAGAAGGGTTTCTTAAGTCATGGATGTACAAATTGATTTAATTTCCAATTTCATACCTGCAACATATTTAAGTGCTATAAATCAATTAATTGATGTATACATGCACACCATTGTGTTTGCAGTACAGTTTTTACTGACTTGCTAGAAATTGTTCAGATATATTCAGCTTTAAAAATATAGTAATTTCCCAGGTTATGTGTGTACAGGATTTGAGATTACTGGAGGAATATTTTAGTAATGGATTACAAAGTGGCTTTACCATCTGCCATTGAAAAGTATGAAAAGGTAAAGAATAAAAGGCACTTAAATAGTGTTACTTATTCTACAGTGCAAAGGTTTACAAGTATTTTAGGTCTGTGGGGGAACATAAGGGGTTTGCTTTTTATTTTACAGATGCAATGTATAATTCTAAAATGTATTTGTAACCCCTCAGGTTTTGAGATTACCATTGAACATCCACACACAGATGTTGTGAAATGTACACAGTTAGTGAGAGGTCAGTGACTTTTAACCACTTCTGTAAGTCCTTTTTCACCTTTCTTGTAAAATCTGAAAGTAATGTTATTTGTCTAACATGATTTTTCACCAACTATGTTATCCAAAGAGTATATTTAAAATTAATTATTAAAAGTTTGATATTTACCTTTAGAGAGTCACAGAGTCCAGTCTTTTGTCCTTCTTTTTTTTTTTTTTTTTGTTTTCTTATTAGCTTTGTTTTTAATAGTACCTGTTGCATGTGTCCTGGAGTGCCAGAAGCAGTGAGCAGTTGCAGACTCATTGGCCAGATCCATAGTTTGGTGCTGAGCTGATGATTTTCACTCTGAAGTAGTTTTGCCCATTGATGGCTAATGCCAGCTTTTTGTCTTAGCAAATCTTTTCAGGTAATGCAGTGAGGGATAGGGAGTGCATAGCAAGTCTGCTGTCACATGCAAATTGGTGTGACTAATTGTTTTTCTGTAGCAGTGTGTCCTTACTTGCTCTGGATGGGAGCACAAAACCCCAAACTTTTAGTTAAACATATCCTGTAACTTGTCTGCAGCTCATTCATGTGACTGGCTAGAAACCTATTTTCTTCTCTATATTTTTGTGGCATTTTGGCATATCTTCTTTAATTCTTGAATTGGTTTCTTTTGGAGCTTTAAAAAAAGATTAAAACACCCTCTTATAAGATGTAGGATGAAAAAAAATTAGGAATCAGTTGTAAAAGCATCTAAAATAAGCTTTTGACTTTAATTATGTTTCTTAAGTAAAAAAGTGTTTTGAAATAATTAGACCATGGTTGTTAGTCTCTAGTTATTAGCTGGTTTTGCAGTGAAAAATGCATAAGTGCTTCTAAGTTTCTGGTGTTTTTTCTTCTCCCTCTATTAAATATATAAAATTTAGGTACAGCCTGACCCTGTTAACTAGATTTGGTTTGTAGTAACTCTGGAATTAATGGTGTTCTTTTAAGGAAGGTGTCTCTTATTTGCTGTAGCTTCCTGGTGAATGTCTTTGGACACTGAGTAGGGCTGGTGCTGTAACTTACTTGCATTTAAAGTAGTTTTATTGCTCTCTTTGCTGTAAGATAAGGATTCTCTGCTTTCTGCCCAGTTGTGGTTGTGACTTGGTGCATGAGTCCAGTTGCACCTGAAGTCTCGGTAGTCTGCACCAGCTGCTCTGTAGGGTTTTGCTTTGGCTTTTCTTAGCTGTTGGTCACTGTAAATGTGAGCACATTTTACTCTCTTGGGGAGCCCCTGTGCTTCTGTTTGGTGTCTGGGGCTGTGGGGAGGGGTGGGGGAATGTTGTGTTGCCTCAGGATTTCCACATCAGTGTGTGTCACTCAAGCCTACAGGCACACCGCTACACAAACTGGATTTCCTTTCTTCAAGGGTAGATACCACTCTAAGGCAGTTCAGCCTTTCCCTTTGTGTTTTGTAAGCTAATTTTTTGTACTGACAAAATTCATACTTTGAAGATACTGTTAATTTTTAAATTTGATATCTTTAAACTAGTATTTAATGTCAGAAGACTTGAAAAAATACTTAGAAGTCTAAAGTGATATCAAGTCTTGAAATTTGAAGACTTCAGTGAGGGCTGAAAGTCCATGTAGCTCAAGGACTGGTGAATGTAATGTCTCTGATGTTTAAAACCCTGCTCACTGGAGGAGGTGTGCTCCTTAGTGTGTGTGGGGATGGAATCCTTGGCAGCATGTCCCTAGGAGTGGTGTAGACTGTGAACACAAGATGTGAGTACCTCATAGTAAAATAAGAAAAAGGAAACTAATTAATTCATTTAAAACATGAGGCCTGAGATTTGAAGTCATGCATGCAAGTCAGGCAAGGACAGAATAACAGCCATGGAACATTGGTTTGGTGTGTTGAGAGGACAGGGAGATGGAGCCGTGGGCACTGTGATTATCTTCACAGACACAGTGGTAGGAGTTTAGTTTTCTGTCCCTGAACATTTATTTATTGGACAGTGTGGGTTTTCAAGGCCAGTAGATGCAACACTCAGATATCTGAGTACTGAAGCTCTTAAAATATACCTGAGATTTTTCAGTGTTAAACCTTTAGTGCTAAAGGGATTGACTGAGAATTTAAAGAAATCCAAGGTTACTTCATCCAGTTCTGGAACATCATCTTGGACAAAAAAACCCCACCATTTCAGAAGGCAGAAATACCTTTTTGGAATAAAGATGATTAACTTACCCAAGCCTGTTATGATTAAAACTTCCAACTGCATGCTGAGAGAGAGGAGGAAGGGAGGAATCTCATGTCTGACTGAGTATCAGAAAAGAAGCAGCAAAGTTAGCTGAGGTCTGCAAATGTGCCTCAGGATCTGACTTAGGGTTTGTGCCCTGCATTGTCAGGTGGTGGGAAAGGCCCTTTGGCTGACTAAACTGCAGTGCATCAGAGGATGGCTGATTCTCTCCATCACTTTTTGCTGTCTTGCATCCAGGGTAATTCATTTTATGCAGTCACTGTTAACCTGTTACTAAGATTTAAGCTATATCCCCTTTAAAAACAAAATGAAAGAATAAAAACCAAGGTTGTGCTGATGATGCTCAAAAAACTCAACCAAGTGCTTTGTCAGAAGACTGTCTAGTCTGGCAGTGGCACACCAGAATCAATTGCTGGAAGCTGAAGATGAAGTAGTAAGTAATAAATATAATTGCTTCAACATACAACTAAAGAAAAAATGAATTCTTCTCTAAAATTGAAAGCCTTTTGAAGGTGTTACTAGACAACACAGATCATTGCAGAGAAGGGGTGACTGGATGGATAGATAATGATTAATGATGTTCAGGCATACAATATCCAGTTACTCCTTCTGGTGTTCAGAGACTCGTTGGTTAATGAAATTGTTCCATCTTTGCAGTTTGGTCAGTATAGCAGACAAGGAAAATGGTGTGGGCTTAGTATTTTTTCTGCACCATTCTTCCTCAGTGTCAAGAGACTGAGAAGAGGAGACAGGACCATCATTCCTTAGGATCCCACAGGTCCAAGGAATCTGGAGGCAGTGGATATGGGAGGGCCTGTCAGCAAGCTTCAGTGTCCATTCCAAGAATGCTCCAGTAGTGAAGAGAAGAAAGGAAAAAAGGAAAGGGGAAAAACAACCCCACCAAAACACCAAAAACTGTTCTGGTTTTGGCCCTTGCTGCCTTCAACACTAGCTGAGGGATCAGCAGTGGAACTGCCCTGGTGCCAAGAGTGTGGCATTGTCCTCTTACATGCGTGCAAAATCAGTCTGTTCTCAGCCTGCTTCTGGTGAAACTTGGAATCTGTATCCTCATCTCCACCTTGGGAAGTCTTCAGTCACTCCTTTCTCTGTGCTGGAACACAACCTTTTGGAACTGAAGATGAGATCTCAAGGATTTCTAGGATTGTTCTCACTGCTCTGCAGGTTATCAGGTATCTTGAACACCCATGATCCTTACTAATCTTTAGTGAAAATTGCACTGTCAAATCCTTCAAATATCCCATGGTATCTGTGTGGGGATGCCATTGCTTAAATCAGGCTGAGGACAAAATCAGCAGAAGACAAGGTGAAAATGCATCAGCTTTTTCAGAGGGTATTCCCATGAGGAAAATTTGAATCTTAGTGGTGTGGAAAGATGTGAAACACCAGCTGCACTCCAGCACTTGCTACAGGTGGCCGTTCCATTCTGAACTTTGACCTCAGGTTTTGTAAAGCCACCAGGACTGCTCAGACCTGAATGCCTACACCATGGCCTCCTCCAGCCCTTCCCAGATACAACAGGCAGCCTCCAGCATCCCTGTGTTCAGAGCCTGGGGCTTTTTGCTTTTGCCAGAAGGACTTCAGCAAGCTTCTCTCCTCTGATGCTGACTGGCTTATCTGCCATCTCCTCTTTCTGGGAAATGCTCACACATTGTCAGGGGCCAGGCATAGCCAGTTACCAGCTCCTAATGGGGACTTGGCAGTCACATTTTCATGAGCATCCCAAGATCCAAGATAAGCTGTGCTGAAGAAAAGACTCAGGTGTCTTGGAACTGCAAGCAGTGAATTGAGTGGCTATGCCCAGTAAAAAGCATTTTGGTTTCCAGTTGGCAGTTCCTTGGAGACAGCCTCTCAGAAGGTGTGTCAGACAGCAAGTCCTGTTTCAAAAATTGATGATTATTTTACTGATCCCTGTTTTATGGCTGCTTCTGCAGCAGTGAGACAGGATGGATGTTTGAAATCACTCCTGAATGCTGAAATCTAAAACTGGTCATTCATGGCTGGTGTCATAGCCATCGGTCCTGCAGCTTGTGAATTACAAGAGCAGCTCTGCTGGCTTGTTCTAGCCCCTGCTTCAAGGTGATTTAAATTTTGGAGATGCACTTTCCACTACTATAATGGAAATAAACCACCAAAATATAGGAACCAAAATTCATTAGGTTTAATTTCATTGATGGATTCTGCTAAACCAAAGCTGCCCCACATAGAAGAGTTTGGGATGGATATTTTCAGTTGTGCCTTGTGTTATCAAAGGCTTTAGTTGTGAGCTGAAGTTTCTTGCTGGTTTTGGCAATGATTATTATTTAGCTGTAAGTAAATTGAAACAGAATCATACTGCTTTTAGTATAGGTAAGGTATTGAGCACAGTAATTTTTGATTGAGGCTAAAGTGTGTGTTTCAAGATGTGATTCTTTTCTTCCAGGTATGTGTTATGATTTACTCATCTTTCAAGCTGATGTTAAATAGAAGTTTTCTGGCATCTGCTTTTCTTCCTTGTCCAGAAGGGGCACTTCAGTGAGAGTAGAAATGCTTCTTGGTCTTGCTCCCTTAATTCAAACATGTAACTTTACAGAATATATAAATCATTGAAGATCCGTTAGGCGTTGCTTTGATGAAAAATGAAGAGCAAAGACATCAATTTCAGTCTTACTCAACCATTGTGTATTTTTATTTGTTATGACAATCTCATTTTACTTTTTTTTTTTTTTTTTTGGTGATTCCATCTTCTTTGTAGATGGGAGGAAGAGTTTAAACTCCTTGGTTTTTTAGCATGCAATTACCATTACAGCGTGCAAACTAATTATTATGGCATAACACATTGTCAGTTCATCTTCTGATTATTATGGATTAGTAGAATTTGTGTGTAGGAACAGATCCTATTACCTTGCAGCTTCCACATTGTTCCTCGATTATGGCACTTCCTGTCTGTGTAGCATAAAAACAAATCTGAATTTTATTCTTTGGCAGTTATTAGAAGTTGAGTTTAATCACATTTTAATATGCTTTTCAAAAACTAAATTTAAAAGCCACTGTAGTATTTCTCAAACTTTCTAGAAATATTATTAAAAGTTTACCAGTATTCCCTTTGACATAAAATCCAACACTACGCTCTCTGCAGGTAGCACTGATTTCAAGTGATAGTGTCAAAGTAAGAATTCAATGAAGGCTGCATTCAATCTGCGGTTAAACCCCTTGTGCCCAGCTATTCCATTAAATGCATGTTACAGTAAGTTCTCTTACCTGAGTGAGGAGCGTTGGGGAGTCACTGCAGGGGTCAGCACTCTGTGGCTGTAACAGCCCGAGTCAGATTTTCATTCCTGGCATGTTGCAGTCCTGTGGTTTGTTTCGCTATTTTTTTTCTGACTAACTCAGATGAATTTGTCTGTTTCCTATCGAAGCCTTGCCATAGACTTAACAAATATGGAGCAAAATGTTATGACTACAGTGCTCTCAATTAGAAGGAGCAGAAAACTGATTTTTTTTTTTTTCCCCACGTAGCTTGGGTGCTGGCTGTGTTCCAGGGCTTTGGGAGAGAGCTGTGGCTGTTTCTGGGGAGGTGGGAGGGTGCCACGGCCCGCTCTAAGAGCAGATGGAGCACTGTGAACTGGCTGGGACTGCCTGCCTGCTGCACTCCCAGCTCCAAGCAGGGATCCCTGCAGGTGAGGTGGGGAAGCAGCGCTTCCCAGAGGAGAGTGCTCAGCTGGCAGCTGTTGGAGGGGAGCTGTGCTGTGGGCTGTGCAGGGGAGGGAGGGGCACTGAGGGAATGACAGGTCCAGCTCCAGTACCGAGTGTGTCTCAGTGTTCTGTGTCTCAGAAAAGATTATTCTAAAGGCTAGTTAGCTAAAGCCAGATCAACACTTTAGAAATACCCAGCAGTGAGTTTTGAAAGGTAAAACTGCTTGAATTTTGGAATAAACCTGACAAATTAGTGCGGATCTTTAATCTCTCTTGTTTTTCTTTTCTTACAGCAAGCAAGGATTTGGCACAGACATCCTATTTCATGGCTACCAACAGGTTGTTATCCTGAACCTCTTTGTTGCACTGTTGTAGCACACTATAGCTTCCTTTACTGCAGGGCCCCCTGATGTGTCTTACCCTTGTTGCAGTGGGGGACTGGGCCACCTCCCGTGGTGGTACCTCCCCGCCTGCAGTGCGGTGTATTGGACAAGGGCCTGACGGCACAAAGGGCTTAAATGCACAATGAGAAGTGTAGTGGTGCTTTCTGATGACTTTTTGTCGATTGTGAGTGCATAAGTCTAAAATTGGTAGCCTGAATAGCAGCTAAAGATTACAAAGAGATAAACTTAACCTAGAAATCCGAGCATCTTGGTAAGTACAAAACTATTTTTAGTTTACACTTGTAGTTAATGGCAGTTTTCTCTTAACTTTAAGTATGTTGATTCAGTCTTAACTTATAAAATTCTAGTGGGCCTAAGATATTTTCAACTAGCTGAGTTTTCTTTTTAGATAGACTAGTACTAGCCCAATGTTATTTCTTTTAGAAACAGCTCTTTAATCTTAATATATAGTTTTAAAGCTTAAGTACTTAGATAAATTTATAGTCCTAGGATTCCAAGTGGGTGTTTTGTAGACATGGCCTGTCATAGAAAGAATTAGAGAGCAGACTTTAGTCTTGATTACTTCAGTTTGCCTCTTGCAAAACTACTTTAACCTTTATTTAAGAGAATTACATTATGTGTAGATACAGTTTTTAAACAGTATCTGCTGTTATTAGAACTGTTGAAATAAATAACTCCTGGTGGTTCCTTGATGGGCAAGATTCTGTACTTAAGCAGCTGTTAAGGGAATTTATGCTAAAGCAGTGAAAGTGAACCAATGTGTTTGTGGTGCTGGAAGCTGAGGACAACATCACAAACGTCACAAATCCAGGCCTGGTGAAGGCAAAGCCCACAAATAACTCACCTGGCTGCTGGGGAACTGCTGGGGACCTTCTGATTGTCTCATTCAGAGACTGCACAATTAGCTCTATGCATTATACTGCAGAATTTAATTCACCATATTATACTGCCCTTTCTAGTACTTAAGTACAGTATAATAATTGGTAAATTTATTTACTGTTCATCAGGCTTTTGATAGCAAAATCAAATTAAACTTTTCTATCGGATAACAGAGGGTCCTGCCCTCTGTTTTCTTAGGGCAGTAGGATATCTTATGAACTTATTCAACAAAATGTTTAACTGCTGTTGATTGACAAGCTGTCTCATTCTGTATGTTAATGGTTGGTTTGTTTGGGTTTTCTGTTTTACATGTTTGATTTCCTTTGGTTCCTCATTACGAAATGTGTGCAACAGCCTTCACCTTACCACATTCTGTCTTCAGTACAAGCCCACAGTGATAGCATGTGTGTGCATTCACTTGGCCTGCAAGTGGTCCAACTGGGAGATTCCAGTATCAACTGATGGAAAACACTGGTGGGAATATGTAGATCCCTCAGTTACTCTAGAACTACTAGATGGTAAGTCGTGCTCCTGTCTCATTTTGAAATTCAAGGGTTTATTCATGTAAGGATGGAGCAGACTATGTAGTGAGAGCATTCAGCTGAAATGAAGTCTCCCTGACTTCATGTGCTGTATCTTCAGTGAAAGAAAGGGATAGGAGTGGGGAGAACTTCAGAAGACAAACTTGGTTGGGCTCTTGGCTGGGGTGTCCACATACCTTTTGCAGGTGGAGGATAGAATCCTGCTTTTAAATGCTTTTCAGAACCAAGACAGAGATGGAAATCTGTCAGTGCACATTCATGCAGTCCTGATTGTTTCAGGTACCTCAGAGCTGTTTCAGTGCCTGTGTCCATCAGGCTGTACATAAAATTGCCATGTTTATGAAGGCACTTCTGTGTTAACAGTTGGGTGTAGCCTGTGGGATCTCAGACTCTGGTAAGAGGAAAGCATATGCCTAGAACATCCTACACCTAGAAGTTTGCTGTCTTTCAAGTTAGTATTTACTACAGTGGAGTCTGAATTTGAGGGCCAGGTGTGCTGCTGTAGAGGAGGGGGGAGCTCCTGGGGCTTTCAGATCTGTGTGTTGGACTTGGCTGGTCTTCAGTGAAATGTTTGTTTCACAGTAGTGGTGGAGCTCTCCAGGTTTCAGATGGCCCAGCACTGACTCTCTGTGCCTGCTGCTTTCCTGAGCTGCTGAGCTGTTCTTCCTTAATGGCACTCTGGGGAGGGAGGGTTTGAAAGTGAGAAATTGAGTACATGTCATGTGAAGCACAGAACCTGATTGAGCTTCAAAGTGCAGGTTCAAACATCTCTGTCTTAGCAGGCTTCTTTGAGCTGTAGCTGCAGTTGCAAACACCACCCTGCTGCCTTCCCACCTGGCTGTGGTAAACATGCATTGTTTGGATTTGTGAAATCCCCCAGGGGAATGCTGTGAGCTCCTTGTGAACATCACTTCATCCTTCAGGCATTTATGCAGCTGGGGTGTTTAACAGACCCAGGCAGACCAAAGAGCTGAGGTAGTTTTGCACTTGGGAGCAGCTTAGGTTATAATTTACTTGTGGAATTCTGGAGAAGCCAGTTCTCCCAGACCTGTAAAAGATGTATTTTTGCATTCAAATCCTGACTGTACACAGTTGTTTTTAGCCTATGACTAGAATTAAGTCTCAATGAAAAGTATTTTTATTTGCAGCTCATGAGCATGGAGATGTGTACTTTCCTGTGGGCATACTAATTGTAAGGATCTTTGTTTTATAACACAGCCAGCTACTCCACCTTGAACACAAATTATTTCAAAGCTGTTGTTCAAAACAGAGTCCTTCCAAGGGTGTGATGGCTGTGGTTTGTACAGAGCTGATACTGGTTGTTCCTAAGTTTGATGGAATGACCGAAACAGTGACTTAGAAATTTATACTTTCAAGGAAACTTAACTCCATATAGAATATGTACAGGCTGAATGGCAAGTATGTTATTTTAGATACTGTTGTTTTTATAGTTTTTGGTCTAACAAATCCAGGTTGTGCAAGAGTAAAAACAAAATATTATAGGTAAACCTGTTTTTCAGAATGTGTGTAGTTGTCAGAAGTCTGTCCCAGTGGAATGCTGTAAACTTTTCTGTTCCACACTTGCCTAACAGTTTATTAAAATTTTAATTCAGCTCATGCACAGACCGTAGTATCTACTGCAAAAGCTGTACAACCTTAGACTAAGTTTTACCTGTTTATAACAGAATCAGATGTAAAAATGGCTTTTCTTTTTCTTATTCAGAGCTAACTCATGAGTTTCTGCAAATACTGGAGAAAACACCTAGCAGGCTCAAGAGAATTAGAAATTGGCGGGTAAGAAACTTTCCTGTAGTGTCTAGCAAGCAGAGATGAACTCCCAGGAGAATTATGAACCAGGGGAAAAAGTTCAGTTATGCTGTACTTGCTCTTTCTCCC